>NW_027555958.1:20017121-20617121 GCF_003287225.1 Phascolarctos cinereus | reverse complement strand
GTCAGATAAGGGGGTGACCAAAATATAGAGAGAAGAAATTAGTTAAAGATATGTAAAAAGAAGTCCTAAATTTGGCCTAAAAGGGGACTTCTTTTTGTGCACAAATTTTTTAAGTGTTCATGTGTCTGTCTTGTCATATTATCTGTCTTTTGTAAGTAAAATCTTTCCTGAGGCCTGAACTCTGGCCAAGTTAGAAGGCATATAAGAGACAGAGAAGAGGAAAAGGAATCTTTATTCTCAGTTTACAGTAATTTATGGCATTATAAAACTAATTAGAGACTAAATTTATGACTTAAATGTAATTCTGCTGTAACTTTCCAAAATGTTTTTCTTCAATAAATGCTGAAGTGTTTTATTGAGTTTTGAAGTAACTCTCTGTAGAATTTGTCTTAAGAACAAATGAGAATAGAACTATTAAAGTTACAGAAAAACAACACTTAGATTTTTTTTTTATCACTCTATCCCCAGAAAGGAATAAATGTATTGCTTTAGTGCAAGGGGGAAGATAATTTCATTGACTAGAGAAAAGGGAACTGAACCTGATTTGAAAGTGGTATTACTAGAATTCCAAAGCAGGAAAAAAAAACGGGTTTAAAGTTTTCACTTTAAAGTGATATATCTATATTTTCTGCCCTAGGTGAAGGATATAGGTGAACATAAGAGCATTACCATATATATGAGGGAAAGAATAAAGGAAAGGAATCTGAACCAACACCTCCACCCCACTCCACTGCAGGGTTACAGCCCTAAGAGGTCTCCCTCCAGCTTCTCTACATCACAAAACCTCAGGCTAGAGAAAGAGAAGTAAGTTTGAGCTAAATTTCAAAGCCACTTTACAATTTGAATTTTTAAGAACTGTCTTGCTTCTTGGACACAGAAAGAGAAGCATATTTAAGGGAGTAACTTGAACGTAAGTAAAATTTAATTTGGAAAAATGGTTTGTGTTACTTCTGTGAATAATATAACAGAACTTCTTATTTGAATAGAACTGGCATTTGTAAGCTCTTTAGAACCCCAAAGGTAACAGCATTGCAATAAACCAGGGTTGTATCAAAAAAAAAAAGTTTTGTGCCAAATTACAAAGCAGAAATTCAGTAGAGTGGAGATGGGTCTTATAGGTAGTCTGGGATGTGAAAGAGAAGAAGTAGATCAGAATATGAAAAGAGAACAAGAAAGGTCCTGTTTTAAAGGGCTTTAATCAAAGTCTGAGAGAGAAAGAGACAGAGAGACAGAGAGACAGAGAGACAGAGAGAGAGAAAGAGAGAGAGACAGAGACAAAGAGAAAGTTTGGGCAAGTAGGGTTTAAAAATAAAAGACGTTTGGAGTTTTGCAAAAAGAGGTTGGAGGAATGTTTTCTGTCTGTTGAGATAAGGAGGAGATGAGAAATATTTTGTGGTTATTATTTACAAAATGGAAACTATAGTAATAAAATTACAGCATGGCATTCCCAGGCTCCAAAGTAAGAAAGGAATGTGAGGTTGCCCATGTACAGCCTCTACCTATTTCTCACCCAGAATTAAAAATGAAATGTCGCAGGGACAGATGAGAGAGTGGAAGCTAGATTTCAAACACAAAAGGAATTGGGTTAGGATTTTTGGGGGGGATGATTTAAAAGGAAATAAAGAGAAAGTTTTGTGGATCTGGGATTATCACCAGGAATCTTCTAAGTTGAGCTAATTGATATCAATGAACTCTAACTTTTAGAGTACTGACTACTAATGGCCCTTGGGAGAAAAAAAAATTTTCTTTTAAGTTTTGAATGTTACCATTAGCGAGTGATTAAAAATCCAGATGTGATTTGAATGACATTTTGTTCTGAAATTAAAATAGGGTGACTGTTGTAAATTGGAACTTAATTCAAACTACATTTAATATTTGTCATTACGATGATCATGGCTCTGACAACCTGAGTCAAAAACCAGTTTCAGAAATTTGTTAGCTGTGTGACCTTAAGCAAGTTGCCTTACCTCTGTTTACCTTAGTTTCCTGATCTGTAAAGGAGATAAATCATAGCAGCCACCTCCTAGTGATGTTGTATCAAAATATATAGTGATTGTGAAATACTTAATACAGTGCCTAGCATATGATAAGCACTATATAAATGTTAATTCTTTTTATTACTATTATTATTTCTTTAGTCAGATATAATTACCCCATATTGGGTAACTCTATATTGGGTTTTAAATGTGATTAGTATAAAATGCTCACAGTGATAAAAATGAATGATTTTCTACATAAGACAATTTGGGAATGCATTTGTCTAAACTGATGTCATCTGACTGGTAATGAGTTTTGCTTCTTGATATTGTATATGTTATTATTATGTTTCTAAGTTTTCTTGTATTGTAATTTTTGGGAAACTATTGTATAAGAAATGCTGTTAAGAGGATGATACAATTATATTGTTGACAAAATTTAACTCCTTTTAATCTGTATTTTGTGAAATTATTAATTAAATTATTGGAGGCTATTGTTATAGCATTGTTATAGCATTAAAACCTATGGTGTATTTAATTGGGAATATATTAAAAGAAGAAGAATTACTTACTTTGTGAAAAAGAAAGAGAGAGAGAAACTTGTAAAAATCTCCTTATCTGTAAACTTGCCAGATTTCTTGGGACGTCTGCTTGGCCAAGGTCATAAAATCTTATTAATCCTGTGAAAGAACTTGTGAATTGGTTTACTGAGAAAATAGAATCCTCTCTTCTACTCCTTGTGAAAAGAGGGGGGTGGATTTACAAGTTTGTTAATAGTATAGAAGCGATTTATGTGATGGTTTATGATGTTTAAAATTATAAAGTTATATTTGGAATAGTATATATTGAAGTTACATCTTGATACAACTTAGTCTCAACAGACTCCAGTCTTAAAATTTTAATTTTGCTTTAGGGATTAATGTACAATACCTTAAGAGGTGGATATCTGTTAGTCTGGAAATTTACAGTAATCAACCAATATTTTAGGGAATGGGGATGGGGGAGTTGAGTGAATATATTCACTATCTATGTGGAATTCCAAAATGTAATTATTTTCTTGATTTCCCATGATTGATTTTTATACCTGGGTGAGTTCAAACTGGAGAGAAAAAAAAGAAAAAGATTATGAGTGAATTTGTGTGTGTGTGTGTGTAAAACCTGGTTTTAAAAAATGTATTACTAACTGGTATTGTAACAACCTGAGAGAATAATAAATAACGGTGTCTAGCCCTTATCTATGATTTGTAAGGTAAAATCTCTTGTGACTGTAATTTTATTTCATTTCAAATTTTTAATTCAGGTATTAACATCTGAAGTATCATTAAGTCAATAATTCGCCATTCGAGGGAAATGCCACAAGTTGTTCAAAGGGAATATGATCTAAAGACATGAGGAAGTGGGTGGGGGGGAGAGAAATCCTCAATTCAAAGAAGAAATACTGTAGATTCAAAGAATTTCAAGATAAAATTCCAGAGGAAGAAAAGAAATTACTCTAAAGGGATTACAAGTAAAATCACAGAAATAAAAATAGAAGAAGAAGAAGAAGAAGAAGAAGAAGAAGAAGAAGAAGAAGAAGAAGAAGAAGAAGAAGAGATTTACTCCAAGAACTTTAGAAGTGGATGAAATAAAGGAAAAGCCAAAAGAAGGATTAAATCAGAGCACCTGGAAAAAATAGAAAGCTCAGAACAGGATCTGGAAAACCTTACCCAAGTAGAGTACATCCTGAAAAACAGCATGGAGCAAACAAAGAAAAAATTCAATGATACAAGAAATATGAGAACAAAGTTGAAAGACTGAACAAATTAGGACCTGTGTAGGATATGTATATCCGTATATGGATACACAGGGAGCTCATTGACCAATTTAGATGTTTTGAAATCATGTAAGGAAAATAAAACCATGGCAGAGTTCTCTAATAAGAATGTCGAGTGCTACTGGTGAGAATGAGCTGAGCTCAACAAGGCATCCCAAAGAAAATTAAAAGATTTGTTGTTATTGAGTTCATGTTGACCTCCCTGGCTTCCTTTAAGTCCCAACTAAAATCTCACCTTGACAAAAACCTTCCTCAACCCCTCTTAATTCTAGTACCTTCCCTCCATTAATTATTTCATATTTATCCTGAACATAGCTTGCTTTGTATATAATTGTTTGCATGGTGTCTCTCTCATTAGACTGTAAGCTCTTTGAGGAAAGGGGAGGTCTTTTGCTTCTTTTTATACTTCCAGTGCTTTGTCCAGTGCTCCCACACACACACCATAGTAGGCAGTTAATAAACATTGATTGGTTGATTGAGTAAGCTTTTTGGGAGAAATGAGGAGGATAAAAGAAGGGATAGGACCCCAACTTGGGGTAGATGACGTGATGACAGTGTTGAGTGGAAAAAAGACAATTACCTAACCCTTATTTTTGCTTCTTTTTTTTTATAGGTCAAAGAAAAGGATATACATTTCTTATATTAAGTGTATGGTGAAAACAATGATTTATAACTATTAACCTAAGATGTGTCAGACGATAGATCTAACTGAAAATTTCAAAGAACTATTCTTATTACGGGTAATCTAGGTGGCGTAATGGATAGAGTACTAGGCTTGGAGTCTGAAAGACCTGGAAACCTTTGTTTCCTTATCTATAAAATATGAAAGCTTGATTTTGTTTTGAAGGTCCCTGCTAGTTCTAAATCTAGGCTTTCATGATCCTATGATCTTTGATAAATAGCACTTGTTTGTTTCAGAAGGGCTAAGAATGCCACCAGAACGAGGTTTGATGGATGTAAGAGTTGGCTTTTGTCCTTTCCTGACTGGCCCAGGAGTCACTGCCATTGTCCAAAATTCTGAATCTGTTCATTGACAATGACTCTGCTGTCGATCATATATAATAAAATAAATGTGTCATTGATTTTTCTTCCCCTTCTGTTGGAGGAGCTCATGCATCTCCCTTTGGGCCATCCTACTATTCTCTAAAACATTGGTTTAGCCCAGAAATTAGTGTTGCAGTTTCATGGTATATTGTGGGGGTCGTCCTCTTGAAGAATTCAGAGTCAGACCATCTCTAATCCATTTATTGGGAATGTTGCCTCCAACAGGCTGAGTTCCAAAAGGAACCAGCAACTTAGTAAGACAACACAGGCAAATTTATAGTGTAATGATGCTGATTACATAATAGAAATTACGAATATTAAAAAGGCAGGAGGGGTTTGTCAAGGGGTTGGGTAATAGGGGAGGGGTCTCAGCCTCAGCAGAACTGCGCATGCAATTACCCACAGTGCATGCAGAAAAACCCCTTGGGGGCATTAATATATGATAATGATATAATAAGCCTCTGTATGTCACAAGTTCACCTAAAGGACAGCTTTTGCTATTACTCAGCAGGTGCCTACTTAGGGAAAGTCCCTTCTATTGTTTTGGGGTGCACATCCTGCTAGAGCATCCTGGTGGTGCTGCTTTCTGATTGGCTGGCTATTGTGGTCCTGTCTGAGATTAGATGGATGTGTTTGTGGTTAAGTGCACAGACACACCTGCTGTTTCTGCAAGGAATATGAGGAATGGGCCCGGGGGCAGTGGCTAGGATCCCATCCCATGGATGTGCCTGCTGTTCCTGGGAGAAATATGAGTTCATGGACACACCTGTTGTTTTGGTGAGGCAATGAGGCGTATATGAATGAGGAGGTTAGGGTATTGAGTCTAGGGGAAAAGGGGCAGTGGCTATATTGAGTCTGGGGACCTGGGGTGTGGCTAAAGCTAGATTGTGTGGCTAAATCAGGATTCGCCTGCTGTTCAGTGGGGTCCATAAGGAGGTTAGAATGTTGGGGCTGGGGGCAGCTTTGTTAGGGTTCTATCAGCATCAGTAATAAAGTTGCAATATGGTAGGTAAGGAAAAAAGCCACTGAAATAAGACGAGTGATGGCAGCCCTGAGACACACTTTAGCTTTTTCTTCCTCATGTGTGAAGAAGCCTGTCCACAAGCCAACTGTTCAGCGTCTCGTTGTTACTAGATTGCGGCTAATGTCATGGAATCTTTGCTAGTGCTCAGTAGTTCATTTAGCAGAGCCAAAAATTCTCAGAGGTAAGAATGGGTGCAAGATCCAGGCACCAAAACGTCACAAACCTGGAAACACCAGACAGAACAGATGGATGGAAGTTGTTGATCCAAAGGAGCACCAAAGAAACAGCAGCCATGATGACAGGTGGGAACTAGGCTCTTTCCCATGGAAGAATTTTCTCAGCCACCAGCATCACTTCTCATCCTTGTAACTTCCAGGCTGACAGTTTCTTCAGCCAACAAGCTGCTACTGCTTGTCCCCCTTCACCATAATCACCAAAATGCACTTGTGCCTCCCAGCAGCACCACCGCTAATGCCTACTCAAAGAAGATACTTTCCCAAGGATCGTTCGCTGGAGACCCTCATGCTGTCTATATCTTGTATGACATAGTTGTTTTCATGCTGTCTCTCCCGTTAGACTGTAAGCTTCTGGAAGGCAGGGAATCTTTTTGACCTTTCTTTATATCTCCAGCACTTGGCAGAGTACATGGCACACAGTAGGTGCCTAATAAATGTTTGGTGACTGACTAACCTCTTGCTTGGTTTTTTTATAGGATTGTTTATGTTTCTCCCAAAGAGAATGATCTTTAGACTGGAAAGACAGACCAAAAATGGCTGATCAGGAGCTGAAGGCCAGCATAAGTGAGGCAGAGTAAAAGAACACCATATCTGATCAGTTCAAATCCCCAGGCCCAGACAGACTACATCCCAGGGTACTCAAAGGACCAAAGGATATGATTTCTTGAGCCACTGTCAGAGGTCTTTGAAATAATATGGGTAATGAGAGAGGTGTCACAGGACAAGAGAATGGCAAATGTCATCCTGACTTTCAGCAAAGGGATGAGAGTAGAGTCTACAAACTGTAGGCCAGAGGATTTGACTTTGGTTCCTGACAAAACTCCAGAATGCATTTTTAAATCTATTTTCCAGAATGTATTTTTAAATCTATTTTCTCTACCTCTCTCTTCCTCTCCCCAGTTGAAAAGAAAAAGGGGAAAAAACCCTGGTAGCATATAAATAAGTAAATATGTGTATGTGTGTGTGTACACATATGCATACGTGTACATACAGAGAGAGAGAGAGAAAGTAAAGCAGAACCTCTCATTGTTCAGATCTTTTTCAGTCATGTCTGACTCTTCCTAACCCCATTTGGGGTTTTCTTGGCAAAGATACTGGAGGAGTTTCTCCAGTACATTTTACAGATGAGGAAACTGAGGCAAACAGGGTTAAGTGACTTGCCCAGGGTCACACAACTAGTAAGTGTCTGGGCCTGGTGTTCTATCCACTGCACCACCCAGCTGCCCCCAGGTCAGTGACACAGAAGGGGAAAACAAAAGTGCTAGGGATCGAGTGTGTTTGTCTTCCACCATCTTCTGGGTATCTCTCCCCTCAGCTGTCCTCGTCCCCTCATAGCCATCCTCTGCTGCCTCACATCTCCTTCCACCTCACTACAGACTCAGGTCTGGTTCAAAATCAAACCCTTTCCCCTTGTTCACCTTCCCTCCTTGGCCTTGAACTTCCTCTTCTATATAATACAAAGGCTGGGCCAGAATCACAGAATGGTTAAACCTGGAGATACCTTAAAAACTGTATTAGTCCAACTCTCTCATTTCCACAGGTAAGATGCATCCCAGAGAAGTAAAGTCATTTGTCTAAGTTTATGTAGCTGCCAGGGGCAGGGCGTGGCTGAAGGCCTGGCTCCAAACTTTGTCTGTGCCTTAGGTCATCCTCAAGTGACCCTGACTCCTCCTGTGCAGTCCTAGGATCCTTCAGAAGATGGAAGCATTTGTGTATTGTGAGGATATTCTCTAAGCCCAGTGGCCCTGCCCCACCTCCATCCTCTCTGGCATTTGCCAGACAGGAAAGTCCTCTGGATTCAGAATCAAAAGATCAGGGAGAAAGGAGAAAGGAGGAGGAGGGAGAAGAGAAGAGGTAAGAGGGAGAAGAGGGTGGGATCCTGTGGAGCCGGAGGGTATGTATTCCTGGTCAGTTTTGCTGCAATCAAAGACTTCAGGACAAGAACTGAACAAAGCATGTGGTGTTGGACCAGAACCTGGACTCACCCCTTCTGGGAGACTAGGATACTCCCAGCACCCTCCCAGGGTCAAAGCAAGCCCCACTCAGGCTCCTTTCTGACTCAGGCCATGTATAGTAGCAATGGTCCAAGGTAAGGCAAGAAAGCTCTTTACCTCCCCGAACCTGTGCCTCCCTGGCCCTGACCCATGGAAGAGAGGTCTTCCATGTAGCATCAGCTGCCATGGGTCTCAGCCCTGCTATTCCTCCAGCACAGGGATTCCCAGACCTCTTCTTCACACATGCAGGACCAAGGAAACTGGTCTTTGAAAGTTCATGGCAATGTACAATCATCTCCTCCCAATTTATCCCTACAGATGCCCACTCTGAGCCAACCTCCCCACCCTGCTCCACTCACCCTCCCCTCTCCTCTCTCCTCTCCCTGACCAGGACAGTACCACTCTCCTACAAACTACGGGAAGGTCAGAACACCCGCCCACTCGTGATCTTCCTACTGAGCTCTTTGGTAGCAAAATCATCTTTGAGTCTGAGGCCAAGGCCCTAGCAGAGCAGACAGGCAGGAAGGTAAAAAAATAAAAATAGAAATAGAAAATCCCAAGTAATTGGAGCCAGGTAAAAATCTGAAAAAAGAGACAAAAGTTGGAAGGGACAGCATGGGGGAAAGAAGGGATGTGAGGCAAGGGCTGAAATAAGAGATTATGGCCAAGAGCAATCAGTCCTCATTCACTGGGCATGATGACACCAAGATACCAAGAAGGGGGATGGGATCCCTTGGGAGGTAGTGAGTCCTCCTACACCAGAGGCCTTCAAGCTAAAGCTAAAATGGCGTAGATCCAGTTCTTAGGCACGTGCACATAGCATTTGATTGGCATTCCTGGGATTCTGGGAAGACACCTGCCTATAATGTAGGTGCCTTACTGGTGACTTGGTCAAAATCCCACAATTACATAATCATTCAGAGGCTTTGTCATGGTCTTCTCTGTTTATCCTATTTAGAATGGTAGAAGCACCTGATAGTGGCCAGTGTAGACGGGGGCATGAGCATTTCCATCCCTGACCGAAGGGAGCACTGTTGGGAGGGCAATGGGGAGTGACTTGCCCAAGATCAACAGCATAATAAGGGGTACAGCCTGGCCATCTGAGTCTAAAGCCAGCCCTTTTCCCACTCCACAGTGGTTCCCATTTGGGGGGTTCATGATGATGATCCAAGGGGTTCACACTAAAAATTATTTGATCATGCTGAAAGCAGAAAATAATTGCTTGTGGATATCATGAGTAACCTACTAAATTATCCTGGGTGTTCACAATACATTTTTTTATTGTTGCTAAAGGGGATTCATGGAACAAAAAACATTGAGAATCATCGCACTAGGATCACAGTGAGGCAATGACTCATAGAAAAACCAGTTTGCTCAGGGTTTATTGTTGTTCAATCATTTCAGTCATGTCCAACTCTTCGTGAGCCCATTTGGGGTTTTCTTGGCAAAGATACTACAGTGGTTTGCCATTTCCTTCTCCAGCTTATTTTTGACAAATGAGGAAACTGAGGCAAACAGGGTTAAATGACTTGACCAGGGTCACACAGCTAGGAAACGTCCGAGGCTGGATTTGAACTCGGGAAGATGAATCTTCCTAACTCCAGGGCCTGGAAGTCCCAACCATTGCCACTGACATTCTTAGCCTGCCACAGTTCCATCTTAGCTCTCATGTCATCCCTTACTCCCACTCCTGCCCATCCCCATTGTCACTATCTAACCAATGCTTTGCTGGCTTTGGCATTAGATGCCTCCATTCTCTTTACTCCCTGTGTAGCCTTGGGTAAGTTGCTTAACCACTCTGGGCCTCAGTTTCCTCATCTGAAAAATGAAAGAGTTGGAATCTGGGGTCCTTTCAATCCCTATGTCTGTGATCTAATAAATCTGTGATGCTATTAAGAGTCTGTTCCTAGTCTCATGATGGAAAATTCTATCCACATCCAGAGAAAGAACTATGAAAAAAAAGAAAAATAAATAAAAGAAAAAAATTTAAATTCAAAAAATTTTGAAAAAAAGAACTATGGAGTTTGAATGCAGATTGAAGCCTAATAAAATTGCTCTTTTTTTCTCTTCTGTTTCGCTTTGTTTCTTCTTTATTGTGGTTCCTCCTATTGATTCTAATTCTTTACAACATGACTAATGTGAAAATATGTTTAACAGGAATGTATAGGTAGAGGCTATATCAGATTGCACACTGTCTTGTGGAGGGAGGCAGGGAGGAACAGGGAGAAAATTTAAAACTCAAAAGCTTATGGAAGTGATTGTTGAAAACTAAAAATAAATTAATTAATAAATGTCAAAAAAAAAGAGTCTGCTTCTACCTCTGAAACCCCAGGCTAGGGAGAAGGGGAGGAGTCAGGGAGACTGACAGCTTCAAATCCCCACACCCTCGAGTGCTGACAGTGGATGCTTGGAACCACATGGACAGCCCTTCAAGTCCAGATTGCAGCTATGAGGCCATGAGCGCAGACCTGGAGGCCCTCCTGCTAAAACTAGGACTCACTCCTTGTGTCCTCATTGGACGTTGCATGGGGGGAAGGGGGGCAAGACAACCATGGTCCTGGCACTACAGAAGGCTAGGGTGCCCCCACTAAGACCCAAGGGGCAGAGTGTCACCTTACTCTAAGATGGTGGCATTCCATATTTCCAAAATGGGTGGCAGGATCCTTCTTACTTAGAGTGCAAGTTGCAGAGTTGGGAGAGAGTAAGACTGTGAGTGAACAGCAGAGTTAGAGTGAGAGAATTTGCTTCTGGTGGGATAAAGAAGGGTTCTTTCATACGGTTCACATGTACACATATATGTACACACACACACACACACACACACACACAGAGCTCTGATACCCTAGGAGAGAAATTGTGGCTGCAAACTATCCCCACTAAATGTCATCCCCATGGCCAACCCTGCATGAACAGGAGGGGTCCATTCCTAACCACATAAAAGCTATCAGATGGGTGTCTCCTGATATCTGAGCCACGATTTCTCCATTTCTGACCAGCATCACCCTTCAACACCCTTTCAGAACCACGCCCTACTTACTCTGACATAGTGCCATCTCTGAGAGCACCTCAGGTCACCCTGTGGTGGGTTTTCCCCCTCAGCCTGAACTAGTGGAACACCTAATTCCTTTGGATATCAGCCTAACCCTGACCTCAGCCTTCCCAGAAGTCTGGCCCTACACAGAAGCCGTGAAGTCACTAAACATTCCCAAGCAGCTATATTTCTCTGAGGCCAAAAATCAGCTGATGAGCAGCTCAGCCAAAGCATCAAGGTAATTCCCTCTTCCCCTCCTCCAGGACCCCAGATGTGGAAATGAACTGCAGAAGCCACCAGACAACTTTGAGGTCCCCAGAGGTATGGGGGGAGATGTCAGAGGAAGTACAAAGGGCAAGTTTTAGGAGGGATGAGTCTCTAGGAAAGTAGCAATGGGTGTCCCAGGTGTGGGTGTAGGGTAAGATTAGAAAATGAAGAGAGGGAGTAAGATAGGCATCAGAAGTTAGGATGGGATAGGATGGGATGGGATGGGATGGGATGGGATGGGATGGGATGGGATGGGATGGGATGGGATGGGATGGGTTGGGATAGAGAAAGATGGGATGAGATAGGATGACATGGGATGGGATAAGATGGCATGGGGTGAAATGGGATGGGATGGGATGGGATGTTATGGAATGCAATGGAGTGGGAGAGGATGGGATGAGGAGAAATGGGGAAAGGGTATATCTGAATGTGGTCTGAAAAGGGGAAAGGAGGACCTTGGAAATCAGAGGGGTGCTCAACTGAGCCCAGGTTCTCCTGCACAATCCAGTTATTTGGCAATATATGCTCAACAATCTGATGGTGCTCAATGGGCAATACACATAGAAGGTCAATATTGAAGCCTTGAGCCAGCAGATGGACATGACCCTCAGATCCAGGGATCCTACTCTGGCCGCACACTCTTCCTGCAGGGCACCGACTCATCCTTGATTCAGTAAGGCAGAGACACAAGGGATGAGGGGGACAGACCTAACCTCCTAGATTCTTCTCGCTTAGATGCCAGTTGGGTTTTCCACTGCCATGGTTTTGAGCAATGGGGGTTCAGGTTATGCTTGGGTTTGTAAAAATAGGTTCCCTTCCAATCTTGTTGGGCAGCATGTCTGTTAGCTCATCCAGAATGCTCCCTCTGTACCCCACCCTCTAAGTTCCCAATTTGTTTTCAACACTCCTACCATCCATATCACATGGCTCAGTCCTCATGCCTTCAATATTTGCCTTTTCTCCTCCCTGTGCTTCTCCTCACAGGCCTCATGACTACCCTGAGATCAAGTGTTTTTTCCCTAAAGCTCAGATTCTATCTGTCCCAAAGGCTGACCACTGGATCCATATTGACCAACCCCAAGTATCCAAAATTTCCTGTCCTAGAAGTTGTTGCCTCTCCCCTCTCTCCAACTTTGAGAGCCCTGGAAATTGGCCAGAATCCAACTCAGCTATGCTAAGGCACCAGGGGAGGGGCTCCCCTGCAGGTGAAGAGTAAGTCAGAACTCTGACTTTCATTGCCTTCAGAGTAGACGCTAAAGGCAGGGTTTCAAATTTTAATGAATAAAACTACTTCCAGCCCCTCTGCCAGCATTAGCTGAGTTCTCTCACTTCCACTTGCCACTGGGAAAATTGAGTGGTTGGACCAGGCTGGGGTCTTGGACCTGGTCAGTCAATAAACGTGTATTAAATGCCTACTATGTGCCAGGCACTGTGCTAAGTGCTGGGGATAAAAGTACACAAAAGAAAGACAGTCTTTGACCTCAAGGAGCTTACAGTCCAATAGGGGAGAACAACGCACAAAAGGAAAGGGTACTACGCATTGCGAGGTGGAGGCAGGGAGCAGGGAAAGGATGATGGACAAGTCAAAGGAGTGCAGCTGGCTGGGACATGAAGAGAGGGCTGGCCCAGGCCCCTTTCCTGAGGAGGGTTAAGAGCTCCTCCCTGCACCCCCCCATCAGAGGGTGAGGTGCTGATAAGGCGGGTTCCTCTGAGGCCACTCCTCTGCATCTGGCTCAGAATCTACTGACTGCACATCTTCATGGAGAAGAAAAGGAAACCATAGGTTGAGTGGAGGGTCTACCGGGGGAGACAGCAGAAAGTCCTGGCTTGTGGGCACTCTGGTGTGAAGCTGGCGCCCTTCTCCTGGCATCTTCCCACCCCTTATACACACAAGCCCTCAACCTCTCCCTCTCCTGCCTTCCGGGCCTTCATCTCCTCTATCAGCATCAGTGTCTCCTTCACCACCTCCAGCAGTTGCTTCTCCATGGCTCGGCGTTTGGCTCTGCAGATGCCCAGTTCAGCTTCTACCACCAGCTTCCTGCAGGGGGGAGGCCAGGCCTCAGCCCCATCCTGGTCCTTAGGGCTTTTCTCTCTGGCTCTGGTGAAAAGGGGTGGGGCCTAGGGGCCACCTTCAAGACATGAGAACAGAGGCTCAAAGTCTGGAGAGCAGAAAGGGGCCTTAAGAGACATCTAGGCCACCTCTTCATTTCACAGATGAGGAAAACAAGGACCACAGTGGGGATGGGACCTGATCAAAGATCTTTAGTCTATTGAATTTCAAGTTGTCCATTAGTCAGTCAGTCAACAAGTATTTCTTAACAACCTACTGTGTGCCAAGCACTGAGCTAAGCACTGGGGATACTAAGAAAAGGGGGAAAAATCTGGATAAAGTCTTAAAAATCCATTCAAATATCTGGTGATAATAATAATTAATGCTTAGGGTTTGTAAAGTGCTTTAAAATATTATCTTATTTCATCTTCACAAGAACCTCAGGAGGTAGGTATTACTGTTATCCCCATTTTATAGATAAGGAAACTGAGACACAGTTAAGTGACTTGCCCAGGGTCACATAGCTGGTGAACTTCTGAGGCAGGATTTGAACTCAGGTCTTCCTACTCCAAGTCCACCACACTAAATACTATACCACCTATCTGACGTGGCCAGGGCCTTGGACTTGAGGAGTCTTGAGGAGGATCCATTGGCCTCTATCTGATCTGATGAAACTTAGGACTGCCTAGTGAGGAAGTTGGGATGTGCTGTAGATGCGGCCAATCTGGGTGCTAGGTCAAAGAAGGCAAGATTCTCCTTTCAGCCCTCCAAGGAAGGCCCTGGCAAAGCAGGGAGTGATCTGAGAATTCAGTCAGCTCTCTGGCTCAAGACTCGAGGGAGGGAAGGTTTGCCTCCACATCAATCACAGGTGGCTGAGGATTCCCCAGGAATTGGGGCTCCTGCTTTTAGAGGAAAGATGTGATCCCCTGAGACAACATGGCGGAGTGGAAAGGACCTTGGGTCACCCCTCAGCCACTTCATTCCTGTGTGGTCTTGGATATGGCCTTCCATTTCACCAGACCCACACGGCACAGTAGGCAGAGGGCTGGCTCTGGAGTCTTAGGTGCTGAGTTCAAATCCTGATTCTGACACTTACTCCATGTGTGACCTCAGATGAGTACTTCTACTTCCACTTTCCTCATAGTAAAATGAG
Organism: Phascolarctos cinereus; assembly: GCF_003287225.1. Classification (NCBI taxonomy): domain Eukaryota; kingdom Metazoa; phylum Chordata; class Mammalia; order Diprotodontia; family Phascolarctidae; genus Phascolarctos; species Phascolarctos cinereus. The sequence continues at coordinate 20,602,533 of NW_027555958.1, read as the reverse complement.
GGGATTAGACACGATGACCTGGAAAGTAAATTCTAACTCTAATGGCTTGAATCAATGAGCTTCTGACAATTTCTTGGTAGAGTCGTTGGTCCCACCACCTGCCCTCTTCCCACCTTTGCACCATACTTGCCTAGTCTGGGCCCCAGAGCTGCCCTTGGACCAAACGAGACTGAGAAAAGATTCCAATCCCCGAGCCCCAGACTCTGCTGGGTGCATGAGCCCAAGCTCAGCTATCCTTCCAGACCCTTTACAACTGATCCAGTCATCTCTTAGAGCCTATGGACATTTCTAGAAAACCCGTAGAGATCAGAAGCCTTCAAAACCTCAAAGAAATGAATCTCTCATTGGAGAATCTCAGGAGCAACACAATGTGATGAGAGAGATTGTTTTGGAAGGGAATGCGGGGGGAGGTCTGACGCTTCCATTCTCACGTCGCCAAGTCAGAAACTGATCCATCCACTGTGGGGAAAGACCTTGATTCCGCCTCCTGGTTCTCCCCAACATTGCTGTCATCCCTCCAGTCTCCAAAAACAAATCCTGCCCCCACCTCAAGAGCTAAGGGGCTATTTGCATAGCAAGAACTCAACCATTGCTTAGAGTATTATGTATTCTACACTCACAAAACCAATAATGTTATAATTTTATTATTAAAATTTTATATCAAATTTTATTATTATAAAAATTTTATTATTAAATTAAATAAATTATTATTAGCAATAATAATGTTGAGAGCTAATTTAGGCCCTCAACATCTCTTGCAAAGGCTACTCTGCAAACCCCGCTTCTGTTCCCTTCCCATTCCAATCTCTCCTCAATGCAGCTAGCTGCGAGAACACTCTTCGTGAAGTACACATTAAAATGTCATCCCCCTCTTCTATAACCATCAGGGACCCCCTATTGCCTCCAGGATAAAATACAAACCTTGTATGCAAGAGTTTAACATTTAAAGCCTAATTATAGTCTCACTTTCCAGGGTTTGGGGTTTTTTTTCCAGTTAATTAATAATAGCCACCATTTATTTAATAGCTAGCTTTAAGTTTTGCAAATCACTTTATAAAAACTGACTCATTTTATGTTTTGTTCCCTTTGCATATTCTCTAGTGCAACCAAACTGGCCTACTTACTATTTACAGCAGTTGGCATGCCATCTCCCACCTCCAAACCTTTGCAAAGGCTGCCTTTGTGCTTGGAGTGCCTCACCTCTACCTTTTACAGTCTCTAGGTTCCTTCCACAGGTTCAGCTCCTGTGCCATTTTCTTTTTTTCTTGGGGGGGGGGTGAGGCAATCATTGTTAAGTGACTTGCCCAGGGTCACACAGCTAGTATCAAGTGTCTGAGGCCAGATTTGAACTCAGGTCCTCCTGACTCCAAGGTCCGAGCTTTATCCATTGTGCCACCTAGCTGCCCCTCCTGTGCCACTTCCTAAGAAAAGCTCTTAGGGACAGCTAGGTGGCACAGTGGACAGAGCACAGGCCCTGAAGTCAGGAGGATCTGAGTTCAAATGTGGCCTCAGACCAAACACTTGACCCTTACTAGCTGTGTGACCCTGAGCAAGTCACTTAACCCCAATTGCCTAAAAAAAAAAAGAAAGAAAGAAAAAGAAAAGTTCTCCCTGATCCTCCTAGTGTTAGTGTTTTCTCCCTCTTCAAATTATCCTGTATGCTTTTATCTGTGTTCTATCTCCTTTACCCTAGAATGTAAATTCCTGGAGGGCAGGGACTGGTGTTTTGTTTTGTTTTACTTTTAGTCTTTGCATCCTTCACAGTGCCTTGGATAAAATGTTTTCCTCCTAATAATCAGGAAAGCCCTCTCCTCAAGCAATATACAACTCTATTTTGCATTATTTCATGAAATGAGAGATGGAAAAATTCAGTAGCAATAAAAGAACCAACGTACATGGTTTTCATTTATAGTTTCAGAATTATTAACTAGAGGGAGCAATGATAATGTGGGCACACCCTTGGGGAAGGTTTGATTTAATAAAATCTTATTGGGTTGGACTCGATCAGATAGGTAATAGCAAGTTAAAACAGGCCATAAATTGGGAGGTAGCTGGAAAATTTGCCGCTGACCCAGCCAAATGATATCTTAGGGTACTAGGCTGATGAGATTGATGATCTGCCCTGGTGCCTTTTATAATCTCTAGGTTCTCAATGTTCTTGGTTCTAGGATTCAATAGGAGCAAATACTATCCCAGATTTCAGAAAACAGAAGAGTCCTAGCAGAATTCCAGCATGCATTTTTAAGGGATGGTTAGCTGCAGGCACCAAGGCCAGCCAGAAAGACTCCATCCAGAAGACATCATGCCAGGCTAAGCCAATTTTCCCCATAGACAGTATTACAAACTGCTAGATCAAGAGATTGCTGAAGACAAAGTCTGCCTGAATTTTAGCAAAGCATTTGACAAAGTCTCTCATTCTATTCTTGTGGACAAGAAGAGAGATAGAGACTAGACAAGTATAGCTAGGCATGACACAAAAAAAACCACTCAGTTTAGAAGAAGGTTTCCAGAGAAATGATCCAGGGATCCAGGCTCGGCCCCTGGCTGTTTAACATTTTTATAAATGATTTGTATAAAGACATACTAATAATATTTGCTTACAAAATCAGGAGAGATAGCTATTCCAAAGGTTTTCCAGACTACCACAATAGATAAGGAATGAGATGACTGAGTCATGGTCCAAAAATCTAATCAAGTGAAAATTGATGGGAATACATCTAGGTTAAACAAATCAATTTCCAAATTGGAAAGTATTGCAAAATAGCAGTCAGAAAAAGATCTAGGGGTCTTAGTGGGCTGCAAACTCAATATGAGTCAGCAGTATAATATGACAGCCAAAAACCCAATGTGATTGTGGGCAGCACTTCAAGAGGCATAGTATCCAGAACTGAGAAGGTGACAGGACTTCTGTACCTGGTCACTGATCAAATCATATCTGGAATTCTTTGTTCAATTCTAGGTGCTATGTTATTGGTTGTGGGTTGTTTTTTTTAAATTTACTATATTGCTTGATTTTGTCCTTATATCGGAGTTATTCACAGAAATTAAGAAATAATCCATCTTCTCTTTCCTGATCAAACCCTCCCTTATGATTAAAAAAAAAAGTTAAATAAAAACATGCAATACAGTAACCACAATTGACAATGTATACAACATTCAGCCCTCCTAGTCCCCACCATTCTCTGCTGTGAAGATGGAGATGTGCTTCATTACATCTCATTGTTTTTTTGAGGTACTCCACGTTGAGCATCTTTTTCATAATCTTTTCATTTCATTGTGGTTCTTTTACTTCTGTTCATTTCAGCCTTCAATCTTGCCGTGATTGCATGGAAGCTCATAGTGTGAAGGTCTGCCCGGTGTTAGAAAAACTAAGAATTAGTGTTCTAATTATCTCCTGGTTCTGGTATTCTTTGCCTCCTTTGAATCAATAACCTAGTCCAGATAGGGAGTGTCCTTAATCCCTAGAGGATTAGTAAATCAATTGAGGGCATAGCCTCAATTTTACTAGATGACTTAGCTAGAACAGGGAGTATCTTTGTTTTCCTAGAAGACAGGTCTTTCTCAAGGGGGTGCCTGTATTACTACTGTTCCTTCTAAGAAATAATTAAAAACATCATAAATAAAAACCATGTACTTTGGTTATTTCATTGCTGCTGAGGTTCCTTCATCTCTCATTTCATAAAATATCATAAAATTGTCTATCACTTGAGGGAAAGGCTTTCCCAATTTTCAAGAGGAAAGGTCTTAGAGCTTTTCTCCAAGCTAACATCTTGCACATTAATAAAATATATCTCTAACAGATTTTAGCTAAATCTGCAAAGCACATTGTTTTCCTTCCACATCTGAATCCTTCATATTCATTATTTCTTATTACATAATAATATTTCATTATACTCATATAACATAATTTTTTAGTTATTCCCTCAATCAGTAGGCACCCACTTTGTTTCCAGTTGTTTGCTACCACAGAGAATGCTCCCATGAAGATTTTAATATGTATATTAGACCTTTTTCTTTGACTTCCTTAAGAAGTGGGATCACAACACCAAAAAGGTATGAACCATTTGGTTACTTTCTTGCATTATCCCAACCTTCCACCAACAAGGCACTAGTTTGCCTATCTTCAACACCACTTCCAACATTGAACTTTTTCTCATTTTCATGGAGGGGTGAGGGGAGGAGATCATCTCTGCCAAATTGCAGGGCATGAGGAGAAACATCAAAGTTGTTTTATTTTGGGGCATCTAGGTGGCACAGTGGATAGAGCTCCAGCCTTGGAGTCAGGAGGACCTGAGGACAAATCTGGCCTCAGACACTTGACACTTACTAGCTGTGTGACCCTGGGCAAGTCACTTAACCCCCACTTGCCACCAAAAAAAAAAAGTTGTTTTATTTGCATTTCTCTTACTATTAGTGACTTGGAACAGGTCTTCAAATACTCCTTTATACTTCACAATTCTTCTTTTGAAAACTGTTCCTGCCTTTTAATCTTTTATCCACTAAGTAATGGCTCTCAGGGTTAAAAATTTTGTGTTAAATCCACATATACCTTGGATATCAGATTTTTATCACTGATATTTGATATAAAAAAATTTCACTCCTTATACTTTCTCCTCTCTCATATTTGCATTAATTTTATTCCTGTAAAAGCATTTTAATTTTATGTAATCAAAACTGTTGATTTTCCCCTCTATGATCTCAGCTAGCTCTTGTTTGGTTATGAATTCTCTTCCTAAGAATTCTTAACCAACCAAGGGGTAGAGATTATCGCAAAAGATAACCTCAGTTACATCAAATTTTAAAACTTTTACATGCACAAAATCAGTGCAACCAGAATAAGAAGCGAAGCAGTCAATGGGGAAAACATCTTTGCATCATCTAGCTCTTATGAAGAGCTGCTACCTAAAACACCTGGAAAAGTAGTAGACAAAACCTAGAGCCATTCCTCAATGGATAAATGGTCAGATGTTATGAACAAACAGTTCTCAAAAGAATTGCAGACTGCTAGCCAGCATATAATAATAATATTACAAATCAAAACAACTTTCACCTTATATCTATCAGATTAGCAATAATCACAAAATTCGGGAATAGTCAGAGCTGGAGGGGGTGTTGGTTAAGCTGTGAATCAGTCCAAACATTCGGGAAATTATTTTGGAATTTGCTAGAAAAGCGTCTAAAATATCCCTACCCATTGACTCAGAAGTCCCTCTGTCAGGACAAAGAGATCAAAGATAGAAAATTACATACAAAAACATTCATGGCTACATTTTTTTCAGTAGCAAAGAACCAGAAACAAAGTAGAAACCCGTTGGTTGAATGAGAACTAAACAAAATGTGGTCCATGAATGTGACCGAGTATCACTGAGCCAGAAGAAAGAATAAATATGAATAATACAGAGAAGCGTGGAAAGAGTTATGTGAACCAATGCAAAACGAAAAAAGCAGAATCAGGAAAACAACAAATGCAATGGCTACAATAATGCAAATGAAAAGAATAAAAATACTCTGTAATTATAGTGCTCTAATTATATGGATATATAATTATCTATCTCTAAGTTCACATAGCCCCTGAAAGAGATAAGAGGCTGTACTTTTCTCCTCTCTTTGAAGACCTCAGAAACTATGGATGTGGAATACTGACTATACTATTGGGACTTACTGATGTGTTCGCTAATTCTGCTGCACTACTTTTTTTTCCTCTTTCTTTTTTCTTCTTCAATCAATCAGTAAACATTTATTGAATGCCTACTATGTACCGGTCACAATGCTAAGTACTAGGGATACAAAAAGAGGCAAAAGACTTATCCCTGCCCTCAAGGAGTTTACAATCTAATGGGAGAGACGACATGCAAACAAATATATACAAAGCAAGCTATATGCAGGAGAAACAGGAAATAATCACAAGAGGGAAGGCACAGGAATTAAGAGGGTTTGGGAAAGCTTCTCCTAGAAGGTGAGATTTTAGCTGGGGCTTGAAGAAAGCCAGGGAGGTCAGTAGTCAGAGAGGAGAAGGACGAGCATTTCAGGTGTGGAGGACAGCTAGAGAAAAGAATTCCTCCCTCGAGGAGGATGGATATGTTATGAGCTGAAAGTCGTATAACACGTAAGATATAAATATTTTTTTAAAAAAAAGAAATTCTTCCCCCAAACCACAATTATGAAAGAGCTTTCCTCATCCCTCATCCTGCTTTCATTTAAAAGACCTTTTCTATTCGGTTGCTGGCCTATTTTAGTGGGTCCTATATTTTAGAAAGTCTTCAGTAAGCTGGAGAATATCAAGAAGAGGAGGACAGAAACAATGGTGAAAGGCCTCAAGATCATGCCGTGGGAAGACTGTTTGGAAAAAATTGGGTTCTTTAGCCTACAGAAGGCTCAGAGGAGACTCAAGAGCTGGTCGTGGAAGATAGAGTGGACTTGCTCTGTTTGGCCACCAGAGGGAGCCAACATGGCATAAGTAGAAAGAGTGTTGGCTTAGAAGGGGAATAAGGAGGATGGCAAAAGTCCTTGAAGGAACTGGTTCTCTTCGGCCCCAAAGGTCAGAAGTGTGAGCGTTGGGTAGAAATCTCAAAGAGACCAGCTTAGACTGGATGTCCAGAATAACTTCGTAGCCAGCATCAAAATGGGCCGCCTTGGGAGGTGCTGGGTTCCCCTTCCTTGGCAGTTTTTTAGCTGAGGTTAGATGAATACTTGGCAAGAATCTTTCAAGTGTGGACTCCTTTTATGTATGGGTCAGATTAGAAGCTGGGGCCGCTAGGGGGTGACATAGTACACAAAGCACTGGGCTTGGAATCGAGAAGACTCATCATTCTGAGTTCAAATCTGGGACGTAAAAGTTGTGTGACCCTGGGTAAGCCACTTCACCCTGTTTGCTTCAGTTTCCTCATCTGTAAAATGAGCTGGAGAAGGAAATGGCAAACTACTCCAGTATCTCTGCCAAGAAAACCCCAAATGGAGTCACCAAGAGTAGGTGAACTGAACAGCAGCAGCAGAGTAGAAGGCTATAGAATTCCCTTGTAACTCTGAAATTCTTTGATTCTATGAAGGTAAGGGCTTTGGGTTGGAATCCCAACCCTACTGCATGCTATCTGTGTGACTTTGGACCACTTAATCTCTGTGCCTCCATTTCCTCATCTGTAAGATAAGAGGATTGGACTGGATGAGCCCTAATTTTCCTTCTATCTAAATCTGTTTCCCTGTAAAAGGAGCAGTGGGTGGAAGTCGTAAAGGGAAGCATTTAGGTTCGATGTAAAGACAAGCTCTAACAATGAGGGCTATTCAAAACTGGAGCTGCACAGTGAGGTAGGTGGCTCCCCCTCACCAAAAAGGCCGGATAACCACTTTTCAGGGATGTTGCAGAACAATCTCTGTTCAGCTTAGGGTTGAGGTAGGTGGCCTCTGGGGTCCCTTCCAGCTCTGACAGCTTATCATTCTGACTGTCAACCCATGGTCCTCCACCCTTAGATCCTTTGCCTTCTTGCCCTTCCCCTGCACCAAAACCTGAGTTACCTCCAGAATTTGCCATTTCTGATCCCAGCTCTGGAGCACTGCTAGAAGAGGTCAGAAGACTTAACCTCCATAGGCCTCAGTTTCTTAATCTGTAAAATGAAAGGTTTGGACTACGTGGCCTCTGAGGTTCCTTCCAACTCTCGATCTATAAACTGTGCTCCCCAGATCCACTATATTTCTCATGACTTAACCTTAACTAAGTCTTCCGCATTGCACAGAAATACTTTTATTCAGCTCTTCTTAACTCTGAGTGAAGGGAGAAACACTCTCCCTTCTCCCACATACCCCACCTTTCCAAGTTGTTTTTCTGCTTTACTCAGGCTAAGAATATCTTATTGATCTGTGAAGGTTAGGGAAATCTAGGTGTTTTTGTCCCTCCCACACATATACACACACCCTCATTTGGAGAGAAGATCAAATTAGGGGTTTGAGTCGATGTTCTGAGGCAGAAAGGAGCTGGGGAGAGATAGAATAAGGGGGAGTAATTATTATCAATCCTTTCCCTAGAAAGCTCTGGGGTTGGGGGTGGGGTCATTCTGTTCATAAGAAACAATCAAGCAATCAATGAATAACCATTTATTAAGCCCTTTCATGAGCCAGGCACTGTGCCAAGTGCTGGGGATGCAATGACAACCATAAAAGGCAAGATAGTCCCTGTCCTCAAGAAATTTACAGTCTAATGGAGGAGACAACAATGTGTACAAACAAGCTAGGTATAGGACAAATAGAGAATAATTAACAGAGGGCATTAAGAGGGGTTGGGAATGACTTCCTATTCATCCCCAGAGAAGGCTGAGAAAATAGACCTTAGGAAAGGAGGCAACAGTGGATGGCATAAAGCCCATCCAGCTGTCCATCTCAGCCATCTTCTTGCCATCCACTCTGATGCTGCACCCTGCAGACTATGGGCCCTCCAGAGACCATGCCCTGGATGATTTAACTAACTTATCCTTGGAACTCCTGACCTAAACCACACTGATTGGTGAGTGAGTCCAAAATCACTCAACCCACTATATCTAGCCATTTCCAAATGATGCTTCACATCTTATCTGGCCATCTTCTTGTCATCTACCCCAGACTCCTGGAATTTTAATCAAATCAGTGCTACCATTGATTCTGGAAAGGGCTATGGCTTCACCTGCCATTCCTGTTGTAATGGGGGGGACTGACACATGACCAGAGCACCTCTGATACTACTCCCCACATGGATGAGGTTGAAATCCTTGCTTTCCAGGAATGTCGTGATGATGTTTAATGGAAGTGCTGTGGAGAGACTTTGTTTTTGTTTGTTTTTAGGCAATTGGGGTTAAGTGACTTTCCCAGGGTCACACACCTAGTCGGTGTCAAATGTTTGGTCTGAGGCTGGATTTGAACCCAGGTCCTCCTGACATCAGGGCCAGTGCTCTATCCACTGTACCACCTAGCTGCCCCTTTGTGGAGAGACTTTGAAGCATGCATAGACCTTTGATGATAGGTTCTAGTCTGCTGACCACATGTTAAATGGCAGTCTCTGGTTGGTTGAAGCACCAGGGATGTGTTCAAAAGGCTTTAGTCAGCCGTGGTCTTCTCTCTGGCAGATCTCTTCTCAGCTCTTTGACTCCTTGCCACTGGCATCCAATGGAAAACAATACAATAAGAAGAGAAGCCTTGAGCCTCAGTCCTTCGCCTCAGGGTGTGTTCTGTTAGTTCATGTGAATGTAGACCTTATGAGTTTTGAAAGGTCCAAAGACTGAGCTTTCTGGAACTCTAGGGAATCCAAGAGTTAAGTCCATTCAGGTTTAAAAGCCAGCCCAGCACCAATTCCCCACTTGACCAAGAACTTGGTAGGATCAATACTATGTAGAAACTGTGCTAAATTAGAGCTCACTCTCCCTAGAGACCAAGGTGGTATAGGAGAGAGTGTGCCCCCAAGACGCTGGTAAGAAATGTTCATGTGCTCTTACTATATTTTCAAAGTAAATACTTCTTTATATTAGTAATAAATAAATATTTCTTTGCAATTTCTTTGTTAATAAATGTGAATTGGTTAAATGGAGGGGAGGGGAGGGTGTGGAAGTGCTTAGCAGAGCCTGGTACATAGTAGGTGCTTAATAAATATTGATTGACTAATTGGAATTGAGGTACTAGTCAATCACAATTGGTGAACACTGGGGAGAGCAAAACCAGTAAGGGATGGCATTAAAGAAGAGACACCCTAATCGTTCAGGGTCCCCCTAGAACCCTGATGGGGAGATACAGCAGCCTGGCTCTGGTTGAGTGTGCTTTCTACATGTGTGTGATTCTCAGACCAAAATTCTCTCCTTGGCCACCACTTCCCTATATCTTCATGGGTTAGAATGTGAGAACCACAAGGGAAGAGGCAGTCTTACTCTTATATTTGTATCCTTGGGGCTTAGCACAGTACTTGCCCCATAGTAAGCTTTTCATTCATTTGTTCATTTGTGCTGGAGTACAGACAGGGGGAAAAAGAGGGATATGAAATGGCATTCCCTCTCACCCCCAGGTTCCTTCACTGTATCCCAAAGGGATCTATGCAAAAAAAAGAAAAGAAAAAAAAAGAAAAAGAAAGAATCTCAAAGTAAAAAAAAAATCATCTTATATAACTGGCTCTCCACACTCACACTCCTGGCTGCAGGCCCCATTTCCCAATAACAAAGCTAGATTGGTCTGCATCGCTCATCTCCATGACCTCCAGGAAGCTGCTTCATCACTCCTGTCCCTCCTACTTCAGAGAGCCTTCCAATAAGACAAAACAAAAACGAATAGGACTCAAGAGAAAGGGGCGTGGGACTTGAGACTTGTCCTCTTTCCTTCTAGAGACAGCTTCGTAGAAGCTCCTCCAAAGGGGGTTGGTCTGAGAGCTTATTCCATTTCTGAGACCTGCTGAGCAGACTTTAGGGAGCAAAACAAATGGTAGTCAAGCTCTCTCTGCTACTGACAACCTCCCCCAGGGCTGGGCAGCCTGTCTAGCCATAGAAGAGGGATTCCTAAGTTGGGGTCCATGAATAGATTTCAAAAAAATCCTGAGCTTGGATGGGGGGGGGAAATTACACCTTTTTCTTTTTATAGAATTGATTTTCTTTATAATGTTATATGTTTTATTTTATGCATTTAAAAGCATTATTCTGAGTACGGGTTCATAGGCTTCAGAAGTCTGCTGCCAAAGGGGTCCTTGCCACAAATAAAAACTCTATGAACCCCTTAGAGCTATCAAATGGTGAAGAGCTGGAAGGGACCTTAAATATTACTTAGTCCAACTACCTCATTTAGAGTGGGAAACTAAGGCCCAGAGAAGGGAAAGGATTTGTCTAAGAGTCAATGGTGGATTAGTAGCTAAAACCCAGTTCTTCTGCCCCTAGTCCTCAGTTTGGCATCTTTCCCAATCCTATCCTTGCCCCATTAGGGGATCTGATGTGAAATGACTGTTTCTGCCATCCCAGAACACAGGGGATCTCAGGGGTAGCATGGGAGGTCAGAGAATGGCTTGACAGAAAAGACAAAAGCAATTTTTTGGATAGCCATAAATTCAACTCCTACCTGGTTATCAAGGGATATGTAGTATTTACAAGAGGTAGCGGGGCTGGAGACCCAATTCAGGCCGTGGGAGTAGATTGTGCATCCAGAGGACACTGCCTAGACCAATCTGGCTCCATTAGTGTTGAGGTTTAGGGGTGCTGGGAACCCAAAATCACAACATGTGTCCTGCCCAAATGAATTTGACCCGTCTTTTTTCAGCCAAAGACAAGGTTTATTAGAACATCTGCCATATTGGCCAGACTCTTAAGGAATCTGAACATTACTGAGCTATTGCCTAGATTTTAAGAAACTGAGCAGTGGCTAGATTTTAAGAATCTTAGCATCTTAATGGAGACAAGATGGACCTTATATGCAGAAAGAGTGTAGGAAAGATCTAGGCATCCTAGGGAGAATGGAGTCTACATAGGATTAAGGGTGGGAAGTGGCTGGAAGCGGGAGAGGCTACCTGGAGGTAATAGCTGATGGAGGGCTAGGTCTTATGATGAAAGGCCAGTTGATAGGATTATAGCCTCAGGCAAATGCCAGAGATTTGGCCATGTGGGAAAGTTCAGGGTTTTTCTTTTTTGGGGTCCGGATCCCATCCTCATCATTAGGAAGCTTGTTTCAGGGAGCAACGAGAATGCCACACTAAGTAATTTCCCTTCCTTCTCTTTTTGGCTTCCTGGCAGACTGCCCCCGCTGCCTGCCTGTGGTCATGTCTTTCTCTGAACTTCTGTGGAATAGAATGAAGTGGAATAGGACTTGAGAGCTGGGAGGGACCTCATAGAACATTCTAGCTCATCTACAATTTCCAGAAGAAGCTGAAATTTAAGGTTAAGTGATATGCCCATAAGGGCAGCTAGGTGGCAAAGTGCATAGAGCTCTGGGCTTGGAGTCGGTAAAACTTATCTTCCTGAGTTCAAATCCAAGCCCAGATACTTGCTGGCTGAGTGACCCTGGGCAAGTCATTTAACCCTGTTTTCCTCAATTTCCTCACCTGTAAAATGAGCTGGAGAAGGAAATGGCAAACCACTCCAATATCTTTGCCAAGAAAACCCCAAATGTGGTCACAGAGAGATGCATAAATATATCCATTTTTTAAAATGAAGTCAAAGCTCATCAAAGAAAATAAAAGTCTAATATGGCAAAATCACTTCAAATAACAATAAATGCATCACATTTGTATGCATACATGTGGTGAAATTTGAGTTGGGAAACGTTAAACCTTGACAGGGGCACAATATGTCATGATCATTATAAGGTGCTCTCAACACAGATAAATTGCTTCATTGTGCTATTTGCTGCATTTGAATGTGAACTATGTAAACCTGAAGATAAACAGCCTTCAGGTGGAACTTAAAAATACCGTTAAAATGACTGAACAATGGCTGATATACCCATGCTCATACAACTTCTCAAGCAAGCAGTTTTTATCAAGTACTTTCTGGTACCAGGTATTGTGGGAAGAACTGGGAATTGAAAAAAAAATTAAAAGTAAACAGTCTCTGCCCTCAAGGAGCTTACTTTCTAACCAGAGAGGCAGCAGGTACATGTATACGGGAATATACAAAATAAGGACCGGAGAACATAGATCAAGAAGACCAAGTCAAAAAGCATGTGTGCTAGGTACTGTTCTAAGCATTGGGGGATAACAAAAATAAAGCAACCACATGCCTCCTCTAGGAGCTCACATTTTAATGGGAGAAATAATGTGCAAACAACTGGGGCAGCTAGGTGGCACAATGGATAGAGCTCCAGACTTGGAGTCAGGAGGACCTGAGTTCAAATCTGACCTCAGACACTTCACATTTACTGTCTGTGTGACCCTGAGCAAGTCACTTAATCCTAATTGCCTCACCAAAAAAAAAAGGCAAAAAAATGTGCAAACAACTATGTATGTACACATCAGTGTAAATGGAAGGCAATCTTGGGCTGGCTTAGGAGAGGTAAGGCACTAGCAGTGAGAAGGAACTAGAAAAGTCTGCCAGCTTTGGAGGAAACTAAGTGTTCTAAGATGTTCAGGGTACAAGGGAGTGTTTTCCAGATGTGGGGGCAAAGAAACAGAAATAGGAGAATATATACGAAACAATGTTAGTTTGGCTGGACCATTAGGGGACATGAAGAGGATTAAGGTCTAATGAAGCTGCAGAGGTAAGACGTAGCAAGGTTGTGAAGGGCTTGAAATACCAAATAGAGAAGTTGCTGGTTGAACCTGGAGGTAATAGGGAGGCATGGAGTTTATTGAGTAGGAGAACAACGAGGTCAGACCTGGCAGCTGAGTGGAAGATGGACTGGAGGGAGCAGTGAGGCCACTTAGAAGGCTATTCTAACATTCCAGGTGAAGGTGACCTAGTAGAGCACTGAGCCAAGACCAGAACTCAGGGCTTCAGATGACACTGTGCTCTCCCCGATTGGCAACACTGTCTTCCTACTTACAGCTTGTTCAATTCGGTGAGCTTTTAAGCCCCCACTAAGGAAAAAGCACAAAATACCAAGGGTAGAGGCCAAGGGATTACATTGGCTATTCACACAGATAAGTAAATACAGAATAATTTGAGGGCAGAAGGAATATTTATGCGGGGGGAAGGAGAGACCCTAAAGGAAGACTACAGACAAGAGCAAGGAGAGCAGGGTGGGGATGACCTACATGACTGCCCTGAGGTAGGAGATGGAATACTGAGTCTAGGACACAGTTAATAAATAACACACCTCAGCTCATGTGAATGTGGAGTGTGGGAAATAAAGATGGAAAACTAAGGACAGCCAAGAGGGCATAAAAAAAATTTTAATTAAAAAAAGGAGCTTGTATGTTTTATTCAAGAAAACATTTGTGCAGCTTGTAGGAAAGACTCTGTCCAAGGTTCTGGGGGATACAAAGACAGAAAGAGAGAGGTCTCTGCCTTAGGAAGCCACTGAAGACTCTTTTGAGCTGAGTAGTGAGATAGTCAAACCTGTTACTTATGAAGGTGACCATTTGATAGCACTCTCTTTTTGTTTGTTTGTTAGCTTCTCATTCACCCAGATTCTGCCAGAATTAAAAACCTCAGCATTGGTAGGGACCTCAGCAGCCAGCTTGTCCAAGGCCGTGAAGAAGAGGATCCCCACAAGCATCCCTCAGGACAAGTTATGCAATAAAATTTGCCCAGGGGTCCATCAATAAGGGACTGTTGTCAATCACCAAATCTTAAGTAAATGGCAATAATACAGTTGAACCAGAAATTCTCTTAGCATCTTAGGTCATCAAGACTTTGCTAGGGGAGGCAATATGGTGGACTGGATAGAGAGTGCTGACTTTAGTATCAAAGGACTTGAGTTTGAATTCTGCCTATGATAGTTACTATTCATGTGTGACATTGGGCAAGTCTTTTTACTCACCTGAGTCACAATTTCCTCCTTTGTAAATGATGAGGCAGCTAGGTGGTGCAGTGGATAGAGCGCTTGGAGTCAGAAAGACTCATCTTCTTAAGTTTAAATCTGGCCTCAGACACTTGCTAGCTGTGTGACCCTGGACAAGTCACTTAACCCTGTTTGCCTCAGTTTCCTCATCTGTCAAATGAGCTGGAGAAGGAAATGGCTAACCACTACAGTATCTTTGCCAAGAAAACTCCAAATGGAGTCATGAAGAGTCAGATACAACTGGAAAATGACTGAACAGCAACAAAATGATGGGGCCAGACTAGATTACCTTTGAAGTCCCTTCCAACTTGACACCTAAGACCCTATGAGCCTATGAGCTTACTATGACATAGGGCAAGTTTCCTCCTTGAGCCTCAATTTCCTCATGTGTAAAATGATGGAGTTGGACTCAGTGGCTTCTGAGCCACCTTCCAGCTCTAGATACCATCAGTTCTATGAACTACATAATGGGATAGCTGATGCTGGTCTTAGACAGTTCTCATTGTGAAGAAGGTTTTCCTAAAAGAAAAGCCTAAATTTGAACTTGTATAATTTCTACACATAATTCTTAGTTCCACCCTTCAGGGTCAAGTAAACAATTCTATTCCCAGCTCTTCTAATACCTAGAGATTTCAGTACTGATCTGGAACACATGTGGACCCCTGGAAGTAGCTCAGCTTGGCTCAGTTCCACACATGCAGAACACATGGCAGGAGGGCTTCATGAACCCCCCTATTACACCTAAATCCAGCAAATCTCCCCTTCCTATACCTCTGCTTGTAGAATCTTCAAGCTCATGCTCATTCTGAAGCAATAATACCCAACTACTACTGTCTAACATTTTCCACCACTTCCTTTAGGCTCAGGCGTGATTCAAATCTAAGCCATCCATGATTCCCCAAGGTAGGAGGCAAGACACACTGTGACATCTTACCCTGGGAGTTGTCAGAGCTGGGGAGCCAGGGCACCTGGAGTCTAGTCCTACTATCTGCCACCAAAACGTGCTGTGTGGTTGAGGAATTGATGAAGTAATTTTCCCTCACTGGATTTATTTTCTCCTCTAAAGTACAGGGACTAGGACTAGAAGCATAAGCTGTCAGAAGGAGGAGGGGGCTTAGAGGTCACCTAGTACAATTGCCTCCTTTCAGCAAAGGGAAGTGATTTGCCCTAAGTCTTACGTTAAAGCTTTGAGGAATCTGTGGTTTCATCTGTGTGAATACTTCCGTAGCCCATCCATGCCTTCTCATCCAATGCCTCTTGTCTGTGCCCTCCCCTACATCCCCCACTGGGGGTCCAGCCAATTTTCTGCCTTGACTTCCTCTAGCTGGCAACGGTGTGCTACAGTGGAAAGCACCCTGATCCTGTTGGTTTAGAGCAGTCGGGTTAAAATAGAGAGCTGCATATTGACTTAGAAAATCATAAGTTAATACTATCTATGTTTCATTGTATTTTTATTTTTTTGCTTCACATTTCCCAATTCTAATTTAATCTGGTTCAGATGCTCTGGTGAGTTTTGACACAGCTGGGTGGATGGCAGGAAGACCTGAATTTAAATTGCTTCTGATGCCTATGACATTTATAACCATGACCCAGTCTCAGTTTCCTCATCTATAAAAGGGGGAGGGGTGGACTTGATGACTTCTAAAACTCCTCCTGGATCTAAATTTATGGTCCTATGATCTTACTAGATGGAATGTGAATGTAAACCCTCTACGTAAAGGAATCATTTGTCCAATGCCTAACATGATCCCTGGCTCATAGTAAGTGTTTAATAAGTGTTTGTCAGGTGATTCAGCTACATTCAAATCCTACCTGTGATACTTCCTACATGGTGACCTTGGACGAAAGGGGTTGAAGCTGTGGTTGTTCATCCTTCGTTTTCAAAGAGGACTAATGACATCACAGGGTGATGTCTTGACTTGCAGGTGAATTGGATTTAAGTAGATGCTTCTGAGGTCTCTGTTTATGATTCCAGGATCTCTTGGCCTTAGGTGGTGGTTTTGTGTTGCCTAGGATCATCCTGGAGAGACCTGTTCTGTGACTTCATTAGCCTAGGGGAAGTTTCCAAGAGGAAATTCCTTCTGCCAAGGCAGATCTGAGCCTGCTCTGCCACATTTCATCTTCTGCAGTTTTTTGAGGGCACTGAGGGGATGACTTGCCCAGAGTCATATAGCTAGTGTATCTCAGATGCAAAATAGGAAGCTTTTTCTTCCTGACTCGGAGGCCAGTTTTCCATCTGCTTCAGCCTACTGTCTCTCCTACAAAATATAAAGAGTAAACACAAAGTGATTTAGGCAGTGTAGACTTATATTACACAGTGCTTTTACAAAATACTCTCCAAGTGCTCTCCAAGCCTCTGGGGCTTATTAATTACAAGTTTACAAGTGGTTTGTGGGTACTGCCCAGTTAACTAGATAGTATGAGCATTATTATACTCATTTTAAAGATAAGGAAATGGGTAGAAATTAGGTAACTTGCCCAGGGTCTCAAAGACATAGCTGCCTCAACCTTGATTCCCTAAGTGGGCAGTACTGGTCCCTGGGGGGCACTAGAATGATCCATGGGGGTGGTATAGGCCTGGGTGCAATTAGGGGGTATTTAATAAAAATCAGGAGGTGGTGGAAGCATAAGGAAAAAGAAAAGAAAATTTTGAAAAACCATTCATACATGTTTCATTTTGCAACAGAGTTAAAATCATAGTGATAACATTATTTTCCAAATAAACATATAAAATGCAAATTATTGATCAGTGGTCAAGTCCACCAACAGGTCTTAACAAGCAAGTGTTGGCAGGCAAGTATGTGGGGCATTGGTGCATTTCAGGGAAGTCCAGCATGCATTGGCAGGAATATGTGCATATAATGACTTGTTTACAATAAGCTACTATATGGTTACATGAAGTAATATTGTGTCATCAAAATTTCCATGCAGGGAAAAAACCGCAAATTTACAACAAATTATTAAATTTAAGATACATCATTTTTTTAATATATTTTTTGAAATGGTGCAAATTTCAAAAAAAAAAACATGAAAGGGTAAGTAAATTTCCAGGGAGGCACTGAGTAATTTTTTTTTAAAGAAGGCAGTCAGCCAAATAAGTTTGAGAACCTCTGGTTTAGACCATCTCTGAGGGCCTTCCACCATGACTTTCTTTGATCCCACATAGGCAGCAAGCCAACCTTCTGAAGCTTCTGCTCTTGTCCCTATACTTCTCACAGACTCCTTCCCCTTTTTCACCCATCTATGTGTGAGAAAAGAAAGAGTGGACAAAGACAGGGGAAGGAGGCCTTTAGCTCCTTAGGGTCTACATCATTGAGCAAAGGAGCTCAGCTAGGAGAGGATCAAGGGGTGGCCTAGGAGCCAGATGCATGGTGACTTTCACAGGAAACACTGCAGCAAGGCCACCTGGGTAGAACCTGGGGTCAGTCCCTTAGGGGGTCCTCAGTGACTGCCCTCCCAACCCAGTCTCTTTCTGTGCTGCCCATGCACAAGAGCAGCATTCCCAGGTCAGTCAAGGACACTGCCAACCACCTCTGCTCCCTACCTGACACAGCTTCTATCCCACCTCTCTCTTGCCCTCCTCCCCTTCCTCTTTTACCACCATCCTTCTCTTCCTCTCCCTCCTGGCCTCAACCTCCTCCCTCTTCTCTCTTCTAACTCATCCATCTGCTGCTCTCACAACAGTTCTGCCTCCCATAGACCCCTTTAGATGCTCCCCATGGTGGGAAGGGGGAGAATAGGACAGTGACCTGGAGGGGTTCAAACAGAGACTGGGTGGCCACTTGTTGGGGGTGGTATGGAGGTCTTTGTTGGACTAGATGATGGCCTGTGAGGCTCTTTTCTAATGTGAGATTTTGTGAAGGTCTCCTGCCCCTCAAGAATTTCTCTAGCTGAACCCTGGAATTCCACCATTAGATATCCATTGTGGGGTATAGGGTGGGGTACAACTGGAAGCAGAGATGCCAGAGGATAAAGGCAAGGGGGGGGGTGGAGTGGGATGTGGTGGGGAGAAGAGAAGGAAACCCAAAGTCAGGGAAAGAGGCAACAAGATGTAGCGGACAGACCACTAGAGTTAGAGCCAGAGAACCTGGATTCAAATCCTGACTCTAATGTTTACTACCCCCCCATAGAATGTAAGCTCCTTGAGGGAGGGAACTGTTTTTTAATTTTGTCTTTGTATGCCTAGCATCTATCTTACACATGCTAAGCACTTGAATGAACTAATTTGACCCTTTGCCCAACACCCACCCAATAGGTCAGCACCCATAGGATGGAGGAGGGGCCAATAAGGGGAAGGAGTTGGGGGAAAAAGGTCCAGGTCACTGTCCCTAGGTGCTGATGTTGGGTTCCCATTGACACAGAAAGAGCCAACCCAGCCACAATTCCAGCTGCTTCCAGGCCATGAGCACTGACTTGCAAACTGTGCTGCCTTAGATTAGACTAGTCCTCTGCATCTTCCTCCGAAACAGAATGAGAGGAGGTAACACAGCCAAGGTCTTGGTGTTGTAGCAGATGAGGTTTACCCACTAGGCCACCAGCTTTCTCCACAGTCAGAAACACCCCACATTCCCACAATCGGTAGGAATCATCATATCCTAAAAATATGTCATGGTGTCAAAAGTGGATTAGGGCTGTGAGAGGGAAACAGAGAACATAGTCCTATAAGAATAGAGTGGAATTTCCTATGTATCATTCTCCCTACTATGTCCTACTGGATTGGAAATTGTGGGTACCCAAGCAGTAGGGGATTTCTGGGTTCAAAATTAGGTTTGAGGAATTGCCTCCTGAATGTCACCACTTCTCCATGGTCAACTCTGCACATAAGAACAGGAGGGGTGGCATCAGTGACCACTTAAAAGCCTTCAAAAGGGTATCCCTTAATGTCTGAGTCAGTAATCCTATACCCAGCATACCCTTTCAGAGGCATATATGCTTGAGATTTGTAACAAATACAGCTTGAATTCATTTAAGAAAGTTAAAGATTCTTAGGTAAATCATTCCTCCTCTCTAGGCTTTATACAAGTACGAAGATGGGCTGCACAGTACAAATATTTGAGTTTGAGGTCATGAGAAGGAGAGGAGGGGAAATGTGAGGCCCCAGGGCAGTGAATTGAAAGGTGGTGGATAAGGAAAGTGGGAGGAGTGAAGTGAGGACACATAATCACAAGTGTAGATATTGAACCAGATAAAGGGAGAGAGCTAGGAAAGGAATTCCAAGTTCTACTAAACTGGACTAGAGCTTGGAAAGAGATGAGCTGGACCTGGCCAGAGAGGATGAAGGAGGGGGTCAGGGTCCAGGTGTGTGCAACACCTGATCCAGGATACAACTCCCATCAACTCACCCAACTCTCCAGGACCAATCACCAATCTAGTGGAGACTGACAGGCAGGACTTCTAATAGTCAACATTGTAGTTCCAGCAACAAGATAAAATTAGGGACAATCTCCAGCTTCAGAAACCCTCTCCTGGACCCGCCTTCATCTTCTGAGGTACCACCTTCTCCTGCATCCAGTAAGGCTGGACCACAGTAGTGAAGGAACACATCCAGCCTCGCCACTCTTGGGCCCCAGGTGAGATCTCCATCACCAAGGTTTGGAGCAATGTGGGGCAAGTTATTCTGGATTTGGGGAGAGGAGGGTCCTCTCAGCTCTGAAGGAAGAACTATGTACCTTAATGCATTCAGAGCTTTGCGCCTTCCTCAGCTCTTTTTTCTCTAACTCTTCACTCCCCAGCCACCCCCATATCTACCTTACTCCTGAATCTCCTTCTGTCTATGTCTTTTCCTATGACTCTCTCCTCTTGTCCCCACCTTGAGGTCCCTCTAACTCAGATCCTTTCTGTCCCAGGGCCTGCCCAATGGACCCACAATGACCAACCCCAAGATTTCACAGCCAATATCTGAAATTTCTTGCCTTAGAAGCTTTCCTCTCCCCCCACCCCACTCCTCAAACACTCAAAGGGCCCTGAGGATCTTTCACACAGGGAGGCCTAGGCAGTCTCAGCCTCTGAGGTGAGGGTGAGTCTGAAAGGCCTGTAACTCTGGAAGAAGAAGGGGGTAAGGAGTAGGTGAGGGGGTGGATGGGGCTCCACTGTGAGTGAAGACAGAAATTCAGACCGTGGTCCTTCGACCCTTCAGATCACAATGTCTTTCTGTGTGTTCTCTCCTTTGATTCAGAGTGGACACCATAGCCAGAGTTTCAGATTTTATTGAGTAAAACTACTTTTCCAGCCCCGCCACCAGCATTAGCTGAGCTCTCTCACCTCCGCCATCTCCACTGCCACTGGGAGAAGTGGGTGGTTAGACCAGGCTGGGTTCTGGACCCCAATACCCTGTCCGCCCGGGGATCACTCCCTTCTCTCTGTATCTGGCTTTGAATCTGTCGGCTGACCAGCTCCTGCATATCATCCTGAGGAAGAGAGGGAGACAGTAGGTTGAGTGGAGGGCCTACCTGGCATGGTAGCAGAAAGTCCTGGCCTGTGGGCACTCTGGAGCGATGCTGACGCCCCTCTCCTGGCATCCCCCCTCCCCTGCCATGCACACATACACACACACTATTATACACACATGCCCTCGCCTACCTTCCAGGCCTCGACCTCCTCCAGGAGAATCAGTTTCTCCTTCACCACCTCCAGCAGTTGCTTCTCCACAGCTTGCAGCTTGGCTCTGCAGATGCCCAGTTCGGCTTCTACAGCCAGCTTCCTTTAGGGGGAAGGGGGAGAAGGCCAGTCCTCAGCCCCGTCCTAGTGCTGAGGGCTTTTTCTCAGGCTGGGGCTCGGGTGGCAGGGGAGGCAAGGGCTGGGGGTGGCAGGGGGTGCAGGAGCAGGGGCGGCAGGGGGCAGGCTGGGGGCAGGTCCACCATGGAACAGGAGAACAGAGGCTCAAAGTATATAGCTCAGCCTCGGAGGCAACCTAATTCAACCCCTTTGTTTTACGAATAAGGTGGGGGGGGAATTATTTCCCTAAAAATCTTTCACTTTCTTAAGTGAATTTCAAACCAGATTGTCCAGATAGAAATCTCAAAAATCCAGTCTTGAACATCTGAATTTTTTCATGTTCATCTGAATGGGAAGCAAGTGGAGGGAATCTTAATCATTTCTGCCATAATTTGTCTGGTAAAAGAAACTTTGCAAACAGAGGAGGAAGACTTTTAAGGTCTCCGGGGCAGGCAGATAAGAACACCTCCAGTCAAGGGGTGTTAGGAGGGAAGAGAGGGAGGGGCTCGTTCAGAAAGACAAGAGCATTTTCTGTCTTCTCAGTGCCCCGTTCTTCAGCTGGGGCCTCCCCCCTCCAAAACCCACCAGGGCTCACTGCCCCACCCCTTACTTGGCTATGGCGTCATCACGTTCCTGGGTGACCTGCTCCAGGGCAGTCTTTGCCTCAGCTTCCCCCAGGGCTCTGGCCACCTGCAGCTGTTGCCTCTGCTGTAAAGGAATGAGAGAGGTGGGGTTAGGATAGGGGAGTAAAGACGGCTGGTGAGGGTGGAAACAGCCCAAAGGGTCCTGGGAAGGGAGTGAGTGTCTCAGGTTGGGGAGACCTTCTTACCTGGCTCTGCTCTGGCTCTTCCTGTCTGCCTGTGGTCCTGTGTGATCCACCCACCTGTTGTCTTTCTCTTCCCTCAGCTGAGCTGGCTTCCAGGAGGAGTGTGGTCACTGTGACCCTGTCCCTCCCATTCCACCTTTCTTCCTGGAATTTCCCTGGGGGAGGGGGAGACTTCCTTAAGCCATCTTCCACTCCCCCCTACACCTAGAGCCCGGGTAGCATTGGAGCCCTGCCCCACAGGGAAGAATACTTACCCTCCTATGAATAAAGGCTAACTTAGGGGGTGTCCTCCCAGGACTTGAGGTTCCTGCTTTCAGGGTGGGGCTGAGGAAATACATGGTCCTTTGACCCTGACTTCCTGGTAGAGTCACTAGGGCCCCACCCCTGCCCTCTCCCCTAGCTCTACTCCACCCCGTCTAGGCCAGGCCCCAGGGGTGGCCCTCCACCTGTCCCTTTCTGGTCACTCCTCAGCCCTTAGACACACACCTTAGCCCATTCATTCAGCTCTCAGCCAGTGTTCCTCTTAGGGCTAAAGGTGCTGTGACAGGAAGCGCTTGGAAACCAGAAAGCCTAAGCCCAAGCAAACGAATCTCTAAAGTGGAATTTCAGGTTGCTTGGAGGGAAGGTAGGAAGTGAACATTGTAAGCAGCAAGGTCTACACTGTGCTCTTCATGTCATCAAGTGGGCACCTGATTGGGACCCTGGGAGTAAGACCAGACTTTTCACTCCCTGAACCTGAGAACTGTGTCTACCCCTAGAATTTGGTTATTTCCTTCCCTCCTAAAAAAACCTTGCCCCTCAGGGAACTAAAAGGCTGGCTGGGTCCTTGGGCCTCGGTTTCCTTGACTTTATAATAAAGGGGTTGGATTGGATGACTTCTAAACTCTTCCACCTCTGAAGCCCATTCACAATTCTAAGTCACCAGATCTCTCCAGACTTCAGTTTCCCCATCTTTAAAATGAGGGGGTTGGACAGATGGTCACTGAGGACCCTTCAAGCCCTCGAGCTAGAATGCTATGTCTCTTCCCAGGCTGTAAAAGAGTCCGGCTTGGAACCCAAGCCCTCAGAAGCCAAGCCTAAAACTGTTTCTACCTCACTCACAGGCCGGCCTTGCTTCCCTTGGGCCCTTTCTCTGTACTGGCCCTCAAAGCTCTCAGGCACCTCAGGCCACAGGAAGACATTAGCAAAACTGGCCTGAAATAGCAGGGAAAGTTTGTCTGGCTGTGGCCCCTCTGGGGCTGACAAAGGTTACAGTAGGTATTGCCATAGTACAGCGTGTTTGGGACCTGTGGCGGGATCTTCCAGGGCAGACCTGATAATGAAATTCTCCAACCCAAAGAACAGTGTTCTTCTAGAGCAGTGGGAAGGGAAGAGGGTGAGTGTTTGTTTTTTTAAAAAGGATATCTCAGGGCAGCTAGGTGTCGCAGTGGATAGAGCACCAGTCACCTAAAATAAATAAATGAATAAATGAAATAAAAAGGATATCTCATTTGGAGAAAAAGCTGCATTGGAGAAAGGAAAATGGAGGGAGGCTAGAGGTATAGCTGGTACCAGAAGGTAGAGAGGTAGAAAAACCACCTGCCACTCCTTCTATTCCAAGTCTGGGGTGGTTTTTCCAAGGGACAGCCCTGTGATGCCGTGAGCTGAGTATGAGAGGTGTGGCTTCTGATTGGCTGAGGCTCTGAGTTGACAACATTGTCATGTGCGGGCACCAGGTGGCAAATGCCACGGGGAGCTCCCTGGTACCACAGACTGAGTGGGGAAACCAGCCCCAAGTATGTCCCTTGAATTCTAGTACCTGCTAAGAGCAGGCATCACCCTGATGAGATTATTCTCTCCCTCTTTGGGTGGGCTAGGATCATAATTCTCTCAGACAAGGAACTGTCATGTACTCCTTCTCCTACTAGATAATCAGTATTTAGTGGGAAGGAGCCAAGCTGATGAAGAGAGAGATGTTCCTCTTTCCCTTAAGAGCAATCAGAGAAAGTGGCTTTTATTCCAAACTCGTTATAACCCTACACTACAGATATTCAATGTGCACTAGATAGATATAATTATAGCCTGGGTACCCCTTCTGGAGATAGGAGAATACAGGAGAGACAATGCAGCCTCAGTGATGCTGTATCCTGTTTGTCACTTCCCAAACAGGGAACTGGCTGGGAAGATGGTGCCCTTCTCCTACTCCACAAAGGTGGAAATTCCAGTCTCTCTCAGAAACGAGGGGAGCCCAGTCCCAGATCGTATATCTATCTGTGCCCCACTCAAGCCATCAGAATTTATGCTGGATGGCCACATCCCACATATTCCACATGGTTTTAGGACTTTATGGTTTATGCAGTGATGGAAGGAAGAGTTTGGACACTGTGTGTGCAGCAGGTCAGGTGCCTCCCCACAGGCTCTCTGTCCCAAAAGGCAGGTGCTCTCTCACAGATCTACTCCTGCAAGTGACTAAGACCAGAGCTTTGAACCAAGGAGCAAATTGTGGGAATGCTGGTGTGAGAACAATTCCTGGCCAGCTCGCCCAAAATACTCCGAGCTAGCCCAGATGTCCAAATGACTTCTTAAATGTCTACCAAGGAAAGATCAGCCTGCTGGCAAGAAATAAGCCAGAAGTCACCGCTGATGCCAGGGCCGCCAGGAGCAATGAGAACTCTTCCTTCCCCCAGTTTTCTAAGAACCTGGCTGAAATTGACCTGAAAGTGACCACTGACCATGCAGATGAGTTTTCAACCATTGGGTGCTTTTTAGGGCTGCTGCAGAAGGAATTACTTCTAAGGGGATGAAATCCAGATGGGGTCAATCTGTATAGTAGGGCCACTATCTAGCAGAATTTCTTCCTCCCTCTTATAACGTGGATTGGGCTCCATTTTCCCTGAAAGGCAATAAAGCTGTCCCCGGGACTTGCTTGACCCCAGAGGACAATGGCTTGAGTTGTGTCCCACTTGGCAGATTCCTGGTAGCCTCTGGCTGCACCGATGAGACTTCCTGGCCACCTAAGGTCATAAAAAGTCCCTTCTATGTGTGGTCAGACCATAGAGTCCCACCTGTGTGTTTAGACTTGGAGGATACTTCAAGACAATGAGCCCCACATCCTGCCCTGCTGACCAAATGCCCTTCTGGCTACCTCTGCCTGAGTTGGAATATCTTTGTTCAATATCCTTTCCATGCTATGGCTAAGTAAACCTCCATTCCTATATCAAACCTAAACTGACAGGTTTCGGTCAGGACTGCTGCTAACAATATGTCATGGAGTTAAGCTGCTACTTGGGGCTTCTCTTTGAGTGTTTTCATGTTCTTCCCATAATTCTGTGATGTAGGTGTTGCAGGGATTGGTATCCCCATTTTAGAGATGAGAAAACTAAGGTAGATATGACCATGGTCAAATGTCTTTGTGACTTAGGGGCATAATCTTCCAGGACAGACCTGAGAGGCGAAGTGAGTTGCCCAGGGTTTATGTAACTGAGAAATCTGCATTCGAACCCAGTCCCTCCAGATGCCAAACCCAGAGACTTTCCCATTATTGGCCTCAATTTTCCATTGTGTTCTCCCCTTCCCCCCCCCAACCAGCCCCACTCCAGCCAGGACCAGTAACCAACCATAAAATAACCTGTTAACCTGTCAGCAGAGATCCTATCAGCCCATCAGTTCATCTGCCTGGGGAGGCTGTTTGTGACTAGCTACCCACACTGGGATCCTTACAGAGGAAAAGGAAGTCCTAATGCTCACAGCAGGATTTCTACTTCAGCCAAAAGAGTTTCAGGCCTAGAGTCAGGAAGACCTCAGTTCAAATCCAGCCTCAGACATGTACTAGTTACATGATTCTGGGCAAATCACTTAACCTCTGTTTGCCTCAGTTTCCTCATCTGTAAAATGGGAATGATAATAATAACACCCCCCCCTCCTTCAGAACTGTTGTAAGGATAAAATGAGGTGATGGTTGTAAAGTGCCTAGTACAATGCCTGGCACACAGTGAGTGCTTATTATAAATGTTAGCTACCCTTACTATTATTATTAAGTAAACAAAGCCAGGAAAACAAAATCCCACAATGATTACAATAATGTAGGCAGAAAAAACAACAAAACAATACCGAATGTTATGACATTACAGTGGCCAAATTGGACCCTGAAGAAGAAAGATGTAGCTCCCATCCTTCCTTACAGAGGTGGGGTACTATGGGTGTAGAATACTGCATACAGTGTGGGACTTGGGACTTGGTCGACGTGTCTTAGTTTTACTGAGAAGATATTTTTTCCTCTCTTTTTAATTCTTTACTCTAAAGCAGGGGTTTTTACCCTTTTTATGAGCCATGGATCCATTTGATAGTCTCCCGAAGCCTATGGACCCCTTTTCAAAATGCTGTTCTTAAATGCATAAAATAAAATACGTTGGATTACAAAGGAAACCAATTATATTGAAATACAGTGATTGAAAGGCAGCTACCTAGTGCAGTAAAAAGAGCACCAGGCCTGGAGTCAGGAAGCCTCATCTTCATGAGTTCAAATCTGGCCTCAGACACTAGCTGTGTGACCCTGAACAAGTCATTTAACCTTCTTTGCCTCAGTTTCCTCATCTGTCAAATGAGCTGGAGACGGAAATAGCAAACAACCCCAATATCTCTGCCAAGAAAACCCCAAATGGGGTCATGAAGAGTCAGACATGACTGAACAACAGCAGTGTTCAAAAGAATTTTTTTTAAGTTCACAGACTCCAAATTAGAAATCTCTGCTTTAAGGAATGGTGGCTCTCTGGAGGGGGTGGGGTGGGGAAGAGAACAAAGATTTGGACATATAAACTGTGAAAACGAAAGATGTCAATAAAAATTTTCAGGTGTTTTTAAAATAAAGTGTATTCTTTGGAGGAAAAAATAGTTGAGTTGTTAAACCTATACAACAGTGAATGGTGTGCTTCAGCAGACTCACAAAAGAGCTGGTTGTTTAATTATTAGTGTAAGCATTTATGCTTCAGAGATGGGAAAATGCTACTGTAAATAAGGGCTTAGTTTATTATTTTGTTGATTTCTAGACTTAGGAAAATGATGTAGAAAATGTTAAAGATGTAGATTAAACTTAAAAGTGTGTCCCTTGTACTTTTTTTTCCCCAGGGAGCAGGTTGTTAAACATTTACCAGTACAACCCTACCTATAAACCTGTACCGAGTGACAGAATTTAACCCCAAACTGCGAAATAATCAAAGTAGGATTTTGTCCCTCCAATCTCCTCCTGGCACCCTTACCTCATTCCCACAGGGCTTGGCGCCCCACCTCCATCATGACTGCGCATGCTATATTTAACCGATAAGGGCTTAAAGTGTTCTCTCTTCCAGGGAATGTTTACTCAATGCAAAAGAACTCCAGAAGATCAAAAAACCCTTCAAGACCCAAAGAAATAAGTGATAGCCTTGGAAGTCTGTTCAACAAACAGCCCCCATAACATGCAAGCTCCAAAAAAAGATACTCAGAGACCCTATAGGCCAGAAAACTTTTTGGCCTCTGGACCCTTTTTTACATGCTTAAAAATTATTAAGGACATGCCAAAGAGCTTTTGTTTATATCTATCAATATTTACCCTATTTGAAAATAAATCATCTTAGAATTATTACAAAAATAGTTTTAACTTTGTGGGTCCCCAAAAAGGCCTCAGGGGTCTCTGCTTGTCCAGCCCATACATACCCTTCTTCCTCCTGTGCCTTTATCCAACTCACTTTCCTCTTTCTTTCCTCCTCCCTTTCCCAGCTCTCCCTTCCATCTTTCCCGTCCTTGCCCCACTGAGCACCTGTCCACCTGCCAGCACCTAGCCCTGTGCCTGGGATATAGACCCTAGTTCATTGACTGACAGGTGGGCAGGGAGAGGCTGCACTGGGTCCAGAAAATCCCCTACCAGCCAGAATTCCACTTGAAGGTTGGCTTCTGTTATCTTATCTCCTACTGACTCTCTTGGCTTCTGATTGATTTTCTAAGTCATTACAAGGTCAGTCACCTTGCTTTCCACGATTGTACTGGGTCACCTTTGTCCAAAGGTGCCCTCCTAGACTTGGCTTTGCCTCCATGGCTGGCCCAAGCCCAGAAAACACCTGGAAAAGGCCCAGGAACCTCCCTTACCACGATCCTCTTGTAGGGATAAGAAAGAAAAATGTCTTACAAGGTCACATAGAAAGACCACTATAGTTCTCACCAAGAAACCAGCAAGAGCTCTGAATCTTGGATTCTGTCACTTCATCACCACCCTTACCTCCCCAATGTGCCTTTTAAAAGAGACTCCTTGAGGATAGGAACTTTTTTTTTTGCCTCTTTTTGTATCCCCAGTGATTAGCATTGAGCCTGACACATAGTAAGTGCTTAATAAGTGTTTACTGAAAAAAATGAATGTTGAAAATAAAATAAATAAATACTTTTTTTAAGAAAGAAAAAATAAGTGTTAATTGAATGAATTATGAATAGAGCTCCGAACCTGGAGTCAGGAAGACCTGGGTTATGATCCTATCTCGAGCACTTACTAGCTTCTTGACCCTAGGTAAATCACTGTTTCCTCATCTGTTGTATGAAGGGGTCAGACTCAATGGCTTCTGAGTTTTCTTCCAGCTCTAACTCAATGATCCCTAAGCCTTTACCTACTTTTCCTTACACAATAGATGGAGTACTAAGCCTAGCATTAAGAAATACTTCTGTTCAAAGCTTGCAAGTGACTTTTCCCAACCTTGTGACCACAGGCGAGCCTGGTCTTTCTCTGAGACTCTTCTTCTTCCCATCTGTGAAAATGGAATAATAATTCCTGGAGAACTTAAGGTATTGTTGTTCGTCCTTAACTCTCTAAGAGGACCAATGACAGGGCATGCCTTGCCTTGCACATGAATTGGATTTCAGTGAGGCAGCCTCACTCTCTGCTCCAGGGCCATCACAGTCCAGTGGCAAGACAAAGGTCTTGGGTGGGTGAACTTGGCCTTTCTAAATTCAGGTCTTTCCCAGGTCTCAGTTTGTCTAAGGCCACACCCACTCAAAGACTATGGGCTAGGTAAGAATTGAGACAAAAGATGGCCCAATTTGCCATCATAAAGACACCAATCTAGGAGGAATGGACCCTCCAAGTTTCTGGCCAGAACAGAAAACAAGTGCTATTTACACTCATTCTATGCCATCAGCCCTAGGAGGTAGGCACTCTTATCATCCCCATTTTACAAATGAAGAAACTGAGGCAGGTAGGTGCAATCTGAGACCAGATTTGAACTCAAGTCCTTCTGACATCAGTTCTAGCCCTCTACTGAGCTGTAGATAGCTGTCTGTGTTTCCCTTTGCCATTAACTGGCAGGCATTTTTACATGATTCTTTTTTCTTTTTCTCTAAGCTGTCTTTAATTTCTGATTTTTTTTGTTAATATGAACTAAAGTTGGCCATAAATGCTTTATGATTTAAATCTGTTAGCAAATTGTGCACAGGGAGAATTGGAATGGAGGAAGCCAGTGACTAGCTTGGCATACACAGAGATAATCAGGACAGATTTCATTTAGGACTCTGCCTAAAACGTTAGGATTTCCCCTCGATAAAAGAGTGAGAGATTTTTGGGGGTTTGATTCCGTTAATAACTTGAATAAGTTCTTAAATAGTAAAGATGAACCATTTCACTGTGGACATTTTATCCCATGAGTAAGCTGAGTTCAGGTAGCATAAAGTGACAACGCCATCTGCTGGTTACAAGTAAATATCTAACCATGCTTTTCACCCCACCCCCTCCCGGAATTTTAGATATTATTGGGTTTTTAAAGCAGAATTTCCTACATTATTGTTCATACATGCATTTTAATGCCACTTTTTCCTGAATTTTCACTTTTAAAATATTTTATATTAACTCATTTTCCTTTATAACTAGAGTTTAGAATTGAAGTTAGCTTGACCTTGACTCTTTTTGGAGAATATTATTGTATATTAGAACTTTTTCATTCATTTTATGTTTGTTAAATATTTCTTTTCAATTTCATTGTATAATTGTACAATTCCATTATTTCCTCTTTTGATATTTTAATTTTTCCCCTTCTAACTGAAGTTATCCATTAGATTTCATTTTGAATATTTTATTTTGGATTGTTTATCTTTTTCAATTCGTATCAGTGCACCGGTTTTCACTATGCTCTGTCTACTACACCCGTATGTTGTGTTTGTACATTAATGCTTATTATTAGATGTAGCCAAAGAGAACTCTAGCTGGTATATAATTGCACACTGCTGGACAAGCAGAGTGCCACTGTTGTCATAGCTGTTTATTTGCATGTTCCCCTTTGTAGACACTAGCTGTTGCTGTTATTGCTGCTAATTTGCATAACTGATTGCTGATATTCATTGAGTTTTGAAACTTGGTTTACTTTTCTGATCAGTTAGTAGATAACCTTTTTTTGTGGGCTGCTCAGTCATTTCAGTTATGACCCCATTTGGGGCTTTATTGTCAAAGATACAGGAGTGGTTTGCCACTTCTTTCTCCAGCTTACTTGACAGATGAGGAAATGAGGCAAGCAGGCTTAGGTGACTTGCCCAGGGCCACACAGCTAATAATAAGTATCTGAGGCCAGATTTGAACTCAGGAAGATGTCCTGAGTCCAAGCCCAGCACTCTATCCACTGTACCATCTAGCTGCCCTGCATAATCCTTTACTGATCAGTTAAATTTTAGCATTGATCTTTTGATGAATGTCAACATTCATACGGGATTACTGATACTTGAAGTAGACCTTGTATAGAACTGAGAGTATTAATAAAGTATTAGAAGACAAAATACAGGAGATGGGAGATTGCAGAATAACCTCTTTTGAAATGAGGTTATGAAAAGCCCCTAAGGTTTCATTTTGTAAGTTCACCAGACTCAATGGATCACTCAGCCACACCTGACAAAATCCAAATAGAGATTGGAAGTTGATTTACAGTCAGATATTGTAGGAAAATCATAGCAATACCAAGTACAGGGAATATACATGTTAGGATATATACTAGGGCTCTCACCCAGACAGGAAGCTGAGACAGGATTGTCACCGTCAGAATCAGTCATCTCATCAGACACCGGGCTTGTGAGGGACGCTAAGTCCCATATTGTTTTCTCTATATCAGAAAGAGATAACTCATTGCGCAAAAGGTGCTAGATCATTCCCTAAGTCCTACAGAGGAACAATGTTGTATATCAGGTAAGGTTGATCCCCTGGATTATAGAGAGAAACCTCTCTTGTGGGCAGGCCCAGGATTAGATGAATACTAGCAAAAGGACACTACTGGTCCAAATTAAGAATTTTCTCAGAAGAGGACTCCTTTATTTTGTGGAGAGTGACCTTGATGGGAAATCAAGATTACAAGTGTGCCAAAGGCATTATGGAATTGGAAAGCCTTTAATATACAATAGAGGAACCGAGTAATGGCAAGACTCAATGGAATGACTTAGAGACATGGGGGGGGGAGCTTTGTCTATTTAACCTAGACATCACATGACAGACTCATTTACCAAAACTTGAGAAGCATTTTAGCAGTGGTGAAACACCAAGATCTTATGGAGAACCCACCAGGTATTGAAGAATTGTTGGAGTCAGGGCACAAAATGGAAAAAAATCTCGAAGATATGAAGAATAATCCCGATTGGGAAACCCCAGTGCATGGACTAAAGAAACCACTAGAGATTCAAGGTTAGGCCTCAAGAAACCTTTTGAAGGAAGGTACCATGGACAAAACTGATCCTGTCAGAAAGGTCCTGGGGCAAGGTTAATAGAGAAAACAGACTGAGAGCCAAGAACTGCCAATGGGAGAAAATAACAGGGACAGAATTATCTTCCATCAGAACTGCAGAGATGATCCTACTTAAATCCCTTGGAAAAGACTGTGGGTCTCAGAAGCCCCAGGAGCTAGGGACCCTAGGACCAGCTTGGGGAAAAAGGAGAGATAGCCAAGGAAGGAGATCACCCAACCCCTCCACCTCACCAACAATTCCTAATGTGTCTTTTCCATCTGGGTTCGTGGGACTTCATACAAAGGTGAGAGTAAAGGCTGAGGATGTAGACTGCTGTCTGGGCCAATGAAACCCAAGTGAGCAATATGTTACAGTCATTCTGGGAGAGACATTTGAAGAAAATGCCTCCACAGCCTCTAAAACAGGGCTTCTTCATCTTTTTTTTTGTCACAGGCCAGTTTGGCAAGATGGTGAAACTGATGGTCCCCTTCTCAAAATCATGCTTTTGGTTTTTCTTATAATTATACATTATTTATTTTAACTTTTTTTTAAATTTTGAGTTCTAAATTCTCTCTATTCGTCCAACCCTTCCCCCACCCATTGAGAAGGCAAGTAATATGATATCAATCAATACATGTGAAGTCATGCAAAACATAATTCCATATTAACCATTTGGGAGGGGAAAGGCAAGAAAAATAAAGTGAAAAAAGATATGCTTCAATCTACATTTGGAGTCCATCAGTTCTCTCTGGATTATAGATAGGAAATTTTCTTTTTTTAATCTATTTTTTCTAATTAAATTTTTTCTATGTAAAAAAATTTTTAACATTCATTTTTAAAATTTTGAGTTCCAAATTCTCTCCCACCCTCCCCTTTCTCCCACCTCATTGAGAAGGCAAGCAATTTAATATAGGTTACACATGTGCAGTCATGCAAAACATGTTTCCATATTAGTCATGTTGTAGAAGAAAACACAGATTCCCCTCCGCTTAAAAACATCAAGAAAAATAAAGTAAAAAATAATATGCTTCAATCTGGACTCCGATTCCATCAGTTCTTTATGTGGAGGTGAATAGCATTTTTCATCACGAGTCTTCTGGGATTTTCTTTCAGGGGTGGGAAGCCTTCGGCCTTGAGGTCACATGTGGCCCTCTAGGTCCTCCGGTGTGGCCCTTTGACTGAATCCAAACTTCACAGAACAAATTCCCTTAATAAAAGGATTTGTTCTGCAAAACTTAGATTCAGTCAAAAGGCCATACTCAAGGACCTAAGAGGCCACATGTGGCCTCAAGGCTGCAGGTTCCACACCCCTGTCAGACTTAGATCATTGTATTGCTGACAATATCCAAGTTATTCACAGTTGATCATCACACAATGTTGCTGTTACTGTATCCAATGTTCTTCTGGTTCTGCTTACTTCACTTCACATCAGTTCATGTAAGTCTTTCCATGTTTTTCTGAAAGCATCCTGCTCAGTATTTCTTTTTTCTTTCTTTCTTTTTTTTTTAATGTAAAGTATTTTTTTAGGGAAAGAAATTTTAAAGAGATACACAGTCAGGCTCAAGTTGTGCAGTTCACAAGCGTGGTGGGGCAGAGGAAAAAAAGTCATATTTAACCAAGGACTAAGCTGGACTTGCCGCCAGGTTGATATCTTTCAGATGGTGCTGGTGTTGATGCAACTGGGCTGGGAAAAGGTGCAGCAGGTACAGATTTCTCTTCATTCTGTCCCAGGTCAACCTGTCAGTCTACCTCCCCATTTTCATGCACGTCACCTTCTCCCTCTGGACCTAAAAAGTCTCCAGGACCTACTTCAGAAGAGTTTCTTCTTTGGAGTCCAGATGGTTCAGAATTATCCCTACTAGACTTAGCCTCTGCTGACTTGGCCCAAGAAGGTCGATTTTCTTCAGGTGTTCCAAAAACATTAGATGCCATTTTGTTCTTCCTCACTCGTTGTTCTGTAGACTCATCAAAGCCCAAAGTAAAATTAGAACCACCATCTGAAGAACATAACACCCAGGAACTGTTTCTATCATTGGGGTCCACACCCTTGAAGGTGGTGGTGGTCATACTGAAGCCAGAGACCGACCAGGGTGAGGGAGGATAGATGGGTGAACAGACAGAGAGCCATGTGGCTCCTGGACAAGGTCCAACTGAACACACTCACAGATACACAAACAAAATTTAAAAAAAAAAGACCCACCCTCTCTCCACATTTCTTCTAGCACAATAGCATTCCATCATAATCATGTGCCACAACTTGTTCAGCCATTCCCCAATTGATGGGCATCTCCTCAACTTCCAACAGAATAATGCTTTTAAATACATAAAATAAAATGTGTAAGATTACAAAGGAAATCAATTAAATTGAAATACAGTTAACAAAAATCATGTTGTTGTTGTTTAAAGTTCACAGACCCCAGGTTGGGAATCCCTGCTCTAAAATGATTTGGCTTTGGAAGACCTCCTTGAAGAGGATGTCTGAGGAGGAAGGAGTTCTTGTCCTCCAAAGAATGAGTGAAGCTACACAGTCAAGTAAAGAGAAGAGGAAGAAGAGAAGAGGAAGAGGGGCTGGTAATTCCCTATTCAGGGGTTAGCAAAGTGGCTATTCATCAACCTGATAACAACAATACAGAGGTTTACTATCTTCCTGGGGCAAGTATAAAAGATAGAACATAAAACCTCCCAAGACTCATTCAAGTAGATGACAATTACCTACTTATCTTCATTCACATGGACACAAACGTCACTGCCAGAAGAAACATAACAAATATTGCAAATGATTATGAAGTATTTGGCAAGAAACTGAAGACCATAGGGGTACAGGTTGTGTTTTCCTCATTGTTGCCCATATGAGACAAGAGATACAAAAGAGAAAGATTAATTTGGGAAGTGAACAGCTGAGTAAGAAGGTGGTGTGTGAAAATAGGATTTGAATTTCTGGACCATGGCCTGAAATATAGGAATGACAGATTCTTGGCTAGAGATGGAATACACCTAACAAAGCCTGGGAAAAATGTATTTGCTGGGCTTCTTGAAAATCTAATCAAAAGGGGTCTAAGCTACAAAGGAGGAGAGGGAGAATACTAACTCTCTACCTCTCTGTGTCTGTCTCTTTCTCTCTGTCTCTGTCTCTCACTCACTCTTTCTTCTTTTCATTAATTTATTTTGATTTATCAACAATCACTTCCATATGCTTTTGCATTTAAAATTTTTCTCCCCCTTCCTCTCCACCTCTCTCTCTCACAATCTGATATAGGCTATACCTACATATTCCTATTAAATGTATTTTCATATTTCACTCACTCTTTCTTGATAGAATAATAGATATATATGCACATACATACATGTATATGTACAGATCCCTAGAATTAGATAACATAAAAAGTAGCTACAAAGAAGGAAAAAGAATAAGCGTTGAGATGCCCAGAGATTCACAAGGGATGAAATCCCAGAAAGGAGTCAGTAGCAAAAAGCATAGCTTCATATACATACATACATAATGTCTATACACACCATGTCCAAAATCAGGCAACAAACCAGGAGAACTGGGGATCCCAATGCAAGGAGGCAAATTTGACCTCTCATCCTTTATGAGATGAAACTTATGAATGATCCATGGCTCCAGATGGGTGTTTCTTATTCAAAACAAACAGAATATGTTAAAAGGGGGGAGAGTAGCATTGTATATTAAGAAGGTATACACATGTAAGGAATCCAGGAACCAGAGGGGAAATACGATAGAGAATATTTGGGTGAAGGTCAGTGGAGAAAGAAATAGAAATGATTTTGCCATTGTAGTATACTAAAGACCACCTGGACAGAAAGAAGAAATAGATGAGAAGTTTGGAAAATGACACAAAGGCATGATATAGTAGAGAGGGAGGATTTCAATTCTTCAGACATCTTCCAGAACTCTTTCTACGCCAAAAGCAGAACAGTTACTAATTTCTTGACTTGCCTTGGTGATAATCTAATCAGGTGAAGGAACCAGTGAGGGGAAATTCTATTTTAGACCCAATTCTCTCTAACAGGGAGGCCCTGATTTCCACTGAGGTGGAAACAATGAGAACCCTGGGAGGAAGTGGTAGAGGAGAGGAAATCCAGGTATAATCTGACATTCACCTTAGATTCTGGGAAAAGTTTTCAAAAGGTTAAGAAGAAATATGGATAGGATCCCAAGGACTAAAGTGCTAAAGTGCTACAAGAGAAGTCAATATAAGAAGGATGAAATTGAGAAGACATAAAGGGAAACAGTTCAATGAGAAGAAATAGGATATGTCTGAAGAGACCCATGTGGGTGCATGAGGAACTCATCAACCAATTCAGTTTTTAAAAGGAAATGAAAGCAAGACCAGTCAATGGAGGATCAATCTAAAAGTGTGGCATAGTCCTACAAAAAGGGTGCAGAATGCTAAAGCTAAGAATGAGCTGCCAAGAGAAGCTAAAAACAAGAAAGGGAGGGGAGCTATATTAGGTGAAAAGAGAGCTCAAGAAAAAGAAGCAGAACCTTGCTTGGGGTAGATGAAGCAATGATAGCTGACACAAGAACAGCTTGGTTATTTTTTGCTTCTGTTTTCTCTACCAAGGAGAAAAGATCTTCTACTGGAGATGGCAGGGAAAAAATGGCTAATGGGGAGTCAATAGCCATGATAAGTAAAGAAAAAAGAGAAGGCCCAGCTTCCCTTGTTAAATGCGAGTCCCCTGGCCCAGGGAATGACATCCTCAGGTACTGAAAGAGCCAATCAGTGTGACTGATGACCACTGTCAGTGATCTTTGGAAGAGCATCAAAAATAGGAGAAGCGTCACAAGGCTGGGGAAGGACAAATGCGTTCACCGTTTTCATAAACAGGAAGAGAACAGTCTGACCCCACTCAGTCTACTATTCTGATGCCTTAGGTTTGGGAGCCAATTAAAATTATTTTCTTTTGAGTCACTAAAGACTCGGGAGAAGTCCACCCCCCACACCCTACCCCCAGAGAGGGCCCCTCCCCCATGAGGGCAAAGCTGTGGCTTTTGACAAGGGAAACCTAGAGAAGCTGGAGTCCTCTGGGGAGCCAGGATTTCATTGTGCTGTCTGTGGGAATCAAAGGGGTCTGCCCCTGCCTGGGCTGCCTCACAGCTGGGAGGAGAAGGCTGTAGGAACACAAAGGAACTGGGAAAAGATAGCTCCCCACCTTCAGGGCCTCCCCCTCAGGGAAGACTCCTGGGTTCTGTGACAAAAGCACCCACTCAACTCTGTGTGTGTGTGTGTGTGTGTGTGTGTGTGTGTGTGTGTGTACCATACAAAGCCCCTGTCATTGGGAAAAAGGAGCTGAGGGAGCAGGGAAGATGGAGGGGGATGGCTGCACAGCTGTGGGGCTGGGTAGGGAGGCGCTCCTTTATTTGCACTTTACCCTCAGCCTGCTCTGCCTTCCCCTTTGCTCTCTGGATTCCCAGTTTCATCATTCATTCATTCATTCACTCCACAAACATTTGCTAAGCATCTGCTGTGTGCAAGGCACAGTGAGGTATCACTGTTGTTCAGTCATTTTAGTGGTGTTTGACCCCATTTGGGGTTTTCTTGGCAAGGGTACTGGAGTGGTTTGCCATTTCCTTCTCTGACTCATTTGACAGATGAGGAAACTGAGACAAGCAAGATTAAGTGACTTGCCTAGGGTCACTCAGCAAGCCAGATCTGAACTCAGGTCTTCCTGACTCCAGGACTGAGACTATCCACTGAACAACCTAGCTGTCACTGATACAAAGTTCAACATTATGGCGTGCTTAAACTCCCTAGCCAGTGGGGCCTCCACAAACACTGCCCCATTCCCCTATATCACCATGTGTCTATTTCATATATACCCCTACCTATCAAAGCTAGATTGTAAGCTTCTCAAGGGCAGCATCTGTGTCATTTTTGTCTTTTCATACGCAGTCCTTAGCCTAGTGCCTGGACACTAGGCACACAAACTGCCCGAAGCCTGAGCTTAGCTCTGCACAGGATAGTTCAGCAAGCTGTCCCCTAAGCTGAGGGCCACAGGCATTGGGACACTCTGAATGTCCCTGAAGTAACTATGTCCACCAACAGGTGGAAGCAACCACCCAGCAGGGCTCTCGGCAGCCCTAAGGAGGCAAGAGTGTCAGACTTCAGCCTGCTCCTTCTTAACTCGTCCCTACACCAGAAAAGAAATAATCTCAGATAGGCCCAGAGACTGAACTGGCATGGAAGAGACACAATCCCTGGCGTCTCTTTGACATTCATTGGCTCATAACTCCAGAGCTGGAAAGGACCCTAGGGACCATCTAATCCAAACCCCTATTTTTACAAATCAGGAAACTGAGGTGCAGAGAGTTTAAACAATTTGTTCAGAGCCAGGAAGAAAATGTTGGAGTTGGGATGTGGGCGAGGCCCTCTCACTCCAGAGCTCAGTCACTGCATGCTTTCCTTTTAGGTAGGAATCATGGAGTTAAAGCCTGAAAATGTTCTTATGGATCCCAATCTCCCATCCTCTCCCAGGACCTCATCTGCCTCTGGACCTGATTTTGCCCTCATCAGGACCTAGCATTCTTGTCTCTCAATTCTCCCAGGCCATCCCTCCTCTTCTGACCCTCCATGCTCGTGTAAGCCCAGGAATTTTGCATGTTGCTGCTTGTACATGACATCAGACTGGTAGAGAGAATGCTAGTGCAAAGCTTCAGACCTGGGTAAGGGCCAGAGTTGGGGCAAGAGCTTTGGAAAGAGAAGACATGCTTTACTGGAGAGTTTCTTTGGATTCGGCTCCAGGAAGGAGTTGGAGCATTGGAAATATCAGGCATGTAGAGGAAGCTACCTCTCATATAGGTCCTTAGCTCTGTGTCAGCATTCTCTCTAGAAATCCAAAGTCTTGCCTAAACAGCGGTTTGCAAAATGTCCCAGGCTTGGCTGAAAACTGGGTTATACGGCACCCTCACCCCCCTGTCCTTCCATTGTTCCAATGTTGGCTCATCTCCATGAGTCTCTTTTTCTGCTCCTGGTCCTAATTATTGGATGCAGCTGAAAGAAGTCACACAGATATCCTAAAATGTGCACTGCAAAATTTATGTCATCTCCCCTCAACTCAGTACAGTTCCAAGGTGATCCTTTCCTTCAGCTCTGATTAGCTATCACCCTCCCCATCTCTCAACCTCACCCCCACCCTCCCACCAACAGCTGAACTCCCCTCCTACTTCACTGAGAAGATTGAGGCCATCTGTCTAGAGCACTGTCCCATCCCCTCTAGCACACCTCAGAATGCCTATGTCTTCACTCAGCTGCTGCTGCTCCCCTCCAGACTCAGAGTACAAAGTGGCCCTTCAGCTAAAGTTAACTGCTTCACTTAGGACTTTCATTCCAGCCCTCCTCTGTGACCTTGTTCCATTTATCCATTTATTTATCATTCTTTCTCACCCATCTACAAGCTCTCCCCATACTGACTCCTCCCCTTCTTCCTGCTAATATGCCAGATATAGAGACTAGGAATGCAGCTGCGTGCCCTGGGGAGATGTAGGATTGCCCTACCACTACCCCAAAATAAAAAAAAAAAACCTCCCTTAACCTGGTTACAGTCTCAAGCCAATATTCTATTTTTTCATCTCTTCACTATTAAACTTCTAGAAAGAACAGTCTACATTCACTAACTACCCACCCACTTCACCAGCCACTCACTTCACAGCCTCCTGGCATCTGGTTTCTGTCCCCATTGAAACTTTAATGGATCTTTGATCTCGGTGATGTGAACATTTCCTCCAGTGATACAGACCAAATTCATCTTCAATTTCTCATCTTGCACAACTCTTGTCCTTTCCTGTCTTGGACCCTACTATCAATTGCATAGATCCCATTGCAGTCCTACAGCTGCCTACCTCTTGTCCTTCACCCTAGCTCCATCAGTAGCCCCATAGCAACTCCATGCATTCTACTGAAACTGCACTCTCTCTCTCTCTCTCTCTCTCTCTCTCTCTCTCTCTCTCTCTCTCTCTCTCTCTCTCTCTCTCTCTCTCTCTCTCTGTTTCCCCCATCTCTATCTCTGTCTCTCCTTGTTTGACTCTGTGTGTGTGTGTGTCTGTCTGTCTCTCTCTCTCACCACCGATGACCTTCTGATAGCCAAATTTGAGAAGATCCACTCAACTCAGTCTCTAAATTTTAGAGTTTCTATAAAAGGGCAGAACAGAAGCAGGCATACTTTTTGTGAAATCAGCCAAATCTCACTGTTTGCTGTCCCCAAGTCTGAGTTAACTGACTACCTATGACCCTCTAGGTACCTTTGAGTGGCACAATGCTGCCTAAGCTTCAGTAAAAGACCCTTAAGTGTCTTCCTATAGTCCATGTGCATGCTTCTTTTCTCCTTCTAGAGAAATACCCTCCTCCCCTTCCAGGCAGGCCGGGCTATCATACTTCACTTACCACCTCAGACCTGGACCAGCATCCCAACTCCAGCCCTGGACCCTGAGTTTATGATTGGAGAGAGTTCAACACATTTAGTCAACCAAGCCCAGAGCCTCTGGAAACAGTAATCAAATCAACACTACCATTCCTGGAATGGATTGTCAATCAATTGCCCTGTGTCTCCACTCACCATCCCTGTAATTTCCTAAGGCAAGCCACCCCTTCCTGGCTACCACTCCAAGAAGTGTATGAGAAAACACAAATTCTATGGTCAGAAATCCCAGGTTCCAATTTTGTCACAGATGCCCACTACCTGTGTGACCATGACCAAATCACCTAAAGCTCCTGGGCCTCAGTTTCCTCACCTATACAATGAAATGTGTTGGCCTTTGAGGCCCTTTCTAGTTTTGGAGCTATGATCTTCTGAATCTCTGATGCTATCTGAGTAACCCTGGAATATTCACTCACATTCCTGGGCCTCAGTTTCCTCATCTATGAAATGAGGGTGTCCAGCTAAATGGCCTCTAAGGACCCTCCTAGATCTAGAATCTTTTCTACATATTCTATCCTTCCCTTTTTGAAATGTAAGCTCCTTGAAGGCTGCACCTACCATGCTTTTTGTGTTATCTCTCCAGTGCTAAGCACAATTATTGGCATACAATGAGCATTAGGTAAATGTTTTTTATTCATATATTGATTGAGAGACCTAGCTTGGAAGACCAAATTAGAGGTTATTGCAGTGGTACTGAGGTACTGAACAAGGGTGGCAGCCATGTGAGTGGAGAGAAGGGGACAAATGCCAGAGATCAAGTCCAACCCCTTTATTTTACAGATGAGGAAATTGAGGCCCAAGGAAGTTAAATGACATCTCCAAGGTCGTAAGGGTAGAAAGTGACAAAGGCAGTTTTTGAACTCAGGTCCTCTGAGCATGTTGGATTTGAGATTTCCGATTAGAGATGTCCAGTGGGAAGTTGGCAATATAGGACTGATATTCAGGAGAGAAATTATTACTCATCCATTAACCTTGTCTCATCTGGGACATCACATAGGGGCCAGCATAGCACTGAGGTAACCTCTCTTTAAAAAGTATGTGATGTTGAAACTCAGTTCAATCCAATCCAATGGCACTACCCAGCACCTGATTAGATGGGAAGAGGCGAAGGGAAGGAAGGAGTCAAAGGTGATTCTGAAGGGAAGCCATTGATAAAGGAAAGGAAGTTTTAGGGAAAGATGAGAAACTCTGCTTTGGATATGGCGAGTTTGAGGTAGTCGGTGAGATCTCTAGGGGGAGACAGCTAGCTAAAGGAAAGGCTGAGGATGAGGGAATCGATGAACAAGATGGATTCCTATCCACCAACCTCCTTTTCTTCCTTTAAGACCCAGTTCTAAGCTCCTTTGAGAAGATGGCTTTATGACTGTGCAATGCCTGCAGAAAACATCCTTCTATGCTATTAGAGGTTCCCAGTTGGACCCCCAATGGGAACCCAGGATCCTAACCCTGCCACCTCCATGGCTAAATCCCACTGAGCACTCTCACCTCTGTTTTGAGAGACCACAGCAGCTGATGTGTGATGGGGAGTAGAGACCAGAACTCTAGGAATGGGTAGGGGACAAGGTTGACCCTTTCCATATCCCTATCTCTTTGGAGGGTAAATTCAAGGCATTAAGAAGGAATGCAGATGTGTAGTCCTCACAAGGTCTACAGTGTCACAGCTGAAATGAGAATCAACCACAAGAGATAGCAGGATAACACAGCATGGCAACATGGGGAGATACAGACGCTAAGTCCCACTGGCCTTCGGAGGAAAGAATGGCCCATAGAAGAGCTGATTGGACCTGAACTGGACCTGGAAGCATGGGTAAGATCTACAGACAGAAGAGGGTAGTCTCATGCAGTAAGTGGGGGGAGAAGGAGCAGGGAGAAAACACTGAGATTGGCGTGCTGTACTTGGCCTCACCAGACACTTGGAATCTTGCCCCAGATACTACCCATGTGACCTTGGACAGATCACAACCTACCTGGGCCCCAGTTTCCTCCCCTGCAAAATGAAGGGCCTGGACTAGATGGCCCCTGAGGTCCCTTCCAACTCCAGCTCAATGATCCTGCCCCTTCATTGTGTGCTTACTGAAAGGGACAGAAAAAGAACATTGGTGTGTAAGGAACAAGGATTAAAAAAAAATCAGCTGGAGAAAAACATCTCCTCAGCTAAAAATGCTTGAGGAGAGATTCAAACTGTTCTAAGGACCTGCGAGAAAACTGGGCCTCAGACAAATGAACTGAGAGAATCTCTCTGAAGGAAGAGCACTGAGGTAAAGGTGGCTGCAATGCATTGGGGGCCATCAGCTCGTTCGCATGAGATTCTTTTCAGAATCTTGAGGGACGTAATTGATAAACTATTAATCAAATAACTGCTTGGGAATATGCAAAGATTACATAAGGACTGATCCAAGGTCCTCCAGTTCTAAATCTTTAATCCCCAGCTTCTAGGATTTGTGGAGAACATCTCCCATCATTAGGGGCAGGGGTGAGAGAGGAGAGGGTTCCAAGTATTTCCATGGAAATTAAGGGTCACAGGCTTTAAAGATCCTCTGGGAAGGGCTCTGTAAAAATGGCTGAGACAGGGGGTTCTCCCCAAACTCCAGGAGGATGAGCCAATCAATTACCAGCTTGAAGTATATTTTCCTTGGGAGAGGAGAGATAACCTAAGAATGGTCTTCAGGCATTGGACCGAGACTGAGTGAAGAGAGAAGAGAAAGGCATGCCTAGTGTTCTGGAAGGTTTTTTTTTCTCCCCATATCCCTTCACCCCTAGGCAATAAGGCCCCAACCACACTTCCCTGATACATCAGCTTGGGGCCCTACCTATCCCCTCCCTTTTTCTATGCTTTGTGTGCTCCAGACATCTTAGGCAGGAAATCACTGTCCTCTGGTCTGATACATTACCCTCCCAGTTTCTTGTCCTTGTACGGCCTGTCCCCCCAACAGTTTTCCATCTGCCTGTCTCCTCTTACCTGCCACATTGCTTCCTCTAGCACTGGGTTGGAGTTGGGAGGATGTGTTAGCTGGGACTATCCTGGGACCCCACCCTCCCAGAGTTTACAATTCCCTTTTAAAAGCAGTGAGGAAGGAGGATTATGGTACCGAAATCAATCTCTCTCTCTCTCTCTCTCTCTCTCTCTCTCTCACCATTAGCAGAATGGTTCAGAGTATCACAGATTGAAAGGGAGCTAGAGAACATCTAGTCAGTCCAGCTTCATGGATGAGAAATCTTTTGGGCTCACAGAGGTAACTTCTGTGACTTGCCCAGGGTCACACAGCTATTAAGGCTCATAGGCAGCATTTGAACCCAGCTCTTCATGACTGAGTCCAGCACTCTGTACACTTATGTATGCCATGCCTGGTGCAGGTAGCATCTGAATTAAGCCTTGAGGGCTTAATTAAGGATTCTGAAAGGAGATGAAGAGGGAAAGTATTTTAGGAAAAGGAGACAGTTCATGCATTCAAATCCGCAGAAGGGGGACCAGTCAGTAGTTTTGACTTGCTGAAATGTGGTATGCATAATAGCTTGTTTCTGTTTCAGTCATGCCAGACTCTTCATGACCCCATTTGGGATTTTCTTGGCAAAGATACTGGAGTGGTTTGCCATTTCCTTTTCCAGTTCATTTTACAGATGAGGAAACTGAGACAAATAGGATTAAGTGACTTGCTCAGGGTCACACAGTTAGAAAGTGTATGAGGCCTGATTTGAACTCAGGAGAATGAGACTTCCTGATTCCAAGCCCAGCACCCTATGCACTATGATGTCACCTAGCTGTTCAATAATAGGTTACACTTACATAAGGTGTCCCAAATATCTTAGTGCGATCTTAAGCTAGTAAAACTTCATAGTGCAAAATACTTTGGGGGATCTTGAGAAATAAGGGGGGGAAGGAAGTTCGGAGCCAGAACGTGGGGGTTTCCCAACACCAGGTTGAGAGTTTGTACCGTATTTAAGAGACAGAGGAAAACTCTGAAGCAGGAGTCTGACAGGGTCATGGCTAGGCCTCAGGAGGAAGTCATGCTAACAGTCAATCCAACCTTTCCCTGCAAGTTTTCCAGGGGATTATTTCTTTCTAAAGAGCTGATGTATCCATTCCAAGGGTGGAGTGAGAAAATAGCCCTTGAGAAGGTGAGGATGGAGGGGGGAGGGGGAAGATAAATTAGGCTGGGACTGGATCTCTTGGGTGGGGGGTAGGAGCTTCCATGGCTGCCAAGAGCAAGAATTCATCATCTTTCTTCGTTCCTTGGACTGCTTTGGCAGCCTATGCCCCCATTCTCAGAAGAATGTTTTTAAATAATGAAAGGAAATGCTAAATTTCAGTTAGACTTTGAAAAATAAGGATGTACTTTTTTTTCTCATCCAAGATGATGGACCCCGCCCCCTTACATCTGTACAGGTTAAGAACCCCTGATTTACAGTCTGCTGCTTTCTCACCCCATTATCCTTCACCCAGGCCTGACCTTGCCCCAAGGGATACAGTTGAAAAAGCAGGAGTCTAAGGCTTAATCAACTGGCTGTTTGCTATTTGTGCATACAGAGGCAGCAGCACTGCATTACCCAGCTCCATGACCCCCAAGCAGCTGTTTCAGCTCATCCCTCCTCCAGCTCGCGCCTT
The DNA here is from genome assembly GCF_003287225.1 of Phascolarctos cinereus. Lineage (NCBI taxonomy): Eukaryota > Metazoa > Chordata > Mammalia > Diprotodontia > Phascolarctidae > Phascolarctos > Phascolarctos cinereus. The sequence continues at coordinate 20,557,843 of NW_027555958.1, read as the reverse complement.
CTATTTCCAATTAGAGAAAGCAAAGATGAATGGGACTGGAGAGAAAGGGGAGTGGGGCTTGAGAGGGAGGGTGGCCTCAATATGATTGATTCTCTGCCTCGATCTGTCCTTTTCCTTGGAACCAGCTGCTGCGAAGCCTCTAGAGGAAGGGGTTGATAGGAGAGCTAGTTCCATCCCTGAAACCTGCTGATCAGATTTTAGCCAGCAAAACAAACTACGATGAGGTTCTCTCTGCTACAGAGAACCTCCCCCTGGGGCTAGGCTGCCTATCTGGTATAAAGCTGGAAAACACCACAGAGACCACTCTAATTCAGCATTCTTATTTTACTGAGGAGAAAACTGAAGCCCAGAGGGTCAAATTGACTGACCTAGGGTCACCTAATCTGCCAGTGACTGACAGATCCGAAATTAAAACCCAGGTCTTCCGACTCCTAGTTATTCAATTGGTCTACTAACAAAGCCTGGAAGCTTTCTCTCCTTATCTCCACTTCCTGCAGCCTTCTCCCTCAATTTCAAGCACAATCTTCTGCATAAAGCCTTTGTTGAGCTGCCCCCTCCCCTTCCCAAACTACCTGGGATACAAACAACTTTGTATACATTTGTATTGATTCTGTTAATGCAAGTCCTTGTGGTTGGCATTGTTTCATTCTTTGAATCTGTATCTCTAGCATTTAATACATAGTAGGCATTTAAATCCTTCTAGTTATTGTTAAATATTTATTAAGGAAGCTCTGTACTAAGCACTGGAGATACAAGGAAAAAGCAAAACCAACCCCTGCTGTCAAGGAGCTTCCATTCCTAGGGGACAAGGGGAGACAAAAAGTACAAACACAGATATCTACAAGATAACATGTTAAGTAAATAGAAGGAGGTTTTAGAAGGAAAGGCTGGACATCATCTAGGTGAGCCCAGACCCACATTTGTACCCCCTCAGAGATACAGCTTGAAACTCTCATGTCTGCCATTCCACAAAACTACCTCATACGTAAATCAGAGGGTCACCAATTTAGACTGGCAAGGAATCTCAGCGGTCCCTTCATCTTACAGCAGAAGAAAGTAGATCCTGGAGAGGTGAAGTGCCCACAGTCACACATGTTGTAAGTTCCAAAGCTGAGATTTGAAACCAGGTTCTCTGATTCTAAAACCAATACTCTTTAAACACTCCACATTGACTCAAAGGTGAGAGCATCTCTCAAGTGAAAATTGAACACGTGGATGAAGGTGGTCCCAGGGTATAAGACTGAGAAAGAATATAGAGAATGGATTGGCTTGGGTAGGCAAAATACCTTCTTATGGGTACCTGGGAGGGGTGAGAGTCCAGCTGGGCCTCAGAAGATGAGTATAATTTACATAGGTGAAGAGTGGGGATGTGGCATTTCAGGGAGGAGAAGTGTATTGTGTGTTCAGCAGACAGTGACTAAAGTAGTCTGACTGGAGTAGGGGGTTAGTATAGAGCAATAGTGGAAGGTAAGATTGGAGCAAGATTGCAGAGGATTGGGAATACCAATCAAAAGAAGAAGGTATTGTCTCCCACCTTCCTCATCTCCCCCAAATGAATGTAACCTTGCCCTACTTTAAACCTGAATAGAACAGAATGGACTATATTGCAGCCTTGGAGTTGGAAGGGATTTTAGAGCACCCTTGTCCCAGCTCCTTTCATTTTATAGAAGAGGATACTGAAACACAAGAAGGTTGTTTGTCTGTGGCCACACACCAAGTCAAGAGCAGAGACTGGACTAGAATCCCAAGCCCCAGATTCTTCAGCCCCATGATCCATCCATTAGGTCACAAGGGACAATCATCCTGCCAACTTGTTCTCAGTCAGCTTTTCACTAGCCTGTGTTTTTATAGCGTTGCAGAGCTAGAAGAAACCTCAGAGGACATCTAGTCCAAACCATACCTGAACAAAAATCTTCTCTGCAGGATCCCCTCCAAGTGGCCACCCAGTGTCTACTTAAACACCCCCAGGGAGAGTGAACCCAGAATTACAGTATCAGAGTTGGAAGAGCCATTATCAGCCTTCCAGGCCAACTCCTACCTGAAAGGAGCTCCCACTCTAACGTACTCTACATGTGATGGTCCAGCCTCTGCTCAAAGACTCCCAAGAGGTTTTCTCTCAACCACCTCTCCAGAAAACTACTTCCAGCTTTGGACAGTTCTATCTGTTAAGAAATGTCACCTGCCAATGAGCCTACATATGCTTTTTTACAACTCTTTCCCATTGTTCCTGGCTCTGCCCTCTAGAATCAAGCAGAACAACCCTAATCCTTCTTCCATAGAACTGCTGAAATCCTTGGAGATGGCCTTCAGGTGTGCCCCAGATCTTCTCTCCTCCAAGCAAGACTCTTTCGATCGGTACTCCTTTAGAGTTTCTCCATCTTTCTAACACCACAGTTGCCCTGTTCTGGATGCTCACTTTGTCAGTACCCAATATGTTCAAAATTGGGGGGCCTGGAACTGAACACAATAACTCCAACTTGTCTGGCCAAAGCTGAGCACAGCTACTACAGTATTGGATTTTTTGACTGCCCTGTCACATTATTGACCAGTTAGCCAGGCTCAAACTCTAGGAGTCTTTTTTGGCTCTCTCTTTCTTGCCTGCCATAGATAATCAATCCTGAAGTCTGGTAGAGTCTTTCTTGGAAATATCTCTCACATGTGTCCTCCTCTTTCCATTTCCACCTCAATCAATGGAATCCAAGCCCTCATTACCGCATTCAGGCAGGCAGGCAGGCAGGCAACAAGCATTAATAAGTGCTTACTGTGTGCTAGGCACTAGGCTAAGCTCTGGAGATAACCAAAAAAGACAGAAGGTCCTTGTCCTTAAGGAGCTCACATTCTAATGGAAGTGACAACATGCAAACAACTGTGTATGTACAAGATAGAGATATATACAGGGTGTTCCAAAAGACTTAGTGAAGTTTTAAGCTAGTAAAGCTTCAAACTTCTAAAATATCCTGGAAAGAGAGACAGAGAGAGAGAGAGGGAAGGAGAGAGGGAAGGAAAGAGGGAGAGAAAGAGGGAGAGGGAGAGAGAGAGAGAGAGAGAGAGAGAAGAGAGAGAGAGAGAGAGAGAGAAGGGAAGGAAAGAGGGGGGTAGAAGGAGAGAGAGAGAGAGAGAGAGAATAGTGTGAGTAAATGGCAAATGATCTCTTGAATTACTGTAGCAGGGTACTGACTGCCTCCAGTCTTTCCCTTTGTCAATCTGTCCAGTGCACTACAGTCAAGTAAATCTTCCTAGAACATTGCTTTCTTCAGGCCACTTTATTGCTCAAGAACCAGCAATAGCTCCTATTGCCTAAAGGACAAAGTCGGTTCAGGAATCAACAAATACATATCGGACATCTATTATACACAGCATGGTGCAGTGGAAAGAAAGCTGACTCTGGAGTCAGAAAACCTGGACTCAACTGTGACTTCTAACACTATTCATGTTGCCTTGGACAATCCACTTCACTGCTTTCAGTCTCATTTTCTTCATCTATAAAATGAGGGAGTCATACTAGGTACTCTCTGAGGTCCCCTTCTACAATCCAATGATATGAAGTCACGTGTGATATATAAAGTATCATAAAATACTGTCCCTATGACCAAAGAGTTTATAATCTACTTGGCGGTAATGGTGATATGTGTGTGAGCAGGGCAGGGAGGGAGGGGGGTAAAAAGAAAGAAAAAAATGAAATGGATGAACAGAGAATTGAAACTTAAGATAAAAGAGGAGGATATAAAATCCTTGCAAGGAGGAATTGTTTCCTTCTTTGTATGTATCCCTGATGTCTGACAAAGTATTTGGTAGATAGGAGGTGTTTATTAAATGCTTGTCGACTGATTATTGATTGATTGGCTCACCCTCAATGAATTCAAGTCATCAAGTGCAGGTGAACGTACCTACCAGTATATTGAAAGGGAGATTGCTGGAACCCAATCAGAGAGATACCGGAGGACAATTTTTACTCTCACTTGACAAGCTGGAATCTGTTTAGGGGCAAGCCAAGGATGATGAAGGAACTGAAAGTCATGCCACAAGAAGTCAGTTGAAAGAAATGGAGATATCTCGTCTAAAGAAGAGAAGATTTGCAGGGGAAGAAGGGAATATCAGAGCTATCTTTCAATACCAAGAGTTGTACTGTCCAGCCCCAGAGTGAGGATTTTCAGAGGTAGTAAGCACTTAAACGCTTGCTGAGTGAATGAATAACAGGTAGAAATTCAAGTCAGATTGAAAGGGAAAAAAAACTTGACAATGAAAGCTTTCCAAGAGCAGCTTCCTGGGGAGGAGGCAACGGTTCTGCCCCACAGGAGGTCTGCAGATCAAGTCCAGATGACCACCTGACAAGTATCTGGTAGAAAAGATTCTTGTTTAGTTCAAGCTGAAATATACAGCTCCTTCCAGCTTGGAGATGGTATGACTAGGAGAAGGATATCACTGATAGAAAAGGCACTCAAATGAGTGAATGAACGAATGAATGAGTATTTTTAAGCACTTATGTGCCAGGCTAAAGGATAGAAATACAATTATAAAAATGAGAGAGTCCTTGCCTTTAAAAAGCTTATATTCTGGTGAAAGGAAACAACCCATACGAGGCATTGGTGGTCAGGGAAGGAGGCTTTGACCTGGAGAGTGACAGAGATGACATGAAGATTGACATGCCATTTCCAGAAGCAATGGTCATGTTGATTTAATTAAGTGCCGAGAGCAAAAGGTGGAAAGCTGAGGTGGACAAGGGTGAGTCTGGATGGGATGGTTTCTGGTGTGGTTTAGTTCGGGGTGAGATCAGATAGAGTGGGAAAGGCAAAGGGGTTTGGGTTTTGCTTCTGTTTTGATGCAGGGGGAGTGAAAGCTTTAGACTTTAGACACCTTGAATTTATGGCAGTTACAAGTATTATGTAGATAACAGTACCCCAGAGTAGTTGGGCTAACTCCAGAGTTGTGAAAAGATGGATGAGGATTTGCCTAGGCCTCAGTTGTTTGATGGAACATGATATAAAATAAATTTCAGCTTCAAGACAGAGGGGAGAAGGAGTGGAGAATAAGTACCAGGGATGGGGGGTGGGTAGGGATCAGTGGTTAGGGGGACAGAAATACTGACTTTTCCAGGCTCAGGAATCCCTAGGCTCAGGTCCAGGTCCCCTACATAGGCCCAGAAAGTGAATGTGGCCAATTTACCAGGTGCTTCTCCCACATTGCTGAAAATAACACTCCACAGGGAGTTTCTCTCTCAGCTGCTGAATAACCTTTAGATGCAGTTTTGTTCCTTTCTCAAAAGATGTCAGCGTATGGAATAAACAGGAAACACATAGACAGCCCAGAGTCAAAGATCATGCCTGAAGGGCAGGCACCCACAGAGGGCTTTGATATCACCAAAGGGAAGTTCTTGGGAGAACTCACCCCTACCTTCCACTAAGCCATGTCCTTCCATCTCCTCCAAGCCCAGGAAACAGCAGTCACCTCCTCCAGGAAGTCTTTCTAATTATACCTGCCACATAAACAGGACACTTTGGAAGCCAGCCAGTCAGTCCAAGTCACATCTGAAGAGGAGTCCCTGCCACCAAAATACATGACAAACTGACAGACAGCTTCTTTGAAGATCTCCAGTGGGGTATCTACCTCCCTGCTCTACCTTTCCCTCTCCCAACCTTTCCCCAGCCAGTCTATTCCACTTTGGGATAAAGTAGTTCTGATTTGTAGGAAGTTCTTCCTGACATCAAACTCAAATCTGCCTTTGTGCCGTTTCATCCACTGTTCCTGGTTCTACCTTCTGGGACCAAACAGAAATCAAACCTCTCGTGCACAGGCAACCCTTCAAATACTGGGGAACCATTATCGTGCCTCCCCTGTCTTCTCTTTTACAGACTAGATATCCCAGTCCCTTCAGTGACTCCTTGTGTGGCATGATCTCCAGGCCATATTGGTCACCCTCCTCTAGACAGTCCCTGCTTTCAATATCCTTCCTCAGATCTGACACCTAGAACTGAACACAAGACTCCAGGCAGCACCTGCCAAGGTCAGAGTGCAATGGAACTCTCACCTCTCTGGTCCTGGTCATTAGGCCTCTCCTAATGCATCCTTTCCAAAAAATTCAGCTTGTATTAGCTTGTATGGCTGTCCTATGGCACTATTAACTAATATCAAAGTCAATATCTATTACAGCCCTCAGGGCCTTGTCTTTTCTTTTCTTTTTTGTCATTTTTTAAAATTAATTTATTTTGATTTATCAACAATCACTTCCATAAGCTTTTGAGTTTTAAATTTTTCTCCCCTTCCCTCCCCCTCTTCCTCCCCAAGATGGCATGCAATCTGATATAGGTTATACATATACATTTCTATTAAACATATTTTCACATTAGTGATGTTGTGAGGAAGAATTAGACCATACAGGAGGAACCACCAGAAAGAGGAAACAAAACAAAACAGATGGGAAAAAAATAGCAAATAGTACACTTTGATCTGCTTTCAAACTCCATAGTTCTTTCTCTGGGTGTGGATAGCATTTTCCATCATGAGACCTTTGGAGTTGTCTTAGATCCTTGCATTGCTGAGAAGGGCTAAGTCTATCAATGTTAGTCATTGCACAACGTGGCTGCTACTGTATACAACGTTCTCCTGGTTCTGCTCACTTCACTCAGCATCAGTTCATGTAAGTCTTTCCAGGTTTTTCTGAAGTCTGCCTGCTCATCATTTCTTATAGCACAGTAGTATTCTATCACATTTATGTACCACAACTTGTTCAGCCATTCCCCAATTGATGGGCATCCCCTCAATTTCCAGTCCTTTTCCACCACAAAAAGAGCTGCTATAAATATTTTTGTACGCGTGGGTCCTTTTCCCATTTGTATGATCTCTTTGGGATACAGCCCCAGAAGTGCTATTGCTAAGTCAAAGGGTATGCACATAGTTCCAAATTGCTCTCCAAAATGGTTGGATCATTTCACAACTCCACCAACAATGCATTAGTGTTCCAATTTTCCCACCTCTTCTCCAACACTTATCATTTTCCTGTTTTGTCATCTTGACCAATCTGATAGGTGTGATGTGGTACCTCAGAATTGCTTTGATTTGCATTTCTCTAATCAATAGTGATCTAGAGCATTTTTGTCATATGACTATAGATGGCTTTAATTTCCTCTAGTCCTTTTCAAAGAAACTGCTGTCTAGACTTGCCTCCTCCATCTTGAACTTGGAAAACTGATCTTTTGAATCCAAATAAAAGATTTCTTTTCATTTATCTCTATTAATTTCATCCCCAATTCCAGCCAGCAGTCTAGTCTCTTCAGATCTTTTTGAAGCCTGGCTCTGTCATTCATTTTGCTAGCTACCCCTCCCAGTTTGATGTTATCCCTAAGTCTGATTAACATACCATCTGTGCCTTTATTCAAGTGAAAATGCTGAACAGCATAACATCCAGCAGAAATCCTAGAGGCACTCCGCTGGAGACCTTCCTCCAATGTGAGATTAATAATCATAATCAATAATAATGTTTATTAAATTAATTAATAATAGTGCATTAATAATAGCTCACATTTATAAGGCATGTTAGGGTTTGCAGAATGTATTATATTGTTATCCCACTTGATCCTCATAACAATGCTGTGAGGAAGCTGCTTTTATTATGTCCATTTTTACAGATGAGGAAGTTGAGGCTTAGAGGTTAAATGACTTGCCCAGAGTTACGCTGGACAGCAGCTAGGTGGCACAGTGGATAGAGTGCTGAGCCTGGAGGCAGGAAGATAGATGAGTTCAAATTCAGCCTCAGATACTTACTAGCTATTCAAGCCCGGGAGAGTTGCTTAACCCTGTTTGCCTTGGTTTCTTCCTCTGTAAAATGAACTGGAGAAGGAAATGGCAAACCACTCCATATCTTTGCCAAGAAATGACCCCGTGAAGAGTCAGATATGACTTGAAATGCCTGAACAACAATAATAACTACACAGCTGATGAATACCTGAGGAAGAATTTGAACCCAGTCAGGTCTTTGTGACTCCAGGCCCAGCTCTCCATCCACTGTACAAACCTCTTTGGGATTGATCATTCAATAAATCCCCAATCCACCTGAAATTCCTATCAGCTAGGCCACATCTAGTCCACAAGGGCAGCATGAAAAACCTATGCTTCTGTTCCCTCCAATAGCGCACACACACTTTTCATATAATTTTAATCTGTCTAGTTCTAAAGTCTGTCACTATTCTGTCTACCCCCCATTAAATGGGAGGATCTCCTGAGTAGGGGCCATGTCTTCCTCTGACCAGGAGATTTCTACAAGGGTTGGTACTTTGTACCCATTTCTCTCTGTCTGCCCTAACAATGCTCAGCAGGGAGCTGAGAGGGTGGGGTAGAGAAGAGACAGAATGACTGATGTGCTGAATTGTTGTTAATGTGCACCTCTGCTTAAACAAATGATGAGAAATCTTCATGTGCCTCATGCCAGGGTTTAGAGGGAGGACAAGCAAGAGTGGGCACAGCCCCAAGGCTGGCATCAGCCTTGGCCTCTGGGAGAAGAGCCAGGACTGGACATGCAGGGATACAGGGAAGTGACACAGAGCCAAAACAACACCTTGTCTGCCCAGGGTGAAGGAGGGGACTTGGACAGGGAATAAATGTCGTTGGGTCTGCAGAGACTGGGACCAGAGAACAAAGCTAAAAGGCTAGAGCCCAACCCACGGGGGAGGGCAAGATCTGAATGAGCTGGCCCTGAAAACAGATGGTCTTGCCTCCATCCCTTAAGGGGGTTGAGAACGGAGAGGGGGAAGAACTGGAGCTGGAGACAGGGCTCTTTAAAATTGTCTTTGTCCCACAGTGCCTTAAGTAAAATACATTTTCAAGAAACATCCACTGACTGGTCAGAGCCCACGATGACTCCCTGGCAGTTCCAAAAGGTCCCCAGCATCTGGGGCAGCCTCACCGCTGGGATGGGGCCTCTAGACATATTGCTAACCCAGAACCAGAGTAGCCTGGGGAAGGAAAGCTCACTTTGGAGGGACGAATGATAGACTGTAAGCCTCAGAACGGACCTGTACAGTCATTGGGACCACCACTTCTATTTTCAAGTAGGGAAGCTGAAGCTCGGAGACGTCCAAGTAATTTGTTCAAGGTCATGCAGATTCCAGGTCACTGTGAGCCCCAGCTGTCATTCTATGAGAAAGTAACCCTCTGAACATCTCAGTCCAGGACCCTGCCCAACAAACGGAGGAGGGAGGGTACTGCATCAAGCCTGGTGAGGTCAGGTTGTAGGAAAGGAAGAGGGACGAGGTGGAGTCCGTGGGAGGGGGAGAACTAAAATTGGGGGAAAGTAGGGCAGGGGTTCCCTCGGGTGAGGATGGGCAGGGTGATATGGGTTCCAATGGCAGGGGACTGGGCCCAGGGGCTGGGTAAGGTAGACTCAACAGGAGACGGGGCAAGGTCGAGGCCGGTGAAATAAGGGGGTGAGAGCTGGGCTGGAGCCCCTGGGGCAGGGGCCCAGCGAAGGGAGTGCCGGGGCCGGGATTCCCAGGAACCGAGCGGCTCTAGGAAGGGGCGTGGGCGGGCCCGAGCTCTGGGTTGCTCCCGAGAGGGGCGGGGCCAGGGCGGGGTGCTCGGGGCCTGGGTCCCCGAGAGAGGGTCCCGGGGGCCGGGGCGGGGCCGGGGGAGGTGCTGCGCATCTGCAGGGCCGCCGTCGCGCATGCGAACGAAGCCCAGACGGCTGGAGCCGCCACCACCGCTGCCGCCGCTTCTGCCGCCCCTGCTGCCCAAGCTGCCGCCTCCACTCCCGGGAGCATGAAGGACCGAACCCAGGAGCTCCGCACGGTAAGTGCGCTCCCTGCGCCCGGCTCCTCGCGCCCAGACGGGGCGGAGCAGAGAAGCCCAGCCACCGGGGCTTCGCTCCGGGACACGCCCAGGGCGGGCGCGCCCCCCTACCTTTCCCTCCGAGGGGTGGGGGAGTCCCAGGCCGACCCCCATCCCATGCTGACCTTCCCGAGACTTTGGTCCTTGCTCCCCATTTGCCCTTCGACTGGGGGTGGCTGCCTCAACCTCCCTAGAGGCCCGGAGAAACTTTTCTTTTTTCCTTTTATTTGGGGGGGAGGATTCTGGGGGTGACGCCTAGGGCTTTAGCCCCTAGGCTCCGATGGCTGCTGGTCTTCTTAGACTCCCTTAAAGAGGTGAGTGTCTCCCCAGATTTCCTCGAGCCTTCCTCCCCCACTTCCTTGCCGAGTTCAGGCTCCCGGAGCTGTCCGAGGTGCTGCCCTCTGGGGCTGGGGGGAGGGGGGCGGGAGTGGGAGAAGGAACTACCAGACAGCTCTTCGGGCCTGGGGGAGGGCGAACAAGATTTATGTGCCCAGCCCAGGGCGAGGTCCGGAAATGGGGCTGTCTGGAGGGACAGACTGTTCCTAGATCGAGGAGGCGGGGGCCACCTGGGCTCCCACTTCGGCCTTGGTGCCTTTTGTCATTAGAAAAAAAAGGGGGGGGGGAACCACCGGTGGGTGCAGACCCCCTCCTTGCGGACGCCTTGCTTCCGTTCTCTTCAGCTTGGATTTCACTCTGACTGAGACACTTGTGGCTGCTGGTTCCCTCCCCTTCACATCCTCTGCTTGCTTTCTGTGAATTGGATTCTCGCCCCCATGCAGTAAAGGGGGACACGTAGCTTCCTGTGTTCCCCCTTGGCCACTTCCCACCACTATGTGCAGGGGCTCCTGGGACCTCCCCCTACTTCTGATTAGCATTTTTATGTGGCCTTTCCGCCCCACCACCTCCTGATTGTCACCAGTCTCCACAACCTCATCTCTCCTCCTGCAATAATGCCTGGGGTCTTGAGACTTCTCTTGAGCAGGCCCCATCCAGAGGGGGTGGAGGGAAGGGAAATTCCCTCACTGCTGCCATTAACAGGGGACGGGGACAATTACCTGCCCAGTTTTTCCTCCCAGGTTTCCACACTCTGGGGCCTCTCATGCCAACATTAGTCTTATTTCAACGTCCCTGGACAGATTCATTTATATTTTTTCCAAATTCAATCTGATTTTCAAGCTGTGTTTCTAGGGCTCCGAGGTTTCCTAGTACATTTGTCCAAGTCCTGATAGTGGCATCTTGCCCTATACCAAGGCTTCCTGCTCTCTCTAAACCAGGAGAGGGTAGAAGAGAAAGCTTTGTAGGTTGGGAAATTTTCCAGAGAGTAACCCTGTCTTCTTTAGCTTCAACTCCCTAATTCAATTTGGCAAATACTTATGGCGTGCCTACTGTATGCCAGGCCCTGTACCAGGTGCTGAGGAAAATAAAAGGATGGATGATGAAGACAGAGCTTCTGCTTTCATAGCAACCTCAAATGCTCAAAGCTCTAGAGCAGGGGGAGTGCGGGAGGGGGAGGTGCTCACCTGAACCACATTTGAGGAGTCACCACCCCATGCCACCAACTCCTTATTAATTATCCAGGGGATGGTGAATTGTACCCCTTGTTTTTTACCCACCCCCAGTTTCTTGATCTTTTTGTTAATTCTTTTGAGAGGGAGAGAAAGAGAGAGATGTGCTGAGGATACCAAAGAAATGTGGAAAGGAATGTCTATTCACATTGTAGTGTCTATTCACATTGTGTTGAATGACTGCCTGAACGTGGGGGCCAGATGGGACCAGGGCTTCTCTGAATTTGAAAATGGCCATCAGGGGAAGGGATTCTGGCAATAAATCCAGCTCCAACTGCAACTCCAACCCTTTCAACCAAATCCAGAATAATGAAGCCTCTCTGTTCATCTGTCTCTGGAAGTTAGAACCCCATGCTGAAATATGGTGTGGGAACCATCGTGCATGTATGCTACTCCTGATCTCCAAGCCCTTGAAGTCGTAATTAGGACAGGAAGCCTTCACCCTGAAAACAGCCTACAAGGCATTGTTATGGGTTCAGCCTCTGCTGCTCCTCCTCCCCTACCACCATCCCAGGAAAAAACTAACAGGTCAGGTTCTGCTGGGGCATGGGCCTCTGGGGAACCCCTCCTTGTCCCCTGTAATTGGTTTCTAGCTCTGTCACCCTGAGGCTGCCAGCTTGGAATCAAGAACCAAGTTTGAGCCATTTAGGTGTCAGTGTCCAAAAAGATTTTATTTGTGCTGATTTGGGAGTCTTCTCCTCCTCCACCCCTACTCCTAGTGTCTGCTTAATTCCAGTTCAGGCCAGAAGGAAGCTCATGGCTAGAAGATTGTATTCTCAACTCTGAAAGACAAGGATTTAGGGAGAAGTGGGCCCTGGAGCTCTTTCTTGACATTGGCTTTGGGACCATTTTCTCACAGAATGAGACTTGGCCCTGTTAGAATCCTATCATGGTGGGAAAGAGAGAAAAAAAAAAAGCCCTCTTATCTGTCCTGTGGACCCAATCTATAGACTAAACCCTACCGAGTCTGAGTCAAAGATTAACCCCTAGCCCCAGGACACAGACTGACCATTAACCTCAGGCCATAGACTGTCTCTTAACCCTGAGAATAGATTAATCTCCTAGCCCTGGCCACAGACCTACCTGCTACCCCGCAAATAATCTCACCAGCCCTCCCTATTGACCACAAGTGAGATAGGGCAAGAGTGTGGATGCTTCAGTGCAGCCCATTGTTGCTGCTGGAGAAACAATTTAGGATTCGAATTTGATGGCTGGAAAGGAAGAAGGGGAGTCTGGTCAGGAGCCCTAGAAAGTCCTCACTTGTCCATGGTTTTGTTTTCTTGCTTTGTAAACCTTGGTCTGGACAAGATCATAGAGAATATAAGGTAACTGTCTTCTCCATCAGCTCTGAGTATGGGGCCTTTGTCTCACTCCATCTCACACCCGACGAAGGGCTCTCTATCATGAAATCCAGGGCCCCCAAAGTCAAGGAGCCTCCTTCTTCTTCCCTCTGGTGCCCCTTGCCCAGCTCAGGGCCCTCTAAATGGTGGCACCCATGTCTGGGAAGGGATGAGGAAGCTGCCCTCAAGGTATAAGCATTGGACCCTTTTTCTGCACCAAGGGGCCTGTTCTAAGTGACTTGGGATTCCAAAGGAAAAGATGTGGTCTCTCGAGTTGTTAATTCTCTAAATACTTCCCCAGCCTGGGTTTGTGGTTGTCCAAGAGTTTCCTATTTGCCTGCTCAGTGGTAATTCCTAAGAGGAGGTAGACAGCATTAGCTCATAGATGAGTAAATGTATAATGGGCTTATTTTTAGGCAAGTCCCCTGACCCTTCACAGAAAGAGACTGTGAAATACACAGCTTCGGTGTGTTCCAAGTGAGGGGGAGGAGAAAGAGAGAGTCAATGGAGAAGTAAAGGGGAAGAATTCCTGGATGGGATGATAGGCAGCCTCTGTGTCTCTGTACCCTAGAATCTACAAATGGATGATGGGTGTGCACTCTACACTAGCCAGCCTCCTATACCTTTCACATCCGGTATTTCATGCAACTCTGTGGGTGACATAGGTAGGTCAGAGAAAGGATAGAACCCCCATTTGTGGCTGAGGAAACTGAGGCACAGAGAGGTTAAGTGACTTGCCCAAGGTTACACGGTGAGGTCAGTGTAGAAAAGCAACATAGAACTTAGCCTGGTTGCTCTTACCAAGCATATCCACTATGTCATAGAAAATTTGGCCTCTGTGAAATTAATTAAGCAATCAACTGGCATTTATTAAGCACCTACTATGTGCCAGGCACTGTGCTAGTCACTGGGTATATATAAGAACAAAAAATGAAAAACAAGAGGTGGGACTCAATGACCACTAAGGTCCCCTCTGACTCAATAGTCCTACGTCATTTACCTGGGTCCTAAAGAAGGCATTGTGGGATTGAAGAGATAGAATGAGACATATATTTTGGACATGGACAATTTGGGGATTTGTTTTGCGTGCTTATACATATTTGTGTTGTGTTCCCTATCGGCCCTAGGGGGCATTGGGCAAGAGTGTGGATGTTTCAGTGCAGCCCATCACTGCTTCTGGAAAACCAATTGAGGCCTCACATTTGGAGCAGAAGAGGGGGAGTCCCATTGGGAGCCAGGACCATGATCTTCCCGTATAAAGTCCTCACTTGTCCATGTTTTTATTTTCTTGGTGATCTGGATCACAAGATCACATAGAGGGCAGATAACCTCTTTTCAAGGGCAGGGGGCCAGGGAATGGGAGAAAAAAAAAATACTTGTTAATTGAAAAATAAATTCACCAAAAAAGAAATAAGTAAATAGTACAGTGAAAAGAGCAATGGGTTTGGAATCACAGGCCCCAGGTTCAAATCCTAGCTCTGCCACTTACTGTCTGTGGATTCTTGGGCCAGGCCCTTCATCTTTCTGGGCCTCAGTTTCCTTATCTGTAAAATGAAGGGGTTGGTCAAATCCTGCCCCCACCATAACCAACACCCCTGTCCTTGCCTTTCCCATCTTACTTTTACTGACTGGGTTAATGAGGAGCAGGCGGGCCCAGAAGTGAGAGGACAGCCTCTGGCTCAGGCCTAGCCCTCAGGCCTGCCTCAGGATAACAGCTTCAGAGGGACCAAGACCCCAGAGCCCTGGGTCTGGGTGTGGGTGCAACCCCCTTGCCACCCTGGCATCTGGGTTTTCTAGTTCATTTGGGCCACACTGAATCTTCTTCACCCCCTGCCTTCTTCAAGCATTCTCAAGTGCACTGGTTTGTGCCAGGTTTTGTCACCCTCAACCTGGGAAGCCAAGAGCCAGGAACCAGAGGGTCTGAAGCTCATGAGACACTGGGAGCTTATTCTGAGAGAAAGACCATCTGGGTTAGTAGCCAAGAGGCTAAGGTTCCAAGCTGGCTCAGTCAACTGATTTTCTGAATGACCTCAGGCAAATCACCTTTCTGTCTGTTGTCTAAAGAGGGGAAGCCTCATACAGTGGGAAGAGGGTGGCTTTGGAGGCAGGTAACCTTGAACAAAATGCTTAACCTTTCTGTAATGTAATTTCCTAATCTGTAAAATAGGGTTTTAGATTCAAGAGCCTTCCAGCTATAGATCTAGGGTGGCAGACTGAATGTGGAGTCAAAGAACCTGCTCAGCTCTGAAACTTGGACACTTAAAATCTCTTTGTGCCTTGGTTTCCTCATCTGTAAAATTAGAGGGGGAAGGGTTAGACTAGATGACCTTTAAGACCTCTTACGTGCTAGATGTATAATCTGTTCCTATGATTTATAAAATGTAAGTTTTAGACAAGATAAGTAACCCATCTGGGCCTCAGTTTCCTCATGTGTAAAATGGGGGAGGGGGAAGGTATTGGCCTAGATGGCTTATGAGGTCCCTCCATCTCTAAGTTTATCATACCTTTCCTTTTGTGTAATGAATAAAGTCCAAAATCCTTTCTCCAGTACTTAGCCCTCAGCAAGCTGACTTCTGTCAATCCAACCTTATCTCTCACTGTACTCTAGCAACCATCATAAGACTGGAACCCAGTTCTTCGTACTCCCAGATGTCCTAGCTTCTCTTTTCATTCTACCTCACTATAATAGAAAAGGCCTAGATCCCTTTTTATGCACCAATCCAAATCCCACTCACCCTTCAAGTTCCACCACCACCATAAAGCCTTCGTTGACCAGTTCCAGTGGCCACTGATCTTTTCCTGCTCTGCCCTCCTCAGCAACTACTGTCTGATCCTCATATTTAACACTTAGCATAAATTTCCTTACATGGCAAATTAATTGTTTGCATATGTATCTTATCTTGCCACTAAAATTGTGACCTCCCAGAGGGCAGGAATCTGGTATCTTATATTTCTTTTTTCCATCCCACAAAATACTGGGTGCACAATGAAGGGGAGGGCAGGTCATGGTAGCTGTCTTTAAGTGTTAGAAGGATTGTCATGTACAAGAGAGATTAAACATTTTCTGCTCATCCCCAGAGGGAGCTCAGAAGCAGCAGGAGGTTGGGAGTGGGGAATGATCAGAGAAGATCTAGGACAGTGTGGATGGGGTGATGATAACCAACAAAGGAGAGAAGGCAGAAAGGCTAACTCTTACATTGCATCCATTTTCTCTGCCAAGCAGAATGACCTTTAAACTGGAAAGGAGAAAACAAAAACGATTAATTGGCAGATGATAATAATAAGGATAAATAAGGAGGTAGACTAGCTGTCCATGATGAGTGCAGGTTGCAGTCCCCAGGGAGCACCCTGAAAGAACTTGCTAGGATTGCTAACCCCCCATGAGTGAGCATTGAATGATTATTGAAATGGAAGCGGGACCCATGGACTCAAGAAAAGCAAATGTTCAGGTTTCCAAGAAAGGGAAGAAAATGGAGTTTATAAACTGCAGGTCAGTGAGCTTGCCTTGGATTCCTTATAAAATTCCAAAACCTATTATTAAAGGGATGTTTAGTGAACATTTAGAACAGAAAATGGCAATCACAAAGATTGCTCAGTTTAGTTAAGAACAAGTCAAACCAGATAATTTCTTTTTTTAACATGATAAATAGGTTGATAGGTCTATTATATGATTATAGCTAGCATTCATATAGCATTGGGGGGAGGGGGGGAGGGAAGAGGCAATCAAGGTTAAGTGACTTGCCCAGGGTCGCATAGCTAGTAAGTGTCTGAGGCTACATTTGAACTCGGGTCCTTCTAACTGCAGGGCCAGTGCTCTATCCATTATACCGCCTGACTGCCCCTATTTATATAGCATTTTAAGGTTTGCAAGTGCTGCATATGTTATCTCATTTTATCCTCACAATAACCCTGGAGGTTATTATTGTCTTCATTTTACAGATGATGAAACTGAAGCTAACAGTGATTATGTGACTTGACCAGGGTCATGCAGTTAGCATTTGTCTGACACAGGATTTGAACTCAGCTGTTCCTGACTTCAAGCCCCATACTCTATCTGTGCTATCTAGATGCCTCAGATAGCTGCTATAGATATAGTTTACCCAAATTTAAACAAAGCAAGTGATAGAATCTTTCATTCTATTCATGTGGATTAAGATGGAAATCTAGGAGCTAGTCAGTGATGATACATTTAGATGGATTCAGAAGTGGTTCAGTAGCTGGACTCAAAGGTGCAGCTAGGTGGTGCAGTGGATAGAGCACCAGCCCTGGAGTCCGGAGGACCTGAGTTCAAATCCAGCCTCAGACATATGATACTCACCAGCTGTGTGACCCTGGGCAAGTCACTTAACCCCAGTTGCCTCACCCAAACAAAGGTTATCATTCCATACCAACTCGGACTGACACAGGGATCTATGCTTGGCCCCACTCTAGTTAACATTTTCATCAATGACTAATAAAAGCATAGATGACATGCTTACCAAATTTCCAAGATGACCCTAAGTCAGATGGGATAGCTAGTTAATGCACTGGCTACAGAGGCATGAGCCAAAAAGATCTCTATATTGGGATGAAGCGAATAAGATGAAATTTCATAGGGATCAATGTAAAGTCTCATACTCAGGTTCAAAAAATCAATGTCACAACTACAAGAGGAGGAAGACATGGATAGGCAGCAGACTATCTGAAAAGATATCAGGGTTTTAGTAGGCTTCAAGTCCAATATAAGTCAGTAGTAATATGTCAGCTAAAAATAAAAAATTAAAAAGATAATATGGTTGGTCACAGGAGGTATTAAAAGAACTATAGTTTTGGGGGACTAGGGAAGTGATGCTCTCACCATTCTGTCCTGGTCAGACCACATCTAGATTACCACATTCCATTCTAGATAGCTAAGCTGAAGAATATGTAAATGAGAGCAATCAGGATGGTGAATGACCTGGAAATCAGTTTTAGGAAATGAGAATGTTTAGCCTGGAGAAGAGTAGTCTTTGGGGGAGGCAGGGGAAGATGTGAGAGCTGTCTTCAAGTATTTGAAGGGCTGTCATAGGGAAGAAGGATTTGATTTCTTGTATTCGGTCCCAAAGGGTAGAAGTGGAGGCAGTGGATTTAGGCTTAATGGAAAGAACTCTCTAAGAATTAGAGCTATCCAAAATGAAATGAGTGGCTCAGGGGAGGGGTCGAGGAGGAAGGGAAGGATGGGTTCCCCCTCAGTGGAAGGAAGCCTTTGAGCCAAAAGCTGGGTGGCCTCTTGGGGGGAATTCAAGAGAGGCTATTTTTGTTCGGATCTGGGTTGGACTAGACTTCCTCTGAGAGCCTTTCTAACTCTGTGATTCTGTCAAGAGTTGGAATAAATGAACAAAACCATACTACCGTACCGCAGGGAGAGTAATCCCTGCCATACCTCCCTCATTGAGTTATATAAGAGCCTGTGCACAATGTGCTCTAATAAATGTTGAATGAATGGATGAATAAATTAAGGAATGACTAGAAATAGTGGTAGAAGCTCTTTGGGAAAGAAAACACTACGGAGGCCACGTACTCAGTCATCATGAGGGACCGTTGGTTCTGGGCCACAGGGCAGAGCCATCTCTCTGATCTCCCACTTGTAGTTTGTCTCCCAAGCTCCAGCAACCATCAATCAGTCAGTCAATCAATAAGTAGTTATCGATCATGCACTGAGGGCTTGGCATTGTGAGGAATACGATACTAACGATTCACTGGCTCATTTAGCCATTTCAGTTTTCCAGAGCCACCATCTTGAAATTACTGCCATGAAGAAGGTAATGAGATTAATATTCCCCCCATTTTATAAAAGAAAAGAAAAAGAGAGAGAGACAGAGGTAGTGTAATGTAGAGGTGTCGAACTCACTGCGAAACTCAGTGCATCCAAGCCAGATTAAAATGCCATTGGGAAATGTTTGGCAAAATAAATAAAAATACAGGAAAATGTAGATAATGTCACTTTGTGATTTTCTAGGTCCGTATGGGCTTGGGGAGGGATCTGTTCCTGTTTGAGTTTGACACTACTAATGGATAGAGAGCCAGCCCTGACGCCAGGAGGACCTGGGTTCAAGTTTCTCCTCTGACATAAACTCTGCTGCTTCTTCCCATCTATACGGTCATGGACAAGCCACTGAATTTTGACCTCAATTTCCTCCTCAGTAAAATGAGGGGATTGGATTAAATGACCTGTAAGGTTCTTTCTAGCTAGGAATGAGCAATAGACTGCTCCTTGTTAACAGACCTATGAATGAATAAATGAATGAATGAGCATGTATTGACCACTTATGTCCCAAGCACTGTGCTAAGCCCTAGGGATACAAATACTAAAGTGAAAACAATTCCTGCCTTAAAACAGCTTACACTCTAATAAGGGGAAACAACATAGGGAACTGGTGACTAGGAATGTTTTCATTTGGAAAGCTCCAGGGGCAGTGAGTGGAGCCATAAGGTAGACGGACACAGCAGTACAGATAGAAGCATTGATTTGATTATGGTTGCCAGTCTGATCCCATGACGCTCTTCAAGGTCTCTACTAGCTCCAATGTATGATCCTGTGGTGAGGTCAGGCCCCTTCTAGTTCTAGATCTAGAAAATAGCTCAGAGCTGGAGAGAGATATGTTCTAGGAAAGGAGTACTTGATCTGGACAGAAAGAATGGGAAGACTTAGTTCCTTCCAAGACAGACAGATTCGGTTTGAGGACAGGAATGCTGTCTGCACCAGCCACGGGAAGGATGGATGTGCAGTTCGCTCGTCTCCTTCTTTTCCCTCTCTTCCGCCACCCCCTTTTCCTTTGCCAGATTTGGAAGGAGATGGGAAGCTTATTTATAAAAGTCGCACTTGGGAAAGGAGCTGGCACATTCCCTCAGTGCTCCACAGCCATGGACCCAGTTTCTTTCCTTTGTCACAGACCCTTTCTTTTTCACCCCCTTTCTTCCTCCTACACCATCCTCAACTAGAGACTTGGGAGAAGAGGTTACTTTTCCTGTTTCACATTGGGGGAAGGGAAGGCTTTCCATTGGACCCTGGGATGAGTGGGATCTAGGCCCTCATAGCAGTGCATCCTATCCAAGGAAAGAAGACCATGGGGCAAACCATTAATATAGGTGATTGTATGGTTACAGACATAGGGTTAGAATAGGCCTTAGAGGTCATCTGTTTCAACCACCTCTTTTTACAGAAGAGGAAACAGAGTCAACAAGGGGATGTAACTTACCCAAGATTATACAGGAAGTAAAAGAAAGAGCTAGGATTTGAACCCAGGTCTTCTGTCTCCAAATTCGACATTTTAACTACACCGAAATGCTTACTTAAAAGGGGCTGAGACCATAGCTGTTCCCCACTCCAACTCAAGGTCAATTAGGCAGGTTCTGTGATGGAACTTACCCAGGTCACCTGGCCAGACAGAAAATTTCCGGGCCACCACAAAAGTAACTTTCCATCATAACCACCAGAGATAAGAGTAAGTTCTGTAGGGACTAGGGCCCTTGACGTAAGATCACACACACACACACACACACACACACACACATACTACAGAAGAGTAGAGAGCTAAGGGCTAAATTGAGCACCGTGCAGGTCAGAGAGAAAGGAGAGGTCCATATGGGCCAGGTGGTCAGGGAAGGCTGCCTGGACAAAATAAAAATTAACTCAGCATCATACGAAAGGTCAGATTTGAACAAGTGCTTGAGAATGTAGGCTGCTGGGACTTTTAAGAGAATGTCAGCTGCAAGAGAGCAAGGGCTACGTCATTTTTGTCTTTATATTCCCAGCACCAAACACAGTGCCTTACAACTCTAACATAGGCAATGTGGCAAGATGGAAAGATGTCATCTAGGTGGCGCTATGGCGCACAAAGCACCCTGTCTGGACTGTCTTCCTGAATTCAAATCCTGCCTCAGACACTAGCTGTGTGACCCTGGGCAAGTCATTTAACCCTCATCTATAAAAGAGGGAAGGAAATGGCAAACCATTCCAATATCTTTGCCAAGAAAATCCCAAATGTGGTCACAAAGAGTCGGATATGACTGAACAACCATAAATAATGGGAAAAGGCATGCATTTTGGAGCCAGAAGACATGAGCTCTTGTCCTCTTTCTGCCACTTACTATCTGTAGGATCTTAGGCAAGTCGCTTAACTTTTCTGTGGCTCAGTTTCCCCTTCTGTAAAATGCAGGGTTGAGCTGAAGTCCCTTCCAGCTGGAGATCTAGGATCCCATGGGCTTAGGCGCTTCATAATTGATCTGACTGGTAGGGAAGAGGAAGAGCTCACCCTATGATGGCAGGGAAGAAGGCAGGAGAGTGTCCCCTGCCAATATAAGCAGGGTGGACTTGCTGGCCCCTAAGATCTCTTCCAGTCCCTAATCTATGATCCTGAGAATAGTTGACATTTAGATCACGTTTGGAAGTTAGCAAAATGCTTTACATCTGTTATCTCACTGGAGCTTCACAAAACAGGTATTTTATTCTCATTTTACAGATGGGAAAACTGAGGCTCAGAGAGGTTAATTAATTTGCCTATGATCACATAGCTAATAAGTATGCAGCTTCTCTTATTAGGAGATGGGGCTAGACCTGTGTTTTCATTGGCGTAAGGAACTCCCAGAGTGAGGGAATTCCTCCTGCTGCAGATCAGCATTTTCCATGCACTTTGTACTCTTAAGAGATGCCTGCAGTTCTGAGCAATTCAGTGATGCCCAGAGTCACACAGTCAGGATGTGTCAGAGGCAGGGCTTGAACCCAGGTCCTCCTGGCTTCCAGGGCACTCACTGTTCTGCCTCTTACTTCTCTTATTCTTATTAATATCATTGAATAATTGAACTCTATGCCATGTTCTAAACAGAGAATCTCAGGTGACTCCCCCACCTAGTATTGACCCTAAAACATCTCCCCCCCCAAAATGATCAAAATAAGTGGTCCCATAGAAAAAGCACTGAAGGGGTCTACACATCCTGTCTTTCCCTCCCTCATCCCATATCATTGTATTCTGGGTACCCTTGAACACCCTGCAGAGTATGGCTGTGATTCCCCAACTCTTGGTTCCTAGAGTTTGGGAAGAGGAGGGTGAGGAGCACGTGTGAAGGGGAGCTAAGAAACCTGCTTCTAAGTGGAAGATTCACCCAACAAGGCCCCTAACCCAAGGATTCCAAGATTGCATCAGTAGCACCAAGGTCAGGGTCTGGCCACTCCTGGTCTGGTAGGATTGGCTTTTATTTTCAAGCTAGATTTAGAAAATAAATGAGGGTGAAAAGATGGCCTGACTCCCCCTCCTTAGGGTCTGGCATGAGGTGTTCCATTCTGCTACCCCCTCCCCAAAATAGCCTATCTCTCTCTAGATCCTATCCCTTATCTCCCCTCCATTAGATTGTAAGTTCCTTGAGGGCAGGGACTGTCTTTTGCCTCTTTTTGTATCTCTAACGCTTAGCACAGTGCCTGGCATATAGTAGGTATTTAAGAAATGGTCATTGATTCACTTAACTAACATCTCCACATTGATCAAACCCTCCTTGTACGTAATCAGCCCCCCCAGTGCATTGAAAATAGGGTTCAATTTCTATTCCATTTATGTCCAACTGCCTTGTTATGGAAAGTGACTTCCCTTCTCTGGGCTTCAGTTTCCCCATCTGTAAAACAAGGGTGGCTGGATTGTTTTGCCCTGGTCAGAACACATCCCGGAGTATCGGATTCAGTTCTAGAAGCAGCTAGCTGGCCTAGTAGATAGAGTTCTGGGGTTGGAGTCAGGAAACCCTGAGTTGGAATCCTGGGCAAGTCTGTCTGCCCTCAGTTTCCTTCTCTGTAAAATGGCACCTGCCTCCCAAGGTTGTTAGGAGGATAAAATGAAATAATATGTGTAAAGTAACCTTTACCAAAGCTCTCTGAACACTAGCTTTCATGACTCTCCTGGGTGCCATGTGTTAGGAAGGCTGTAGACAAACCTAAGGCATTCAGAGGAGAGTAGTCAAAATAGAAAGAGACTGGGTGCAATAATTACAGTGCCGGTCTTGGCCTCAGGAGGACCTGAGTTCAAATCCAGCCTCAGACACTTGACATTTACTAGCTGTGTGACCCTGGGCAAGTCACTTAGCCCCATTGCCTAGGCTCCCCCCAAAAAAAATAGAAAGAGACCTTCCATTGAAAGAACTGGGGATGTTTGATCTGAAGATGAAGAAGCTTCATTGGGGTGGGGGAAGGGAAAGGACAGATGAGATTTCTGCCTTCAAATCTCTGCACCATTGTCTTATGGAGGACTTATGGGATGCTATCGGCCTGGCCCCAAAGGCCAGAACTGAGGACAAGAGGTGGAAGTTACAAGGAAGTAAATGTAGGCTTCATGCAGAGCCACCCAAAAGGAGAAATGGGCTGCCTGAGGAAGAGGAGGAGGAGGACAAGAGAGTGATCAGGAAAAGGAGGTATCAGAAGTGGAGGCCACTTGTTGGAGATGCAGGAAGAGGTCCCTTCCCACTCTAGGAGTCCAGGATTTGAATGGAGACCCATTATTTTTCTGCAGTTGGCCTTTGTCCAATTTCCCTTCTCAGTATGGCCCCTCCTCCTAGGAGGGGGAGGAAGGAGAGGAAGAAAAGAGAGAGAGGAGAGAGAAAAAGAAAAAGAAAGAAGAGAGACAGAGAGAGAAGATGGAGACAGGGAGAGAGAGGAGAGAAGAGAAAGAGGGAGGAGAGGAGAGAGACAGAGAGTAAAACCTGCTGGGTTTCCCATCCCATTCTGCCACTGTGTCTCCTTGGGTGAGTGGCCTCAGACTTCAGTGTCCCCCAGAAATAAAATAGACTAAGAATATAATTTGGGATTTCACTGGAGTTCTCCAAGGAAATGTCCTCTTCCAGTACAGGTTGGCATCTCACCGAGTGGCCTAGACTGCTGAGAGATGAAGTGACCTTGCCCAGCCAGCATGTGGCAGGGGTGGGACTCCAAGCCAGATCTTCCCAGCTCTGGGGCCAGCTCTCTCTACCCTATACCATGGTTCCTCCCCATAAAATTAGAAGACAGGACAGAGCCTAAGGCTCCCATCTCTGCATAGGAATTTGACAGAACAAAGAGAAGACTCCACATCTAGGATGGGAGATCTGAGGTAGGGTGCCCAGGTTGGAGATCGGCAGGAGGGAAGAATGGATACTGTTCCTCCATGACATCCCTACTTTCTTTCCTCATGCTGCCACCTCCAACTGCTCAGAAGACTTGAGTTCAAATGCCAGCTCTGGCACTTAATCATCTGTATGCCCTTAGGCAAGCTGCTGCCTTTCACTGAGCCTCAGTTTCCCCTCTTTTTATAACTTGTTTCCTTCAAAGCTCAACTCCAGTTCTTCCTTCCACATGAAGCTTTTCCTGCCACACCCCAGCTACTAGCACCTTCCCCCAAAATTTGCCTTGTATCTATTTTATAAAGATACATTTCCATGCTGTTTCCCCCCCTGCAGTGGCTCCTAGAGGGTTAGGCAGCAGCTAAGCACAGTGCTTAGCACACAGCAGGCTCTTAATAAATGATTATTGATTGATTCATTGATGTGCCTTCTGTCACCAGGACCTCCAATGAGCAAGGCTGAGAAACAAGCAAGCAGAGACAGGTCCCCACTGAGGGTGGGGTGACCATTGGAAATTGAAGTAGTCATAGGGTCATTGATCTAGGATTGGACTTTAGGGTTTATAGGTGACCTAGAGCTAGAAGGGTCATCCAGCCCAATCTATTTTATAGATAAGGAAACAGGCCTAGAAAGATGTGATGTGACTTGTCCAAGGTCACACAGGTAGCATTGGAATCAGGATTCAAATTCAGGTCTTTGATCCCAAATTTAGCCATCTTTACACCACCACACCCTCGACCTCCTGATTTCTCTGGAGCCCTCACCATGTCCAGGAAGTCAGTATGAACTACTCCTTGCCCTGGGGTTTGCAGGTGGAGGTCAAAAGAGTGTGAGGGAGTGCTCTGGAATCCCTCAGCACCTTCTCTTTGAGCTCAGCTCCACCTTCGCCAAGTCCTGACCTATCTATTGGCCTTCCATGCTTTTTTAATTGGGACTTTGATTAGTCATTAAAAAGGGTGGGGGAGGACAGCCTGGTGACAGCAGCTCTCTGCTCAGCACCATCAGCTGGGATGAATCAATTTGTCCAGGACTGACATCATCCATATGGAATCATCTCTGGAGTGCTGGCAACTTCCTTCCTGCCTCCTGTAAGAATCACAGAATCACGAGTCCAGATTCTTGGAATCCTCAATGCCTCAGGCTGAAAGGATGCATGGCGGGTCATGGGGGCCGCTCCCCAGCTGCCAAACACCACCCAAGATCAGTGGGCATCTTTTTTCTTAAGGACTTCTGGGGATAAAAACCCCTTCCAACCATCCTCCATTTCAAGGTCTGGGTCCCAGCTGGTCCAAAAGCTCCTCCATATATCTGACCCAAATCCCCCTGGGGCCTGTTTCGTTCACAACAAGAATGATAGCTAAGCATCTTCCCCAGAAAAGCACAGAAATGCCTCCAAAGCCATGATTAGGTCATCACTCAACCTTCTCTAGTGAGGCACAGAGGAAAGAGGGCTGGCTTGGGAGTCAGAGGACCTGAGTTCAAATCCTAGCTCTGCCATATACTACCTGTGTGACCTTGGGTATTTTAGCCTCTCTGGGCCTCAGTTTCCTCATCTATAAAATGAAGGGATTTAAGGAGAAGCAAGTCCCCAGGGTAGTAGAATCAGGAAGAGCTGGATTCAAATTCCACCTAAGATCCTTATTAGCTTTGTGACCCTGGCAAGTCATTTCCCTCATCCGTAAAAGGAGGACTAGATGGTACCAATATTCCCTCTAGCTCTAAATCTCAGACCCTGATTCCCTGCCTGGCTTCCCCTCCTGCTTTCAACTCCCTCCTAAATTCCCCTTTTTAAGGTCTTCTCTGGTTCTAGGTTGTCTCCCACCTAAAGAACACTCAAATTCCTTTGACCATTCTCTTCGAGATAATTTCCCAGCATCTTTGTCTCAGGTCTTTTCTCTGAGCACCAGCATGGTCCCTGCCTCCCCACCCCCAGCTCTTGTGGGAGCTTTTTTTAAAGTGCCATGACCAAAACCGAAACCCCTACAGCATTATATGTGTGTAAAACCTTATATGAGAGGCAGCCTGGCTTGGTGGATAGAGAGCCACCTCAAAGTGCCTCCCCTTCTGGGCCCTGTCCCTCCATCCACTGCCCAGTGATCTTACCAGCCCTCTCTCCTGTCAAGGATGAGTGACCCAATAAACATATTCACACTGGAGTGTGTGTCGGGGTGGGGGTGGGGGTTGTGTTCTAGACTGTCAGATCGGAGAAAGATGGGAAAGAGAATCTAGACCAATTTCTTCCCTCTACAGAGGAGTCAGCTCAGGTCTGGAAGGACTTACCCAGGTCCACAGTGAGAGACAGAGCCAAGACTAGAACCTAGGTCCACTGACTCCCAATCATTTCCTTTGCTACTACATCAGGCAGCCACAAAATACATTTTTTTTCTCATGGGTTGTTTGGATTCTAAAAGGGGAGGGGGGGCAGCATTCCCAAAGGAGTGACTTTCTAATGGTAGAATTTCAGGCTCGTGGCAGATGGTGGGGTAGATATTTTGAGGACAGGGGAAGCTTTTCTCAGGCCTCTCCCAGCTTCCCATGTGGGTGACCGCCTGCTCTGCCCACACATAGAGCTGTCCTGTCTTGTTTCTATCTGGCATGTTGTTCTTCCCTTCAACCCCTCACCATCCCCGTCTTCTCTCTCCATGTTGTGTGGTCCCAAAATAGCTATGGTACAGAGAGGAAGAGCAGCAGGCATGGGGTTAATTTTGGCACCAGTCAACAGGACTCCTGGGCAGTCTGCCTGCTTGGCAGGCCCCATAGGCAATGTTAGACTGACTGAGAGCTCTCTGTCTAGAGTGAACCGAAGGCCAGAGGCTTCTCTCGGGGTTATTCTTCAGAGAGAGGGCACAAAGCAAGCAGAGGCCTGTGGTCCTAGTTAGGTTGTGTGTGTATGTGGGTGGGTGGGTGGGTGGTAATTAGAGCTCAATTTGTGAGCAGATCTAGGGGTCAGTCTGGGGATGGGGGCTCTGCTTAGGACAACAGTGAGGGTTCCCTCCCCCACCAGCCCTGCCTCAGTAGGGCCCAATGAATGCTAGAGCCACCAGGCAAATCAGCCCTCCCCAAGAGATGTAGATGAGCAGGACCCGCCGGGCACACTTCAGAACTGATCTCCTCAGACATGTGGAAAGCAAGGGAGGCCAAGGCATGCCAGGAGTGCTGGGTGCTCACCCCAGGGAGACCCCAGAACTGTGCCGAGCATGGAGCTCTGTGGCCAGTCCCCCCTACCCCCAGCACAGGGCTCTGTGTATAGGAGGTTCTTAAAGAGTGATAGGGGGCGGGAGAGTCGGGACAGGAACAGGTTAGACCCGAGGCTAATTGTACGTGACAGTTTTTCCAGAGCCTTTAGTGGCTCAGTGTAAGACTGGAGGAGGAGAGAGTGTGGCTATATACCAGAGACAGGGGCTAAGCACCAGAGATGAGAGCTCAGTACCACAGACAGGGGTCTAATTGCCAAGGATGCAGGGGCTTGAGGTTTCTAGAATAGAGCACTCCTGGGCCAGATCCTTTGCTCCCAGCAGACATCTATTATGGACACAAAACATTTCAAACAATGATGGAACCAACTGAATGTGTATTCATGAATGTTTTAAATGACCTTTAACACAAATGTCCCATACCTATTTTGGTGAATAGATTCAGAGCTAGAAGGGACCTTGGAAGTCATCTCATCCGAACTCCTCCTTTTACAAATGAGTAAAGTGAGGATCCGTAAGAGGAAATGACTTGCTCATGGTCACAGGTAGTAAGTGGCAGAGCCAGGGCCTAAATCCAACCTTCTAACACCAAACCAGCCTTCTGTTCAGCACGCCATGCTGCCTCTTCTCCCATCTAGAGTCATTAGCTTGGCGATGAACTCCCTCTATGTCCTCCATCTTTCCCACTCACCCTGGCTCATGTATATTTTCCTGTCATACAGCCAGGGTCCACATGTGTATATGAAACTTTCCCCCCATTGGGCATCATCACATCATAGGAAGCACAGTCTTTTTTCTCTTCCTGAGCTCTGTGGTTCTTAGCTACATCCTCAAGTCAGCTGCATCAGTTTCTCAAGTTTAATCAATTCTTCCCCAGTCACATGACATTTTCAGTTTTTTATACTTCCCAAAAATGCTTTTTGCAAATTTTTATTGGAAGTTTTTTTTTTTTGAGCACGGGCTTCTAACTCTTCACAACATGAAAGGTGAGCATGGGTGGAAAGAGCCAGATTTGGACTCATAGAACCCGTCTTGAATTCCAGCTCTGCCACTTATGACACATGTGACTTTGGACAGGTCACTTGCTTTTCTGGGCCTCAGTTTCCTCATCTGTAAAATGAAGAGGTTGGACAGCATGGCCTCTCCTATCCCTTCCTGCTCTAAATTGGTGGTCCCTGATCTCAAGGAACTTGCTCTGTTTTGGGGAGGAGGAAGAGGCAAGGCCATCATCCTCATCAAGTTTCAGGAGTTAGAGCAGAGCCAAGGACAAAAGTCATGGGTCAGTCCTTCTGTGAGTCAGTTTTTACATAGCAAAAAACTCTTCCCTGGCCTCAAACTAGCCAGAGATCACAAAGTACACACTAATTCCTCAGCCTGGCCTCACAGATTGAGCCCTGATCCTTTAGCCCTGGCTCCTCAGCCCTAATTC
This sequence comes from Phascolarctos cinereus, assembly GCF_003287225.1. Classification (NCBI taxonomy): domain Eukaryota; kingdom Metazoa; phylum Chordata; class Mammalia; order Diprotodontia; family Phascolarctidae; genus Phascolarctos; species Phascolarctos cinereus. The sequence continues at coordinate 20,529,405 of NW_027555958.1, read as the reverse complement.
CAAACTCTGATCCCAGACTGAGTGCTAATCCTGACCCCCAAACCTTGCCCACCCCCCAACTATCTCCTAAACGCAAGGCAGGAGGGAGCAGACCAGAAGGTGGGAATAGCTCAGTGAAACCCCTCCCCACTGCTGGAGACACAATTCAGCTCATGTGCTATCAATGGTGTGGAGGAGGAAGGAGATGGGAAGAATCAGACACACCTGTGCTGTTTACCTCTTTGGGAGACTAGCATTTGGCTGGGCAGCCTTAGAAGATCAGTCTATGGGAAGGAAAACCTGCCTGCCACCCAGACACCCATGGGAGGACCAGGGCCAGGCTGAGTAGGGATCCCACTGTCCCCTGTGATGCAGCCACTCAGCCTCCCTTTGTCTACCTCTGCCCCAGACTTTCATTATTCATTCTTGAGAACAAAGCTGCCTGTTTTCTTTCAAAGGTTCTAGCCACTCCCTTCTCCTGGTCCCGTCTCTCTCTCTCCCTCCCTTGGAACAGAGAAAGGAAAAGTGAATACAGAGGAGGCTAGGCTATGGGGCTTGATGTTGAGAACTCCCGGGTCTTCTTTCTGCCTCTCTTTGATGCTGTCCAAGGAGAGTCAGGTCTTGCCTTCTTGCCTCCATTTCCCTGGGGAGAGATTAGCTAACCTTTATTGGACCAGACCAGCCCCAGGAGAACTAGGTTCAGTGCTTGGAGATCCCCCTCAGCTTCTCCATCTGTGGGGCGCCACATAGCAGCAGCAAGGCTGAGTGAGGGGTTTATTTTAGCTGCCGTGGGAGGAGCTGTGACAGCCCAGCAGCAGAAGGCTTGGAGATGTTTCACACCCGCTTCCTTCACCAACTTCAACTTCCCACCTCCCACCTCCCTCCTCCCTCCTCCTCAGCAGCTTGGACCAGGAGTTCCAGAGAGCCCTGGCCTCTGCCAGGGGAGCCTGGCAGCCATCGCTTGAGATGGGGGGGGCAGAGGTGCCCCATGGACTGTGAGAGAGCCATCACTGCCTCCCCCTTCCTCTCCTGAGCCCAGGAGATGAGCAAAAGCACTTTGCCAGCATTCTCTTATCAAGGGTTCACATCAACCCACAGGTATTATTATCCCCATTTAACAGATGAGGACACTGAGGCTCAGAGAAGTGATGACATAGTGTCAAAAGCAGGATTTAAATGCAGGTTCTTTCTGACCCCAAGTCCAGCACTCTATGCATTTCTCTATTCTGCATCTCTCATTGGCAGAAATCCCTCCCTACGATTTCTGTGAATCACCTGTCATATCAGAGATGATACCGTTCAGAACAGTAGAGCATACAATTAAACATCCATTCAGGTTAGGAATGCATTCACTTCTGCCTTTGGGTCCATTTACCTCTGGGACACCTGCCTGGCCCAAGTGAAACGAAAATAGGGTTTCATCCCCTCAGGTACATCCCTGTGACCCAGGGGAGTGGCCCATAATCCTGCTGGAAGACAACAGGACAGCTGACCAGGGGTTCAATAGCTTACATAGAGAACCCCTCCCGCAATCGCTGCCCCTTTTCTACTGAGGCAAGGAGAGTGGGGATTGATTCAGGTCATACAGGGCTGAAGAGGGGTGGAAAGAGTGGAACCCAAGGGGCCCAGTGGGATCCTTGAGCAGCTAGGCCTGGGCAGAGGCTCTCCAATGCCAGGGTTTGATGCCCATCAGCTGCTCCTTACTAGACCTAAATCCACACTAGGCAGGCTCAGATATCCTTGACCTTCAAGGTCACTGTCTCAGAAGGCTCACACCTCCAAAACCCCTCATTTCATGGGTGAGGGAGGTGAGGCCCAGAAAAGGGGCTTGCCCAAGGCCACGCGATTAATGGGTGTAAAGCCCAGGTCCAAGTCCAGGGCCCCTGACTTCATGCCCTGTGGAAGCTGTTTTCTTGCTGCAGCCTTCAAGTTCATGGCCAGGAATCGTCTATCTGGTCTCCTCCTACCTCCCCACCCTGGACTTAGCCCTGCTATGTGGGGAGCCCTAGATTGGCTAGAGGGAGGGCAGTCTACGGAAAGTGAAGCCATGGTCCCCACCTCCCTGAGGAGTGAAGCTTTCAGTCAGATGGGGGAAGACTGTCCATGAGGATCCATAATATGGACAGCTCCTCATCCCAGCTAGACCTCACCTTCTCATCTGCAGGATGGGTAGGCAAACTGCCATGGGAGTGGAAAGAGGGCAGCTGACAGCAAAAGACACACACTTGAGGAAGGGCAGAGTAATGACAGTTCTGGGTGGGTGGACTGCACTGTCTGCAGACAGAGAAGCCAAAGATGTAATTACACCTGATTGAGGTGACTTTTGGGGCGGACAGGCGGCGGCTGACACGGGCACCAGCACCTGCTCCCTTCTCCCGGGCTGGGAGGCTAGGGGAGGGGAGTTCCAAGGCACCTGCATGAGAAAGATGGTTTCCTGCTGTCCCTTGAGCTCGAGTACACACACACACACACACACACACACACACACACACACACCACACACACACACACACACACACACACATACGCACACCCCCCCTAAGGAAAAGCAGCTGTGTCTTCCCCCTACAAATGCCCTTCTGACCCCATTTCTACCCTCTAGCGGCCTGGTCTGGTTCCCTCTGTCCAGCTGTGTCTGCTCACACATTGAGGAAGGAGGCAGGAAGGGTCTTCCAGCTGGGTCGATGTCCCCAAGACTGGCAGTTGTACCAGGGAGCTGGCCCCAATGTTTATTTCCACTGCATCTCCCCAGGGTGGGTAGGCAGAAGCTGGGGCATTCCTAGCCCCTTTCCTTCCCTGCCTCCCCCCTATCCATGGCCTTACCCAGGCCTTCCATGGCAACCCCACCCAGCCCAGGGTAAAGAAATCCAGGAGGGGAGCTGGGGCCAGCTGTCAGGCCTCCTCCCGAAGGGACCTCCCCAGAAGGGGAGCCTGGAATCAGCCTTTGTCTTAATTAAAGCGCCAGTGCCTGGAGCCCCAGAGCAATGAAGCAGCATGTGACTTCTCAGGGCAGCTGCCTGACATAGGCCCAGCTAAGGGGCCCTGCCTGAGAGAAGCAGGATGAGGGACCCCTACCCCGCATGGGCTCCTCCCACCTCCCTCCACTGCTCCATCCACCCACCCCCAGCTCCCCAAGTTTTCTTTGTTTTCCTTTTACTTTTTTTTTAACCCAATCACCAATTTCTTCCACCTGGAAAGTAGCTTTCCTCAGGACAGATCTGGGCCTTCTCTGCAATTACAGCATCAGCCAGGGGCAGTGGAAGGGCCCACTGCCAGGTCTTGGTGACCCCAAGGCTGCCTCTCTATCCACACCCCTGTGCTTTCAAACAGCTGAGTGGCAATCCTAAAAGAGCAAGGCTGTTCAGGGTCTCCCACTCTGCTCCCAAAGTCCCCAAAGCCAAACCCATGACTGTGGCCAGCCCTCCTGGAGAGGGTCAAACACCCTGCCCGCTGACAACAATGGGGCCTGAGCTGGATTCAAATGTAATGGAAAAATTACATTTAAATTACGTATAAATAAAAATACAATTAAACATAGATAATCTTACATTTTAAAACAAAGTCAATATGCAGCCTGCGGGATCCTTATGGGTCATTGGGGTTTGACGCCACTGTGGTTCTCTGGCTGGGCTCCTTGGAAAAAATGCAGGGGGGTCCAAGAACTTGAAACTGAATGGGGGAAAACATTCCATCTTTATAATGCTATGTATTTTATTTTATGCATTTAAAAGCATTTTTCTAAGTGTCCAAAGGGTATACCAGAGTGCCAGAGCCTGGGTCCGTGACACAAAAAAAGGCTAAGAACCTCAGCCTAGAAGGATGGGGTCTGGAGGTGATGGAGCCAGGGAAAGTGGAGGAGGAAGGTGGGGGGAGGGTGTTAAAAGTTGGAATCCGGGAGACCTGGGTTAGAATCACCCCTCTGACACTTATGTTTGTAACAAGCCCACGGGCAGGCCTTTTCTCAGTTTGCTCATCTGAAAGATGGGATGATAACACCCATGATTCCACCTTCCCAGGCTTTTTTTTTTCTTTTTAGGCAATTGGGGTTAAGTGACTTGCCCAGGGTCACACAGCTAGTAAGTGTCAAGTGTTTGGTCTGAGGCCAGATTTGAACTCGGGTTCTCCTGACTTCAAGGCCGGTGCTCTACCCACTGCACCACCTAGCTGCCCCTCCAGGCTTTTTTCGGAGGCCCAAGTGTGATAACTCATGTAGAGTGCATCACCAGGGCACTGGCCATGTTGTCGTAATGTTGTCAGCAAGCATTCATTAAGCACCTAATGTGTGCCTGGCCCTGGGAATACAAAGACAAAAGTAAAACAGTCTGTGTCCCCAAGGATTCTATCAAGTGTATTAACATACACACCAGTAAGTAGAGACAAATCAGCTAGCATTTAAGTGCCTCTGGGCTTCATTCTCTCATCTGTCAAATGGGGTTAATAATTGCACCCATCTCTCAGTTGTTTTGAAGATCAAATAAAATCACATTTCTAAAACACTTTGCAAACCTTACAACCTACATGAATGCTGGCTATTATGGTATTATTAAGCACCTACTATGTGCCAGGCACTATACAAGGTACTACGGATACAAGGAGAGAGGAAAAGGGAGCATTTATTAAGCGCCTACTATGTACTAAGCACTATGCTAAGCTCTTTATAAATATCTCTATTAATACAAAGACAAAACAGCCCCTGCCTTCAGAGGGCTTATATTCTATCAAATGATAGATGATAATTGATGGACTGGACAGCTAAGTGGCACCATAGTGCATAGAGTACTGGGCCTGGAGTCAGGAAGACTCACCTTCCTGAGTTCAAATCTGGGCAAGTCACTTTACCCCGTTTGCCTCAGTTTCCTCATCTGTAAAATGAACTGAAGAAGGAAATGGCAAACCACTCCAGTGTCTCTGCCAAGAAAGCCCCAAGAGCTAGGACAGGAACTTCATGCTGTAGGCCACCCTGCTTTGCAGAGCTCACTAGAACTTGGAGGATGAAGGAAGGGAGAGGTCTAAGCCCAGAGGAGTCCAGGCTGGGAGCAGTCACGTCCAGCTCTCCCCTACCTACACACAGCCCTGAGAAACCTCAGCGCAGCTCCCTGTGGCCTGACATTAAGGGCACCAGGCTGAACCTCCCAATGGATGGTGCCATGGGGCCTAAGGGGGGCTCTTTGGGAGTGAAGGGTGGGTGGCATGCGTGTGGCAATGGTGCCCTTCTTCCCTGGCTTGGTCTATCGGTAGGAACATTGTACACCTCCACCTACATAAACGTCCACTCATGTTTGTGTGCAGGCAAAGGACAGCGACGATGATGATGAGGTCACCGTTACCGTGGACCGAGACCGCTTCATGGATGAGTTCTTTGAGCAGGTGGGAGCCCAGGGTGTTGTCCCTGTCCCCAGCTGTGCCACAGCCTCACACAGGGACTCTGAATCAACTCCTTCAGAGCAGCACCCTTGCTCTGACACCCCCTTTCATTTACATCATTAATTCAACCAGCAATTATTAAGCACCTACTATGTGCCCGGTGTTAAGTATGGGGGAGATAATGACAAAAAAAAAACCAATCCCTACTCTATAGAGGCTCACATTCTCTCAGGGGAGATAATACATATATGTATTTATACATGCATATGTTGCAATGTGCATAAATCTATGTATCCCAACAAGATCTCAGAGGACATGGAAGAAGTGAAGAGGAAACAGAGCCTTCCTCCTCGCTGCTTGCAAACCATCAGAGTAAAGGGTGATTGGAAAAATGTGGGTGCAAATCCCTCCTGAACCCTCCCTGAGAGCAGTGTCTGGCTCTGGATATGGGGTGAGGCAGCCCCAAAGCTGAGTACTCAGATGTATGTAAGTGTTGGGAGAAGGAGCTGAGCTAAAGGCTATCTGGAGACCCTCAGTGAGACATCAGAGGTGGTCCTGAAGAGAGAAGGAATCAAAATCCCACCTAAAATCCATCTACTGCTTTCTAATTTTCAAAGCACTTTAAATACTTTACTCTGGACTTAGAGTCAGGGAGGTGGGTTCAAATCTTACCTCTGATGCTTACTGTCTGTCTGTCTGTATGAAGAGGGGCAAGTCACTTAATCTGCCCTCTCCCTCAGGCCCAGATTATACTCTCTGGGCTCTGAGGTCATTTCTGGTTCTAAATCTAAGATCCAGTGTGATCTTTATAACAACCCCATAAGGTGTGATGGGTGGACAGCTATTTATCCAGCAGAGAGTTATCTGAGGCCCAGAGAAGAAATGGTTTTCCTCAGGTCACACAGCAAGAGATGAGACTAGAATCCAGGTCTTTGGATTTATGGACCAGTGTGCCACATTGACGCCCCTCCATGTCAGGGACCAGCCCCCAGCTCACTGCTCCATTCCCACCCAAGCTGCTTCCAACCCCCTGGATCTATCCAGGGCAAGGATTGGCCCAGCTTGGCCTCCCACCCTGATTTGTCCCCTCCCCAAATTTCTCCCCAGGTGGAAGAGATCCGGGGTTTCATCGACAAGATCTCAGAGAATGTGGAAGAGGTGAAGAGGAAACACAGCGCCATCCTTGCTGCCCCCAATCCTGATGAGAGTGAGTGGGGGTGGGCACTTGGAACATGTGAGTGAGGATCCCCACTGAGGCCTTCCCTGAGAGGGCAGACTTCAAGGTCTCTGGCTCCGGAGATGGGGCCAGGGGGCCACAGGGCTAAGTATAAAGATGGAGAGATGAGAGGGGCCTCACAGGCCCTCTGGTCCAAACCCCTTATTTTACAGATAAGAAAGCTGGGGCCTGGAGGAATCAGTGATTTACCCGAGGTCACCCAGGCAGTCAGTGTCAGAGATGGGATTTGAATTCAGGTCTTCCTACTCCAAAGTCAATGTTCTTACTATTGTCTGTCCACTGTGCCTCCTTGGGCAGGGTTAGGAGGTGGAAGAAGAATCAGAAGTCTCTGAAGGCAGGTCCTCTTCCCCTTTGCTAGATCCCTTACCCCAGAGAAGCAAGCAGAAGTGAGCTCCCCAACCTGTGCCCCTTCTCTCCTGGCAACCAAGCTCCCAGCCTGCCCGCCCTTCCTGCCCTATTGGCAGGCAGCACCCTGTCTGCCTGTCCTGGAGTCAGGGGAGCAGCTGTGTTGTCTGGGAGGAGGCTGATGAGGTAGCTACACACACACACACACACACACACACACACACACACACACACACACACATGCGCATGGCACACCTCCCCTTCCCAAGAAGAGCAGATGGCAGGAGAGGCCAGGGCTCTCTCTGCTGCTGCCTGTCAGCCACGTCAGCTATTAGAGGGCACTGGAATGATGTTGGGTTTACCAACTGTCCTCTTAGAGAAAACTGTGTGTGTTGGGGGCATAGAGGACAGCCCAGCAGCACAACCCCAGGGATGGGACCTCTTCCCTAGCCCCCCAAGTTGACATTTGCCCCCCATTTCCAGCCCTCAGCCCTTCTCCAACATTCATTGATTACCCTGTGCCTTTAAATAATTGTTGGAATTTGTATAGCCTTTAAGGATTGACAGAGCCCTTTCCTACTGAATGTCATCTTTGATCTTCACAGAAACCCTGTGTGGGAGGTGCTGTTCTTATCCCTATTTTACAAATAAGGAAACTGAGGCAGGCAGAGGTGAAGTGACTTTCCCAGAGTCACAGAGATAGTGTCTGAGACAGTATTTGAACTCAGCTCTTCCTAACGCTCTATCCACTGTGCTCTCTAGTGGTCCTGGCCAGACAGTTCCCCAAGCACAGCCCTGAACCTTACAAAGTCAGAAATGAGTGAGGAAGCTTTCTTAATGAGCCCGGAACTGTACTTGGTGCTGGGAGTACAAAGACAAATACGAAACAGTCCATGCCCTACTCTTATTTTTATGTGTCTCATTTTTAGGGCAATTGGAAAGAGTATTTGAGAAAAATCAGTTAATCATTAATATCCCTCCAGAAGCCTGGAATCACAGAGTTGGAAAGGCCCTCAGAGGTCCATCCATTCCAGCCTGTCAGGACAGTAGTAAGGATGCTGGCTGTGAAGGGCTTATCACTATCCCGAAGGCTGGACAGGATGGCTTTGTGTGTCACCTTTGTCACTTACTACCTGGGTAGCCGTGGGCAAGTAATTTACCTCTCCCCAGTCCTCAGTTTCCACATCTATAAAATGAGATGATCTCTAAAGACCTCTTTTAACGTCTCAAAATCCTCAGGTCCTATAACCCGAGCAAGGATTTCCTTCTAGAATAGGGGAGCCACCCAAAGATCACAAGTATAATGGAAAGAGGGCCCCGTTTGGGGCCAAAAGACCCAAATTCCAACCCTGGCTCTCCCACTTTGCTGCCTGTGTGGCCCTAGGGAGGTAAGTCACATCTGATTTCAGGGCCTCGGTTTCTTCCTTTGGAAATGAGGGGTTGGACTAGAAATGAGATAATATGTGTAAGGAACTAGAGAAAAGTTAGCTGTCACTATTATTCCAGGTCTGATTCTATCATCTTTGTGGTTCCCACTGTATTGAGAGTAAAATTGGGATATGCCTCATTGCGCTTGGTGTGGGGATATACCAAGGGACCACCCAGGGATTTCTGCATTACCCAGAACCCTATGTCCTTTAGCATTGAGCCACATCTGCCCCCAGATGTTGCCTGTGAGCTTAATACATGCTCTATGGGGTATACTTCCATCCAACCCCCACTACACTACTTTGGGGTAACTAATTGTTGGGAAATTTTTCCTGGGGAGGGGAGGAAGGCAGGATAACCCTTCAAGTAGGTGAGGAGTGTCACAAGTATTATTAAGAGTCAGGGGACTGCTAGGTGGTGCAGTAGATAGAGCACCAGCCCTGAAGTCAGGAGGACCTGAGTTCAAATCCAGCCTCAGACCAAATACTTGGCACTAGCTGTGTGACCCTGAGCAAGTCACTTAACTCCAATTGCCTAACCCAAAAAAAAAATAGTCAGCAGTAAGACAAAGAGAGATGAGAGAGACAAGGAGGAGGAAGCAGCTATGGTCTGAATTGAATAGACTTCTCAGATGTCATCCTTGGAAAAGTGGGGAGGAGGAGAGATAAGTAGGACTACATTAATAGTATGTTTGTGCATGTGTCTGTATATACACACATGCAGGTATGCCTGCTTGGATGAGGAGCAGAGAAGAGCAGGATTCCATTAGGAGTGTGTGTCTGTGTTTTACGTGGTTGTAACTTTCCTTCTTCCCTAGGAAGCTTCTCAAGGGGGAGGGAGAAGGTCGGGCTAACCATGTTCTCTCTTTCCCTTGCCTCCCTCCAACAGCCCCTCACACTCACCCTCACAGGCATGGACCTCCCCCTTCCACAGCTGTGTGCACACACAAAATATGATCAGGTCTCAGAACAGAAACTGCTGAATCTAGTGAGAACAGACACCAAAATCTCCCTTCCCCCCAAGGTGAAAGGGTCCTGTAGGGGGAGGGCTGGTGTAGCCAAAGCCCTAAGAGTTGGGAAAGAGTCAGCCAAGCTCCACTAAAAACATTGACTGACCTTCCTTCCAGCCCTTGGCATGGGGGGGGGTAGCCTTCATGCCTCAGTTTCCCCCATTAGGACATTTAACTCAGTAGGGGAAAAAGAGCTAAGCATTTGAGGACTTAGGAAAGCTGAAATGGGGAACAGAGTGGAGGAAGGGATGGCCCAGTGGGGACAGTGAGGGGAGCTGAGGTTACCACTGCCTACCTGTGTTACCATGTGACCTTGGGAAAATCATTTAACCTCCCTGGGCTTCAGTTTCCTCCTCAGAAATGCACTAAATCACTTTCAGCTCTATGATTCTGTACTCCCCTTTTCTAGGGACTGGGATGTCAGTCCTGTTATTTTTCTTTTTCATTTGAACAGGAAGGCCCAGTTGATAGTATAGCTATTAAATGAATTTTCCCCTCAGTAAGGGGTAACAAGGCTCTTGTTTAGCCATCTCTTCCTCCTCTTTGGTCTCATTCCAACCCCTATAGACAGTTTTTCACTCCCCACTCCCACCCCACCCCACCCCCGGAAACTTCCCTCTCCCATGACTCTGTGTTTGGGAAGTTTCTGCTCTCTGGGGCTCTGCTACTCAGCTGCCCTCCATGCCCTAACACATACACTCTTCTCCATGAGAACAGACAGCCAACCCACCGTCGTGCCAAGAGTAGGGTTTGTGTGATTACTTCCATGAGCTTTTTGAGGTTTGGGGAGAGGAAATTGGCCCTGGGATGCAAGTGGAAGGATTTTTCCTGGGCTCTTGCAGAAGGGAACACAAATTCCAGAACTTCCCCACCATCACCACCCTTAGAGTACCTGGTGATAGATGCCTGGAATGGGAGCTGTCTGAGATGAGAAGCATAAAAGGATCTCAGGGTTAGGAATGGCAGAGAAGGGGCTAAGTATGAGGAATGGAAAGGGCTTAGAGCCAGGCAAGGAGGGGGAAAAAGAAGAGGAGGCTATGCCAGTGGTGCGGCCAGGGTAGGAGTGACATCCTAAAGGACAGGGTGTCCAGAGGTACAGGACATTGCTACATAGTACACACACAGAGGCAAGGGCCCCCACACTTGTGCCTTCTGCCAGAGCCTCTCCTGGGTTGTAAAGAGGTGAAAAGGGGGCCCATCCTATCCAGGAACCATTCCCTCCATGGCCACAGAGAGCATTGATTCCCTATGGCACCTGGCCCACCCCTCTCTGCACCAAACCTCAATTAAATGTGCCTACAAAGCCAGCTGCTCCCACAATTGTTCCTGCCTTAAATTTAGCCCCCACTCATTTGTTACTTGAAGGAATGGGAGAGGCAGGGGCAAGAGTGTTTCAGAGGACAAAAAAACTGGGGGGTGGGGGGTGGGGAGACAAGAATGCCCTCCAAGCTACTTCCCCTATCTAAAAGGTTAAGCATGCCAATTACTCCGGTCCCTGTCCCTGGTGCTGAATAAGGGGGTGGTGCCTCAGAAAACCTGGGTGGAGAATTCACCTTTTGATTAAGAGCCATTTAAATTGTTCCCCAGCAAAATTTCACTGGTAGGCATTGGGGGTGGAGTGAGAGAGACACCAGAGGGCACCCAGGAGCTCCTGCTTTGAATTCCCCCTTCACCCCACAGGTTGAGCCTGGCTGGGAGGGAGCAGGACTGGTAGTGGACTTCTCTCAGCCCTAAGAACTCTATCTCCTCTTCCTTCCCTTCCCCTCCCCACACCACTAGAGACAAAAGAAGAGCTGGAAGAACTCATGTCAGACATAAAAAAGACTGCCAACAAAGTCCGATCCAAATTAAAGAGTGAGTATGTGATGGGGGAGGGGGAGGTTGGGGGGGGCACCCTTTGGAGCCCTCAACTGCTTCTAAATGAGTCTACCTCACTTCATGCTGCTGTTGGGTTCCTGAACCCCTGAGTGTGAATCAAATTCTATTTTTACTGTGAAAAGAGGGGGGGTAGCTCTTAGTGATGTAAAAATACTATGCCTTGAACTCCGTGTGTAAAAAGAAGCATTCTTTTGTAAATTTCTCCCTCTCTTCCCTCCTCCCTTACTTTCATATATTGGGTTTGGTTAAAGTGAGACCCATTCTACCAAGATGTATACCTCCTGGGCTCTCTGGATGCAGCCTCACCTTCTGCTCCCTTTCCAAGGTCTTGCAAACATAAACCTTTTAGGAAATCTTTCCCAAACTTGGTCACTTAGGGGCAGGTTGGTGCAGTGGGTAAGCAAAGGAGGCAGTGTGGTGTAGTGGAAAGACCCTTCGAATCAGAGGCCCTGGATCTGAATCCTGGTTCTACCCATATCACTCCTTGTGTGATCTTGTACAGTCAATCAGTAAACATTTACTAATTGCTTTCTATACATCAGGCCTTGTGCTAAGTGCTGGGGATACAAAAAAAAAAGACAAAAACAGGGGCTTAAATATTAATAGGGGAGTCTACGTGTAAGTAGATAGCTCTATATATGATATATACATAATATTGTTCAGTCTTGTCCAACTCTCCATGACCCAATTTGAGGTTTTCTTAGCCGAGATACTGGAGCAGTTTGCCATCTCCTTCTCCAGCTCATTTTACAGATGAGGAAACTGAAGCAAAGAGGGTGAAGTGACTTACCCAGGGTCACACAGCTAGTGTCTGAGGTCAGATTTGAATTCAGGTCTTCCCGACTGTGGGCACAGAGCTCTATGCATTGCCACCTCGCTGCTCCTAAGGTACCAAAAGTAGAAAGAAGGTAACCCTGTAAGGTAACACTCTCTTAACTTCTGTGGGCCTCAGTTTCCCCATCTGAAAAATGAAGGGTTGGACTAGCTGGCCTCGGAGGTGCCTTCCAGCTCTAGACCTCACAACCAATGATGTAAGAACATGCTTTTAAAACCCTAAAAGCGTGGTACAAATGGCAGTATGATTATTTGCTTTTGTGTTTATTTTCATTTGGTCAAATGAGTGGGAAGAGCTGAAATGGGCCTCAGGAAACCTGGGTTTGAGTCCTGGGTCCATCACTGACTCACTGTGTGATCCTGGGCTTATCACTGGCCTGCAGTACCCTCACCTGTAAGATGAGGGGATTAGCCTAGATGATTTTCAGGGGTCTGTTTCCAACTGACTCAAGGCAGCTAGATGGCGCCATAGTGCATAGAGCACCAGGCCTGAAGTCAGGAAGACCTGAGTTCAAATCCAACCTCAAGACACTTACTAGCTGTGTGATCCTGGGCAACTCACCTGTTGCCTCAGTTTCCTCATCTGTAAAATGAGCTGGAGAAGGAAATGGCCAGCCACTTCAGTATCTCTGATGAGAAAACCCCAAATGGGGTCACAGTGAGTTGGATATGACTAAACAGCAAATTCCAACTGACATCCTCTGATTCTGAGTCTGTGTTGGGGTCACAAGAGCACCAGTCTTGGAGCTGTGGAGTCCTGGGCTCTGGTCTAGCTTCTGCCACTTATAAGCCTAGAATTACTACTTAGAACTGGGCCTCTGAGGTCATCTAGTTCACCCCCTTCATTTTACAGATGAGGAAACTGAGGCCCAGAGCTTCAAAGGTCACCTAGACCAACCTTTCCATTTTACACATGAGATAACTAAGACCCCAAGAAGTTGTGAGTTGCCCAAGGTCACACAGGTGGTAACCATTACTCTCTGGAATAATTTGAACCCAGCTCCTCTGGCTCCAGAGTCAGTGCTTTTTCCAGGTTACCTCTCTTTTTAATTTATGTATTAAGCTATGTGACCCTGAGCAAGTTACCTCCCCTCTCTCCGCCTCAGTTTTCTCATCTGTAAAGCTAGAGGCTTGGTCCCTTTCATCTCCAGCCTATGGGTCTACATCCCTTCCTGAAGTAGGGTGAAGGTGGGGGAGGATTAGTGCTTTTCACTCTCCAGCCTAGGAAGAAGGTGACACCAGATCTCACCTGGGTGGGGGGCCTCAGGCTGTAAGACTGAACCAGAAGCCTTGCTCCTCCCTAGGTATTGAGCAGAGTATTGAGCAGGAGGAGGGACTGAACAGGTCATCTGCAGATCTAAGAATTCGGAAGACACAGGTGAGAGGGTAGGGTGTGGGATACATGGGGCGGGGGAGCGCTTGGCTCCAGGTCATCCTAGGAAGCTGGCAGCCAGCCATCAGAGCCGGAGCTCATCTGCCTGCCTGCTACCTCCTAGCACTCGACATTGTCCCGGAAGTTTGTGGAGGTCATGTCCGAGTATAATGCCACCCAGTCTGACTACAGGGAGCGTTGCAAAGGCCGAATCCAAAGGCAGCTGGAGATCAGTGAGTGCACAGCGGGGCCAGCAGGGGTGGGCAGGCCCCATGCCCTTGGCGCAGTGGTTGGGAAGGGCTAAGGAGGCCAGGCTAAGGAGAGGAGGGAGGGGAACAGAAAGATGTCTGTCTCACCTCCTTTGGGTTCTCTCCTACATACAGCTGGCAGAACCACCACGAGTGAGGAGCTGGAGAACATGCTGGAGAGCGGGAACCCTGCCATCTTTGCTTCAGGGGTAAGTGGTCCAAGCTGGGGCCCTTTTCTTTTTCCAGAGGCAGTGTGGTTAGGCACCTAAAGCAATGGCTTTGGGGGCCAAGGGCCTGGGTTCAGATCCTGACTCAGCAGGGTCACCTTCACCTTCCTGGCCTTCCTCCTCTTTCAGTGAGGGGCTTGGTTCCTCTGACAGCCCCTCCCATCCCTGTCACCTCATGACCTTTTGTTCTCAGAAGGGAGACTGCACATCCTTTGTAGACAGAGACAAAGCCCAGTCTACAAAGGGGAGGCTTAGATGGGAATTCAAGCTCCCATGACTGGGGACGGTACCTTCACCACTCTGGGCCTCGGTTTCCCCCTCTACAAATTTAGATGATCTTTAAGCTCTCTTCCAGCTTGAAATCTATGATCCTGATTCTGGATGGTCCTATTACCCTCACTACTTGTGTCCTTTTTTTTAACTTTTCCAATGCACAGCAGTGTGTGTGGCATACAGTTGGTGCTTAATAAATGTTGATGAATTTTATTGTTATCAGGAGTTCCCAGTTAGGAACTCTCTCTACCAATGTAGATGGACACCAGAAGTCTTAGATATTTGCCTGAAGTACTGAAAGATTTCAGTCACTTGCCCAGGATAACAAAGCCAGGATGTGGCCAAGGTAGATTTGAACCCAGGTCTTCCTGACTCCAAGGCCACCTCCTTCCTCTAGTCTCCACTGTCTCTTTCTTACAAGACTACCTAGGATAAATATAGAAAGGCTTCCTGTAGGAGGCAGGTGGTGAAGAATGGCAATGCATTTGCATTTGGAGGATGCCAGGGGGATTTTGGCTTTCTCTTCCCTGGACCCAGAAGCACCAAGGCAGGGTGAGAGAAAAAACTGCTGGATTCAAAGGATGTGAGCTCAGGCTTGTGTCTTCACCATCTGTCTATCAAAGCCTCAGATCAAATTTGCAGATGACACAGACCCAGCAGGGATCGCTAATGGGATGGGAGACAGAATCAGTATCCCAAAGGCTCTTGACAGCCTAGGATGCTTGGACAAATCTAATAAGATGACTTTTCAGGAGGATAAGTGTAAGTCTTACATTTGGGGTCCAAAACTGAGCTCCTCTGAATAAGATATAAAAATTTTAGTGGACTACAAGCCCAAGGTGTGATATGACAGTTAAGAAAGAGACTCCTACCCTAAGCTACTGTAAGACAGGCAGAACATCCACAGGGAGGGAGCTGAGAGTCTCATCAGACTCTGATCTGCTCAGGGCATCTCTAGGGCTCTGTATTCACTTCTGGGCTCAAGAGGTTAGGAGGGACATGAATGAGGTAGTGAGTATCCAGAGGACAGCCACCAAAATCACTACCAGCCTCTAGATCTCAGCATGTGAGGCTTAGTGGAAGGAATTGGGATATTTAGCAGGGAGAAAATTAGGACGTGGCAGCTCTTTTCAGGGAGAGGAGTGCCAGGGATAGGGTTTCCCAAAAGAAAGGGAGGAAAGAAGGGATAGAGAGAAAGGTGGGGAGAGACAAAGAAAAGGAGGAGGAGGAGAAGGAAGGGAAGGAGAAGGGAGGAAAGGAAGAGAAAGGAAAAGGCAGAAGGGAAGGGAAAGGGGAAAGGGGAAGAAAGAAAAGCGTGACTGCATTTTTTAAATGCACAGACAAAAACTGAAGGCCAGAAACACAGTTTTGAAAGGTCCATTTTGGATTTTACATACACATATATATACATACATACATATCTATATATATGTATATGTATTTTTTTTTGAGGCAATGGTGGTTAAGTAACTTGCCTAGGGTCACACAGCTAGCTAGTGTCTGAGGCCAAATTTGAATTCAGGGCCTCCTGATTCCAGGGCCTATGCTCTATCCACTGCACCACCTAGCAGCCCCAGATTTATTATATATTTGAAAGGAAAAGCAAGGTATACATAATAGTCACAGTTTCATATAAAATACTCATTTAATGTTCCATGTTATATATGGAGAAACTTTTTAATTGGTTTTTGGTTAAGACAAATGAACTCTATATTTAAAAGGAAAAACAATGCTTTGCAGTTTTGTAATACTCATTTTCTGTCCGTGTGTGTGTGTGTGTGTGTGTGTGTGTGTGTGTGTGTAAATAGGCTCATTTTTGTTGGGTTCATAATAAAAATAACAAAAATTCCAAAGAAAGAAAACAGCCCTGGAGTGGGACGAGGGAGGCTCCAAGCTTTAGGCTCCCAGGAATCCCCTCTAGTCCTCACCGCTAATCCAGGTCTCCGACCTCAGCTCTAGTGTATCAAGGCCCCAAGCAAGTCTTTGGTTGGGCTAGCCTCCACACCAAAGGCTCTTCCTGTTTCTCCCAGATCATCATGGACTCCAACATCACAAAGCAGGCGCTGAGCGAAATTGAAACGAGGCATAGCGAGATCATTAAACTAGAGAACAGCATCCGGGAGCTTCATGACATGTTCACAGACATGGCCATGCTGGTGGAGAGCCAGGTGAGCTTCCCCCCGCAGTGAGGGGACGCAGGGCTGAGCCCTCCAGACTCCCAGCCATCCTGCGCCCCATCCCAGGCGACCGAGGGAGGCTGAGACTAACGTGTGTATGTGCGGTGGGAGGTGGGGGGGGACCCGAATGCCTCAGCCAGCCCCTGCAGGTGTGGAGGAGGGGGCCTCTAACCTCACCTGCCACCATTTCTGTCCAACACGCTGCCCCTGGACGGAGCCCTCAGGTAACAAATAAATGACTGCATGTGCCTCCTCCTAGGACCTACCCCCAGGGCCTGCCCTCTGCATGGCTGGACCTGCTGTGGCCTCTCTGCATGACTTTGCCCCTCCAGGACCCCAGCCCCTGCATGGCCGGATCTCCCAAGCTTGGATTCCAGCATGGATATCTGGCATGGTTAGGCCCGGTAGGGCCTGAGCACCTACATAATTCAGTCATGGACGTGCCCCTCACATACACACACACGCACACACACAGAGTCATCAAATCATACATAGGATGTCAGAACTGTGACCTTAGTGACTGTGCAGTCCACCCCACCCCCATTTTTACAGAGAGGGCAAATATAGAGTAGGAGAATAAGCTCATATTTCTGTGGCAGTTTCAAGCTTATAAAACACTCTCACAATAACCCTGGGAAGAGAAGGATAGGATTTTCAACCCCATTTTACAGATGAGGAAAGGGGGCAGACTCAGAGAGAAAAGTGACTTACCTGTCTCTAGGATCACCTGGAATTTAGCCCTCGGTCTCCTGAAGCTCGGTCCTTCTCTTTCTGCCCTCTTGTGAAGAACCGTGTGGTCTCCTCCCACAAGAACATAAGCTCTTGGAGGGCAGGACTTTTTTTTACTTTCCTTTGTCTCCCTAGCAGCTGCCACATAGCAAGCACTTAACTGTTTGTTGACTGACTGACTGACTGACTGATTACTCCCAATCCTCCCCTTACTCCTTCAGGGAGCCAAGCATATGGGTGGAAATCAGGGGCTTGCTTTTTTGGCTCTCCTCTTCCTCTGTACCCTCCCCAAAGGTGGGGGCTTCTTCTGCCTGGATTGCTTCTTGGGCCCTGGGATGAGAAGTGTCCCACTTTCCCCAGCATGCCTTGGGGGAGCCAGAACCCCAGTAGCTCATCTCTTGCCAGGATGTAACTGTCAATTTCTGGGGAGCCCTGGCTTCAGGGCTATAGGTCCAAAATCATGCCCCTGAAGACGCAGCCTCCCCCTCCCCTTCCTCTTTCTCCTCCCCGATTTCTCTCCTCTCTTCTGCATCAGGGCGCCCTGTAAAGTCCAGAACCAGCCCCAAACCCACTCTCGGAGAGCCAAGTAAGGAGGGGCTGCCCCTCCAGCTTGGCCCCCCTTGGCCTCACAGGGTGAGATGATTGACCGCATCGAGTACAACGTGGAACATTCAGTGGACTATGTGGAGCGGGCTGTGTCAGACACCAAGAAGGCTGTCAAATACCAGAGCAAAGCCCGAAGGGTGAGTGGGGCCGGGGCTGGGCTCGCTCCTCCTTTCGGATCCCCCCCCCCGCCCTGGCTTCTTCCTGAAGCAGATGCAGGTTCCGAGCCCCAGCTGGGCTCCCCTTCTCGCCATCCCGGCCTCCATGGGCCCCTCCCCCTCTCCTCCCACTCTTCTACCCATTGTTTTTCCTTCCCTTGTAGAAGAAAATCATGATCATCATCTGCTGTGTGATCCTGGGCATCATCATCGCTTCCACATTTGGGGGGATCTTCGGATAGACTCCCCCTCCATCTCCACCCTGGACCGTCCACAACGAGGAGGTGCCAACAGCTGCTGCTAACCACTGAGGCCCCTGGGGAAGCGTCTGCCCCTCCCCCCCTTGTGCTCATGTCCCGCTCCCCTCCCCCCACACCACAAGGGCTGGCCCCCTCCCAGAGCAGCTGAGCCATGTCATGTGCATGATCTCATTGTAACACTGTGTGTGTCTGTGTGGAAGGGGCATTTGGACCTTGGGGGACGAGGGGACAGAATGTGGGAGTGGGGTGGGACAGGGGATGGAAGACGGGGCTAGAAAGGGCTAGGGCTGTAGCTACACGACTGGAAAACCAAGGAATGGAATCAAGAAAGGGAAGGAGCAGCCACCAGGCCCAGAAACCCCAAGAGGCCACTGAGAATTCCTCAGATTCCCCCCCCCAGTGCAAGGGGCCTGCAGAAGAGAGGCCAGGCCAGGCACCTGACACTCCAGATCCCCCCATTTATTCCCTTAGTGACGTCCAGCCTGGGCGGAGCCGCCAGACCCATCTTCCCGGTCCTGGCAGTTTCCCTCCTAGCTCAGGGCTCGTATCACTCCTTCCACAAGCTCCAGGCCTCTGCCCCTTTCTCTGACCTTTGACCACCCCTTCCTGTATCAAGTCTAGCAATGGCCAAAATAGGGTAGGGGCCACTTGGTGCTGTTGCCCACTTCTCAGGGAGGGGGGAGACTTGAGGGACCAGTGGGGTAACACTGCTGATCACTGCCAGGCTGGGTTCAGGGCGCTGCCCAGGATTTGGACCTCCAACCCTCTCCAGCGCTTACTCACAGCCTCTGGCTCATCATCGTGAGAGCCTAGGGAAAAATCAACATGCAGGCCGGTCCCTGACTTCCATCCACCCCACAAGCCTGAAGGGGGAAACTTCCTCCTGCCCCTCCCCCCAGGGGGGCCTTCCTGGAACCCACAGCTGCCCAGCCTCTGTTCCCCCTCCCCCTGGGGATCCTGGGATGGGGAAGGGAGCGGCCGGCAAGGCCTCGACGGAGCTGTCCTGGAGGGAGTCGCCTCCAGCACCCTCGTCTAGTCCTTTGCTCCGGCTACCCTCAGCCCTTGGGGATGAGGGTCCCCGTGCCCCGTGTATGTTGCACGTACAGGGCATGCTCCCTGCCTCCCATGCTTCACTGTGCCCGTCACGTGCCCCTCCTCCGCCTTCTCCCTCGCTTGATGTGCCTTGTGCCAGGTTTGACGGGGGTCTCATTGACACAGTATCCAACAGCCAGCAGGGGGGCCCTCTCTTCTCACTGTTTGGGACTTTGGGGGAAGTTTAAAAACAAAATTCCCACCTCAAGCGGCCCTCGCCCCATTTCTCCCTCCTTTCTGTGGGCAGGCACGGGTTCTTCCCGGGTGGAGTGTGTGTGTGTGAATGTGTTGCGTGTGCATGGCGCCCTGGCCAGGGCTGTATCCGTGCTATCTGTGCCCCCGCCCTTTGCTCCAGCCCAGTGACCGTGACCGTGACCACTGTCCTGTGCTGCCTTTTCAGCCGCTGCCCTGCCCATCTCCCTTCTCACCAAAGCTCTTGGTGCAACCAGCTGCCCATTTTGTGAAGTTTTTATGTAGAATAAACATTTGTATCTGTACCAGGCAGAAGGCTCCGGTTACCTTATTCTGTTAATGACGGGGACAACCTAGATCGGAGGCCTCATGTGGCCTCGAGGCCACTGGTTTGCCTCTCCTGATCTATACCTTCACACAACAGTTACAAAACTGTCCCTGGAGCACCTAAAGTCTGACTCCTGCCCCAGCCTAGGGGGGTGGCTAAAGGGAGAGCCAGTCAGTAAATGGAGAATTCACCAACAAGGCAGCTAGGTGGAACAGTGGATAGAGGCTGGGCCTGCACTCAGGAAACCTGGACCCACCCCTGAATGCAGCAGGCAAACAAGCTGGGCATCGGTATCCAGCATCTGACTGTAGGGAAGGGGCTGAGCCAGAGGGGATGGGGCAAGCAGCTCGCGATGGCGTGGAAGGAGCATAGGAGCTCCAGTCGGGCAAAACTGATCTTGGCAGGAGGGAGTCCTGACCCCTTCTCCACCCCTTTCCTGCTGTGATGTCAGTGGGCCATGTCCTGGAGGGCAATCACAGAGAGGAAGTTGTGCTACCTTCTGTGGAGAACAGAAAAGCAAACCGAGGCCAAGGAGTGGAGTGACCTCATCTAGTCCAATCCCCTCATCCTAAAGACAAAGAAAAGGTCCAGAAAAATGACTTCATCAAAGTCTTACAGGCACCCAGGCCTCATGTCTCCTGAGCTCCAATTTCTAACGCCAGCACCATCCTACCCAATCTGGGTGCCACCTTCAATTCTTGGCCCTCTAACCCACCACCAGGGCCAGTCAGGGCCTACTGCTGCCTGTTCTGTCTCCACAGTGTTTCCTACCTGTTCCCTTCTCTCCACTCACACAGGCACCAACGCCAGGGTAGCTCAGGCCCTCATCAGCTCTCATGTGGCTATTGCAATACGTTCCTAATTGCCCCCTTCTCCATGTCCTCCCCACTCCAACCCCCCTCACACACAGCCGCTAACCTGATATTCCTGGAGCGTATTTGGTCATTCCCCTGCTCAAGAAGCTCTGACAGCTCCCTACGGCCTCTAGTCCTCCACACTCTGGCTCTAGCCTCTCTCTGGTTGAGTCTGCCTCGTTCCAAAGTCCACATTTCAGCAAGACTGACCTGCTCCTGGTTTCGAGCTTTGGCCCATGCAATCTCCCACACCTGGGAGGCTACTCTTCCTCATAGCCCCACCAAGCATAATCCCCGGCTTCCTGCAGGGCTAATGGCCACAAACGGCTTTTCCTTTTCCCCATTCCTCCAAGCAATCATTCTGTATTTGTGCAGCAGAGCTAACAAAACTAACATCTGGTCCCTAGAGCTCCATCCTCTTCTCATTGATTACGTACGTAAAGGTATGGTTTTGCTTTTTCGGATCTTGTAACTGCAAGTGATGTCCCTCCTCACCAAGGAGTGTAGATGAACCAACACAGAAGTGATTCCAGCTCTCATAAAACACATCCTTGCGCACACACATTTATATATAGCCAAGTAAGACCACCACCCGACTGGTAGATCTCTGTTTTGGAAGTTCATTCCGCCTCCCCTGTGGAATGTGAATTAGAATTTCACATGAAGCATGCCAAGGCAGGAGAGAGGGAGAGAAAGGGGCAACAGCCTACAAACACCTCTGTGGCTCCTCACTTTGGAGATAACCCAAGGCCAATCTCCTGACACTTGCCAATTAATTGACATTTATCCCATATTAACTTTCCCTTGATTTGTGCTCTCACCCCTAAAATCAGGTAAGAGTCCCGTCTGAGACTAGACTGTGACTACAGCAAATGGGACCACAAAAGCCCTCCGCATCCCTCTTTCATACTTTCACCCCTATCAGTTACTGCACTCAGAGAGACCTAGCATGAAGGTAGCAGATTACAGCCTGCTCACTAACCCCAGAACCCTGGGACCCTTGAAAAGGAGAGCACCGATAACATGTCGGATACGGGACCTCTGCCAAGCTAGAGGAATGAAAACAGGCAAGAGAAACTGAATGGAGCTCCTCCAACTCAGAGCCCTCATTCCAAAGCTAAAGGGAGAACCTCTCTTTTAACATGTCTTTCCTCTTACCCTCCCTTAGTAACCTCTGAAAGCCCAGAAAATATCACAGCAGGAAAAACCCTGGAACAACTGAACCAGAAGAAAGATGGGGAGCAGCCCCATGGTAGCCCAGGTAGCTTGAGGGATTAACGGGGGGGAAGGGGAGCAGTACAGAACAGGAGGTATCCCAGCAAGCTAGCGGAAAGCCCCACCTCACCATACCAGGAGGAGATCCTGAAACCCAGGTGGTAGAACAGGCAAACACCCACACCTGGACCCCCGACTGCCTCAGTGACGGCAGAAAACCAGTGGAAACCAGCTTGGAAAACTACCAGGTGCCTCGGCATTCTACAGCAACCGGATCTCTCATGCCTCAGCAAAACTAAGAGAAACAGCACTCCAAGGGGTCCCAGGTGGATAAACACTCTACAACATCCATCTGAAAGGAGCTGAAGAAAGCGAAAGAAAGGAAAGGCCCAGGTGAACAGGAAATCTCCAGGAGCCACACTACCCCTACCTACCTACCCCTGGAGTTCCAGTGTTGCTGATTCCAGCCCAACACCAGGTAAGCTGCCAGAACCCTACAGCCTCCAACAGCCAACATCAGAGATCCCAGCACACAAAGCCAGTGACCAGGCCCTAGGCTCCCAATACAAGAAGCTTGGGTCAAATGCCTTCTGCTCCCCAGTAGGAGAGCTCAATCTCTTTAAAGGTCAAGAAATAAGCAAACACCATGAGCAAAAAGAAATGTACGATAGATTCTTATCATGGGAAGAGTAAAGATCAAGGCAGAAATTCTGAAGAAGACAACATTGTCAACAAACACATCTGGAACCTCAAAAGGGAATATGAACTGGTCTGAAGCCCAAAAAGCCTTCTTAGAAGAGCTCAAGAAGAATTTTAAAAGTCAAATGAGAGAGGTAGAAGAAAAAATGGGAAAAGAAATGAGAGGTATGCAAGAGAGGATCAATAGCTTGGAAAAGGAAGGACAAAAATTAACTGAAGAAAACAAGTCCTTAAAAAATACAATTGGCCGGGGGCAGCTAGGTAGCACAGTGGATAGAGCACCAGCCCTGAAGTTAGGAGGACCTGAGTTCAAATCCGGCCTCAGACACATAACACTTACTAGCTGTGTGACCCTGGGCAAGTCACTTAACCCCATTGCCTAGCCAAAAAACAAAAAAACAAAAACAAAAATTACAATTGGCCAACTGGAAAAAAAGTACACTGAAGAAAACAAGTCTCTAAAAAATATAATTGGCCAAATGAGGGAGGAGGTACAAGATCTAATAGAAGAAAATAATTTGTTAAAAATTAGAATTGAGCAAATGGAAGCTAATGACTCTACGAGAGAGCAAGAATCAGTAAAACAGAAACAAAAGAATGAAAAAATAGATGAAAATGTAAAATACCTCATTGGCAAAACAACTGACCTAGAAAATCGATCCAGCAAAGACAATTTAAAAATTATTGGTCTACCTGAAAATCACACTGAAAAAAAGAGCCTGAACAATATCTTTCAGAAAATCATGAAGGAAAACTGCCCTGAGATCCTAGAACCAGAAGGTAAAAAAGCCATTGAAAGAATCCACCTGAAAGATTCTCCTGAAAGAGATCCCAAATTGAAAACGCCAAGGAATATGGTAACCAAATTCTAAAATTACCAGGTCAAAGAGAAAATACTGCAAGCAGCCAAAACAATTTAAATATCATGGAACCACAGTCAGGATTACATAGGACCTTACAGCTTCTACATGAAAAGACCATAGGGCCTGGAATATGGTATTCCATAAGGCAAAGCAGCTTGGATTACAACCAAGGATCAACTACCCAGCAAAAATGTGCATGATCTTTCAGGGAGGAGGCAAATATTCAACAAAACCTTCCTGATAAAAAGACCAGAGCTCAACAAAAAATTTGAGACATAAAAAGGTAAAGGGGACAGAAAGAAGCAACATGTTATTAATAAGGGCAAACTGTTTTACATCCCTGTAAGGGAAGATGACACTTGTAACCCTTCAGAACTGTATTGTTATTACACCATATTAAACGGGTATACATAAAGGGGGTGGATATAAGTTGACTTTGATGTAATGATAAAAAAAAAAATCTAATCAAATAGGTTAAACGGATCCAAGTAAGTAGGTTAATCTGATCTAAGAAAATATACTGAGAAAAAGAAAAGAGGAGACAGACAAGGGTAAATTACATTACAGGAAAAGGCACAAAAACCTATTACAGCAGAGGGAAAGAAGGGAGGGAGATGAGCATTGTTTGAACCTTACCCTCATCAGATTTGGCTTAAGAAGGGAATAACATAATCAGTTAGGTATAAAAATCTAACTTGCCCTACAGGCAGTAGGAGGGAAAAGGGGAAAGAAAAAGGAAGGAGGACAGAAGGAGGGAAGAAGTAGTAAGGATAAAGGGGAAGAAAAGGGAGGGGGCTAATAGAAGGGAAACAGGACTGAGGTGGTCAGAAGTAAAACACTAGTAAGGAGGGAAAAGGAGAAAGAAAGAAAAACATAAACGGGGGGGGGGGAAGGACAGACAGAAAGACACAGAGAGTAATCATAACTGTGAATGTGAATGGGATGAACTCTCCCACAAAAAGCAAACGGATGGCAGAATGGATTAAAAACCATAATCCTACAATATGTTGTTTACAGGAAACATTTGAAAGAGGGACACACACAGTGTAAAGGTAAAAGGCTGGATTAGAATATATTATGCTTCAGCTGAAGTAAAAAAAAAAAGCAGGGGTAGCAATCCTGATCTCAAAGCAAAAGCAAAACTAGATCTTATCAAAAGAGATAAGGAAGGAAACTACATACTAATGTTGATATAAAAGCCCTTCTCAGCAATGCAAGGATCTAAGATGTCTCCAAAGGCCTCATGATGGAAAATGCTATCCACATCCAAAGAAAGAACTGTGGAGTTTGAATGCAGATCAAAGCATACTATTCGCTATTTTTTTTCTTGTGTTGTGTTTTGTTTCCTCTTTCTGGTGGTTCCTCCTATTGGTTCTAAATCTTCCTTACAACATCACTAATGTGAAAATATGTTTAATAGGAACGTATATATATATATATAAAACCTAAAAAACAGAAACAACACACACAAAAAAACCCCATCTTTCCCCCCAAAACGCACCCAGTAGAATGAAGGGCAAGTCACCTTTCCTCATTTTTCTTTCTTATCGCACAGTGCCCGATACGTGGCACAATCTGACCCTGGTCCCTCCCTACAAACCAATCCAGGGCTTCCCGGGGCTGTCACTAGATCTCAAGCCAACAGGAACAGCCTCACAGGTGAAGGAGGTAGGGCTCCCAGTATCCCACCCCCTACAAAGGGTCCTCTGCTGAGGACCAGCTGGGAAGGGACAGGCTGCAGTGACTGCTCTTGGCAGTTTAGCCGGGATTTCGACTACCCCTTTTGGCCCACCTCTCACTACGCGCTCGTCCCTTTTCTCTTCAGTACCCTCCGCTCTCATGGCTCACCAAGCAGGATGGCAGAGCGGAATGAGCTCTGCATGGGAGTCAGTTTGACCAAATCACATCCCATCTCAGGACTTCAGTTTTCTCATCTGCACATGAGAGGACTGGACAACATGGGCTCTAAAGGCCCTTACAACTCCCCATCTCTAAGCCTGGGATTCTGGGCCCAGCTGAAGTCAAGTCAGTAAAATGCAAAGTGGTCACATCATGTACATTAAGTACAATATCAACTTTCAAGACTATTTCACTTTTGCCAAGTTTTACTTTATTCAAAAATAAGATGAAATAACTGTAAGTCTTTTTTTGGAGGGCCCTTCCCAATGCCTGTGATGTCATTTCACTGTTGGGCAGGCTCTTCCAAACAGAAAGACCAGAGAACAGGAGTGGGCCAGGCACAGGCCTCACCCCTACATTTCTGCACCCCGAGGCCCCTGGCCAAATCTGCCCCTTCTGAAGAATCTATGGTTTGTAATGATCCCTTGAGTCAGCAAAGTTAAGGCACAAATGGAGAGTTGAAAATCGCAGGGGCCCAGCCCCGTGGCCCTGGAACCAACAGATGCTTCTGCCTTGCTCTCTTGGAAGGCGGACAGCAGCAGCAGGTCAACCTACAGCCAAGGCTGGATTGTGGCAGACAAACAGGACACAAGCTGGAGCTGCCCAACAGCAAAGGGTGTGAGTTCTGAATTGGCTCCAAAGGATATGAGGAGCTGCTCAAAAGTGAGGGCCTCCGCTTGCGGCCAGTGTAACGTGTATCAGCTCGAACCTCCCTACGAGAAAGTGGGAATGAGGCAGTCAGAAAGGGAAATGAAGAAGAAGGTGTATTAAAAGCAGCTCCTCAGAGGCCACGGTTTACACCACAAGGCAGAGAATACATTCAGACCCAGGTTGCAGAGCCAAGGTCCAGGCTGGGACAAGCCATCTACCAACCCAGACAAGAATATATTCCCTCTCATTTTAGCCCACATTCTGCTACCAATGGGGCTCTGTAATTAGGATCAGCGACAGGGAGTACTAGCAAATGCTGGGGGAGGAAGCAGGCAGTGTCCCTCAACACCCCACCTAGCCTAGGCGTATTTTAAGATTCATTCCTGGGACTTGAAAATAGCTAATCCACGTTCACTCAAAGGGCTTTGCTCTGAGATGGGGTTTTTTCCACCTCCATTTCTTAGCTCCAGAGCCTGGAGTGCAACACGGACGTCCATGCACTCACTTGCCCTGCCGCCGCCGCCGCTCCTTCTTCTCCAGGATCCAGTCTCGGCTCTTCTTCACAGACTTCCCCTTTGCTGTCTTATACCGGATCCTTGGAGGGAGGAGGAATTGTGAGCTTGTATAAAGAGCACGCTGGGTTCCCCTGAGCTTGCCCCCTCTACCACCTTATTAACGATCACTCCTTCTCTCTCATTTCGATTCTCTCCTCCAGGTGCTAATAGCAGACTTCACACAATGCTGGCATCGGGGGCAGCTGTCCAGAAGAAGCTCCAGCCCCAGAAGTAACCCCTCCTGGGATGGGGCCAGGTCACACCACAGCTGCCCCCTCCTCAAGCCCTGAACCTCCTCCTGCTGACCAGCAGCGACCCAGCTCCAAAGCCCCTCTTCCATGAAGCTGCTCTCATCCTTCCTCATCTGAGTCTAGTGCTCTGTACCTCAGAGTTCTGCCCGTGCCTTATCTCCATGGAAAAATCCCAAGTCCTCTGAGAGTGGGCACCCTGTCTTACTGTCTCCTCAGACACACTCCCATTCATTATCTAGTACTGCTTCCGCTCTGCATTCCAGCCACTCTGGACCCACAGGCACTTGTGGCTAGCAGACAACCACTTGTTCCCATCGGGGCAAAAAGGGGCCAACTGCCAGGGTGGCTCAGTCCAGGTAAGCCATAGCAGAGCTGGCTGTGCTGAAGAACAGCACTTGGCCAGTGACTCGCTTCTGGGACCTGCAAGTCACTGGGCTAGCCCAACTGGCAGTAATGTTAAAAAAAGAAAAACATTATTATTAACATGATATAATTATATTAAATTATATAATGACATAAAATAATATGTAATCTAGAAAGTTCTGCTTCTTAAATTTAGAAAAGTCCCCCAGACTCTGGAAAAGTCATTAAAAATTGGGAGCAAGAGAAAGTTAACAACAGGGGCAGCTAGGTAGCACAGTGGATAGAGCTCTAGCTTTGGAGTCAGGAGGACCTGGATTCAAATGCAGCTTCAGACACTTGACACTTACTAGGTGTGTGACCCTGGGCAAGTCACTTAACCCAACTGCCTCACCAAAAAGAAAAAAAAAAGAAAAAAGAAAAAAAGAGAAAGACAAAGAGAAAGTAACACTTGACTGGGAGCCCATAGTCCTGGCTTAGTCCAGACTGCTACCAAACTGTCACTTGAGTATGCCTTGCCCTCCCTGGGCCTCAGTTTCACCATCTGTAATATGACAGAGTTTAGTGTTGCATGACCTCTGAGATCCCTCCGACTCCACTGACAATTTGGAGGGCTAGTGGAGCGCCTTTGCTTAACCCAGGCCCGGCATAGCCCCAAAACTCGCAGGCTGGCCAGGGCAGCACCCTCGCCCCTCACTCACTTTCCCAGTCAGCACTTAGTCACCAGCTCATAGGCACACAAGTGTCTGAGGCAGGAAAACGCGGCAACCTCAGCTATGGGCAGCCCCGACGACAGTCCTCCCATGATGCTCTTGGTCCCTTGCCCTGGCTGCAGAGGGAAAACATCCGAGCAGCCCCGTGGCTGAGAGACACCCAAGAAGACGGGCAGCCTGGGTCAGTGCCACCACCCACCAAACCTGGATCAGAACTGTTTGGCCCGTGAGCCACACAATCCAACTTCATTCCAGAAAATCCCTCATTCCCCTCACTTGTTCCAAGCCTGTTCTCTCATTTTTTCTTTCCTTAGTTTAGCAATTATGAATTCCACTCTTAGTGTCTCACCGGAAAAGACCTAAAAAGGCTCCTTAACCAAGCTGCAATGTACACATGTAAATAGAAACACATGAGTGTCTGGCTCTACCAGAGAGCATCAGCTAGCCTTGGTTTCAAGGGGCAGGAACGGAGAGCAGTTAAAATGGCAAGTCGGCACAGTGCCTCACTGACTTCTAACAACACTACCTACCTCTCTGTTTAGAGTAAAACATAGGGAGGACGGGGAAATCCACCATCCCTCCAAAGCAGGGGCCTTCCTCCACCCTGCCTGGGGCTTCTGACTGTATAGTCAGAGCTCTCCAAATTGAGCCCCACTCTTTCTCCCTCGTCTTTTACCAAATTGTTCAGGAATGAGGCCAGGACAGAAGTTTCTTTACCTTTCATTGGAGAACTTGGACTCTTTCACCTCTTGCCCATCTCCACACTCAGTGCCCAGGCCCTGCAAGAAGAGTCAGGGTCAAAAGGCAGTGAATGCACCATGGTAGGAAGGGCACCAGCCTGGGAACACATACACCCACCAAAACATGGTCACCCACCACCTGATTCTAGGACTGGCTCAGCAACACACACGCACACATGAACGCATGCATGCACACACATATGACTTCAGCCACAGGGAAAAACCAACCGAGGTTATGACTCCTTCAGAGGTAACTAGAGATGAGTCTGATACAACAAGTACAAGGCCACCCCTTGAAAAGAACCAAACTTTAAAGGATGTCTATCAGCCTGTGATAGACATCATGGGCACTGAGCAAGTGTCCTCCCCTGACTTACAAGCCGCAATCCTATCCCCTTCCCTTAGAGAGTAAATGGGCCAATCCTCCATGCACTCTCAACCAGGACATACATCCTTACCTTGGGCAACACACCTGATGTGCCAGCAAACAGACAGAGGAAGAACCTGAAAGAAAAAGCACATGCCATCATCTTCCCTTAAGTTGAGAACTTTATTTGCGATCGGGGGCAAAGAAAGGGACACTGCACCAAAACTGAGGGCCCCTGCCATAGCCCAACCCCAGCATCAGACCTCCCCCTCCCACCTTGGCAGTGTCCAGATGTGCCAAACACTACCAGTGCCCTTCTGTCTGGCGTTTCTCACATCAGGGATAGGATGACGACCCCAGACTCACTTCTTAGCTTTAGCACTGTTGGGGAAGTCCACCACCATACCTCCAGTGAAACCGGCCTTCATTGCCTGCGCGGTGATCAGCTCCAACTGAGCCCAGAGAAAGAAACACTGGGGTTAGGCTTAAGAAGGGGGGTGGGTACAACTGGCCCCCTCTCAGTCTCTCTTGAAGCCAGTGGGCCATCAGAGATGCCTCTGGAACAAAGAGGAGAGAGCAAAGACCTCTTTCCCAAGCTGCACTCCCAGCTCAGAGCCCTAAAGGAGTCATAGAATAAGAATTACAGTTTTAGAAAGAGGGGCAGTTTCATTCTTTGCCTTTCTTCTCTGCACATAGTACAGTGTCTGGTGCAAAGAAAACACTTAATAAATATTTGTTTGCTTAATTTTGAAACTGACTATGTGGTCACAAACAAGTTCCATAACCTGAAAATGACTGGACAACTCATTAAGCCTATTGGGGGTTATAAGAATGGTTTCCAACTTGCACTGGCAGGCATTTCCTCAGCAGGAAGCCCCTAGCCAGGGAAGTCCTAAGTCTAGACCAAAAAACAACCTCAACTACTCCAAGAGCTCCAGCTGAGCTCCAGAAGAGCTGCCGAGGGTTTGAGGCCTGTGGCTTAGACACCGCACCTTATGGCGAAATCAAACCTCCCCATCCTACAAGAAGAAATTAAGTCCACAGCCCATCATGATGAAACAGACCTGAATTCACCTGAAGTCACCCCCTCCTCTGAAAGACCTTTGGGGCCCACTTCCCCTCTAGGGAAGGATGTTCTTGTAAATTACTGTGGAAACTGATGTTCTTGATTGTCTCAAGCCCCAATCTGGATTCTGGAGAAGGGACCGATGTCTTCCCATCAGACACAGAGAAGGGAGAGATCCACAGCTGCCCAGGACGGTGGTAAAGGGAATGTCAAGGGAAAATTTCCTAACCCTTAGAGAAAAGGTTCTTAACCTTTGTGTTGGGGACCCAATGAAGCCTATGGACCCCTTCTTAGAACAGTGCAGTCTTTTAAAGTAAATAAAATAAAATACATAGAATTACCCCAAATAAAGATGGTATGATATACAGGGTATTCCTTTTCAGGTACGGGTTGGAAGAGATGGCCTCTGTCCCTCTTCCAACTCTTAAATGCCATTGGTTTGGACCCTGACTCAATAGCTCATCCCCATCCAGCAGACTGACCTGCTCAGCATTCTCGGGATACAGCTGCAGGACCGCTCGAGCTCCTCGGGCCTGCAGAAGAATGGACACTGTGGGTCTCTGGCCAGGCCCCAGCTACCATGTGAAGCAACAGAGACAGCGACCTGATACAGCGGAGGGTCCAAAGGCCACTACAAAAAGCCTTGGAGATCTCATACTCACCAGAGCAGAATAGAGGGATGAGAAAAACCGGTGCAGGCGCTTGGCAGGGTTGTGCAATTTCTGGTCAGCATTGCAGAGCCACTGCACAGCAGAAATGCTGAAGAGAGAGCCCAAAGGCCTCTTCAGGAGCTCAGCCAAGCCTGGCGTGCCTGCCTGACGCCCAACTCCAATGCCTCCCCATGTTCCAAGACTATTATCTCAGTGCTCCTGCTTCCTCTCAGTTTGGACTCATTCTACTTCTACCATTTAACCCAAGAATGTCCAACAAGGTCATCGGTAACTTCTTACAGGAACACCAAGATATTTTCTCAGCCTCTATTCTATCCAACCTTTCTGCTCACTTCTGCAGTAAACTGATTCAAAGTTGCTCAAGCTACTTTTCCTTTGAGACCCTATACTGGCCTGCTTTTGCCTGAATTGCTTTTTAAGTAAAGTCAAAAATTCATGATTAGACAAGGATGCACTTGAGCTTTTAAATAAGTACCCCTTCCTCCTTGAAATGTCCTTCCAATGGCCTCTCTTCTCAGCATTCTCTTCTAATCTTTCTCTCTCCAAGAAGTCTTCCCTAATGGGGAAGAGTGATTCAACACCCTAGCCATGACCCACCTCTGAACAGCCCCCTCAAATTTCTCCAACCCAGGGTGGATGAATGAGGTTACCCACTCAGCTCATGCTCCTCTACCTGTAATGATTTTTGCCACTCTCCACAACTACATAGATCTCCCAAAAATCACACCACCCAAATATTAAATGAGACACATGGCATTTATTCATCTGTCCTTTTTAGAAAAAAAGCTCTAAAAGGAATTGCCCTCTGGAGGTTCTGCTAACACAGCCCCAGTGACGCTGTACATATCACACCAGAATACAGGTAGGTGTGGGATCTCTAAGCCACTTGAGGATCACGGTGTCTCCAACGTGAGGTCAGGAAGCTACTGAGTGTCTGAGACAAGAGCCTGGGTCTTCTGGCCTGCAAGCCCAGAGCTCTGTCCAAGGTGCTAAGCTGCCTGTCACAATGAGCACTCACATTAACAGCGACAATGCTCTTCCACATGGCCACTCCCCCCAGCATATGTCAGTGACACATCTTACCTAATACAACCATCAAATGACCCTGGCCTGAAGGGGATGCCCTGACCCATGTCCCCCTGAAGCAGGTCTCCTTCCACTTCTCGATCCACAGCCACATCTATTTATTCAAAGATGACCATATTAGAGAAGACAGGCTAGCATATCCAGCTGCTTATACTAAACTAGTACACGAAACACCTGAAAGGCCTCACTCACCCAGCATGGCAGAGCTAATGTCAATGCCCACCCAGTAGTGCCCCTGCTCCGAGATGAAGTCACCACTGAGCCCAGAACCACACCTGGAAGGCAAAAGCAGACGAAAGGTCAGGGACTGAGGGTCAATGACGATCGCACAACTTGACATTCAAAAAAAAGCTCAGACATCTTACCCAACGTCCAACAGGAAGCAGGGCTGGTCCTTGGGTAGACTGAGGAGCTCCACGGCCCGTTCTGACATCTGTGTCTGGATTTCAATCATCCGTGAGCTGGAAGCAGAGAAACGAGGGATAGGGCATAAGTGAACACCTCTCCTAGCCAATGACTGTTTTTGCACAGTCTCCAGGCAAAATCAAGAAAAAGCAAAGGAAAAAATGCAGCCAGATCAAGATGATTCTCTCTTAACTGACCTTTTCATCTGGGGTAACAAACTAAGTTCAAATGAGAAACTGCACTTTACAGTTACCATCCATGTACTGACAGATCATTCTACTCTCTCTATCATATAAGCAGCCCCACACCAGAGCAGTCTGGGATGACCAACGTGGAATCTATGGCACGAACAGCACCTTCGGAGCTCTCTTTATACCTTGTTTTTCTTTGCCTTCTTCTAGGCCCCTTCCTCTTCTATTCTTGTCCTATGTTTGCCACCCAAGGGCAAGGACTTGTGCTCTGCCCATCCTTCAGCACCCATCTCAAGTCCCAATTCCCCTGCAAAATCATCATCCCCGGTGAGCAATGTTCCCATCTCAGCCTCTCCATCCACTCTTGGTCCATGCTTTTTATTTGGCACCGAGCAGTTAGAAAACAACACTGCATCTGGAATCAGAAGACCTGCTTCAAATACCAACCCTACTACAGCTCTCTGTGACCTCGGCACTCAGGCACTTGCTTTCCTTCCCAAAGGTGTGCGTCTTTCTCAGTAAGAGAATGTCAAACTAGCAAATGAAAGCAAACACTAGGGATGCAGAAAAAGTAGCATACTCTTTTCATCGGTGTCTCCCACCCCTGACTCCAGGCCCAGATCTCAAAGGTGCAAATAGCCTTGTGCATGTCACAGGTTCTCCGATGGGGAGCCACGAGCTATGACGCCCTAGGACCTAAGAACGACCCCAGGCCGTTCTCTCCAACACGCGTCCATTCATTCTCCAGACAAACGTTAAACTGGGTGTCCCCACTGTTGCCCAGGGGCCCTGGGAGGCTCGGGGTCACTCACAACCCATTCCCCCCCCAAAGTCACCCAAGGGGCACTGGGGCACCTCATGCCCCTCCTCGTGCCCCAGACCCGCGGCATTCACTGATGCCGACAGACCCCTTCTCCTAAGACGTCAGCTGCATTAACGGCAACAATAACGGCAACATCCGCCCGGCACTTCACGGACATTATCTCCTTTGGTCCTCACAAGAACCCCAGGAGGTCGGGGCCGTGGTTATTCCCGTTTTACAACTGAGGAAACCGAGGCAGGCCGCGATGTAGTGGCTGGCCGCGCATCTGAACCCCGCTCTTCCTGACGCCAAGCCCTGCGCTCGCCCCAGAGAGTGGTCGCAGCCCCCTCCCACTCCTCCGGCTCCCCAACCTTCCCCCAGACCCCTAAAAGCCCGCTCCCCGGCCCGGCTCTTACTTGTGAGTGTACTTCCGGGCCTCGTCCTCGTTGTAAAACTGTGGGGGAGAGAGAGAGAGGGTGGCGGTGAGGGGGGACAGGGGCGGCGGGGACGGGGGTTGCGGGGAAGGGGGTTGGGGCCTCACCAGCTCGGGAGGCCCGCGGTGCTCCGGCCTTCGGCCACTGCACGCCATGGCCGCACTCCGGAAGTCTCCTCAGCGCGGCGTCCACGTCATCTTTCAGGCGCTGCCCCTCGCGCCCAACAGCCTCCACGGCGCCTTGCTCACGTCAACGCCCCGTGCGTGCGCAGGCGCACAGGAAGCACGCCCTCGCTCCGCCCCTTCCTCTGTCCTGTCTTCCTCCTCGCCGCGATTGGCCCCGAGGAGGGCTCGTCAGGTACCCCGCCCCGTCTCACGGGCCGGCCCTTCCTTCGCCAGCCCCGCCCCGCACAAGATGACGGCCCCGGGCGGCCGGCGGTGGTCTCCGCTGTTGCGGTCCGCCGGGCGGAAGGAAGCCTGGGCCAGCTCCACCGCCCGCGGCGGCGGCTCCTGGGCTAGAAAGGATCAGGCAAGCGGCGGCTCCTCCCGATACTCCCGCACGGCGCTGTACGACTTGCTGGACGTCCCAGTCACGGCCACTCAGGCGCAGATCAAGGCGGCCTACTACCGGCAGAGCTTCCTCTACCACCCGGACCGCAATTCGGGCAGCGCGGAGGCGGCGGAGCGCTTCATGCGCATCGGCCAGGCCTACATGGTGCTGAGCAGCCCCTCCCTGCGCCGCCAGTACGACCGCGGCCTGCTGGGCGCCGGGCACGCGCTGGGGGCAGCGCGCGCGCCCCCGTCCCCCTCGCCTCCGAGGCCCACGCGCGCGCACGCTGCCTCGGGCCCCCAGCGTGCGCGCCCCGCGCCGGGGGGCCGGCACATGTTCGACTTCGACGCCTTCTACCGCGCGCACTACGGCGAACAGCTGGAGCGGGAGCAGCGGCTGCGGGCCTGGCGCGAGGCCATGCGCAAGGACCGTGAGGCGCGCGCCCGCTCCGGGCCGCGCTGGGACGACGGCCTGCTCCTGGTCGTGCTGCTCTTCCTGGGCTTCCTGGGCTTCTCGCACATCAAGTAGCCCGGCCTTGGCCGTGACTTCCGGGGCCCGCGGAACCCCGAAGGACCCGACCCTTCCCTGGCCCGGGGTGAAGGGACCCTTGGTTCCTGGCGGGAGGCAGGGGTGCGCCCGGTGCTGGGGGCCGTTAAGAGCGGGGCGCCCTAGGATCGTGCAGTTTGCCAGCCTTGTCCCGGTGCTGGGGGCCTTCCTGTCACCCCGAGTGAAAAGCCAAATGAACCTCATCTGAATGAATCCGCACCGGGTTTTGTCTTTGTTACCAGTCATCCAGGAACACTGGGCTGATTTTACTGAGAAGGCAGCTGATGGGAAGATGGTCAAGTGTTGGGTAAAGCTTGGACTTGGCTGCAGGAAACCCAAATCCAGCCTCAGACAGTTCCTTAGCTTTGGGACCCTGGGCAGGTCCCTTAAACCTCTGGAAAATGAGGGGTCTGTTTTCTATGTGGCCTTGCACAAATTACTTGAACATAGATCTCATCTGTACAGTGCCTGTGTAAAGCAGATGGCCAAATCAAATGATCTTCCAAGGTCCTTTCTGTTTCTAAGATCTGTGTGATTCTGGGCCCATCTTTTATTGAAGTGGATGGTGCCAATGCGGCCAGGTTTGCTTTTTCTCCCAATCAGTTTACCACAATAAAAAGTATTCCAGAGCACAGACTGTACTATTCACAGTTGATGCTGTGCATTCTGTCCCCACAGCTGGAGAAATGGCAGGAAAACTCATGTCCCACTAAAAGGTGGAGGGATTTGGGAGGAAAGTCAGTATCGTTGGGACAAGCATAAGATATACTATGTGTTAGGCACAAAAAACCGCCTCTTTGATAAATGGCCGATAAAATTTTAACAGTTCCACGCAAAGGGGCCCCTAACATTGTGAGATTTGATGTTTGGGTTTAACTAGAACACAGAAAATGGAAGGAAGTTACTGCATTGGTCCAAGCAGGTGATGAGAGTCTGTTCAGTAGCGGTGGTGGAGACAGTTTGGTCATTCACTGGACATGAGAGTAAAATCAGGAGGAACTTAGAGATAAGGCATGGTTTTAAACATGGAGGACTGAATGGCGATTGATGCCTCTGACAGATTGTGGGGTCACGAGGAGCAAGTTTAAGGGAAAAGATGAATAGGTGGCTCAGTTTTAGACTTAACTGTTGAGTTTGAGATACTAGTAGGGCATTCACTTGGGGATGGAGGGAGCTGAACTAATGGGTTTGGGACTTGGGAGAAAAGTCAAGAC
The DNA here is from genome assembly GCF_003287225.1 of Phascolarctos cinereus. Classification (NCBI taxonomy): domain Eukaryota; kingdom Metazoa; phylum Chordata; class Mammalia; order Diprotodontia; family Phascolarctidae; genus Phascolarctos; species Phascolarctos cinereus. The sequence continues at coordinate 20,493,542 of NW_027555958.1, read as the reverse complement.
TAGAGAAAGATTTGGGTGTCTTCTGTTTAGAGGTGATGACTGAAGCCCCGGAGAGAGTGAAATCACTAAGATTTGGCCCAGGTCAGACCCTTTCTTGGTCAGCTACCTCCATAAGAGGTTGGAAGAGGAATGAGGAGCCAGGGAAGAAGCTATGGAAGGGTCAGAGTGTGGTGTCTCAAAAGCCTAGGGAAGAAAGAATATTTGGAGGCAAGTATTTGCTGTCCCAATAGAAGCAGCTGAGGGAAGGTTTAAGCCAACCCATTCCAGGCCTGGTTTAGAGTGAGGGATATATCTCAAAATACAGTTAAATGAGGTTTGAGCATCTGTTATTGTTGCAAAGAGATGTAGTCTGTGCAGAATCAGCAGGGCTTCATCCGAAAGAGCTGTTTCGCTGGGCCAGGAGATTAACACTGTCCGTGCCTAAGTTGTCTTTTCCCTTTGTGCCTGGTCAGAGCTTCCCATTTAAATTCCCTGAACAAACCTGCTTCCTTGGGCTCTTTCTCTTGCAGCAGACTGCTCTGGCCCTTTAAATATCCCAGTTATCTCAAAGCAAGATGCATCATTTTCTTCTGAGCTTTTGGCATCCAGTTTCCTGGGTGTCTTTAGATAAGTCCTTCCTGTGTTGTGTGCCTGTCCCCCAGCCAGAGGGCCAGCCAGGCAATAAGCATTGTCCGTTTCATCCTGGGGAGCTATGGGGATCAATGATGGCATGACAGCCGCTTAAAACAGCTCAAGATTTGGAGCAGCAGAGGTTAAAACTTGGCCTAGGAAGCCAACAGTGGGGTCAAATTCAGCAGCCAGGGTCACTCAGCTGATAGGAATAAGGTGGGACCCCTGGAAGGCATTTCTAAGCCCAGAAGGACTGAATTGTCTTGCTGCTTTAAACATTTCTACAGAATTTCTCTTTACACTTGAAAGGTAAGATCCATCTTGACCTTGTGTGTTTTCCCTGTCCCCTGCTGCTGGGGTGACAGGAATGTAATTTTATCATGGAGGAGCAAGACCCCAGGGCCTAAGGAGAGGAACTTCCTTGCCCTTTCCCCCTGCTACCCCTTACCTCAGCTTTCACTCACGCTGGATTCCCAGCCTGAAATCTCTATAACAGGCTCCTGTCAAATGCTCAGTGTCAATTCTAACAGCAGTACTTGACACTCGTAGAACTCCTTAAGGTTTATAAAGCACTTTCTTCACAACAACCCGTTTTAGTGAGCAGTGCAAGCAGCAGCTGCTCTATTTCACAGCTGAAGAAACAGGGTCAGAAGGTGAAGAGTTAGCTAAGGAAGGTCACCCAAGCAGGGAGGGTCACAATTAGAGCTCAGAGCCAGGTCTTGTGACCCAAAGATTTTCCAGTGTCCTTTCTAACACACATCGGGACTGCTAGGATGTCAGATAAGTCCTAGAACCTAAGTAACCCCTGAGAATGGGAGCACAGTGTTCCTGGGAGCCAAGGCACTTCTGCTGCCTCACCTGCCTTTCTGTTCTCCCTGTGAACCCTAAAGGCCTTTGTATTGCCAGGAGCCACCTCAGCTCCCAACGTCACCATTGGTGGATTGTTTCTAGGTGGTGCTTCCTTTCCCTGGGAGCCCTATAAGCAGCCATGGGAGACTAGACTTTCCCTAGAAGTTGAGCCGGATGCCTCTGCCACCTTTAGCCATGCAAATTCTTCTACCCCAACAGGAGGGAACGAGTGGCTTGGGAAGAAGGCCGCAAGCTAAAACTGGTTTCCCTCACAGTGTCCTGAGCTCCCCAGCCCTTGAAGCTGGATTTGGGAAGAGGGATCTGGAGAGGAGCCCTCTGACCCCAGGTGGTGATCTTTGTGCTGTTGCATCAGAATTGAGATTGCTTTCAACAGCAAATCTAGCCAGGTTACCCTGGCCCAGCTACTGGAGATTCAAAGACAGAAGTGGTAGATATTCTCTGACCTCAGAACTTCTACAGAGTGTGATATGTGGGTAAGAAAGTAAATATGGGCTATCTGCAAAAGAAATGCAGCGCTGGGGAGGGGTAAGACAACTAGGAGAACCAGGAAAGGCCTCTTGAGAGACATGATGTTTGAACAGATCAGGAAAGGGACTTGGGAGGGAGAGCGCACTAGGTATGAGGCATTGCTTGGGCAGAAGTAGCAAGGGGGGAGGCAGACTGTTTGAGACCGGCAAGTCGGATTCGTTTAGCTGGAAGTAGAAGGTGTGACCAGCTTGGCAAGATCTGCCCAAGCCTGATGGTAAAGGGCTTTCAATGCCAGACAGAGGAGTGTATGTTTTATACTAAGAACAGTGGGAAGCCACAGATGTTTCTTGAGTGAAGAAGTGTCAGATGTGCACTAATTAGGGATGTCAGTTTGGCATCTCTGCAGATTGGAGAGCAGGGGGTGAGGAGAGACTGAGTCCAGAGAGACCATCCAGGAGGCCACTGCCGTGGTCCAGGCAAGAGGAAGGGGATGACCTGTGTGAAGTGGTTATAGGATGACAACAGAGAGAAAAGGACAGGCCAGGGACGTTGGGGAGCAGTAACCTTTAGAGTATGGTGCCATGCTCTAAAGGAAGGTACGAGTGTCCTTGGGGAGCTCGTCTCCTCCTTGTCCCCCCAGTCAAGGCCAGGGGATTCAGAGCTAGCCGAGGCACAAAGGAGCGAGATGCTTCGTTTCCTTCAGAGGCCCCACTACCGATTCACCGGAGGTCTTTGGCTGAATCCTCCCTCTGTGCTTCAAAATCAGCCAGGCCGAGCTCATTCCCCATATTCTTTCCAAGAAGGTGTAGATTGGTGGTTCATCACCCTAACCAGGCACCCCCTTTCTTCACTGCAGATAAGATTCCAGCTGCTTGCTCTCACTTCCATGTCACTGACCAGTAATACATTTTAATTCAATTAAATGTTTATGTTCCAGACCCTTCTCCACTAATGCTGTCCTCCAGTGTCTCAGCCTGGCATGGAGGAGATGCCAGCAGACCATAAACAACTCTGGCGACTTCTGCCTGCCAAGACAGAAAGGCTTCAAGTATAGGCCTGTATCCTGTCCCAGGACCAGCCTAGCCACGTTCAGAGAGGTTATTCATGTAAGCCAAAAGATGCCAAATTCTTCAGCCACAGCACCTCGAGACCAAGCATCCCAAGCCCTGGTTTTGAGCCCCAGCTACAGTGCTGTGTGCCTTTGAGCAGTTCAGCCAACCTTGCAACCTTGCTGGGTCTTCTTTTGATCCTGTCCAATGGGGATAATATTGCCAATGCTACTTCTCAAGGGGGTGATGAAAAAAAATTCTAAACCATAATGTGTTATATAAATGTGACCTGTTATTATTGGAAGGAGTGATACACTAATATTGAAAGATGGAAGGGAGAGGGAATGATTGATGAAGTTTAAAGCCCTAGAAGATGTGGGTTCAAGGATTCTCTTCTCCCTCCCCGTCTTTCAGGCTGTGTATTTCTTGACTCTCGTTTCTGTCTCATTTCTGTATTTGTGTCCATAGTGTGTTGCACACTTCCTGGCACTAAGGCACTTAATAAATACTTGTTAATTGATTGAAAGAGTACAGCTGAATTGATTAAGTTTGGGAGGAGGAGGGCTACCCAGCTTTTTTTTTTTAACCAAACTCATTCTTGTCTCCCCTGCCCCATCCTCCTGGCCCTATTTGGGTGGGTACCACTGAATAGGGTAGAGCTTAGACCTGAAAAAAAAATCAGGCAGCTTCAGCTGCCTCACCCCTAACCACAAGAGAGGTTTTTCCAAGGCCTTGGCCTAAGGAATTCCTTCTGATCTAGGAGAATGGGAACATTCAGGGGCTCCACAATTCCTTCTGGGGTCCAAGAAAGTGGAAACTGTACAGAAGCAGCCACATCTAGACTCACCATGTTGCATCCATCGTCATCTTGATTCAGTCACACACTGCTTTCATTTTGCCCTACCTGTGTGCAAGAGCATGCCAAGCCCAATACCTAACGATGCCCCAGCATCCCAGACCATATGAGGACAGTGCCATCTGAGGCTTTCTGTGATGGGACCTCGTCCAGGAAGTCGACAGGTACAGTCTCTCCAAGTCACTTGGTTGAAGCTGCCATGTCATCATCTCCATCACAAACTGGGAGGGGAGCCACACCCCCTTCCAGTCTCTGCTCACAGTTCCCATTTCAAGGTTGTGGAATAGTTAAAAATTAGCCTCTTGAGGAAGCGAGGAACAGATCTGTGGTCTCTTTCAATGCCACGAGTATGCCTCATTTTATGCAAGAAAAGGACTCCAGAAAGGTTGATGTTAGTATCATTTTAAAAGAACAGCACTGGGGAAGAGAGTGGCCATTAAAAGAATACATTGCTTAGATCTCATGTTAAAGCAAAGAATCAGTTAACTGATACCTTTGCGTCTGGAAAGAGTTTTCAGATTTTCTTAAAGCAAGAAAAAGCCTATTAAGTGGTCCTGGTTGCCTCGTGGAACAGGGACAGATCTCTTCTCCAGCCAGGTCTGAGCAAGGAGCCAAAGCAGTTTGATCACTATGCCGCGACATGGTTTATTTATGAACGATCTGACTTAGCTGGAGTGGACCACCTTACAAGTCCTCCGAGTGCTAGCAGCTTGATTCAGAAAGGGTTTGCTCCGGTGGAAGGGGTTTGGTCTGCAACAATGAAGCACTTCCTTATTATCCCTCATTGTGCATAGGTACCTGTGTGCGTGTGTGCGCACGCGTGTGTGTGTGTGACCTGGATATCACATCCTCAACACTCCCTTTGTTCCTAGCCCAGCTTGCCTGCTGCCTGCCAGTCACCTGCTTCCCCTCCCCCTTCTACTACCCAGTCAGGGTCACATCCTGGGCCTTCAGTTAATGAAGTTTCTCATTAACCAGCCTACTCTAAGGTTCTCTCCCTCCTTACCCAGAGGGAGCCCGCTGGGGTGGTGAGCCTTGCCTCTTCCACCAGCACCAGAGGAAACTGCAAGCCACAGCCCATTTGGTACAAGAGGGTCACTGAGTGACCTACCGAGTGTCACCCCACACACACACATGCACACAATCCCTTCTATGATGAAGCTTTTCAAGGGCCCTCCAGTTGCCATGGCAACATTTCTCCCTAGCAGGCCCATTGGCCCCTCCCAAGGGCCCGTCCCCATGGTGAGAACATCACGGCCTCCTCCCCCGACCTGCTTCCAGCCCACCAGATGGTCCTTTGAGGTCCTCGGGGAGAGGCTGATGCAGAACCCTACAATCTCAATTACCTGCCTCCAGCCAATGCTCTGGGTCCTGTAGGATGCATGGCCTGCCCATGCCTCTTAACCCCAAAAGAGTCAGAAGACCTGGGTTCAAATCACAACTCTGCCTCTTTTTGTCTGATGACCTTAAGTCATTCACTTCTCTCTCAATCTCGCATCCCTCTGAACTAGAACTCCTTCTATGTCATAGGCCCCCTTGGCAGTCTGGTGAAGCCTGCAGACCCCTTCCCAGAATGGCTTTAAATGCATGAAATCCATAGGATTATAAAGGAAACCAATGACATCAAGATAAAGTTATCACAAAATGTTTTTAACGTTCACAGCTGGGCATGGTGAGGCATGCTTATGATCCCTGCTACTAGAGAGGCAAAGACTGGCAGTCGGTGGGTTGAGCTCAGAGGTGCTGAGCTGCAGTGAACTGGGTCAAGTCGGTGTCTGCTCTGAGTTTGGCCCCTAGACCTTGGGTGGTCTGAGGAAGGCCCAGGGCAGGGCTGTGGTGCTGATGAGAGCTGGGCCTGCCCGTGAGTGGTCCCTGCACTCCCAGCCTGGGCGACCCTGTCCCAAAAGAAGACCCCAAGCTCATAGACCCAGGTTAAAAACCACTAGATCAGGTGATCCCTGATTCCTTTCAGTTGTAACACTGCACTGGCCAGAGGCCTGGTCCAAGCACCCTACTTCTTCAGTGTCCTCCTCTAGGCGTGCCTCAGGCTTTGATGCTGATGTTGGGAAGAGTCCGACCTACATACCAAAAAGAGGCAGTAGGAATGCAGTGAAAAGAGTCCTGGATTGGGGAGTCAGGGGGCCTGGGCTCTGCCATCTCCCACTGTGTGACCCTGGAAAGCCACTTCATTTGTCAGCCTCAGTTTCCTCATCTGTAAAATAAGGAGGTTGGTCTAAATGGTCTCTTCCGGCTCTAACGCTCCGAATGCTATGGCCTGTCTCCCCACATGGCCAAAGACCAGAGCAAAGGTCCAATCCGGGGGCCAACCTCCACACTCTCAGCAGCAGATAGTCATTATGGGTAGAGCTGGTCAGCCTGGAACAGATCCAGGGAAGCCAGCCCCAAGGGAACAAGGTGCTGACATCCACGGAGCCCTCAGGCTGGTGCCAAAGGAAGGGAGGGCTCCACTCCCGAGCCCGGCTGGCAAATTTTGGCCAAGACCAGGCTGGCACACACACCTTCTCCATTCTGTTTCCAACTGGGCAAGCGGTGCACACAAAAAAAGACTTTATTGCCTGGTGGGCTTCACGGCAGAGGTAGGACTCTGGAGGGTGGGCAGGTAAGAGTTGGTGAGGCACAGAGGAAGGGGAAGGACAGTGCAAGCAGAGAAGGTGGGAATGAACTGAGCATGCAGTGTTCAGTAGGCTGGCCTCATCGTCATCTTCACCATCACATTTATTGAGGGGCCTGGTGGGCAGGGCACTAGACAGAACACACAAAGACAAGGACCCTGCCCTCTTGGGGGTCCCATTCTAAGAGACAAGACAGAAAAGGACAGAGCGTTCTCATTGCCGGGCATTCTGGCTGCTGGACAGAAGCGCCCCCTCCCCCCCAATGCCACGATGCCCTCACCCCTTCATGCCTGGGGTGCCCAGGGCCTGGAGTGTATGTATGTGTTTATGGGGGGAGGGGGACAGCGTGTGGTCCCAAGGGCTACCTGGCCATCCTAGGTGAAGGCCCTCCTGGCAGCTACACCAATAGAACCAGGGGATGGAGGAAAGGAAGAGGCCAGGGAGAAATCTGAGGATATCTCCAGCTGCCCTGGCGTCATGCCTAGTGAAAGGCCCCTTCCCAGGTTACTGGTGGATCGTGGAAAATGCCCCCACCCCCACCCTGCAAGCCTAGATGTGGGAATGCTCCCTTCTTGGGGCATGGGAAAAAGCAAGCTCTGGCCAGCCCTGAAACCCTCCCCCCACCCCAGCCAGGGAGAGAGAAATAGCAGAGTTCCCTCAAAGCTGGGGGGCAAAGTCCCCTGCCCCCCCCAGCCCTACCCACTGTCTCATCTTCCTGGAGCCCCTTTTCCTGGGCTCTGCCTCCAGGGGCAGGGACCTTGCTGGAGTCCTGGGGGAAGGGGAGCCCGCCCCTCCAACACCTCACTCCTCAAGGATGGTGGTGGTAGGAGCCTGGTATCAAGTCTGTCTGGGGGCCCTCCTAGAGGGGGGCCACGTTCTAAGCCCTACCGATGGGGGGGTTCTGACTGCGGGGGCCGGGGGCTCAGCAAGGAGGCCTGGCCGAGCAGGCGCAGGGGGGAGCCCTGGACTGGGGGGGAGGACAGGGCGGGAGTCCAGAGGTGGGAGGTTTCGGGGTGCTGCAGGCAGGCCCCTGGCAACCCCTGAGGGCAGCAGAGCTGCTGTGGCAGGGGCCAAGGCGTAGCGCAGCTGGAAAAGTTTGGTGGGTGCTGCAGCAGGAGGGGGCGAGGGTGGAGGGGGTGGGGTGGGGGCTGAGGCCGCTCCTGCTTTAGCAGTAGCTCCTGAAGCTTCTCGGCCTGGGTCCGACGCAGATGGGCCAGGGCTCGGCCCCGCTGGAAGGCTGGCAGGAAGGCCTCTAGACTCTGCTCCCCGAGTAGCAGCTGCTCCATCTGCTCCTGGGGCACAAGAGAAGAAGAGAGAGCTTTGTGGGAAGGAGGAAGGAGGATGAAGAATTGAGAAGCAATATCAAGGGAGGGCAAAGATCGGCAACCTTGGCCCCCCAGCACAGGGCCCACCTCATACCCTCCATTACTGTGTCCCTTCTGCATTCAGAAGAGTCTTGATACCTTCGGGGGAGACCATGGGGGTAGTAGGCAGTCATGACACGATGGTACCAGTCCCAGCTTCTGCCACTGCCCCCCTGAGGGACCAAGTCACTTAACCTCTGCGGCTGTTGTGTAAAAGGAGGGGCTTGGACTAGGTGGTTTTGGGGATTCCATGATGAGACTCCCATATAGGAGGGCAGCTAAATGTTGGCTCACAAACACTAACTGTAAATGTTGTAGCCACTAAGGGAGTGGAGAGATGACTGAAGTAGTCAAGGAAGGCTCCATAGAAGAGGTAAGCCATGACTAGGGCTTTGAAGGATTGGAAGAATTGGGATAAGGAGAAAAGAGGAGGGAAGATGGCAGCAGGGAAGATGTTAGAAGACTAACAATATGGTTGTTGGGAGAATGAGTAGTATGTCTAGGGGGACAGTGAGAGAACCCTGGAATAATTGGAGCACTGAATCAAGGTCTCACTCCCCTTCTCCTCTGTCACAGGTCCCACTAAAGCAACTCCCTAGAGGGCTAAACAATTCTGATACATGAACAAAATCAAGAGTGGCATCATAAGAAATAACGACTGGTATATTTCAGAGAAGCATAGGAAGATTTATCAGAAGTGATAGAGTGAAGTCAGTGGAATCTGAAAAACAATACACACAATGGCTATAACAACCCAAGCCAAAAGTCCACAAAAACCAAACATGACGGAACACAGTGTAATTGTGAGGAACAAGCTTGGGCCAGAAGAAGAGTTTAGAAAAATGCGCCACCCTCCCTTCCTTGCAGAAGTAGGTGGACTATGAGCATGGAATACTGAATACACTGTCAGACACAGCCGTTGGTTTCAGTTTTGATAAACTTTCCCCCCCATTATGTTTTAATCTTTGCTACAAGGGATAGTTCAGCTAGCAGGGGAGGAGGAGGGAGATATTTGGAAATGGATGTGATGTAAAAGTGAAAGACAGCAGTAAAACAGGATAAATTTTTAAAATAATAGCAAGAAAAAGGAAAAGCAATCCTTCTCCCCTCCTCACCTCAGCCTCCTGCTCAGCTTCCTCCAGCTCTGCCCGAAGCCCATTCAGGGCACACTGTGGGTTCCAGCGTTGCACATTCACCTCTGGGGACCACAGGGACACAATCAAACTAGCCTCCCTTCCTTCTTGTAGGGGGAACCAAGGTGCCCTAAGCCCAAGAACTCATCTTGCTGGAGTCACATCACCTTGCCTAGTGGGCAGCTAAAGAGCCCCAGAGTGCACAGAGCTCTGGGCTTAAAGTTGGGAAGATCTGAGTTCAAATCCTTCCTCAGACACTTACCAGCTGTGTGACCCTGGGCAAGTCACTTCATCATGTTTGCCTCAGTTTCCTCATCTGTAAGATGGGGATAATAAAAGCACCTATCTCTCAGAGTTGTGGTAAAAAAAAAATCAAATGATTGTTTAGCACAGTGCCTGGCATATTGTAAATGCTATATAAATGTTAGTCATTATTATTATTATTATCATTGTCATTGTTATTTCTTCGACTTTGCAAACCCTTCTAATAAGTGTCAGGAGGCAAATATCTAGTTTCTAAGTGATGGGGACTAGAGCTGTGATTTAATTGGGATAGGAACCCCCAAAAAATGAACCTCCCGCTACCAGTGCAGGCTAGCACCTTCTTTGTACCTCAGAGAACTTCCTAGGACACCAACAGGTGAAGTGACTTGCCCAGGGTCATGCAGCCAGCACAGGTCAGAGGTAGGGTTTGAATGTGGATCTTCCTGGCTGCAAGGCCTATACAATACCACCCTACCTCTTGTAAGTTAAAGAATGGGAGGAGGGCTGCTGCTTTGTGACTTGACTTGGGGATTTTGAGGGTGTTGAAAAGCCAGGGCTAGAAGTCTGAGTGACTTCATTTCCAAAGCCTTCATTTTGGGGATGTGCTCCCTCATCCCTCTGACTTCCTCTTTGGCCTTAGGCCAGGAAGAAGACAAGAAAAGGAAGAGCCAGTGGCCCAAGGCCAACCCAAGGCCAAGATGGATCCTTCCCCTTCCCCTATTAGAGCCTTTCTCACTTCACCCAGGACATGCAGGGTCCCCATGAAGCCCTGCCCTTGCCTTTGGGGCTTGAGGCTCTGGACCTTTACCTCCATCTGCCTCCCTTTGACATTTCCCAACCTCACTCCAATATTCTGCCCAACCTCTCGGGGCCTTGCTCCAACCTTTCCAAAATGACACCAAGCTAATCCCTCATGTGCTCACAGGGGCCAGTGTGTTACCAGACCAAGCCTCCACCTTCACTGTCCAATCCATCAGTGACTTTAATGGGGCAGGAAGGGATGCCTCTGACAGCCAGCAGTGAGGATCTTTGGTGAGAGACAGGCTAGGGGCTGTTCCTTGGACACTGATGGCCAACACTTACCCAGCCTCTGCTGTTTGTCCCAGCAGCTCTCCACCAGCTCCCGGAGCTCTTGGTACTTAATGGCCAAAGCAGCTTTGCCCATCTCCAGCCGAGGTCGCAGGGCCAGGTTCTCCTTGGCTAAGGTGTAATTGGAGGCCAGACATGCCTCCCGCTCCAGCTGCAGGCCCTGGAACTAGGGAGACAGAAGTGATCCATTCATCCATCCATCCATCTATCCCCTTTTTTATTAAGTAGCCCTTTCCTGTGTGCTCAGCCCTCTTCTCCAACATACTTCAGAGAAGGTAGGAGAAGCCATAGTTCCTGCCCTCAAGAGGCTTTCATTCTATGGAAAGAGACAAACCCAGCCATATGTATAGTGCACTTCTGGGTGTCAGTAGACAAATGATATTCTCATTTGGCTTTGGCCACTATGTAATCTTAGTCAAAAAGCATTTCTTAGGTGTTCACTATGTACCGGACACTAGGCACCAGAGACCCCAAATGTGGTACAGGTGGAAGACCACTAGGTTTGGAGCTGGAGGATTTCTGAAATCTCTTCCTCCTAGAAATCTATGATCCTAAGACATAGCTTTGGATACGACATAATGGACAAAGCACCTGACTTGGTCAGGAAGACCCAAATCCCACCTCACTTACCTATTGTATGACCCTGAGCAAATTACTTAACTTCTCTTTCATAAAAAAAAATGGGGAGAATTGCATTAAAAATGTGGGGACCTGCCCCCAAAATGGGGAGAACTGCACAGGGCTGAGGTGTGGATAATGTGTGTAAAAGGGCTTTGTAAACCTCAAAGCATTACATAAATATAAGCTATCATTTTCATTTCCTGTGAGACTTCACACAAGTCACTCTACCTCTCCAGGTCCCAGCTTTCTCCTCTATAAAAGGAAGGGACTGAATTAGATGGCCTCTGAGGTCAGGATTTAGCAAACACCACACCCCCAGAGTTCATCCAGTTTCACATGCACACCCACTATAGTTGGGAGAAAGGGGCACCCTTTCTGGAAGTGCTGGGCTCCAACAGATGGCTCAGATGGGGGGTGGGCAGAGGGTGGGGAAGGCCCTTTAGGGCCCCAGCCCACAACAGGCAGGTCTTCCTACACTCTCTGCCTCCAGTAAGAGTCCTGTCCTTGGGTCAGGGGCAGGATGGCAATCAACATCAATGAACGTTAAAGCTGAAAGGACCTCAGAGCTCAGGGACAGAACCCAGCATCCTCCACTCATAGTTGAAGACTAGAAAAGGGGACTTCCCCAAGGTCACATAGCTAGGTACTCAGTAGCAGAGTTAGAGTCATTAAGCACTACAGGCAGGATGTTGTGTTTTCTGAGGCTTTTCAAAGTACCTGTTCTGGAAGGTACAATCCTGAAGCAATGAGAAGTTAAACAACAAAACAAACATAAAGGTGTCCAGACTGAGTGCTGGGAAAATGCCCAGGCTGAAGTCAAAGGTCAGAGGGAGCAATGCCCAACTTCGCATTAGGGACCTCTGTTACACACTTCCCTCTGCTCTTTCCATGGGACAACTCGGCAGCTCTCAGAGATTTTATGGTTTGCTAGGGATGATGAGCCCAATTAGGTGGGCCTCTGGACTAAAACTTTTACCACAGAATTGTTTGTTTGGGATTTTGTGTTTGTTGTACTGATGCCCTTTGTATTTATACTGGAGTCATTTCCAGACATACCCTTCCCACCTCCACCTCCCAAGATGAGCCTTCCCTTGTAACAAAGAAATAAAGCAAAACCACCAGAGACAGAAATGACCAGATGTGCCATATTTCACACCCAGAGACAACCCCCCCATTCCACCACCTCCCACCCCCTGTCTCTGCAATAAAAGAATCGTGTCATTAGAATTGCAAGGGCTCTCAAAGTTCATCTAACCAAGTCCCTTCATTTTGCAGATGAGGAAAATTAGCCCCAGAGAGGTAAAGTTAACTTGTCCAAGAGACTGGATTTGAAAATAAATCCTTTGATTCCAAATCCCACAGCAGGAGGGGATGCCTCCCATCACTGACAGTGAGAGATCTTTTGCATCAGGAAGGTATGGAGATATCTGCTAGACTTTATTTATGCTACAGGACAGTCCTCTCTACCTTCTATATTTCTTTCACTCATAGCTGAAGTGTCTGTATATCCACTCAGTCCCCACACTGACCTTCCTTTTTCTGTCCCCATACATAAGAGCATGATATAGAAAGAGGTTCTGAAGTCAGAAGACCTGTTTCAAATCCCACCCCTGATGCTCACTTCCTGTGTGATATTGAACTTTTCCCCTTTCCTTTGCCTCAGTTTCTTCATCTGTTCAATGAGGGGGTTGGACTCTAAGGTCCTTTCATGGCTTAGACATATGCCTGTCTTCTCTCAAACCCTAATAACAACCACTTGCTTCTCTAAGCTTTGTAAAGTATTTTCTCTCAGCAGCCCTGTAGTATTATCTCTCTGGTAGAGGTGAAGAAATTGGAAGTTTAAGTGACTTGCCCAGCACCACATTGTTAGTTAGTGTCAAACCTTGATAAAAATGTATCTCCTCTGCACTCATTCTCCTATGATATACACACCCCTCCCCTTCTATTCCTCCATGCCTTTCCATGCCTGTTAGGATACAATGCTTTAACTTTGTGCCTCCTATAAACTACAATACCCTTCCCTTTTACTCCCCATAGAATGCACACACCCCCTTCCCTTCTGCCCCCTGTAGAATACATCACTCCTTTTCAGCATCACACTAAAGAACACCCATATGTATGTATATATTCCTTCTGTCCCGCACAGACCATACAAGCCTCTTCTGCTGTCCTCTTTGGAATGTATGTACACACCTTTCTCCAGCTTTCCCACTAAAACATAAGCCTGTCTGACTCCTATAGAATATAGACCCCCAATCCATTCTGTTTTTCTTAGGCTATATATACCCTTCCTTCTATCCCCATAGAATGCACACCTTCTCCTTCTAACTCCTATAGACAACTTATACCTTCTATAGAATGCAAAACAATCCTGCCCTTTACCCTCTATGCAATGCACACAGCCCTTCCCTTCTGCCTTCTAGCCATTCCCTATATCCTACACATCCTCCTTTCTTTCTCCTGGCACATACCCATCCCTTCTGGCCCCTATGGAATAGATCCCCTCTGAACTCTACGAAATGCACATACTTTAGGTCCCCCACAGAATGCACACACCTCTTTCTCTTCTAGCCCCCTCATATACACTTTTCCTCCAGTCCGCTATAGAATATGTCCTCCCTCTGCCCCCTGCAGAATGCACACCCACCCCCTCTCCTGCTCCTTATAGATTGCATCCCCTCCTCCTTTAGCCTCCTATAGAACACACACCTTCCATTCTGTCCTCCATAAGAAATGTTCTCCCCTTCTGTCCCCTTCAGAATGCACACCCACCCATCCACCCCTCCCCTTTTGTCCCCCATTAATGTACACACCGCCTCCTCCTTTGGCTCCCTACAGCGCACACACACACACACACACACACACACACACACACACACACACGCCCCTTCCCTTCCGTCCTCTATAGGGCATGCCCACCCCTCCGTGCGTTGCCGTATAGAGCACCCCGGCCCCTCCCCTTCGGTCACCTACAGAATGCCCCCCCGCCCCTCCCGTCCTGTCCCCACAGACTCCTGGGGCCTTCCCGTTCGGCCCCCTCCGGCCCCCCGCCGAGTGCCCAGCCGCCCCTCCCCCGGGCCAGGGAAGGATGGATGCACACCTGTCCTCTCCCCCACGGCCTGGGAGCCCCGACTAGGCGCGGCCACACCGCCCGCCGGCCCCCGTGGGTCCCCCCAGACCACGGTGCCTCCTTCCTCGGCGACCCCTCCCCCAGCCCCGAGCTCCGGCCAGGCCCCGGCCCCCCAGCCCCAAGCTCCAAGCCCCGGGGGGACCCCCGGCAGGGGCATGTCCCAGGGCGCCTCCCTCCCCGCCCCGGGCCCAGAGGCGGAGCAGGGCGGGGCGGGGCGGGGCTGGCCGCGTCTACACGGCCCGCCCCGTCTACACCGCTCCTACCCACCTTCCTGCTGAGCCTCACGATCCGGTCCAGCTTGGGCTCGTCCTGCAGCAGGTCCCGGAGCTGGCCCGTACTGAGGATCCCAAAGCGGCTCCCCGGGCTCCCAGGGTCCGGCCCCGCGCGCACCGCCCGGGCCCGGTACATGCCGCCGCCGCCACCGCCGCCGCCGCCCCCAGGCCCGGCCCCGGCTCCGGCTCCGGCTCCGGGATCGGCCGCGGGAATCGGCCGCAGCCCAGGCTGGCCGCCAGAGGGCGCTGCCGCCGCTCTTAAAGGAGCCGCCGCCCCGGCCGCCCCGACCCCAGGGGCCCAAAAACCCCCAGCCCCAGCCTCAAACTGCCGAGGCCCAGCCGTCCCTCGGCAACGTCGCCTCTGCCCGGCTAGCGGCATCCAGACCCGACCCAGGCTCACAACCTCCTGTCTCAGTGAACCAACCCCCTGGCCTGGAGACTGAAAGGGAAACTGAGGAAAGGTGCCTGGTCAGCTGGGACAGACGCAGCTCTGGTCTGTTAGAGGAGACACAGACCTGGCTGAGGAAACCTCTGCTCTAGTGGTTGAGACCCGTCCCTGCACTCAGGGAGCCCCTACGCCCTAGGATGTTCTGAGCGCCGGGACAGTCCCTTCTGCCCTGAGAACTCTAGTCTGAGGCCGGGGGGAGGGGGGGAGAAGATAATGAAGAGAGACACAACAGAGCGCCTTTCCCTGGGGAGCCCTTGGTCCTGGTCTGATGCGGGAGACTGTCGGCCTTTCTAGAAGACTTTGAATCGGGGTTAAGACAGAGTCCCAGTTAGTATTTATCAAGCACCTACTATGTGCTAAGCGCTCTGCTCTGGGGACTATGATCTCAGAGAGAGTGGGGGAGAGAGAGAGAGAGAGAGAGAGAGAGAGAGAGAGAGAGAGAGAGAGAGAGAGAGAGAGAGAGAGAGAGGGAGAGAGCGAGCTCTGGTCCCTTGGAAGCCCACAGTCTGATGGGTGGATACAGCAGACTTTTCAGCCTAGGTATGGAAATGTCCTTAAAGAAACAGGAACCCCAAAAGATCAAGTGAGAGACAAGGAAAGAAGGAAGGAAGTATTTATTAAGCACCTATTATGTACCAGGCACTTACAAATGTCATCTTACTGGGAGTACCCTGGCAGGTAGGTCCTATTATTATCCTCATTTTACGGTTGAGGAAACTGAAACAAAGAGATTAAGTGACTTGCCCAGGGTCACTCTGCTAGAGTAGGTGCCTAGTAGGTGATTTGAACTCAGGTCTCCCTGAGCGCTTTATCCACTGGGCCGCCTAGCTGCCCAAAAGACAAATCAAAAGAAGTGAAGCCAGCCAGACAAGGACACCCCCCAAAAACCGGAGGTAACCACCCCCTTCAGAAAGCCAGTCTGGAGAGGACTGCTTAGTAGAAGGCACCCTCTGCACCTGTGTGCTCCCACATTAATGCTGCTCTCACCCCTAAATTTGGAAGTAATGGAAATACTCCCTGTCCCCAAAGGGCTGTACTTCAGCTATTGTTCATTGCTGTGTATGGACAGTCTCTGCATGTGTCTGTCAAAGGCACGGGGGTGATTTTCTGTGGTGAGTATCCAGCACAGAACACAACCAATTGTGGCTCAGATGAGGGTGATAGAGGAGGAAAAGGAGGAGGCGACATAAGGAAATCCCTGGTTAGGCAGGAAACAGTGGTCAGTCATCGGTATGGATTTTCCATGGTTTGTGTGGATGTGATTCTGTCCCCACGATCCTGCCCCTCCCCCTCTGTCTCTTTTCTTCCCTCCACGTCCTCGCCCTTGTTCCTCTCTCTCCATGTCTTTTGGCTCCTTCTTCCATGTCTCTGGCCCCATCATCCATATCCCCCACCCTCCATGTCCTTGTCCATCTCTCTATGTCTCTGTCCCCTTCCCTGTTTCCCCCCTCATGTCCCTGTTGCTCTCTCTCCTTTCGTCTCTAGGTCAATCAGTCAACAAAGCTTTGATTAAGCAATTACTGTGTGTCAGACCCTGGATTAGGCAATGGGGATACAAAGTATCCCTGCCTTAAGGAGCTTATTTTCTGCTGGGGAAACACAACTCACAGTCAGATACATACAGAATAAATACAAAATCAGTAAATGGAGAGAGAGGTGGTTGTTAACAACTGGGAGAATCAGGAAGGACATCTTGAAGGAGATGGCGTTGAGCTGAACCTTGAAGGAAGCTGGGATTTCTAGGAGGCAGAATGAGGGGGGAGGCACTGCAGGCATGATAAGTTGTTGTGGGTGGAGAACAGTTGGCTAGGTTGTTGAGAGCATAAGGACATTGAGGAGAATGATACTGGTGATTGGCTTGGAAGGAGAGTCTAGAGCCCCATGGTGAAGGGCTCTAAGAGCCAAACAGAAGAATTACTATTTTATTTTAAGGACAAAAGAGAGCCAGTGAAGCTTCTTAAATCCTTCTTCCATGTCTTTGTCTCTTCCTCCCTCTCCATGTCTCCATCCCTTCTTCCATGTTCTTTTTTCTCTCCCAAACCCTGTCCTTGCTTGACTGACCCTGGTCTAGAGGAAGGATGAGATTCCCCTAGGCTAAAATTGTTTTCTCCTTCCTTCCTTCCTTGAGATTTGGTCTACATCTCTGCTTTGCCAGTCTCCCATCTATCTTTTCCTTCATCTATCACTTCCTATGTAATGGTCCCCATGATATCTACCCCAAGCATGTGAAAACTTTCCCCAGTGAAATGAGTGGATGGGAACAATTTGTTCCAATGGCCATAAAGGCAGCTGAAGCAGGCACTGTGGAGCACTTAGAGCTTGATCAGACATGGAAGATGCCAAGGTCATCCGCTGCCATCACCAGCCATCCTGTCTTTTGTCTTGCCACTGGACTTCAATGATTCTGGGAGAGAGAAGCTGATGACTTAGTCCAACTTTGTCTCACTTAAATCCAACTCACAAGCAAGTCAAGACATCATCCTGTGATGTCATTGGCTGTCTTTGAAACACAGGATGAACAGCTATACCCCCTACACACCCATTTAGCTTATAAGCCCAACACAATGCTTTGAGTATAGTAAATGGTACATAGGTGCTTGTTGATTGAATTAAACAGAATCATTTCCAGAAAGTGCTTCAGGAAGCTCCTGAGACAGCCTAAGGCAGGAATGGGGAACCTGCAGCCTCCAGGCCACATGTAGCCCTCTAGGTCCTTAAGTGCTGCCCTTTGACTGAATCCAAACTTCATAGAACCAATTCCCTTTAATAAAAGGATTTGTTCTGTAAAACTTGGACTCAGTCAAAAGGCTGCACCCAAGGACCTAGAGGGCCACATGTGGCCCTGAGGCCACAGGTTCCCCACCCCTGAACTAGATGCCCTTTCACATTGGAGACCCTAACCCTCTTCAGGAGAAAGCCCCCTTACCCAACTGCAAGCCCGTGCCCCTTCAGGGTAACTCAATTCTCTCTCCAGGTCAGAAGAGAGCTCATAGAAAGGCTCTACTCCTCAGACTTTACACCTAGCTCTTGCCTTGGGCCTTTCTAGTATCCCTAGTATGTAATTAGTGTGTGTGTGTGTGTGTGTGTGTTTGAGGCAATTGGGGTTAGGTGACTTACCAGGGTCACACAGCTGGAATTAATGTGTGTTACAAAGTGTGTGTGTGTGTCTGTGTGTGTGTGTGTCTTGTTCTCCCTTACACCTTAAACTCCAGTTAGGGCAGGCACTATGTCTAATCAAAACTTTATAGATGTACCAAGTCTAGGATGTGTTCTGCTCACAGTACATGCTTTTAAAAATGTTTCTTAATGCAAAATAAATGAGCCATGGTATAGGAGGGAGATAGCATAGTATGACAGAAAGGTAGGGCTCTGGAGTTAGAAGATATGGATTCAAAACCTGACTGTGATGTTTACTGTTTGTGTGACCAAGAGGAAGTCACTTCTCTCTGGGCTTGTTTCCTCGACTCTAAAATGATCCATTGGACTGGCAGGCCTCGGCAGGCCCTTTCAGCTCATGGTCTATGAGTGGACTCTTGGAAAGCCCAGCAGAACATGCCCCAGTCTCCTCTCTTCAGTCAACCTAGAAAGCTCCCTGACTAGATGGAACCCCTGAAACCTCCTGCAGAGTAGACCAACCCAAACCCCTGTATTAACTGGCCATCAGCCCTAGGAAAGAGAAAAAGGGACAAAGCTGAGTTGGGGCTTGGGCCAATGTGGCCACAGCTAAGAGCTGAGTACAAGAAAAGACAGGAGAAACTGGGGCCAGTAATTTGTAAGATTGTAACATTTCTCCTGAGCTCTCCATAGTTCTCCAGAAAGGTGAGAAGTCGCCATATGTTAGGCAGCAGAACACCTTCAATGTGTAGGATGAAGGGTCAGCATTAGTAAGAAGGATAATGGAAGCTCAGTATCAGGGATGGGGGTGGAGAGCATGTTGGAAACAAGGGCTTACTGTTGAGTAAATGAGTTTAGTGTCAGATGGGGATGAGGGGTCAGTGCTGGAGAGAAAAGAACTGATGAGGAAGGGTCAGTGCTGGAGGCAGAAGGTTCAGTTCGGGGATGAGTGTTCTGCGTCAGGGATAGGGGCTCAGTAACAGGAATCAATGCTCAGTGAAACCCTACAGCTTAGGGGCTTAACTTCCCTGCCTTCTTTGCAGAAGTGAAACACTGTGGGTATGGAACACTACACGCCTTGGGCCAGTGAGTTAACCTCTCTAGGTAGGCTTCAGTTCCCACCTATGTAAAGTGAAAAGTTTGGACTAACTGGTCTCTAAGGCCCTTTGGGCTCTGAAGCTGTGTTCCCATGATCCCACATTCTGTCAGCAATGGTGATGTCCTGGTTGGTTTGGCTGAGTGGTTATTTTTAAATAAATTTTAAATCCTCTTTATTTTTTATTCTTTGGCATAAGGGATGGCCCTGTGGGTGGAGGAGGGGAGGGATATACTGGGAAATGAATGTGACAGAAAAACAAAACATAAATGAAAACGTATTTAAAAGAATGGTGGCTTAGTGTTGGCACAAAGCGGGCTCTTAATAAGTACTGGTTGATTTGTTGGTTGATGAGAATGGATCAGTTCTGGGGACAGAAGCTCGGTTCAGGGATAGATGCCCTATATCAGGGATAAGGGTTCAGTGTCAAGGATTTGGGCTCAGTGTTTAGAATGGTGGGGGTGGGGGGGAGTTAAGTTATAGATGGGAGAAGGGCTCCCTGCTGGGAACAGAAGTCTCAATGGATGGATGGATGGACAGATGGATGGATGGATGCTCATTGTCAAGGATGGGAACTCAAAATTAGGAATACAGGCTCAGTGTGGTTATAGCACTTCAGTATTGGGGCTTACTTCCAGGGACATGGGCTCAGGGTGGAAGAGAATGGCTCTGTGTCTGGGATAGAGGCTAGAGCCTCAAGAATTCCCCAGGCTGTAACCAACCTGAGAGAGAGGCTAGAAGCCCCAATGTCCCTCTTTCCCTACTCATTTGGTAGGACACCCCAAATGTTTCCTTCCTTTTTCCCTCCTCCTGGGCCCCAAAGCTTAGGGGCCGGGCACCTGGAAACTCAGGTGATGGGGGTGAGGTGAAAGATAAGGAGGCACGAGAAGCACCCCGGACTGCGATTGGCAGCAGCGCCCAGCTCCTGCTCCTGGGCATGGCTGCCCCACAGGCTGCTGCACCACTGATCCGCTGCCTCCCACGTGCTAAGGAGAGAAGGAGGCACCAGAGAGAGGGTCAAAGGACACCTTCAAGAGGCCGGCAACAGGCAGCCAGGGGACAGATCGTTGGGAACTACTGAAGCTCTGAGCTTCAGGCAGAACAACACATAGAGCCCTCTGGTGCCTGAGCAGAGGAGAGTGTGGGCCTGGGCAGCCGGGACAGAGAGGAGGGACAGAGCATCCTGAGCCACCCACCCAGGAGGGGGAAGTGGAGGAGCAGCCACTCATACCACCCACAATTCCCAAGCAAACCAGGTGAGAGGCCTTCGGGTTAGGAAAGTGAAGAAAAGGTGGCAGGGAAGGGGAGGTAGCCAACGAAGGAAGGGGGAGTGGGCCTAGCACCAGGTGACTTCCACTCTGGGCTCGTTGGTGTTGTTGTGTCTGGTCTATACCTGAGCCCAGGAGCTGTCAGGCACAAGGAACTGCCCCTGTGGGGCATGCCATCTGTTACATAGGCATGGGGGAGTGGTCCTCCAGCCCCAGTGGGAGCCAAGGGACAGAAAATCCTGGTCCCTGTAGTGCCAATGGGCCACACTCAGCCTCAGCTCCCCTAGTACAGACTAGTTCAGGCTTTTGGAAGAAAGCACAGAAGTAAGAACCCAAGAATCTGAGTCCACCATATATACATATGTACTTTTATATGTATGTATGTATGTGTGTGTATCTGTGAATGTATGCGTGTATATATATATATGTGCATGTATGTATTATGTGTGCTCTGTGTGTGTGTGTGTGTGTGTGTGTGTGTGTGTGTTAGTCAGAGGTGGTGAGGGTGAGAGACATCTACATTTGTCTATTATTACATTTGCTAACTGAATTCTCATGAGCCAAGCTCAGACAGAAGTCTAAGAATTAGGACCACAGAAAGGGCTTATGGGGTTAAAGGACTCCTGGGTTAGGGGTGGCTGGTCTAGGAACCCAGGAGAGGCCCCCACCCTTAAGGTTTCCCTCTCCATGAGAAATCTCAGCCTCCAAGTGACTAATGCTAGGTATGAGCTCTGACAATGGAGAATAGAGTTCCCCAGCTCCTGCACAGCTGAGCTGGGGGGCACAAGATTCCTTGTTCTAGGGGGAGAGAGTTTTAGGGATGGTGTGCCTAAGCAGCCTGACACCCAGGTGTCTAGCCAAATTGGTGGGGGAAAGGAGAATGAAGGGGGAGGAAAGTGGACCTCAAGAAATCCAGCCCTTTTCACCTGGGGTAAGTGAAGGTAAAGGATTCCTTGTTGGTCAATAGACCAGCCCTGGTCACTCTTGTTGCCTGGAAAGTTGAATGTGAGTTTTCCTTACCACCTCCACCACCCCTAAAAAGGATTGTCTTACCTCGTCTTACTTTTCAGTAGAGAACTCCCTGGCTGGGTCTGGGTTAAGATTTAGGAGCCCTGGGAGTCCTGGTATTCTCAACTGAGTGGGTGATTTGTTTAAGTGACCTTAAGTCACCTCCCCTTTCCTCTGGACCCCAGTTTGCTCATTTGTAAAGTGAGGCAGTTGACATTTCTGGAGAACCTATGGTGAGGCATGTCACCCGCCTGATAGACACAAGATGCAGAGGCATACTTTTCTGGACACAGCCACTGTGAGCATTTGACATATTGACTATGTTTATTGTTACAAGGGTTTGGTTTGGCTTTTTTTCCTTGCTGTCTGTTAATTGTGGGGAGGGGTATCAGAGGAGGGAAGGGGGATTGGCAATAGTGATGCAAAAAAAAAGGAGCTAGTGAAACTTTTTTTTTAAATGTACAGAAGAAGTTCAGAAGGAAGTCTAGACATGAAGGATAGTTTTGAAAGTTTTTTCTTAAAGCAAGTGTTATGAAATGGAGATTCCTGGTTTCCTATAGAATCCTCTTTTTGTGTTCTGTTGTATATACGGAAATGCTCTCTCGCTCTCTCTCTCTTTGGTGTTTAAGTTCAGAATTTTTAAAAAATTAAAATTTAAAAATAAATAAAATAAGGGGATTCGACTGGGTTCCAAGCTTCTTTCCACTCTAGCTCTGTAACATGGCCCATTCCTGAGTCTGAGTCCCACAGAACAGAGACAGAGGGTATGGCCAGCATCAGCTTGACCACAAAAGGAAGAAATAGGAGTTTCTTATGTCAGTAGTACCACGTGTGGATGGGACTGGGTGGGGCTAGGTGACTCAAGCTCTTCCTTGGCTGCTCTGAAACCCTTCCTTTGTTTCCCCTTCCTTCCTCACCCCAGCCTGCTGACCTTCAAAAGCCCTTTCTGCTTCCATATGTGCAGAGGAATGATGCTCAGAGCAGGATCCTGTACAGGGTAGATGCAGAAGACTGCTCAGTGAAACTCTGTTTTGGGGGATCATTTCCCTATTGTCCTGTAGTTTTGATGCCTTTATCCATCCAGCTGAGATATCCTGACATTGCCAGGTAGGAGCCACTTGGATTTCCCTTGGGTAGAAAGAGGACACTCCTGCCCCCTAGGTAGCCATGAGTGGGCTTGGAGCAGGTTTTTCCTTAGTGGGGATGGGGTGCATAAAACCATTTATACTCTCAAATACTGTCTGTGGCCAGAGTTAGGTATGGTCTACAGCCAGTATTAAGAATCAGTAAGCCACCTATATCAGATTATACACCGTCTTGTGGAGGGAAGAGGAAGGGAAGGGGGAAAAAATTTAAAACTCAAAACCTTATGGAAGTGAATGTTGAGAACCAAAAATAAATAAATCATTTAAAAATAAAAATTTAAAAAAAAAGAATCAGTAAGTCACCAGTGATAGAGGTTAGTCTGTGACTAGAGTTAGGGTCATGGTCAGTATCAGGGACTTGTCTGGGTCTGGGGTCAAGACTAGTTAAAACCCCACTTAGGTTTAGGTAAGCTGTCCCACTTGTTTCCTGTCCATAGCATTCCATTTCCAGCCTCCATAACTTTATGTGGACCCCAATACATGTACATATGAGGGAGCAAGGAGGCACAGTGGATAGAGCACTAGACTTGGAGAGAGGAAGACCTGAGTTCAAATCTACCCTCAGATACTTACTAGCTGTATGATCCAGAGCAAATCACTTAATCTCTGTCAACCTCAGTTTCCTCATTTGTAAAATGGGGATGATAAGAGCACCTACCTCCCAGGGTTGTAGTGAGGATGAAATGAGACATTTGTAAAGCACCTTGCAAAACTTAAAAAATTATATACATGCTAGTTCTTATCATTACACTGTTGTTGTTGTTAATTCCATGTAAAATAGAGGCTTCTTGAGGCAAGGATAATTTCATTTTTGCCTTCCTTATCCCCAGCACTGCGCTCGGTGCCTGGCACACAGTAGTTAATAATAATAGCTAGCATTTAGATCTAAGACAATTCCGAAAGACTCATGCAGGAAAATGTTATCTACACCCAGAGAAAGAACTATGGAGTCTGGGTGCAGATCAAAGCATACTATTTTATTTTTCTTTATTCCTTTTTTGGGGGGGGTTCTTTCTCATGGTTTTTCCCTTTTGTGCTGATTCTTCTTTCACAAAATGACTAATGTGGGAATAGGTTTAATATGATTGTACATGTATAGCCTATATCAGATTGCATGCCATCTTGGGGAGGGGGAGGAGTAGGGGGGGGAGAAAGGGAGAGTAAAATTTGGAACTCAAAATTTTATAAAAATGAATGTTGAAAACTAAAAAAACTTTTTTTAATTTTTAAAATAGCCAACATTTATATAGTGCCTGCTGTGTGCCAGACACTGTGCTTTATAAATACCATATTTGATCCTTGCCACAACCCTAGGAGGTAGGTGCTATTATTACAATAGCTACAGTGCTATTATCACCCTTTTACAGTTAGGGAAACTGAGGCAAACAGCAGTTAAGGTCACATGGCTAGAAAGTATCTAAAGATAGTTTGGGGTTCCAGTTACTCTGCCACCTAGCTCCCTATGGTATGGGTTTAATAAATGCTTACAAATTCAAGTGAATGGAAGACTCAGTAGTGGTCAGAATTAACAACTAGACTGAAGTCAGGGTCACTCTGTGGCCAGCAATAGAGATTGGTCTGTATCAGGAAGAATGGCTCAGTCAATAGCCATGGGCAACAATCAGTCATTGGATAAAGCTGAATCTGTGTCCAGGGCTAGGGATGAGTCCTATGATCCCACAGTCACCTAACCTCTCCGGGGCTGTTTCTGCATTTGAAAGATGAAGGGGTTGGCCTCAATGACCTATCAGGTTCCTTCCAGCTTTAGAGCCAGGGCAGGACTCTATGGAGTGTGATGTCATTTGCTCTTACAGATTTATTCAGAAGCCTGAAATTCAAAGCCAGGGTGAAGAGGGGTGGGTGTGTGTGTGTGTGTGTGTGTGTGTGTGTGTGTGTGTGTGTGTGTGTGTGTGTTTGCAGTCCAATGCCTTCATCACACGCATGTGCAAGCATGAGGGTGAGGCAACATATACCCCTACTGCCCTTTACTGCCTGTGGGACATTAGGTAAGTCACTTGACCACTCTGGACTTCATTTTCTTCATCTATAAAATGTGCAGTTTGGGCTAGATGGCCTCTAATGTCTCTTAGAGCTTACAGGCTGTGATCCTTTAACTCTTTGACCACAAGGGTAGTATGACCCCTGACTGCCAAGGTCCCATGACCTCTGACTGCCAGGATCCAATGATCTCTGACTGCCAGGGTCCCATGACCTCTCACAGAGGCACACCCAAGAGAACAGAGCAGGACATAGAAGGTGTTGTGTCAAGGATGAAATTACTGCTTATCTTATGACCCAGATTCATCACAAACAAACCTTTCAAGTGTCTTTGTACTCAAACTTTGGGCAGCTAGTTCCCAGCATGATCTGGAAAATAGGACTTCTCCTGGAACATGCACAACATTGCAGAACCCAGAGACATGCAGGAAAACCCATCTAGGAACACCAGAACCTCACGCATCTAGACCAGTCAACTGCCTCTATCCTAACTCAACTCTGTCCTGAGCCAGCCTATAAAACCGGCCAAGAGATCAACTTCTCCCATCTTCTGTGTGCTATCTGAAGCCAGAATGAGAAAGAGGTTGGCATCCCTCAGCTGCTGCCTTGCAGACCTCCCCAAGCTGACAATGGGAATGAAAGGAAGAACTAGAAACTGTGTCTGGCTCAAGCAATCTGGAGGTGACCCAGACCTCAGGATAGTAGGAGGAGGGTGATATTGAGGGTCATAAGTTGGCCTATGTACAGTTCAATAAGCTATGGCTTCTCATTCCTGCATCCTCAACCCAGAGGCATGCGTAGCCTACCCATGATTCAAGGTTAATCATTATCATCATTAACACACCTAAACAGCATTTTATATTTTTCCAAATCACTTTCTCCTCCAATTTTACCTGTGATTATCATAGCATCCCTAAGCTGGAGGCATGACAGGGAAGGACTATTGCTTGTGACTCATTGGAAATAGTGCCAAACTTGTAGTCACTGGACATGAGTTCAAATCCTAACTCTCTCATTTACTGCCTGTGTGACCTTGGGCAAATGACTTAACCTCTCTGGGTCTCCAGTTCCTGATCTCTAAAATGAAGGGGTGTCCTTTCCCCTTCTGGACCTAGGATCCAATGAGGGTATTAAGTACTCTGCCAATGTCAAGGAAGGAGGAACCTGTCACACAGTGAGGAAGTGACAGAGAGGGACATCATGAGACGCTGACAGCCACAAGTTCAACAACTGTCATTAGCCAGAGTCTTACACAGTTTCTAGGAGTGCTGAGAAGGTCAGTGAGTCGCCCAGGATCACACAGCCAGCATGCTTTAGAGACAGAACTTCAGCCCAGCTTTTGACCATTCCTCAGTCCTCCCTTTTTCCCCAGGGATCCCCACTTGACTTTGGAGTAGGGGCCCTGGATCCAGAAGAGAACATTTCCTAAATAGGTACCACTGATAAGAGCAGAGTAGGTAGGTGACACATTTCCCTGAGCTGACCTCAAAGGTAAGTGAGTACATACCATACCCAGATGAAGAATCTGCCTGCCTCACACCAAACAGCCCAGTCAGCTCAGCATGGCCCAGCCTCTCAAAGTAAGGACCCTGATCATCTATATCACAAGATTTCCCATCTGTTGTCCTGGTAGACTTTCAATACACTTCCTTTTAGAACAGCTGGGCAGGCAGCATTGTCTTCATTTGACACTTGGGGAACCTGAGGCCCAGAAACATTAAGTCACTTGCCTAAGGTCATTCAGCAAGTTAACAACAGAGGCTAGATAAGAACCAGCTCCTCTAAGTCTAGCCCAGGGCTCTTTCCATGCTGCCTGACAAGCCTCAGACAAACTAAACCAGTGTTAGTGTTAAGACCAGAACCCGGATCTCCTCATTCCCATTTTTTCCATGATATCAATAGAGTTACTAAAGCCTATGTGCAAACATATGTGTTTTCTAATCAAAAAGTATGGGGGAGGGGAGGGCCCTGGGCACTCCTGTGGGGAAAAGGAATGGTAATGAAATAAGACAACGTGTGACAGGCAAAAAACTATAGGATTGGGATTGTTTCAGTCCTGTCCAACTCTTTGTGACCTCATTTTGGGTTTTCTTGACAGAAGTGCTAGAGTGGTTTGCCATTTCCTTCTCCAGCTCGTTTGATGGGATAAGGAAACTGATGCAAACAGGGTTAAGTGACTTTCCCAGGGTCACACAGCTAGTAAGTATGTGAGGCCAGATTTGAGCCCACAAAGATGAATCTTCCTGACTCCAGGCCTGACACTCTACCTACTATGCCACCTAGCTGCCCTCAACAGCAAAGATGTGGGACAGGCAAAAGATCATAGGATTTGGAGTCTGAGGACCTGAGTTCAAATCCCAGGTCTGCCACTTACTCTCAATGTGACCTTGGGGAAAATCACTTACCTACTCTGGGCTTCTGTTTCCTCCTCCCTAAAATGAAGAGGTTGGCCTAGATTGATGGATTCTGAGGACCCTTCCAGCTCCGACAAGCATTTGAATCCTAGAAGGGTTTTATCTACAAGAGAAACTGTCAGTGGCTGATAACCAAGTTCTGCTCACTCAGATCCTGGGGCCTAAGGCAGTGGGTGACCCCAGGGGCTGGTCCTTGATCTTTGGTTTCTTCTCACACCTGCCTTCCACCCCTCTTCCTCTGCTGGTGCCCTTTCTACATTTACACCCCCTAAAGCCCTCGTCTGACTTTCACTGTCGTCATTTTCCCTCCTTTCAATTAATTTATTTATTTTAGTTTTCAACATTCACTTCCACAAGATTATGAGCTCCAAATTTTCTCCTCATCTCTTCCTCCCCCACCCCAAGAAGGCATGCATTCTGAATATCCCTTCCCCCAATCTGCCCTCCTTTTGTTGACATTTTTGCTTTTAAACTGAACCTGTGATTTCCTTGGTTGAGGGAACTCTGGGTGGGAAAATTCCATCTACTAGTGCAGGTCATTATTCTGGAGCTTAAGAGTCTTAGACAACTGCAGGGAATACTGAGGTCAGTAACTTGGTTAGGGTCATACAGCCAGTGTGTTCAAGAGACAGAACCTGAACCCAGGTCTTTCTGCCTCTAAGGCTGACTTACTGTCCACTGCATTGCCCTATCTCGACTGTGGTGTCTGTCATCATCCTCACAAAAGTTCAAGAGGTATTTGCATTGCGACAAGAGGTAGAAAGATCCAGAAGCTGTCCCAAGATCATAGCTCGAGAACTGGAAGGGGCCTCAGAGACTGGCTAGCTAACCCAAGTGTCATTTTACAGACAATGAAATGGAAACTCCAAGGAAGGGAAATGACTTGCCCAAGATCACACAGCCTGTAAGCAGGACAGTTGTCAAGAATTAAAGCACTAATGGTGGAAGCCATTTCACCTTTCTAGGTCTCAGTTTTCCCCGTATGTAAAATGGAAGAAATAACCTCCATCTTATCACTTGCACAGGGTTGTTGCGAGGATAAGATGAGATAATGAAATTATTCTAGACCTTTTTTAGCTGGAAGGAATTATAGTTACAGTTGAAATGTGATCTAGTGCTGCTGGAAGGTGGGAATGAAATTCTAAGGTTCCTTCTGGGCTTAAACTGGTGGTCCTATGATCCTATCCATTGCCCTTGAAGTTGTGGGTGAAGGTGGTCCAGCTCCTCCATCCATTTCTATGTTTCAGGGCTGCTACAGCTAGACTTTACAAATACCTCATTGATCTTCACAACCCCACAAAGGAGGCACTGTCTGTCATTCTCTGTATTTTACAGAGAAGGAAACTGAGGCACAGAGAGGTTTAATTGATTTGCCCAGAGTCACACAGCTAGGAAGGGTCTGAGGCTGGATTTGAATGCACTTTTTTTTTGTTTTTGCTTTTTAGTGAGGCAATCAGGGTTAAGTGACTTGCCCAGGGTCACACAGCTAGTAAGTGTAGAATCCGCATCTTCTTGATTCCCAGGGTCGGTGCTAGATGTACTGGGCCACCTAGCTGCCTACAGGAAAAGAGAAAGGGTGACCATGGTTTTCTAAATGTGGAGAAAGTTTACATTCAAGTGCCCGTGAAGGCATTTTGAAATGTAGGTCAAAAACCCAGACACAGAAGAGCCCTCAGGAAGTCCTACATTCAAATCCCAGTTCAGACCCTTACTATGTGACCCTGAGCAAGTCACTTTAACCCCTATGTGTTTCAATTTCTTCTTCTCTAAAAGGAAGGGGTTGGACCTAATGGCCACCCCCCATTTCTAATTCTATGACCTTAGGATCCCACTTTCACTCTCAGAATGTACTGACATTGTCCCATGCTCACCACATTACTATGAAACAGACACTTTCCTTCCCATCTGAAAGGTAGGAAAACTGAGGCCCCATGGTAGAAATAACCCAAACAAGATTATGCATAAAGCATATCAGTGAAGGAACTAGGATGGAGAACCAGGATTCCCATCTGATAGAATGGAAGACTTTAAAGGCACTTGTCTTGTGTCCCCAGCTTGGCACCTAGTTGTTCATCCTTCCTTCTCAAAGAAGACCAATGATATCAGGAGGGTAATGTCTTGACCTGCAAGTGAATTGGATTTAAGTGAGGTAGAGCTGTGCAAAATCATTATAGGAGGTCAGTGAATCAACGAATGAATGAAAGAAAAAGCATTCACTAATTGTTATGTGTTAAAAGCTAGAGATAAAAATATAAAATGAAACTCACCATTCTTCAGGAACTTGCAGTCTAATGGAGATGACATATCTAAGAGGAGTAGGGAGTGGTCAGGGAAGGGTATTTTGATCTGGAAAGTGCTAGGGATGATGAATGGAGCCTTCAAGTAGTCCAAATGTCTCATCTTTTCCAGAGACAATGGTTCTATTGATCGATTATGGTTCTAAAGCAAAGGGTGGAATGGATGGGGCCAGGTCCTCTGATGGTCTGGTTTGTAGGATATAGCAACAGCAACTGTACAGAAAGTAGCCAGGAGCTAAAGGGAAGATGAAGGGAGGCACTTCTCAAACACTTACTGATAGATTGATTGACTCCCAGGCTAGAGTGCTGGCCACTTGAACAGCAATAATTCTCACTGTAGCATCTAGGAGCTACAGGTAGAATCAGCATGTTTATAATATGACCATATTCTGAACTCAATTTAATTTAAATGTTAATAGTAAATGATTGCTAAGGGCCTTTCTAGATCTAAATGCTGATTCTATATTGGAGACCCATAGCTTTCCTAGGTCCTATTCTGCTATCACTGGCTAAATGGTGAAAACTCTATTTTTTATTATAATTATTTATATTTTATTATCTCATTATTACATATCAATTATACCACAATCATAATCATATTGTTATAAAATAGTAATTCTATTATATAATACATTGTATCATATGGAAGCAGCTAGGTGGCTCAGTGGATAAAATGCTGGGTCTGGAGTCAGGAAGACCTCAGTTCAAATTCAGCCTCAGATGCCTGCTAGCTGTGTGACCCTGGGCAAGTCACTTAACTTTTACCTGCCTTAATCCACTTGGAGAAGGGAATGGCAAACCATTCCAGTATCTTTGCCATGGACAGCATTGGCATGCTATGGTTCAAGGGCTCATGAAAAGTTGGACATTCTAAAAAAAAAAAAAGAAAAGAAAAGTTGGACATGACTGAACAACAATTACGTTATATATTATGTGATATGTGATAATAATCATTATAAAAATTGTAATTTTTTGGACATCTCCTCTTTCAAATTGGCTTCATTGCTATATGGGTTTTCTCATGTTCTCATCCACTACTCCATCTCCTTAGTAGCTTGCTTACGGTAGTTGACTCTTGCCTTTTCCCATCTATGAAAATTTTACCTCTTCTTGTGAGCCTATGTCTGGATGAGAAACCTTCCTTCTGTTTTGAATCTTGCTGGGGTATGTACCCAATACTGGGATCTCTGCGTCAAAGGATATGAGATGTTTAGTAACCTTTTTTGCATAATTCCAAACTGTTTTCCAGAAGAGTTGGACCACATCTTTACCAACGGCATCTAACTCTCTTCCCACCACCCCTACAGCTGAGAATCAAATTGCCTCTACTTCTCATTCTTGCCAATTTGATTCCACCTCTCATTTTATAGAGGAAGAGATTGGGGCCCAGAGAGAAGGGACGCGCCCAGGTCCCTTCTCACCTGGTTAATGGCTGAGTTTGGAGCAGAACTCAGGTCTCCTGGCTCCCAGTTCAGGGCTCTCTGAGACATGGACTACTGTTGCTTCTCTTGGTTGAAGTGTAGGTCTGGTCCCCAAACACAAGACTGTAAAATGGTCTTCTCTCACATCCTCATAGGGCTGAGCACGCACAACAGCTCTCTGGAAATACCTTTTCATTGATTGATTGGCCCACATAGCTGGGATTTGGAAAAGAGCAAAAGGGCAGAGCCTAAGGTCTTCCCGAAAGGGTTTGGTGCCAAGTTATATGATAAGCTCAAGTGCCCACGTCAGTCATTCAGTTCATCCATATGGCTTTCTCTCACCAACCTTCTTTTTTCTGTTATGAATTTGATAGACACAAACACTTCTATATACAAAGAACAGAAAATGAAGGTTGCATAGGAAACTGTGAGCCTCTATTACTTACAACTTGGGTTTTGAAGAAGATATATATTAACTTTAACATGGTAGTACCTACACTACCCTATTTGCCCTTCTGATTTTCCTTTTGCCTGATTCTGCATTTTTTCCTCATCGATGTTCTTTTCTTTTGAGGGGGCGTCTCTATTACTAGGGTCCCTCCCATCACCCCAACCCCTCTAATGAAAATAAAAGCCCTTCCTTAATAAGTTTAGTTCAGCAAAGCAAACCCCCACATTGGTCTTATCTGAAAATGTCTGAATCTACAATCCATCACCTCCCAGTCAAGATGTGGCAAATGTCTTCAACCTTCTCCACATACCTGCCCCTCATTCAGGCTTCCACTGGGTCTTCCAATCCCTTCCGGGCACTGTCTCCCGTTTCGAACTTCATCTCTCTTGCTCACATATTTCAAACACTTTTTTGCCTCCTTGCCCACTATTTCTCTATTTCTTCTCCTATTCTTCTCTTTCCATATCTCTCCCTTTTCAACTCTTCTTCCTCTCTCCATCCTGCCTCCAATTTTTAAAACTTAATTTTATTATTTGAAATTGGCAAAAATTTATTTTATCTCTCATCTCCTTCCTTACCGAAAAAAGAAAGAAAGAAAGAAACCAAAACCTCTGCAATAAATATGCATAGTCTAACAACATGTATTACTGCACAGGCCACATCTAAACAGTATGTTTCACCCTGCACCTTTAGATCACTTCTCTCTTGGGAGGTCCCACCTCCTATGTTGTCAAATTTGCAGATGACACAAAACTTGGAGAGACTACTAGCATGCTGATGAGTAGAATCTGGGTCCAAAGAGATTGCCACAGATTAAAATTATGAGACATATCTAATCAGATGGTACTGAATAGGAAAACTTTGAAAGACTTGAAAATTCAATAAGATTCCCAAGGACTAATCACAAAGCATGCTATCCCACTTCCTGACAAAGGAATGATGGCCCAGAATAAAATGTTCATTTTGAAGACATGGCCAGTTCAAGCTTTTGTTTTGCTTGACTATATATCTATTTAGGTGAGGCAATTGGGGTTAAGTGACTTGCCCAGAATCACACAGCTAGTAAGTGTTACATGTCTGAGGCTGGCTTTGAACTCAGGTCCTCTTAACTCCAGGGCTGGTGCTCCATCCACTGCGCCACCTAGCTTCCCCCAACTCTATATATTTATTGCAAGAGCTTTTTTTTTTTAATTGGGAATAGGACATAGGAGGAAGAGAAAATTAAATTTCTGTTCATTAAAAAATTTTAACTTACTTTTTTAAAAAGGTGGTACTGAATAAGGATCAATGGAAAATTCTACCCTTGGGTTCAAAAAATCAATTTCACAACTTCAAAATGGGGAGAAACATGACTTGCTCATGTTAAAAAGACCTGAGGGTTTTATTGGATTACAAGCTCAAAATTAGTTGATTGCATGGGAGACAGAATAGAATCATTGAATGCTGGAAATGGATGGGACCTTACAGGTCATTTTATCCAACCAGTAAATATATGTTGAATTGAATCTTTTGAATTAAACAGTGTTTTCTGGCAGCCTAGAAAGCTAATGTAATCTTGGGCTACATTAAGAGAGGGACATGACTGGAGAATTCATGGTTCTGCTGTCTGCAGCTCTGGTCAGAACACATTGAAGCATTTATGGGGTTCTGGGAGCCACATCTTAGGAGGCAGAAAAGTCCAGAGTGTCCAGGGAAGAATGACCAAGATGGCAAGGGGGTTGTAGATTACACCTTATGAGCTTCACCTGAAGGACCTGGGGATGTTTAGCTTCAAGAAGAAGAATTTGAGGACATCAAAGAGTGTCCTCAATGATTTGAAGGACTGCCATGAGAAAGAGAGATTCAACCTGTTTTACTAGGGACAAACAGGCAGAGCTGAGGGCAGCGGGTACAAGTTTCTGACAGATTTCTGGCTCTAGGTAGAATGTCTCTGGAGGTTTTTGGGCCCCTTTATATGGGATATGTGCTCTTAGTTCTTGCTAGCTAACTAGACAAGTAACCTTGTGTGAGTCACTTCCCCTGTTTGGACCTTAAACTTCCTAACATATTTGAGCTATGGGCTATCTTGGTAATTGTTGGGTTCCCTATCACTAGAAGTATTCAACTGCAGGCAGGAAGATCCCTTATCAGGGAGGTTGTAAAGATGGGGTAAGATTAGAGCTCCCTTCCATACTTGACCTTTCAGGTCTGAATTCTGTGATTCTGCCATCTTTCCTCCTGCACGATTTCCTATTCTCCCTTCCCCCTTATTTGTGACTTGACCTCCCACTCCCACAGTGCTGAGGCCCCCACCATTCCAACTTCCCTTTTTCTGAGGGAGACTTTCATCCCACCTCTCACAGCAATCAAGAATTCTTTAAACACCCATCTGTGCTACTTGCCTTGTGGAAAACAAAATAGAACCATAAGATGCTGGCATTCAAAGGGACTTTTAATGTCATTAAATTTAGCATCCCCCCCCCCACTTTACACAGGAGGAACTGAGTAGCCCACAAAGGGGGCTTGTCCAAGGCCACCCCGCTAGTTTGTGGCAAAACCAAGTCTAGAACCCAAGTCTCCTAATTCCCAATCTGTATCTCTTTCCTTTTTACAATGACAGGGAAGTATGAGTAAAAAGTCATCCAGTTGACCTGTAGTAAAGGGAGTACAAAGAGGCATAAGGGAGCATCAGGGTTTACACGTACACCCACATCAAGAGACAACCAGTGACATGAAGCAGGATCTGCCTTGTCCACATCAGAGGCTTAAACCCACAGTTGACTTTGTCATCTGATGCCTGTCAATTGCAAGACTTTGGACTCTCCTCCTGGTCCTCATCAGGGGAGCCAGAGCCTTTTCATCCTCCTAGAATGGCTGAGAACACTTCAAACTGCCTGCCCACTCCTCTCCCTTAGTGGAATGCAGAGCTTCGAATAGATCTGCTTGTGCCCCAGAGATGAGATGACTCCATGGTACAGTGAGAAGAGTGTTGACTTTGGGCTTAAAGGATCTGGGTTTCAATCTCAGCTCTGTGTGACCTTGGGCAACTCATTCCCCTCTCCAGGCTTCAGTTTCCTCATCTGTCAAATGAGTAGGTTGAACTAGATCACCTCTAAAGTCCCTCTCAGATCTAAACCTGTGATCCTATGATCCCAGAGCCTTCTTCAGCATGGCACTGAGGAACAGGAAGCATGGTCCTAGAGAGTAGAATGGAGAAACTGCACAGTCTCAAGGCCAAGGCCATGAGATGAGTCAATGATAAGAGTCACAAATGGAATCCAGATGTCCCTGTTCCCAACCTGGTGACCTCACCCTCCCTGCTTTGTGCAGCTCAGTCTTGGGGTCCAAAGACAGAACAGAGATATGGAGACACATTTATTGTTCTTGCATCCCCTTTTCCTACCCAGCCAGCCTCTCCTTGTAAGAGACATTTAAAAATAAACAAACAATTCAGCAAAACCAAATAACCCACCAACTGAATCTAACTAAATATTCCCCATTCCACACCCACAGTTCTCTAGCTCTCCAATGAAAAGAAGGAAGTTCATTTTTTCCTCTCTTCTCCAAGGTCTGAATTGGTCATGGCCATTACACTGAATGTTTACTATTTTCATTTTATTTATTATTTTAATTGTTTATTTATTGTTTTAAGCTCATTGTATTGTTCTTTTCATTTACATTGTTATAGTCACTGTGTATATACTGTTTTCCTGATTCTGCTTATTTCAGTTGGTATCAGTTGATAGAAGTCTTCCAGGGCTTCTGTGAATTCTTCATAGTCATTGTTTCTTTTTCTTTTCTTTTCTTTTTTTAAGTAATTGGGGTTAAGTGACTTGCCCAGGGTCACACAGGTAGTAAGTGTCAAGTGTTTGGTCTGAGGCTGGATTTGAACTCAGATCCTCCTGACTTCAGGGCCAGTGCTCTATCCACTGCACCACCTAGCTGCCCCATAGTCATTGTTTCTTACCCTCCTAACATTCCATTATCTTCATGCACCAACAACGATTACCAAGTTTTTTGATCACTTACCTCTATCAGTAAAAAATGTCTGAGCACCCCAAAATTTACTTATTTGTAAGTAAATAGAAATGTAAATGCTTATATAAAATATAAGTAAAGATACTTATTTATAAGTTACATATAATTGTTTCAGTCAGTTCAGATTCAGTTCAGTAGTGTCCAACTCTTCATGACTCCATTTAGGGTTTACTTGGCAAAGATACTGGAGTGGTTTGCCATTTCCTTCTCCAACTCATTTTATAGATGAAGAAACTGAGGCAAACAGGGTCAGAAGACTTGCCCAGGATCACGCAGCTAGTAAATATTTAAGGCCAGATTTGAACACCAGAAAATGAGTCTTCTTGATCCCAGGCCAGGCACTTAACCCATTGTACCTCCTAGTTGCCCCTACATGTGGTTATAGGCATCATCAAACATCACAGAGAGAAATTAGAAATGGATGAGCTCCAGATGAAATGATATTTCATCTTAGAAACAATAGGAAGCCATCAGAGTTTATTGAGGAGGGAGGTGTAACACAGTCAGACCTGCACTTAGGGATGTGTGGAAGATGACTGGAACAGTCATGAGCTTGAAGCAGAGAGACAAATGAGGAGGCTGTTGTAACAGTCCAGGGGACAGGTAATGGGGGCCTGAACAAGGGTGTCTTCATAAAGAAGGGACAGATGGGAGAGGTGTTGTGTGGGTAAAAGCCAGACTTGTCAAGTGATTTAATATGTGAGGTAAAGGAGAATGACATCTGAGGATGACCCCACAGTCACAAGCTGGGACAGTGGTGGTGCCCTAGACAGCAATGGGAAAGTTTGTAAGATTGGTTAGTTTGGGGTTGGGGAGGAGGAAGGAGAATGTGATAGATCTACAATGCAGATGCAACTCCTGGTGTCTGCCTGTTCCTGGAGGGCTCACTATCTCACCAAACATCAAGGGGGGGGGGGAGGAGCCCAGCTCTGACCTGTGAAGCCCGTCATGCCAAGGGTACCTGCTGCTGGCACCTGGGGGCACCTGGGGCTCAGAGCATACCATGCCAAAGATGCCTGCTGTAGCCACAGGTAGTCTGGGAAGAGAGACTGGGAATGCCTGCACTGTGGGAGGAAGGGTGGGAGTGATTTTCCTCATAGCATCTGTACCGCTTCCACTTAGCTGGGTTCTGATGAGATCATAACTGCTCTAAGGGGTCTATGGGGCAGAAGGGTGGCACTTAGGCCCTTCCACAGAAGAATGGAATATGTTGGGGGCTAAGGGTAGGTGTGATTCTATTGGAGACACACTCCGTGATTGACTGTCTAGGCAGGGTGAGATAAAAACCACCTTTCTACCCTGATTGGTTGGTCATACATGCTTTGGGGCCAAGTCCACACCCCCACTTTCAAGCTCACTACTGTCCAAGCCAATAAGCTGCATGACCATTTCACTCATATTTGTATTTTACCATTGCATTGTTTTTGTTTATCTTCCTTTGGATTGCAGGTGTGCTAGGCCATAGTGACAGCTGAAGTTGCTTTATCTTTGGCACATAATTTCTGTTTTGGAGAGGTCTGAGAAGTCATAGAGATTGGGGAAGACGTCTAAGTCACGATCTTGTTGCTCATGTGACCCAGAAGTCTTCTGTTTGTATTTTAATCATCTCATACAATGCTCTGCATATTTTTGTTTTTTAACAAGACTATGACTTTATTAGGACAGGAAACTCCCAGCAACAAAGTTCCCTCTACCAATGTAGATCTATATTATATATAAATAGATCTCTATTATATATATAAATTGCATGATTGCAATTTATAGCCCTGGTGAGCTGTTTCCTGAGACACAGATGGGTTAGACAGACACATCGCCTGTAAGTATCTGGAGTAAGACTTAACTGACATTGAGGTCAGCACACTGCACCTTGGTGTTTAATCAATAGTCGCTGAATGAATGAATGTCATCGTATAATTTAAGCTTCGTGATTGCAAGGAATGTTTCTTTTTTGTCTCAACATTTCTGGAGCCCTCCACAGTGTCTTAATTATAGTAGGTGCTTAATGAGTGTTTTTTTGTTTTGTTTTGGGGACCAGGCAATAGGGGTTAAGTGACTTGCCTAAGGTCACGTAGCTAGTAAATGTCAAGTGTTTGAGGCTGGATTTGAACTCAGGTTCTCCTGACTTCAGGGGTGGAGCCCTATTCACTGCATCACCTAGCTGCTGCTTAAGTGTTTGCTTAATTTAGTCAAATTATATAGTAGATTTTGCTTTCTTCCTGATACCTATAGAGAGGCAGCATGGTATAGTAGGGAGAATATCAGACCTGAAGTCAAGAGAAAAGGGTCACTATAACCTGGGAGGAAGAACTGGAATGCCCCCAAAAGCCTCCAGGGTGGGAGAGAAGGAGGATCTTTTTAGCAGGTAATGCCTTTTTTTATTTGTTTGTTTTTCTGAGAAAGTGACTAGACTAGTTTTCCCTTCCTACAAGAGCTGTAACTGTAGCAGGGCAACTGAGGTTCTGACCTAGGGCAATGACATTTAAAGGGTGCAAATACTTAAAATAACGATTTTGCAAGCTATGTAATCGTAAAATGTGTTACATACACATTCTAACAGTTCTCTCAAGTTTTCATCAATGTAGAAACTAGTTAGCAAGTATAACTAAATTAGGATGCTACCAAACAAGGTACTGTTGCCCCATGGCATCAAAGCAGATGAATTCCTCCTCCAGCTGGTCCTATTCTACTCCTTCCTGGGAAGCAGCCTTCCCAGTCTCAGTCTCATAGTGTCCTAAAGTCTCTGGATCTCACACTTGGGCGGGGGGTGGGGGGAGTGTAATCTTGAAGTCTCTGCCCCAGGGGTGGAATCCTAGGCTCTCCTCTCCCTCATTGTTTACTTGAGGGTCCATTTCTTTCTCCAGTCATGCATCTCTCTTATTGTTTCCTCCTGAAATCCCAGTCAGCAGCCTGAGAAATGGGGTATAAAGGAAAGAACACTGACTTTGGAGTGAAAAGACCAGAGTCTCAATCCTGGTCCTGCCTTGGTATTCTTTGTCTGACCTGGGGCAGAATCATTTCACTCAGTTTTCTCATCTGTAAAACAAATGTGTAGGATTAGAAGGCCTCTGAAACTCCATCTAATCCTGACATTCCATAAATATAAAAGGAGAAAGTGATAAGAAAAAAAATTTCAGGCTTTCTTGGGCTGTGGGCTTGGGGGCAGCCTCCAACATTATTGTCGTCTGGGGGCATATCCCTCCCTCTTCCCTAGCTACCTGGCCAAACGTGGTGACACAGGGAGAGTTCAGGGGGGACATTCCTCTTACATTATAAACACTCCTCAACAAATTAAAAAATATCTAAACACCCAAATGAGAACAACAGCAAAAAGACAACATGGGACACCACAAACTTCCAAGGCGACTGGTTCATTTTCCAAAATGAAAGTATGATCCCACCTCTAATGCTGACTAGCTGTGTGACCTTGGACAAGTCACTTAACCTCCCTTGGCCTCAGTTTCCTTATCTGTAAAGTTAGGGGGTTGGATCAGATAGTTCCCTTTTAGCTTTAGACCAGGTGTCAAACAAATACTGACCACAACATTCCTGATGCAGAAACCAGATTAAAATGCAATTGGAAAATATCTAACAAAATAAATAAAAATACAATAGAATATAGATAATGTTAGTATATGGTTTCTAGGTCAATAGGCAGCCTCGTCCACAGGGATCTTTATGTACAGTTTAGTGGCCCCATTTCTCTTTGAGTTTGATACCACTGCTCTAGACACGTGATTGCTGCTAGGAACTATAGTTGTGAAATTCTTTTATTGATGCCTTTTGTTTTTTATGTCACAAACATTTCCTTATATACTAACTCTCCCACCACCAAGCTCCCTCATAACAAAGAAAAATGTTTAAGCAAAACCCAGCCAAGACAAGCACTATGAATGACAATGAATATGACATTCTGTACCCTGAACCCCCCCCTCTGATATGTTTCATTGTACCCTGGAGATTGGTTGGTGCATTAAATCTGAGGTCAGCTGCCTTTTTTTTTTCAGTCTATTTTTGGGTTTTTTTTAATTTTTATCAAATAATATTTTATTTTTACCCAATTACATGTAAAAACAGTTTTAAATATTCATTCTTTAAAGTTTTGAGTTCCAAATTCTATCCCTTCCTCCCCAACCCCTCTTTGAGACAATAAGCAATCTGAGATAGGTTATACACATGCAATAAAGTAAAACATTTCCATAGTTAGTAATTTTGTGGATGAAAACTGAGAGAGAGAGAGAGAGAGAGAGAGAGAGAGAGAGGGAGGGAGGGAGGGAGGGAGGGAGGGAGGGAGGAAGAAAAAAAAGAAAGAAAAAGAAAGAAGAAAGAAAGAAAGAAAGAAAGAAAAAAGAAAAAGAAAGAAAAAAAAAAGAAAGAAAGAAGAAGAAGAAAAAAGAAAGAAAGAAAGAAAGAAAGAAAGAAAGAAAGAAAGAAAGAAAGAAAAAGAAAGAAAAGAAAGAAAGGAAGAAAGAAAGAAAGAAAGAAAGAAAGAAAGAAAGAAGAAAGAAAGAAAGAAAGAAAGAAAGAAAGAGAAAGGAAGGAAGGAAGGAAGGAAGGAAGGAAGGAAGGAAGGAAGGAAGGAAGGAAGGAAGGAAGGAAGGAAGAGAGAAAGAGAGAAAGAAAGAGAGAAAGAAAGAGAGAAAGAAGAAAGAATCATATTGCTGAGGATAAGTCACTCACAGTGGTTCATCACACAATATTGCTCTTTCTGTGTACAATGTTCTCCTGGTTCTGCTCACTTCGTTCTGGATTGGTTCATGTAAGTCTTTCCAGGTTTTCCTAAAATCATCTGCTTGTCATTTCTTATAGCATAGTAGTATTTCATCACAACCATATACTTGTTCAGCCATTCCCCAGTTGGTGAGCATCCCCTCCATTTCCAATTGTTTGCCACCACAAAAAGAGCTGCTATCAGTATTTTTGTACATGTGGGTCCTTTCCCCATTTGTATGCTCTCTTTGGGATATAGCCCTAGAAGCACTATTGCTGGGTCAAAGGGTATGCACATTTTTATGGCCCTTTGGCCATAGTTCCAAATTGCTCTCTGGAATGGCTGGATCAGTTCACAACTCCACCAACAGGGTATTAGTGTCCAGTTTTTCCTCCAACATTTGTCATTTTCCTTTTTTGTCATATTAACTAATCTGATAGGTGTAAGGTGGTATCTCAGAGTTGTTTTACTTTACATTTCTCTAGTCAATAGTGATTTAGAGCATTTTAACATGACTATAAATAGTTTTGATTTCTTTGCTGAAAACTGCCTGTTCATATCCTTGGTCAGCTGACTTTTGAGCATTTTTTTTTCATTTCCATTATTACAATCTATGTCTATCTTGTTCCTCTGGTTCAGCTTGCTTTGCTCTGTATTAAATCATCCTTGTCCTCCTAAGAACAGTTATATGGTGCGGTAGATGCTGCACAGGACCTGAAATAAGGAAGATCTGAGTTCAAATGTGAACCCAGACATTTATTAACTATGTGATTCTGGGCAAATCACTTCACCCTTATTTGCCTTAGTATCTCATCTGTAAAATGGGTACAAGGGAAAAGGAAATGGCAAACCACTCCAGCATCTTTGCCAAGAAAACTCTGTGGACAAGTCCACGGGGTCACAAAGAGTCAGACGTGACTGATCAACAAGAAGACTTCCCAGGCTTCTCTGAATTCTTCCTATTCATAATTTTTCGCAGCCCTGGGTCACAATATATTCAGTCATCTCCCCACCAGTGAGCAACCACTTTCTTTCCAGTGTGGTGCTATCAGAGTCAAGTAGGTGACACAGTGGATGGAGTGTTAGATTCAAAATAAGGAAGACCTGAGTTCAAATCCTGACTCAGGTACTTAATAGCTTTGTGACTCTGAGCAAGTCTTTTCTCAGTTTCCTCATCTGTGAAATGGAATCATAATAGCACCAAGGTTGTTGTGAGTATCAGTGGAGATAATATTTGCAATTTAAAAAAAATTTTTGGTAAGGTAATCAGGGTTAAGTGACTGGCCCAAGGTCACACAGCTAGTGTCAAGTATCTGAGGTAGGATTTGAATGCAGGTCCTCCTGACTCCAGGGCCAGTGTTCTATTCACTGCACTACCTCATTGCCCCTCTGAGATATTTGTAAAAGAATTTGAAAGTCTTAAAGCATAGTTATAAAAAATTATTAGTATGATCATTATTATCACCAAAAGTTCTATTATGAATATTTTGAAATGCATAAAATCTTTTTTTTCCCTTTTCTCTTACCTTCTTGTTTACATATTCAGAAGTAGGGTCAGATAATAGCTAAGAATGGTTAACATTCATACGGCAATTTAAATTTTGCAAAAGGCTTTCCATATATTATCTCATTTTTTAAAGTTTAATATTTTTCACAATACATATATAAATAATTTTAACCCTCATTTTTTACAACTTTGAGCTCCAAATTCTCTCTCACCTTCCCTCCCCCATCATTGAGAAGGAAAGCAATTTTATATAAGTTGTACATGTATAGTCTTGCAAAACATATTTCCATATTATTCATGTTGTGAAGGAAAACAGACCAAAAAACAAAAACAAAAAAAAATAAAGAAAGTAAAATCACAGCATGATTTGATTGGTATTCAAATCCCATCAGTTCTTTCTGTGAAGGTGATAGCATTTTTCATCCGAGGTCCTTCAGAATTGTCTTGAATTTTTGTATTGCTGGAAATTGCTAAGTCATTCACAGCTGGTCATTGCACAATGTTGCTGTTACTGTACGCACTGTTCTTCTGTTCACCTCACTTTGCATCAGTTCATGTATGTCTTTCCAGGTTTTTCTGAAAGTATCCTACAAAACCTTTCTAATTGAATGTAATTAAAATTATCCATTTTATATCCCTTAATGCTCTCTATCTCTTGTTTGGTCATAAATTATTCCGTTCTTCACAGATACGAGAGTTAAACTATTCCACACTCCCCTAATTTGCTGGTGGTAACACCCTTTATTGACCTTACCTTGGTTTACAGCAAGAGGTGTTAGCTTATACCTAGTTTCTGCCAAATTGCTTTCCTGTTTTCCCAGAAATTTTTGTCAAATAGTGAGTTCTTGCCCCAAAAGTTTGGATCTTTGTGTTTATCAAATACAAGTCCATGTGATCATTTCCTATGATGTCTTATGTACCTAGTCTATTCCACTGATCCACCACTCTGTTTCTTAATGGAATTGTTTTGGCAGCTAGGTGGCATAGTGGATAGAGTGTTGGGCCTGGAGTGAGGAAGACTCATCCTTGTAAGTTCAAATCTGGCCTCACATACTTAGCTATGTGACCATGGACAAGTCACTTTACCCTGTTTGCCTCGGTTTCCTCATCTGTAAAATGAGCTGGAGAAGGAAATAGCAAACCCCTCCAGTATCTTTGCCAAGAAAACCCTAAGTGGAGTCACAAAGAGTCTGAAACAATTCAACAACACCAGATTGTTTTGATGATTACTGCTTTATGATACAGTTTGAGATCTGGCACAGCTAATATCCTTCCCTTTTTTATTTTCATTAATTCCCTTGATATTCTTGGCCTTTTGTTTTTCCAGATGAATTTTGTTATCACTTCTTCTAACTCTATGAAATAATTTTTTAGTAATCTGATTGCTATGGCACTGAATAAGCAGATTAATTTAGGTAGAATTGTCATTTTTATTATACTGGCTTGGCCTACCCATGAGCAATTAATATTTTTCCAGTGGTTTAGATTTCACTTCATTTGTGTGAAAAGTATTTTGTAATTATGTTCACGTAGTTCCTGGGTTTGTCTTGGCAGGTACATTCCCAAGTATTTTATATTCCCTGCAGTTATTTTAAATGGAATTTCTCTGTAAATATTTTCCTGCTGGACTTTGTTGGCAATGTGTAGAAATGCTGGGATTTATGCAGGTTTATTTTATATCCTACAACTTCGCTAAAGTTGTTAATTATTTCAACTATTTTCAGTTGATTCTCTGGGATTCTCTAATTATACCATCATGTCATCTGCAAAGAGTGATAGTTTTGTTTCCTCATTGCCTATTCTAATTCCTTTAATTTCTTTTTCTTCTCTTATTGTTATACCTAGCATTTCTATTAAAATACTGAATGATAGTGGTAATAACGGACATCTTTATTTTACCCTTGATCTTATTGGGAAGGCTTCTTAATTATTCCCATTACAGATAATAGTTGTTGTTGGTTTTAGATAAATACTACTTATCATTTTAAGGAAAGTGCCATTTATTCCTATAATTTCTAGAGTTTTTAATAGGAATGAGTATTATATTTTATCAAAAGCTTTTTCTGCATCTATTGATTTTAGTTGATTTTCTTATTGATGTTGTCAATTATGCTGATACTTTTGCTAATATTGAACCATCCCTGCATTCCTGTTATGAATCCCACCTGCTCAGAGTGTACGATCTTCATTATCTCATTTAGTCTCACAACAACCCTGTGTGGTAGATACAATCATTTCCCCCATTTTACAGATGAGAAAACTGAGACCAAGAGAGGTTACATACCTTACCTAGGGTTGAACAGCTAGGATGTATCTGAGGCAAGAGTCAAACTCCAGTCCATTGTTCTATCAATGTGCTGTCTCTCACAAATGAAATGAAATCATTATAATGGAGGTTGGAGGAAGGACTGAATAATGAAACTAAATGAAAAAGCATTTATGAAGTGCTTACTATGTGCCTTCCAAAAGGGTTCCATTAGCTCATAGCTAGGGTCCCAGTCTTTCCACAACTCCTCTAACATTGACTACTCCTATCTTTTACCATTTTTGCCAGTTTACTGGTAAAACCTCAGCATTGGTTTTTTTCCTTAATCTTTTGACTCTTTATCTATTGAAGAATAGCTTTTGGTATTATATTTCTATTAGTGTCTATATATCTTAGATATAAAATTATCCCTATTTAAGAAATTTGATACAAATATTTCTTTCCAGTCAATCATTTCCCTTCCTATATTAGTTGCATTAATTTTGTTTGTGTAAAAGTTTTTCAATTTCATATAAGCAAAATTATCTACTTTACCTTTGTAATTATTGCCTCTATTTTTTGTTTGGTTGCGAATTCATCTCCTACCCAGACCTGTGAATGAAATAGGATCTATTTCTCCTCTAATTTTTTCGTGAGCTGTTCTTTCATATTCAGATCATCTATCTGTCCTGGATTTATTGTGGAATATAGTATCAGATCTTGGTCTAAGCCTAATTTCTACCAAACTGTTTTCTAATTTTCCCTGCAGTTCATAGTAAGTAGGAAATTATTTTTCCTAAGTAATTTGTGTTTTCAGGTTTATTGAACACAGGGTTATTGAGTTTCATTTTTTTCTGATTCTCTTTCATCTAGGCTGCTCCATAGATCTACTTTTCTATTTTTTTTTATCAGTGCCAACTGGTTTGAATGCTTACTGCTTTATAATGTAGTTTGAGGTCTACTAGGTGCTAAGAGCCAGAGTACAAAGATAGAAAAGTCTTTGCCTTCAAAGCGATTAAAGGTACAAACAGTTTTTATTTCTTGTCATATAATTCTATACTGCTTTCAAGGGAAATCTTTATAATCCTTTTCTTAGAAATTTTATTGATATCTTTCAGTTTTAGAGCACCTTTATTTCCCAATATATTCCTCCACTCTCCTCCTCCTAAAGAACCATTCTTCTTAATAAAGAATAAAAAAAGAGGGGAAAAAATTTGGCAAACTGACATGTGATCCAAGTCCATTGTCCCCCAACTCAGAAGAAAGAAGAAGAAGAAGAAGAAGAAGAAGAAGAAGAAGAAGAAGGAGAAGAAGAAGAAGAAGAAGGAGAAGAAGA
The DNA here is from genome assembly GCF_003287225.1 of Phascolarctos cinereus. Lineage (NCBI taxonomy): Eukaryota > Metazoa > Chordata > Mammalia > Diprotodontia > Phascolarctidae > Phascolarctos > Phascolarctos cinereus. The sequence goes on along the minus strand of NW_027555958.1, from coordinate 20,448,711 downwards.
AGAAGAAGAAGAAGAAGAAGAAGAAGAAGAAGAAGGAGAAGAAGAAGAAGTAGGAGAAGAAGAAGAAGGAGAAGAAGGAGAAGGAGAAGGAGAAGAAGAAGAAGAAGAAGAAGGAGAAGAAGAAGGAGAAGAAGAAGAAGAAGAAGAAGAAGAAGAAGAAGAAGGAGAAGGAGAAGAAGGAAAAGAAGAAGAAGAAGGAGAAGAAGAAGAAGAAGAAGGAGAAGGAGAAGAAGTTTCTACCCCTCTTCAAATGCCTCCAGCCCTTTGTCTTCTCTCTCTCATTAACTGCCCCTTTTCTGTCCCTTGGAGTGAATGGGCTCTGACAGACACAAGATCTGAGTTAGAATCCCAGCTGTTCTATCTACCCTCTATGCGACCTTGGGTTAGAACTAGATGATTTTTGTATGTTATTTTCCTTTATCATATAGTTCATCTGGTTCTGCTTTTCCTTGCAGGGCAGGAGTTCATATAAGTCTTCCAAAGTTTTTCTGAATTCTTCCAAATTCAAGACAATTCTTTCTGGGCTTTTTTGTTATCTGTAAAGTAAGGGGATTAGACCAGATCTCTCTAAGGTCCCTTACAATTCTAACTGTAGGAACCTAGGATTGCTACACTCCCATTCCCTCCCCTTATAGTCTTTGGCTGTAACCACACCCTCAGCACAGCACAGGCAAAAATCTGGTAGAACCCTCTGAGGAGCTCCCTGAAGCTGTGAGGGTCTGTCAATCAGCTAAAAGCAGAACAGTGAATAATAGTCCGGGGAAGGAGGACCACCTGCCCCATGGCTTTGCTTGGTGCTGCCTGGTATGATGGCTATTTACATAAAATTTCCTTATATGTGCATGTAGGGGGCTGGCCTGCATAGTTTGTGAGGTCCTTTCCCTTGAGATATGAAAACAGCCTCTAAAAGCTCAAGATATCAGTACACGCGATAGCTTTGTAATTGAATTCTGAGTGCCTTGGTGGAATCTGTGAGAAGAAAACAATCCATTATCTATGTCCTAGGACTGTATTGAGGAAAGCTATGTATGCTTTGGAAGCATGCAGCCAGGTGAGGCACTGGATAGAATGTGGGAGTTGAAGACAGGAAGACCTGAATTCAAATCCTGCCTTTTACTGGCTTTTACTTATGTCCTGAGCAAGTCACAACTGCTGTCTTCCTCAGTTTCCTCAACTGTAAAATGGGAATAATAACATCTACTTTACTTAACTTTTCTGCACCTCTATTTCTTCATCCACAAAATGGGGATAATGATAGTTCCTACTCTACTGGGCTGTTGTGAGGGTCAAATGAGATAACATTCACAAAACTTTAACATACTGTCTAAATGCTAGCTGACGTTATTCTAATTTAAAATGTAAGCTAATCCCATACATTCAATTCTCTCCAGAGTCCACCCAACAAACCAGAGGCCTCCCTCTGTTTCTTTTTATTATCTTGGCGGGGAGGGTGGAAGAACACTGCAGCTCTCTGGCTGGCTCCTCTAGCCATGCAGGTTCCTAAGGCTTGTCTTTTCACTTTTATTTTCCATTGAAAGCCATCACTGGCAACCTCAGTCGTTCCCTCCCCCCACCCCCATCCTACCCCTGCCCAAGAATGGGGGACTTCTAGGAAAGCAGACTTACAGGCAGGGAAGGGGTAGTGGCAAGGACACTGGAGCTGGAGTCTAGAGACCTGGGTTTGAATTCTGCCTGGGCTGCTTCCATAATAATAATCACAATCGGCAAGTATTTGTTAAACACCTACTGTGTGCCACTGACATGGACCTGTACTGTGAACCCCGGCCAGTCACTAAATCTCTTATTGCTTCAGGCAACTCTTTACAACAGGATTTCTTAGACTTTTTTGTGTGCCATGGCCCCCAGGCTGTGCCAGTGAATGTTTAACAACCAACTCTCCAAACAATACATTTTCAAGTTAATATTTTCTCCATCACTTTCTTAAGTCAACAATCAACAAAATAATAAAGCAAACCCTAATTTGTAGGGTTTGTTGATTTCCAAGCTGTAATGCTCACTCAGGAAAAAAAAATAGTATATATATATATGACATATGTATATACATATTTCAACATTCACTATTATAAGATTTTTAGTTCCAAATATTTTTTCTCCCTCCCTCCTGCCCCTTCCTCCTTCCCAAGATGGTAAGCAATCTGATATAGACTGTACACATACAATCATATTTAAACACATTTCCACATTAGTCACGTTGTGGAAGAAGAATCAGAACAAAAGGGAAAAACCGCAAGAAAGAAAAAAAAAAAGAGAAAATAGTCTGCTTCCATCTGCATTCAGACTCCGTAGTTCTTTCTCTGGATGTGGCTAGCATTTTTCATAATGTCACTCAGAAAATTTGACAATCTGCTCTCACAAGCTTGTCTGAGCAGGCTCCACCCCTTCGACAGTCTGGTGAAGCCTATGTACTTCTAAGAAGAAACACATTTTTAAATGGATAAAATAAAATACAAAGGATCATAAAAGAAACCAATTATATTGAAGTACAGTTATCAAAATAATTTCTAAAAGTTCACACACCCCAGCTTAAGAACTCCAACTCTGAAACTGTACATTGTAGAGAGGATGGCCAATTGCAATGGTAGAGGGAGTTTCCCCACCTAGGAATTCCTGTGATTCTCAAAGTATGCTCCAGAGGTCCCCAGGACCCTTTCAGGGGGTACTGGAAGTGAAAGGTATTTTCACAATGGTACCAAGATATGTAAATATCCATAAATAGAACCTACAGAAACAAAAGCTCTTTGGGGCCTCGATTTTGTAAGAGTTGTCAAGGAGTCCGGAGACCAAAAAGTTCCAGACCCATCGCCGTAGATCGAGGGATCCAGCCCAGTCCCTGCAGTGTTTCTGGAACTACGCGGACAAAGACAAAAACCACTACAGTCCCTTGTAAGCTCCCTCCCCAGGAGCTCCCTAATTCTATTAGGGAAACAAAATGAACCTAAGTAGATGATTGGATACGAAATAGATACAGAGACATCTTTGAGAAGGAGACAGCTCGGAGCTGAAGGGAACGGGAAAGATTTCATGTATAAGCTTGGTTTGATCCGAGCCCTGAAAGAAACCAAGGATTCTAAGAGACAGAGAGAGTTCATTCCAGTCACGGGGATGGTCAGTGCAAAGGCTTGGAGGCGAGAGATGGCGCGTCTTGGCAGAAAGACAGCTATAATAGCACCTATTTATATAGCGCTTGACATTTGAAATCCACAACCACCCTCTAAGAGTCGACCCAAGTGACCTTGGAGAAGTCATGTCTCCTCTCGAGGCCTCAGTTTCTTCCTCTGTAAAATGAAGGAGCTGGACGAGTTGTAAGTCTATACCAACATGAGTTGCTCAGCTTTGGGGACTTTTGGGAGACTTCCCTCTCTGCTGCTTTCCCCTCTCCCTCAAGGCTCCTTAGACCCGCTTTCTCTCCAGCTCCCCGGGAGGGCCCAGAAGCTCGGAGCACACCTGGAGCATATATTATGTTAATGAGCTCCTCGCCCCACCCCCACCGGCCCAGCAGTTTGGCAGGGGCCGGGGGCGGGGCCTGGCTGGGGCGGTGCGGGGCATGCTAATTAGGAGCGCCCCTCTGCGCGGGCCGGACGCCGGAGGCAGCGGGCGGTGGCGGGCGGGGCGGACTGGCCGCAGCTACAGCTGCGATGGCTGGGGCGCTAGCGGGGTTGGCCGGGGGTTTCCCCGGGCCCCGTGCGGAGCCGGCGCCGGACTCGGACTCGGACACGGACTCAGAGGGGCCGGGCCCTCGGCGGGGGGCCGCCTCGCTGCTCCGCTCGCCGCAGGTTATCCACAGCGGCCACTTCATGGTGTCGTCGCCACACAGAGACGCGGTGCCCCGGCGTGGCACCCAGGAGGGGCCCGTGGGGCCCGAGGACTTCGGGCCGCGCAGCATTGACCCCACGCTCACTCGCCTCTTCGAGTGCATGAGCCTGGCCTACAGGTGAGCTGAAACGAGCAGGGACCCCAGACAGGCGCGAGGTGGCAAGCCCCCTAGCCCGAGCAATGAGGCACTACCCCCCCCCCATCCAGAGCCCGCTGCACCCTCGCTGGGTTGTCCCGCCTGTCCTAAGGTTCCCCCCTCCCTCTCGGACCCGCGGCCACCCCTCCCCATGCAGGGCACCTCGGCAGACTCCCCCAGAGCCCATCTCCCTTTCGCTGAGCTACCCCCATAACCTCGCGTGAGCCAGGACCCCCCCACACTCGGACACCTCGGTGCCTTCCGCTGGCACCTCGGGGAGAAACACGCCAGAGCGCCTCCTCCATGCCCCGCCCCAAACCCAGCACCCCTTCCCCCAGCCATCCCCATACCCCACACACGCACTGTGGTTCCCCTGCCACTACCCTAACCCCACCTCGAGATGCGCCCCTCTCCTTCCGCTTCAAGTGTCCCTCTCCCCCTGCTATCCTGGGGGCGCTGCCTCCTGACCCGACGAATCGGGACAGACCCGATGGAACCCCACCTCCCCAGGCCTTTCCCCTCTTGCCCTATACCCTGAACATAGCCACGGGACCTTTCCTACAGACTCGCATTTCGGGGATCTCTGTCCCTGAACACCTCGGGGAAAACCCGCTAGAACTTGCGTTTCCCTAAGTCCCCTAAATTTCCCCCCTAATCCTCACCATCCCCCTGCCCCGGGACAGGGTATGTCCACTATGAAAGGGGCTCCCAGGGGTTGTCTAACCCCCCCAACCCCCTCACCCCCGGCTCCTAGACAGACCCACCTGAGTCCCCTCCTCAGAATTCCCAGCCTCCTGCCCCATCTCCTCTCTGGACCCCTCATTGCTCTCCCGGAGATTTTAAGGGCCTCATGTGGTCCCCACAACCACCATCCTCTCCCCTCGGGAACCCGAGTCCTTAATCTTCCCCCTCCCCCTCCACTCTCACTGTAAAGTGGCACCAACCTTGGTTCCTCCAGGCTCATCCTCACCCGAAAACCCCTCACCCCCATCCTAGTATGTGGAAGGGACTTCCTCTGCTCCCAGAATGCCCTAAGATCCTCACTCCACAGAAGACCTCCCCCGATTCACGATTTCACCTCCTGGGAACTGGGGGAGTAGGGGTTCCTTTGGCCTAGATGGAGCTGGTGGTAGGGCTTCGAGGCCCCATTTCTTCTTCCTGCCAGCGCTACCCCCAGTACGTCTGTCCCAGCAGGGGGGCGCTGCAGCCCGCTTGGGTTTCTCAGTCTGGGCCAGGCCAAGGTCTGGAGGGAGGGCTTAGCTGGCCAGTAGGGAGGCTTGGTGTCCCTGGACATATCGTCTCTCCACTGCTTCTGAGCTTGGAGCAGAGGGGTTCCAATCTAGGGCCTCAAAGAGAGCTTTTTGGGGGGGGCTGACTGAAAAAGGATGAGAACATGCAAAATGTGGAAGCTCCAAGATGTACTCCATGGGGTGAATAGGAACCCCTTTCCCTGGCCCCCTCCTGGCCAAGTGCCCTGGATGTTCCAGAGCAAAGTTCCCAGAGCAAAGAACAGAACGACGCAGGGATTGGGATAAATTATCAACTGGGAATAGGAGAGGAGAAAGGGGGATAGGCTGACCTTGATCCTCTCTCCATGCAAATATCTCTTTGCCTCCCTCCCCCCCTTCTGAGAAATGCTGGCGTCCACTGCCTGCCCTTCCCCCTGCCCTCAAACTCCCAGGGGTCCTGGCAGGGGGAGGACAGTTACCTCCCTTTGGTTGCAGGAGGGAACATGGCAAGGGGGCGGTGGGGTGGCTCTTTCTTGATGAGCCGGGGGATTGGAGCCCTTGTTCCAGAAGCTGGGACTCTATTGGCCAGGCAAGCAGTGGGTAACCTTGGCCCACATGAGTTGGCATGATGCCCAGGTCATGTTGCAACCCGATCGGCTGGGTGGCCAGGACCAATGTGGAAAGTTCAAATTCCCACCTCAGGTCTCCTCCTCCCAGATCACAGGACTTAATCTAGGGCATCTCAGGTCCTGAGTGTAGCCTCACCCTAAAAGGTGTAAGGGTCCTTCTTGTCCCTTAACCATCACCCCCCAAAAAGGGCTCAGGCTTGTGGGAGGAATGCCAGTCCTGTCTCCAAGAGGTTAGATCATAAGGAGAGGCTTTCAGACACTGGGGCCACTGCTCCTGGGTCCTCCCAAGAGAAAATCCTGAGGGCAGGGTGCATTCCACAAACACTCAGCCAGGTTCCCCTCAGTCCCTATGATTCAGGGCCAAAGTTGTTGTCCAGAGGCTGTGGGGGATGAGTTTCTTTGAGTCCTTCAGGTGGCCTCAGAGCTGTTCCTCCTTCCTTTCCTCCCCTGATGTCCTGTCCTGCCTTCAGATTTGAGGACAGGTGGACAGTGGGCCAAGCCTGGGGGATGGGTCTCACTCTGGGACTGACCACTAAGAGCCCTGTCCTTCCCCCAAAGAGATTTCCCCTTTACGAGCCAGCTCCCTCAAATGGCTTCAGCCCCTCTCCTTCCCCTCCCCCGTGGTAACACATGTGCTCTAAAAATAGTCCAAGCTGCCCAGAGAGGCAGTGTCACAAGAACCCAGGAGTCCTGTCTTCTAATGTTGAGCTGGCCTCCTGCAAGGGTGGAAGTGCGCAGATTCCAGACCCCAGATAATCACTGTTCCCGGGGGGGATATGAGCTCTGGGGGGGTCCCCCCAACCTGGTAGGCTGGCAAGCCTAGGAGCAAGGCATGGGATGGACCTCTTAAACCTGGGCCCACCCTCTGTCAGCAGTTGGGAGCGTAATCCATAACCAAACATATGTGTTCGTGTATTGGAGTGTGTGAGGGCTAGAAGGAAGAATTGGCTAATTCTAGGTGTGAGAACATTGAAAATGGCACTGAGTGACTTAGTTGGAGGAATACCTGGCATAGGAAGTTCAGTGCTGGGTTTGGAGTCAGGACTGAATTTACTAGCTGTGTGACCCAGGGCAAGTCCCTTGACTGATCTTGGCCTCAGTTTCCACATCTATAAAATGGGGATAATTACAGCTTTCACAAAGTTGTTGTAAGTATCAAATAAGGTCATATTTTAAGTGTTTTGCAAACTTGGAAGTTTTATATAAATAATATTATCTATTGGTATTCCTTCTCCCTAGCCTAAGATGGGGAGGGAGGTGCTAGGAAGCTGGAAGTGATAAGTGCCAAAAATGCCAGCGTAGTACTGGGGGTTGAGAACGGGGAATAGATCCAGTGAGCGCTATGCTGGAGAGGCTCAGGAATCAGCACAGGCTGGATAATGGCAGTTTCCTGGAGGAAGAATTTGAAACCCAGAGAAGCAGAAGCATTTGAATGGTGCTGCAGAGTTTTCAGAGGGGCCTTCCATATGGTTTCATCCGAGCCTGGGATGGAGAGACTGCAGGATAGGGACTGGCCCTGTGATTTCATTGCTATAGAGAACTCCCAGGTGAGGAAGCTTCCCCTACCAATGTCTGCCAGCACCTCCTCTGCAACTTGTAGTCTGAGAAAGTTGCCTGCAGGTTGATTGACTTGCTAGGGTCCTTATGTGGCCATTATGTGTCAGAGGCAAGGCTTGAACCCAGGTCTTCTCAAGCCCACTTCTTTTGGGGCATTTTTGTTTGTTTTTTGCTTTTTGGTGAGGCAATTGAGGTTAAGTGACTTGCCCAGGGTCACACAGCTAGTAAGTGTCATGTGTCTCAGAGCCCGGATTTGAACTCAGGTCCCCCTTACTCCAAGGCTGGAGCTCTATCTCCTGAGCCACCTAGCTGCCCCTCAAGCCCACTTCTTCATCCATTCACCACTGCTGCCTCTTTACAGGTGTTATCTCCATTTTATAGATAACAAACAGGCTGGGGGGGGTGGTTATGAATTGCCTAAGGTTACACAGTTATTACAGTGTCAAGTATTACCCCATTTTATGGATGAGAAAACAGGCTCAGAGAGTATAATTGTTAATTGCACGTGGTCACACAACTGGTAAAGTGAAGGGAGTACCTCTTCCAGACTCCAAGTCCAGGATTATATTAAGCTGTGCTTGGCAATACCCTAACTGCCCCTGGAGAGACTGCCCTCTGGGGAAGAAAATAGCAAAGATGCTGCTCTACCCAGAGGAAGATGGGCAGGATGATGAGGGGGGCTGGAACTGAGAGTGTTTAGCCTAGGAAAGAGTAGACCAGGGGCGATGTTTGAGAAGAGCTATCAAATGGAGAAGGCAGTCATTCATTCAGGAAATGTTTATTAAATGTGTGCCATGTTCGGAGTATTTTCTGTGGGAAGGGTTATAAGTGCTTGGTGTGTTCAGATAATCTTCTGTAGGAACCTACAGAGTTTAGAAAAGACAAAGACTTGGTCTGTGCCCTCATGGAGCTTAACATCTAGTAGGTAGAGAAGACACAGTCAAAAAGAATTCTAAACTGCAATGGTACATATGCCCATCGGAGCTGTGCAAAATCAACTTCCAGGTGCAATCGAAGGGGAAGGTCATTATGGACCAGAGATATCAGGGAGGCAACATGGAGAAGGTAGCTTTGGAGTTAGGTTGGAAAGGCTGGGAAGGAATTGAACAGGATTAGAAGGGCATTGCAGAAATAGAGAGTGGCAGGAGGGAAGGGCATGCTGGGAGACAGAAGAGGTCAGCTCAGCTGATGCATCATGGAGACATGGCATGGGCATGGAGACTGGGCAACTGGCTAAGAGCTAGAGTCAGTCTCTTCTGTGCCTGGGGGCAGAATTAGGACCAAGAGTAGAAGCTACAGGGAGGAAGATTTAACCTCACTGTGAGGAAGAGCTTTCTGACAATCAGAACTATCCCAGAACTGGGCAGACGGGGCATCTTTGATACTGTGAGCTCTCTGGTCACTAGAAGTGTTCAGGCAGACGTTGGATGTCCGTCTGGCAGGGATGCCTTAAAAAAGACTCCCGCCCTGGCTGGGAGAATCCACCAATCAGTCAACAAGCATTTTTTAAGTATCTACTATGTGCCTGGCACTGTGCCAGGGATCGGGAAGACAAAGACAAATGAAATAATCCCTGCCCTTGGAGAGCTTACATTCTACAGGGAAAGATGACATGCCAGTATAGGTGTATACAAAATAAAGACAAGTGGAATAGCAACAAATACAAATACAAAAATGTCATTTAGAAGCCGTCAAATCCAACCCCCTCAAATTACAGCTGAGGAAACTGAGACTCAGAGATTTAAGTGACTTTCCCAGGATCACACAACTAATAAGTGTATGAGGTCAGCTCTGAGCAAATCCAAGTACAGGCTCTAATGTTCTCATAGTGTTCTAATTAAGAACAATTTACCAGATAAGCACCAGGTAATGGGGGGGGGGGTAAGGCACTAGCCCTTGAAGAGATCAGAGAAGGCTTACTGTTAGAGGTGACCCTGATCTTTGAAGTAAACCGAGGGGATGAGGAGGTAGAACATTGTAATCAGAGGGGACGGCCTCGGCAAATGCGTGAAGATGGTCGATGGAATGTCTCGTATGTGGCTGCTTTGCTCCGCAGAGTGAATGAAGGGTTATATAGAATGAGGCTGGAAAGGTAGGCCGGAGCCAGGTCATGAAGGACTTTAAATGACCCACAGAGGAGTGTGTGTTTGACCCTAGGGACCATAGGGAGCCAGTGGGGTTTACTGAGCAAGAATGTTACCTAGATCTGTGCTTTAGGGAAGCCTCATGGAGAATGGATTGGAGAGGGAAGAGGCTGGAGGGAGGAAGGCCAGTTAGGAGGCTTCTGCAATGATCCAGGTTAGAGGTGATGAGAGCCTGCATTACGAACACTGAACGCCTTCTACCTCTAAGATTCTATAATTCCATGGTTTTCTCCAGACCACACAGAAGCTGACAGAGCTGGGCAAACCCAGGCATTCTGCCTCCCAATCTCAGGCTCTAGCTCCTTACCCCTCTTCCTCCATACCTTGTATTGGTCCAAGTAACCAAATTCTTCACATGTTTAGGAAAAGTAACTGTTCGACACACTCCCCTAAAGAGCTGAATCATTGAATGAGATAGTGAAGAAAGGACAGACGGATCCTCAAGTGTTATCCCATCAGCCATGTAGGGCTGGGCCCCAGGATGTTTGACAGTGGACTGGATGGCAGGTTCAACCAAGCTGTACTTTTCAAGCCTGAAATTGACCCTGAGTGGGTCCTTCTTCCCCCTTTATCATCTGCCTCAATTAGTGTCAATAGAGGAGGAAATATACATCAGTCATCCAAATCACTTGTTTCAGTAAATGTTGGCTGTCTCCAAGGATGGCCACCCCACCAGCTAAGCTGTGTGTCCCCATGTTAGCCCCATATCAGATCTGTGTCCCCATGCCCAGTGATCCCTAGGCCATACCAGGGGCGGGCTTCTTCCCAGCCACCCCCAAACCTTGTTCTGCACAGCCTGGCGGGCACATCCATGAATCCGTGGGTTGTACTCAGACTGGATAATAGGACATATGTAGATAAAAAGTCAAAACTGAATGATCAAAGCAAACGATACTCAGGATATCTGAGCATAAAATATCCGAACAAAGGAACTAATTACGGAGCAAGCTGCGCATGCCAGGATATGTTGGTTTTGAGTTGTCAGCCATGTCTGACTCTCCATGCCCCCATCAGGGGTTTTCTTGGCAGAGATACTTCAGTGATTTGCCATTTGCTTCTCCAGTTCATTTGACAGATGAGGAAACTGAGGCAAACAGGGTAAAGTGACTTGCCCAGGGTCACATAGCTACCGTGTCTGAGGCCAGATTTGGACTCGAGTCCTCCTGACTTCTGGGCCAGTGCTCTATCCATTGTACCACTTAGCTGCCTGGAAAAGATATGAGGGATCTGCAATTATTGATACAAAATAGAATGAAGGAGAGAAAGCAAACAGGCCCCCACTCATCATTTCAAACAAAGATCTCCTGTGATCAGTTGCCCCAGGTCGGGGTACCGATAAGCTTGTACAGAACACAAGTGTGTGATGGCTCCAGTCTTTCAGATGTGCTCCATATGCTGGCAGACCCCACCGTTGCATTTATTTTATGAAGTTTTGTTTTGGTTTTGCAAGGGTTAAGTGACTTGCCCAGGGTCACAGAGCTAGTAAGTGTCAAGCGTCTGAGGCTGGATTTGAACTCAGGTCCTCCTGACTCCAAGGCCAGAGCTCTATCCACAGCGCCACCTAGCTGCCTCCAGAGCCGCTGCTTTTATAAAGTCCCCTTCAGCTGCTACTTCTCTATGGTTTTTCCAGAATCCAAGGAATCTTAAAATGGAAGGCGGTCAGTGCTTGGGGGCAGGGCTTCGCTCTTGCCTGTAGGTTTATTGAGTGGCTTTGAGGTAACTGATCAAGCCCCTGCCCTGTCTGGGCCTCCAGTCTCTGCTCCACATCCCAATCCACGTCACCTGCTTAGGCTTTTAAAGTGTTTGCCATTGAAGGCTTAGCAGTCTGCTCCCATTCCTTTCAAAACTTTTAGCCTAACCCCTCCAGACTCAGTCCATTTCTCCTTGCCCCATTCCTTGGCCTGCCAGAGATAGCTGGCACAGGGTCTAGAGTGCTAGACTTGGAGCTCAGAAGACCCGGGTTCAAATCCTGCCTCTGCTCTGTGATCCTGGGCACGTCACTTAACCACTCTGGGTCTAGTTTCCTTGTCGGTAAAACTGAGGGGCGTGGTCCCTTCCAGGCCTGAGGCTCCAGATGGGGAGAGCAGCTCAGTTTGTGTGGGGGCTGAAGGGGCTATATAAGCCCCACCCTCCCTCCCCTCCATTTCTTCTTCCTTTCCAGATGGTGTTTTTTTTCTGGGACAGGAGAGGAAGGATGTTCGTGTGCCTGGCATTATGTACACTGTGTTAAAGCAATGAGGCCTCTCGCTCCCGGGGCCTCCGACCAGCCCCCTCCAGCTGCTACTGAGCAAATACACAACCTGGAGACGGGGAGGCACAGATGGGGGTGGAGAGGGACTGCAGGAGAGCTAGGGACAGAGCCACGGAGCACGGAGAAGCACGAGTCCTCACACAAACGCAGGGGCGGGGGAGCACGCTTTGGTCCTAGAGCCTTCTGATAAACCAACCTAAATCTTTGAATTTCTTCCCAAGCCCCAAGGCTGAGCCAGGCAAGGAATAGGCCTGAGTTCAACCAGACTCCCTGAAGGACAGAAGGAGACAGAAGGAGTCAAAGGACCTGAGCTCATCCCAGCTGTGTGAGCTAGGCAAGCCACTTCATAGCCCCGTGCCTCAGTTTCCCCTCCTGTAAAAGGACCTCTGAGATCCTTCTGTGAGTCTGAGGTCTTTGGGGCCTGTGCAGTAGAAATAATCATTGACAGTATCCATTCTCCCAGATGCCAGGCTGGCCTGAACTTGTCCCAGGGCATATTCCTGGAACAGGCTGTAACTAGCATAGGGCAAATGAAGTTTGATCTCAGGGTGTTATCATCACAGGAGGGGGCACTCTTCCCCCGAGCAGTGACTCCCCTCCCCGTACCTCATTTCACGATACTCCACAAGGAAAAGCTGGGACCTGAGCCGCTGGACACCACTCAGGGACCTGGATTGGGCCTAGCCAGACCCAGCTGGGAGAGCAGACAGAGCCATGGCAGGCCAAGAGCTCCCCATAGGCAGTGACTTTGGCTTTCCACTTGTGGTGGCTTTTTGTCCTTCCAAAAGTCCCCCTGCAACCGTGCAGATAAGGCAGGGTGTAGGCGCCTATCTCCTCAGCAGAGGTTGTGAGGCCTGTGGGAGCAGTACACAGGACAGGGGATGTATGGGGAACTGGGGAAACCAGGAGGGAACCAGGATTAAGGAATGCTGGGAGGGAAAAGAGGCTGCTGAGAAGGGATGGGAGAAGGCTCCTCTCCCTGCCCTGTGCCTGTCCTCTATTTCCCTGTCCTTTACTCCCCCCATCACAGCCAAACCCAACATGTCTCATTTCTCATTGCATGCCTCTGTTGGGACTTATAGAGTAATTTCAGCTAGGGTGTTAATGGATGTTACCATGTTTCTCAGATAGTATAATTATAGAGCTGTGAATGTTAGAAATGGAAGAGGGAAACTGAGGTCCAGAGAGGGAAATAGAGCAATTAACATTTATTAAGCCCTTACTGTGTACAAGGTACTATGCTAAGCACTGGAGATACTAAAACAAAGGGCAAACAGACCCTGCCTTCAAGGAGCTTACATTCTAGTGGAGGAAACAACCCATACACATCTTTGGGGATACAGAAAATATGCAAAATGAATACAGTGTAGTTTGGGGAAATGGGATACACGAGTAGCTGGTGGGAGGAAGGAAAGTCTTAATGTACTTGAACAGAGGCTAGAAGGAAAGCCGGGGATTCTGTGAGGCAGGTGTGAGGCAGGAATGCAGAACAGACGAGAGCAAAGGCAGGGAGGTGAGAGACAGAGCATTCTGTAGGAGAAATAACAAATAGGCCAGCATGGCTGGACTGTAGAAGGAAGGCAAGAAAGTCAAATGTGAGGAGACTGGGAAGGTAGATGGAAGCCAAACTGGGAAGAGTGTTGCATATCAAAGAAAGGCATTTATATATGGCAGTAGGGGGCCTGGAGTTTATTGAGCAGGGGAGTGACATGATCCAAATTATACTTTAGGGAAAATCCCTTTAGCAGCTGGGTGGAGGATAGACTGGAGTGAGAGGAGGCCTGAGGCAGAGCCCCCTGTTAGCAGGCTATTGCAGTAGCAGGGGAAGTGACTTCCCTAAGATCACACAGGGAATCACTGGTAAATCCAGGACAGGATCCCAGGGTCCCGACTCCTACTACAGGGGTCTTTCCATCAACCCACACATAACATAGCTGAAATTTGTACTTTAATGAGGACTTTTTTATTTTTTTATGCCTTTACTCAAAGAAGTGAAAGGGGAATTTCAGAGAAGGCAACAGGCACATGGGGAAGGTGGGGGAGGTGGCCACAGGGGACTTGGGGCCCCTGCCAGATACCAGGTGACTGCCTGCCGCTGTTGTATGAGGATTGGAGGTGGCCATGTGAAATACCCCTGGAGGTGGTGACCAGTGCTGGGGGAAGGGGCTGTCTTTCCTCGCTTACGTCCCTCAGGCCTCCCTGACCCAGACTGCTCTGCCCCTCACAGTGGGAAACTGGTGTCTCCCAAGTGGAAGAACTTCAAAGGCCTGAAGCTGCTCTGCAGAGACAAGATTCGCCTCAACAACGCAATCTGGAGGGCCTGGTACATCCAGTGTGAGTGGGGATGGGCAGCCGGCGGGCTACGGGGAGCTGGGCTGGGGCCTCCGCTTTGCCGTGCTCCCCGCCTCAGCCATGCCAGGCTTTGTGCTTCTCCCCCAGTCATGGCCTTCTCAGGTTCAACACACATCTCTCCATCCGGAGTCTGGGAGACTTCCCCCGAGCTGGGCCGTCGATGGGGAGTTGGGTGATCATAGGATCAGAGATTCGGAGGAAGGAGGGACTTTGATGTCAAATCCCACCCCTGACGTGTTATGTTAGAATTCTGGCAGCTAGGACTCAGCTGGGTGACACCAGGCTTCACTGGGCCTCAGTTGCCTCATCTGTAACTTGAGGGTGTTGAGCTGGTGCTGCGGCAGCTCTGATCCTAGGAGACGGTCCAGCCTCCTCTTTGATACAAGAGGAGACTGAGGACCTAAGAGATGAGGTAACTCATCCAGGGTCCCCCAGATGGGCAGCAGCAGCCAGGATTCAAACCTTGCTCCCTCCGACGCTCCGGATATGATGCCTTGCCTACCGCATGGCAAGGGTGCTTGGCTCAGAACACCAGCTGCATCCCTGGGGTCAGATCCACGGTCCATTGAACTCGAGGTTTTGTCAGTCAGTCTGACGGAACCCAAGGTCACTCCCTTGTGTCATTTCTGGTTAAAGAAAGGCCTCGCCCACTTCCAACTGCCCTTAGCTAGCTAAGGTGGATGTGTCATTCAAGGCTTGTCCATTCGTGGCTGGAACATGTTCATATACTCAGCCTATCCTCTCTCGGGGTGGATGAGCCCCTGATTTTCGCCCCGCCTCACTCCAAGACCTCAGAGTCAAGAAGGCCTGGCTTCAAGTTCCACCTTGAACTTATTGCCTCAGTGACCTGGAGCGATTCTCTGTGCCCCAGGCAACAGATAGCAGAGAAAATGCTGGTCTGCCTTAGTGAATGGACCTTCCTCATCCTGGAGTCCCCTGCATCAGTGAAATCCCAAGTCTGGTCCCACATCTGTCCCCGGGACCATCTGAAAGTCTTCTTCCTTTCAGCCACGGCTGTAGCTGCAAGATTTCAATCAACAAGCATTTCGTTAGCACCTACTGTATCCCAGGCTTTGGGAAGAAAAAAAGTATACCAAGCACTGTGCTTACCACTTTTTATAAATATTTCATTTGATAAATTTTTATGGGGGGTTACAAAGATTAAAATGAGACAACCCCAAATAAAACTTGAAGCAAAGCCACATCTTTCTCTTCAGAGGCTAGAACACTGGGCTTGAAGTCAGGGACACTTGGATTCAAATCCCAGCTCAGATACTTACTAGCTGTGTGACCCTGGGCCAGTGACTTCACGTGTCTTGGCCTCAGTCTCCTCATCTATAATATGGAAGGTTTGGACCTGATGATCTCTAAGGACCCTTCTAGCTTCAGATCCGCATTCTTATGAGCTCCTACCCCTTTGTGATACAATAGACCAAGAGCCCTGGAATGATAGAGCTGAGAGGGAGGTTAAAGGTCAACTAATGCAAGAGTTCTTAACACAGGGCTATGTGAACTTGTTCTTAAAAAAAAAATCTGAGGGGTAGTTAGGCGGCACAGTGGACAGAGCAGCCCTGAAGTCAAGAGGACCTGAGTTCATATCCAACCTCAGGCCAAACACTTGACACTTACTAGCTGTGTGACCCTGGGTGAGTCACATAACCCCAATTGCCTAAAAAAAGAAAAAAAAATCCGGGTCCCTGTATTTCAATATAGTTGTTATGCATTTTATTTTGTCCATGTAAAAGCATGACTCTGAGAAGGGGTCCCTCAGCTTCCCCAGACTGCCGCCACAGGAGTCCAAGCGTTGAGAGTGCTGCAACCACCTTAGTTAGCTAAAGGAAGTGGGAAGTGGGTGGGGTCTCTCTTCAACCCGAGATGACATCAGGGGGTGAACGTAGGCTCCTCTGATTTAGTCCCATCCACTCATTCTACGCGTGGGGAAACACCAGAGGTCTTTGATCATATTCCAGTCCACCTCTCCTTCATAAGGGCTCACAATCTTCTCTGGCTGGCTAGGTCATACCCCTGCTGCCTCGTTGGTGGTGCAGAAGGACCTCAGCTTCCAGAAGTGCTGCCAGAGGAGGACAAGCATAGACTTGGCTGTGGTGCAAGAGGAAAAGCATGGCTTCTGGGGCCAGAGGACCCAGGTCCACACCCTGCCTCTGATGGTTACTGGCTGTGTGACCTTGGGCAAATCACTTTTTCTCGTGGTCCTCACTTACGTCATCTATAAAACGAAGAGCTTGGATTAGATGCACTCTGAGGTCCCTTACAGCTCTAGAGATCTATGAACCTGCCAGTGTGGGAGGCCTCAGGATAGGCTCTGTCTCTCATCTCAGGATCAGCCAACTCAGTTGAGACGCACATCACCAGAAAGGCCAAAAGGTGCTGAATTTTTCTGCTTTGGCAATTCTTAAACACTGTCAACTAAGTTATAGAAGGGTTGCAATCTATACTAGTGGAGGGCCTGCCTCCACTAGTCTTTAAAGAATTAGAATTTCCAAAGTGAGTACTATTCAATTGCCATTTTGCAGCTGAGGAAACTGAGGTACAGCTGTAAGTGGCAGAGTCAGGACCCTGAAACCAGGTCTGAACTCTCTGAATCTGATGTTCTTTCCAAAAATAACAAGTGTTTTTAGTGAAGACCCCTCCCTGTGCTCCATTCCACCAATAATAGCTTTGCGTCATGCCTTCAGGCTTTTAAGGTGTTCATTCATTCTCTCCTCACCTTAACCCTGAGAGGTAGATGGTATTATCTCCATTTTACAGATGAGAAAACTGAGGCAGACAATAGAGATGCAGGAGGAGAAGTAGGAAACACAGGCCCTTAATGGAGCCTGGGAGATAAGACTAGCCCCATGAGACCGAGCCATGGGAAAGGCTTCTTGTCCTTCTAGACTAGCCTTCCCCATTGTCTCCCTGCCCCTGCACATCCTCTGAACTCCCTCTCTCTGGACCCTCTTCAGTTCCCTGAGAGTCTTTCCCAGGATGGGGATGAGGATGAAAGGACTGCCCAAAGTCTTCCAGGTGTGAGGAGGAAGGAGGGTGCAGCTCTCTTGCTAATTCCTTCCCTGGAGCCCAGATAATGATGGGTGGTTTGTCTCCTGGGCCTCCCTCCAAGCTTGATACCTGGGAGCTCAGTGGGTGAGGCCTCGCCCAACTGAGGTCAGGCTCAGCATCCTCAAAGGCTTGTCTCCCTCCTCCAGTGAAACCTTGGTTGCTGGCCTTAGAGTCGGGGGTCTAGCCTCTAAGGTCCTGTCTTGCAGGCTCAACACCTAGGATTAGGCATGGAAAGTTGGAGGGGACCTCAGATACCAGCTAATTCAAGCGCCTCATTTCACATCCAAGGAAACTGAACCCCAGGCTGGGTAAGGCACCTGCCCCAAGTTGCAGGGCATGAGAAGGGGAATTTGAACCTTCTGAGTGCCAAGTCAGGGCACTTCCCACTACTGATCTACAGCCAGTCTAGTGCCCATGTGTTCCCTTTACCTTCTTGGCAAGGTCCTCAGACGTCCTGGGGCTATGCGTACCACAGGTTGACAGGCTCTGTCTTGGGGAGTCATCTAGGGCAATCACAGGCAAAGGGCTCCGGTCCCCCAATCTAGAAAATGAAGAGCCCAGACTAGACAGCCTCAGAGCGAGGTCCTTTCTGCTTCTAGAACTGAGTGTCTGCTGAGTCTCCTTTGGGGCACGGCCCTGGCCCAGCTAAGGGAGCTCTAGGAAGCATGAGGCTCGGACCCTGCCCTTGAGTGGCTTCCCCTCCAGCTGGAAACACGCCCCCCCCCACATACACATGAACATAAAAATAGCTCATAAGCGAGGTGGAACAATTTGTTTCTGATTGAATCTGTGATTCAGTTAGTATTATAGGGAATTACCAGAGAGGAAGGCCCTTTGACCAGCACATGTTGGCATCGGCTTTGCAATTTACAGTCTTACAGTTACCAGGGGATACTAAAAGATTACCCAGTGTTACATAGCTAGTCTGTGTTGGAGGCAGGACTTGAATCCAGGGCTTTCTACAAAATGAAGGGGACAGGCAGTCCTTGCTGTGAAAGAAAAGATAGAGGGTATAGTCTGGGTGCCTTCCTGGAGGAGGTGAGCTTGGGGCTGGACCTGGGACCAATTGGTAAGAGTATATCCTGTAGTTCTTAATGGCATCCATCTGTCATCATGAGCAGGGTGCTGGCAGGGGAGCATAATCTCTCTCCCTAGTGTCAAGGGGAGGGAGGGAGCTGGGACATTGAGGCCTGGGAGAGCAGGAGTCCCCTGTGGCCTGACTTGGCCCACCCTCTTCCTAGATGTCCAGCGGAGGAAGAGCCCCGTGTGTGGTTTCGTGACCCCTCTGCAGGGGTCTGAGGCTGATGAGCACCGGAAACCAGAGGTATTCGAGATCCGCCCCCACCAGATCAGCCACCTCTCCTCTGAAGGGTGATTGATATAACCTGCCCCTGGACTTTCACTGGGGGGGCCAGCTCCCTGTCTTCCTCCCTCTGCTGCCACTCTGACTGTAGACTGCCTTAACTGGGGCAGAAGGCCCTGGGTTGTCAGGGACAGAGTTGGGAGGGTTCAGGGTGAGGAAGGGAGAAGAACTGGGAAGGTGCTCCTAGAATCTCCCTGCCTCGTGCCTTCATGACCTTCCCATGGGCCCTGTGCTCCCCTTCCCCAGGCTGTGGTGCTGGAGGGAAATTATTGGAAGCGGAGGATTGAGGTTGTCATGCGAGAGTACCACAAGTGGCGAATTTACTACAAGAAGCGGGTAAGTGTGTAAGGCGGGGTTCATACCCCCAGGGCCAGGCTCCCCACAGAAGCCAGCTCAGGTCCAGAGCTGTGTTCAGAGAATAGCCTTTCCAGGATGAGACACTCCCAGGAGTCAGGGATGGGGCCGGAAGCCCCAGACTGTCCCCATATCTCTAGTGACCTGCCAGCCCTTCTTGGGCCCCCACCCTTCCCTTCCTGGGATGGAAATCCCTTTCTCTCCAGCCAGCCTTGCAGCACCACCTAGTGGCTATGTGGTACCCTCATGTCCTCATCTGGGAGCCAGGGACCTGGGGGAGAGGGGCTCCTGACAGTGGGAAGGTGGAGGGGATGTTTTGGTGCTGTGTGCTGGAATCCAACTTCTGTGTGTCCCTGTAGCTCCGAAAATCCAGCAGGGAAGGGGACCTCTTCGCCCCTAGACAGGTAGGTGCAAAGGAAGAGCTGGGGAAGAGGGAGGAAGATGAAAAACTATATGTGGGAGAAGGGAATGTGATTTAAAAAAAAAAATCAGTGTCACAAGGGGATAGAAGCAGGGGAAGAGAAAAGGCTCATAGGGGTAGGAAGTGGGGGGATCCTTGGCCCACCAGTTGGCTGGGTGGCACCATCTCCCCAGCTGGAGGGGGGAGAAGTATATGCACTGGAGCTTCCCCCACCAACCTCTGCAGGATCACTGGTAGGAGCTGCCCCTATAAGCAGGAGTTGGGTGATGGGGGGAGCAGACCGCAGGGTGATCCCCTGTCCTGCTGGATTGCTGGTCGGTGCCCATCTCCCCAGGCGGAGGGGGGGTGGAGGCCACCAGAGCGATGGTGCGAGCAGCTCTTCTCCAGTGTGGTACCGGTGCTGCTGGGGGGGCCCGAAGAAGAGCCGGGGGGCCGGCAGCTCGTCGACCTCGACTGCTTCCTGTCCGACATCTCCGACACTCTCTTCACCATGACCCAGCCCGGTCCTGCCCCACTCCAGCTGCCTCCTGATGATGGTAAGAAGCCCATACTCTAGCGGCTTCTAATATTAGGGGGAAGACTCCAGTGGGAGGGATGGCTCATGGAGATCTGAAAGGGCCATTGGAGTGCCTCGTTTTAAGGAGGAAACTGAGGCACAGAGAGGTTGTGACTTCAAGATCATAGGATGTCAGATGTAGAGCTAGAAGAGACTTTGGAGGTCATATAATGCAACCCCTTCATATTACAGATGGGGAAACTGAGGCACAGAGAGGTATGACTTCAGCAGCACAGGGTCACAGGTGTAGGGCTAGAAGAGAACTCAGAAATCACCCAGTCCAATCCCCTCATTTTATAGATAAAGACAGAAGTGCAAGGAAGTGACTTCACTTCTGGATTATAGGATCATAGCTCTAGAGCTGGAAGGGATCATTGAGTCCAATCTCCCCCCCATTTTACAGATGAGGAAACTGAGGCCCAGGACATTGCAGTGACCTGCCCAGAGTCACACAAGTAATGAGTGGCAGAGCCAGGATTTGAACCCAGCTCACCAGACTCCAAATCTAGTGCTCTTTCTGCTGTAGACTGCCTCTCAGCTGGATGTCATCCCACACTGGGGTATCTATACCTCAGTTTCCTCATCTGTAATGAGGGGGTTGAATTAGATGACCTCTAAAATGACATTGGGAGGAAGGAGAAAGAAGAGCCTCATTGGAAAAAATCTGGAACCGTCCCCTAGACGCGACCTTGGCAGAGAGGAGTTGGAAGGACTAGGGGACCCTGGTCAGAGGATTTAGGAGTGACTGGCACTGAAGTAGATTGGAAAATCTCTCCACTGCAGAAAGGGATGAGATGTTACTGAAGGAGAACTGAAAGATGTTTAGCATAGTGAAGACATAGCAGGGGCCGGAAGAGAGGATGACATGCCAGCTGTCTTGAAAGATAGGGTGGTAGAACTGGGCTCGTCCTGCTGAGCTCCAAAGGGCAGAACCAGGAGAGAAGAGCCTGATGTAAGCTTGTTGTCCAGCTGCCCAAAAGGGAGTGAATGGGCCCCCCCTCCAAGGGTGGTGGTGCCTCATGGGATCACACTCAGTGGTGGGAGGGGTCTCAAAGGCCACCTAGTCTGACTCATACCTGACCAAGACTCCTATGTCTGAAGGATGCTAATGAGGAGGAACCCATGACCTCCCTCCCTGGTGGTCTTCATGCAGACCAGACGACCCCTGGTGAACGACATTAGAGAGAGAATTCTTGGTCAGCAGTAGCTTACACTAGGTGGCCTCTGAGGCCCCTTCTTGCCCTGGGCTTCTGTGATTCTGTAAGGACCCTGGGAGGGGATTAGGGGAGCCCTCCTCCACGAGGCCATGAGAGTATGAAGGTGGGCATGGACGGCCTAGCAGTCCATTCATCCTCCAGCCTCTCCTGACACTGCCTCCGCCCTCCCCCCCCAGCCTACATTGGCAATGCTGACATGATCCAACCAGACCTGACCCCCCTGCAGCCCAGCCTGGACGACTTCATGGATATTTCAGGTGAGGGGGGCCAGGAGAGCTGGAGCCAGGCCCGAGGCCGGGAACCACAGAGCCACCATGGGGGAGGGGGATGTCCTGAAGAATGACTGTGGCTGCAGCAAAGAGCCCTCGTTGGGGCCCTAAAGGTGTCTGCATATATCTCTCCTGAGCCTCCAATGGCTTCGTGAAAGAGAAGCTTCAGACCTGTCAAGTGAAGGTGTGACAAGTCAGTGTGGCTCACTGCAAGGAATGGAAGGGATGAAGGTTCAGTACTAGGGACAATTCAGTGTCAAGGAGGGAATTAGAGTCAGGGATGGGCTAGGACTTCATTGTTAGGTATGGGGTCTGAGTATTGGGGTTGGGCCCAGTGCCAGGGCCGAGGATGGTGGCTCAGTGCTAGGGATAAGGGCTCGGGGCTGAGGATAGGGGTTTGGCACTAGGGCTGAGGATGGCAGCTCAGGGCTGAGGATGGGGGCCCAGTGCTAGGGATGAAGGCTCAGGGCTGAGGATGGGGGTTTGGCACTAGGGCTGAGGATGGCAGCTCAGGGCTGAGGATGGGGCCCAGTGCTAGGGATGAAGGCTCAGGGCTGAGGATGGGGGTTTGGCACTAGGGCTGAGGATGGCAGCTCAGGGCTGAGGAGGGGGCCCAGTGCTAGGGATGAAGGCTCAGGGCTGAGGATGGGGTTTGGTACTAGGGCTGAGGATGGGGGTTTGGCACTAGGGCTGAGGATGGCAGCTCAGGGCTGAGGATAGGGGCCCAGTACTAGGGATGAAGGCTCAGGGCTGAGGATGAGGGTTTGGTGCTAGGGATGAGCATGGGGGTTTGGCACTAGGGCTGAAGATGGCAGCTCAGGGCCAAGGATGGTGGCTCAGTGCTAGGGATGAGGGCTTGGGGCTGAGGATGGGTTTGGCACTAGGGCTGAGGATAGCAGCTCAGGGCTGAGGATGGGGGCCCAGTGCTAGGGATGAAGGCTCAGGGCTGAGGATGGGGGTTTGGCACTAGGGCTGAGGATGGCAGCTCAGGGCTGAGGATGGGGGCCCAGTGCTAGGGATGAAGGCTCAGGGCTGAGGATGAGGGTTTGGTGCTAGGGATGAGCTTGAGGGCCCAGGGCCAAGGATGAGGACTCAGGGCTGAGGATGGGGGTGCTCTGTGTTAAGGCTGGGAGCCCAAGGCTGGAGATACAGCTCACTGCAAGTGATAGGGAGCCAGTTTCAGACAGGGCAGTGTAGTGCTGAGGGTGAGAGCTCAATGTCATGAATGGTTCAGTGCTAGAGATAAAGCTTCAGTACCAGGGATAGACACTCAGTGTTAGGGAGAGGGGTTCAGTGCCAGGGATAAACACTCAATGTCAGAAATAAAGGTTTAGAGTTGGGAATGGGGGCTCAGTGTGGGGATAGGGGCCCTGGACGGGGACTTAGTGCTCAAGACTGGGGCCCGTTGCAAGGCAGTAGAGCTCAGACAGGAGAGCACAGTTTGGACACGAGAGGAATTAGTCTAAAATCTAAGATGGAAAAACCCTCTCTCTCTCTCAAGTCAGAGCTACAGCTCCTTGGAGTCCACAGCACAGGGGAAGGGGGCTGGTTTGAGAGCTGAGATAGGGGTTGGTGCCCCCACTGCTCCCCCACAGGTTTCTTAGGTCTGCCAATCAAGAGACAGAGGCCAATGGGGACCTGGGAATGAGGAACCACCCCATGCCTCCATGCCTGCCTGGCCCAGCCATGGAGAGAGGGGAGGTGGCTGCCTCAGGCAGAAGTGGACATGGCTGGGCTTGGGGAGCAGGCTGGCCCTGCTTGGGGACAACCCTGGCTGGGGATGGACACCCGAACATCAGGTAGGAAAAGACAGCCTGTAAATAGTGGTAGTCCAGACTTTTGGTCATGCTAGGTAAGGAGAAAGAAGGGGAGATCATTCAATCCTGGGTGGCCACTAGAGAGAGGAGGCCAGACAAAAAGAGCCTGAACTGAGGACATGTGAAGTCACGCTAGGGGCAGCCTCCATAGGGGCTTGGACTTGGTTAAGTACCCAAAGCTGAAGGCGCTGGTGGTACTGGGCTAGGGATGGTGTTGGGGACTTTGGTGACCTGCACATTACCTGAATTCAAAGCAGTTTTCAGTTTCTGCCTTTGGAATGGTAAACAAAATGACAGTCATTTGGGGCTTAATCTGGGTAGGTGGGTTCATTGTTGGAGAAGGGACTTAATGAGAGAGATGAAGGCTTAGGGACAGGGAGGATAGCTCAGTGTCCAGGGAAGGAGATGAGCATTCACTAACAGGGAAAAGGGCTCAGTGTCCAGGGATGGGGCTCAGAGGAGGGGATGAAGGCTCGGTATCCAGGGAAGGAGATGAGTGTTCACTAACAGGGAAAAGGGCTCAGTGTCCAGGGATGGGGCTCAGAGGAAGGGATGAAGGCTCAGTATCCAGGGAAGGAGATGAGTGTTCACTAACGGGGAAAAGGGCTCAGTGTCCAGGGATGGGGCTCAGAGGAGGGGATGAAGGCTCGGTATCCAGGGAAGGAGGTGAGTGTTCACTAACGGGGAAAAGGGCTCGGTGTCTAGGGAAGGAGATGAGTGTTCACTAACAGGGAAAAGGGCTCAGTGTCTAGGGATGGGGCTCAGAGGAGGGGATGAAGGCTCGGTATCCAGGGAAGGAGATGAGTGTTCACTAACAGGGAAAAGGGCTTGGTGTCCAGGGATGGGGCTCAGAGGAGGGGATGAAGGCTCGGTATCCAGGGAAGGAGATGAGTGTTCACTAATGGGGAAAAGGGCTCAGTGTCCAGGGATGGGGCTCAGAGGAGGGGATGAGGGCTCGGTATCCAGGGAAGGAGATGAGTGTTCACTAACGGGGAAAAGGGCTCAGTGTCCAGGGATGGGGCTCAGAGGAGGGGATGAAGGCTCGGTATCCAGGGAAGGAGATGAGTGTTCACTAACGGGGAAAAGGGCTCAGTGTCCAGGGATGGGGCTCAGAGGAGATGAGGGCTCACTGACAGGGAGGATGGTTCAGTGTCTGGGGATATTGGAGGTTCAGTGCTGGAAGTAGGGAGCTCAGGCTTGAGGATTGAGGCTTAGTGTCAGGGTGGGGGCTCAGTGCCAGAAAAGGAGGCTCTGGTGTCAAGGATTTCATTAAATTCTACAGGCATTTATTACTGTGTACCAAACCCTATACTAGGCACTGGGGAGCCAAGACAAAAAGGAAAGATTCCCTGCCCTCAAGGAGCTTTATTCTCCTGGGTAGATAGCTAAGTAAACCCCAAGTTATTTTGTCAAGGAGGGCAGGGGAGGCACTAACAGCTGGGGAGATCAGAACAAGCCTCATGCAGGGAGAGGGAAGGCTCTGAGCTGAGGCTCTAATGGAACCAGGGGTCCTAAGGGGCAGCAGGGAAGAAAGGGGGACCAGCCAATGCAAAGGGCCAGGACCTCCGCACGGGGACGGCAAGTCCACCGATTTGACGAGAACCTAGAGGTGAGGATCAGGAATGTGGGAAACTAAGCCAGAAATTGAAGCTGGGGACAGCACGCCTGGCAGAGGGGATCCGTCCTTTACTGGGGGCTTCCTGAGGAGGAAGGCATGTGGTCTGATCTGTGCTTTAGGAACATCTTGGGCAGTTGTGTGGAGGCTGGATTAGAGGGAAGAGGCTTGAGGCAGGGAGACAGATGAGAAATGATTGCAGCAGTTAATGCTGCACAGTTAGATGGTGCCTCTGTGCTGTGTGTGCTGGGGAGAAACTGCCTGGGACGAGGGCTCAGTGTCATATATGATGCTCCGCTGCTGGAGATGGAGATTTGACTGTCAGGGATGGGGGCTTATGGTGGGGACAGAGATGGGGGCTTACGATCAGGGCACTCACTGATGAGGTCTCAGAGACAGGGACTTGGGGATTCATTGGGTCAGGGAGAAGAGAATCAGTGCTTGGAAGAGGCATTCCAAAGTTAGGGGTAAGGATTCCATTTTAGGGATGGGCTTTGTACTGGGATGGAGATAGAGGTGCAGCCCAAGGATTGGCAACTCGGTGCTGGGGATCAGCAGTGAGATGGGCTTAGTGTCGGGAATGGGAGTTCTCTCAGTTTAGCCTCAACAGCAGAAATGGGGGCTTGGAGCAGGATGGACTGCTGAGTGTCCGGGAAAAGTCCTGGAAGGCTCATGTATCCAGGCCTGTTCAGGCTTTGAGATCCTTTTACCTAATCCTGGCCTGGAATGAGAGGTGGAGGTTGGTCTGACCCTGGGATACCACAGCTCCTTGCAGAAGAGTATAGAAGAGAAGGGACAAGAGAATGAGTGAATCTTATTCTCATCCGATTTGGCTTAAGGAGGGGATAACATACACACTCAATTGGGTAGGGAAATCTATGTTACCCTACAGGAAAATAGGAGGAAAGGGGACAAGAGAGCAGGGAGATGATAGAGAGAAGGGCAGATTGGGGGAGGGGGTAGTCAGAGGCAAACACTTCTAAGGAGGGGCAGGGTCAAAAGAGAGAATAGAAGAGAAAGAACAAGGCTGACCAGAAGTTCAGGTCACAGCCTCAGGAGCAAAGTTAGGACCATGGTTCCTGGAAGCTTGGAAGGGTGGGATTCAGGTGCCATTTGTCTCTGCTTCCCCACCTTGGGGGCTTAGTCAGCTCTGGGTGAGGAGGGCAGGGGTCCAATTTCATCCCATTGTCTACAAGGAATCAATAGACATAAACACATATGGCTACCCCTAGTTATGGAGATGTGCTCAGACACACAGCAGTAGACCTGATGACCCCTAAATTCCCAGTCACTCCTTCCTTGTCTGTGCCTCCCTGGGGGTGAGGGGCTCCTTATACAAAGAGAAGGGGCCTAGCCCACCCCCACATTGTCCTCCAGGGAGGAGAGGGAGCGTGAGGCTCATTCCCTCTCTCTCTCTCCCTCGATCCTTCTCCAGGGTCCCAGCCTCCCAACCCACAGAGTACTGCAGGATTGGGCCAGGGTACCAGTAGCAGGGTCAGGGCTGGAGAAAGGTGCCGGGAAGAGGGCAGGCAGGCGGTTGGCGGCAGGCGCTTCGGAAAGCCCTCGGGATGTGGTTAAGCCCCAGGCAGCTGCTTCCCAAAACCAGAATAGCCTTCAGCTTACACAAACAACCCCCATATCTAAAGCTGGGGCTGTCCCTGCCCCCTTCCTGGGCTCATTCCTCCCCTTCTCTCCCTCCACCCAGCAAGGACCTGCCCCTCCCTGTTCTTCTTTATTCTCACTGCCCAGTTCATGGCCTCCCCTCTCTCCGACCTCTCACTTCCCTTCCCTCTCCTAACCAGAATGGGTGAACCCTGCCCAGGAATGGGGGTCATGGACTGGGCAACAGGGCACCCCATGGGAGGGCCATTTCCTGGGATCTCAGCCCTCTCCTTCTCCTGGGCCACCCCAGCCCACCCCACCCCAAGGTTGCTTCCCCCATGAGTGAGACAGAAACTCTCCCAGTTTCACAATCAACTGTAAAAATGCAGCCACCCACCCTCACACCAGAAACCTTCACCCTGACTGGCTTATTGAGGGCAACAAGACCCCTTCTCCCTCTCTAAGGCCTGCTAGCTTGGAGTGTGTCAGAGAAAGTTGCCAGGGAAAGAGAAGGGCCACAGCGGGCCTCAGTTGTGAGGGAACTGACCAGCCTGGCCTGCCTTTGATTTACAGATTTCTTCACCAACCACCGGCCCCCGTCAACACCTGTGAGCTTCCCAGAGCCCCCCAGCTTTAGCCCCATGGCTGACCCTCTGTTTAGTGGCGGGTTCCTGACACCAGAATCCCCAGCCACCTTGCCAGGGGTGCCCCTCCTCGTGGGTAGCCGCCTACAGGTGAGTGTTTGTTCCCACCTCCTCTCCAGCAACGCCCCCCCCCACAACATCTCAGTCTTTAATGTCTTATTACTCAAGACTTGTTCGTTCAGTTAAGTGGCCCAGTGGGGTCAGGTAAGATCTGAGTTCAAATCTGGCCTCAGGCGCTTCCTAACTATGTGATCCTGGGCAAGTCACTTCACTGCCGTCTGCCTCAGTTTAGCCACCTGTAAAGTGAGGACTCCCTCCCAGAGTGGTTGTAAAGATCAGATGAGATCATAATTGTAAAGCACTTAGCACAGTGCCTGGCACATAGGAAGCACTATAGAAATGTTTGCTCTTCTAATCGATTATTATTCATGTAGCCTACAAACCCCATCCTTGGCTAGGCCATGGGGGAGCCAGGAGGAGACACACGCTCCAGCCCTGAGGAGCTCACAGTCTGATTGAGAAGAAAAGACTTCCCCACATTCTCAATCATATGAAACAATTAAATAAGATACAGTATTACAAGGACAGGCCCTAGGTCACCTGTGTGGTCCAGACAGTGCTGGAGGAAGCCAAATACCATCCTCGCAAGCTGGGGCAATCCCAGAAGGCTTCCTGGTGGTGGTGGAACTTGAACTGAGCCTTAAAGGGTGGCATGATATGGATAGGGAGAGATTTAAAGAAGGGAGGGTCTTCCAGGAGGTGGGGAAAGTATGAGCAAGGTTATGGAGGCTGGAATTAGCAAGGCATGTCTGGGGAACAGAAGTCACACTCCATTGTGGAGTGCTCAGCTGTTTACAAAGCATCTTTTCTCACCACAACCCTATTAGGTCAGTGGTTCTGGGATCATTGTTCCCATATTACAGATGAGGATACTGAGGTCTGAGGGGATCAATGATTTGCCCAGGGTCATAGAGCTAGGAAATCAGAGCCAAATCTTGACAGGGAGGAAAACGTGGGCTGCAGAGGGCTTAGAATGTCAGACTACTGAAGCTTGGAGCACTGCAGGAATGTGGGCCACCACCTGACCCTCTGTTCTTCACACACCGTGCTCTATCTCCCATCGCCATGGCTTTGCAGTGGCTGTCCCCTACGCCTATAACGCCCTCCCTCTCCGAATCCTCAGCTTCCTTCAAGACTGAGCTCAAGGGGCAGCTACATGGCACAGTGGATAGAGCATTGGCCCTCAAGTCAGGAGGACCTGAGTTCAAATCCAGCCTCAGACACTTGACCCTGAGCACTTAACCCCATTGCCTAGGCAAAAAAAAAAAACTGGGCTCAAGTCCCACCTTCTACTGAAGGTTCTGCCTCCAGCTCCTCTGTACGTATCTGCCCTAGACTTAGAGGTGTACATGTCATCTCCCCCTTGGGAATGTCAGCTTCTTGAGGGCAGCCACTGTTTGTGCTTTTTTTTTTCACGTCTAACACTTAGCACTTAATAAATGCACGTTCCTCTTGCCCCTTCCCTCGGACACAAGAGACTGGATAAGAAACAAGTTTCGGAGTGGTTACGTGACAGGCAGCGGGTTATGAGGGTCTCAGCAAGGGTGAGGGCAGTGGTAATGCGAAGGAGGGGACTCAGTCAGTCAGTCAGCAAGCATTTATTAATCACCTGCTATGTGCCAGGCGTGGTGTGAGGTCCTGGGGGGATGAAGACAAAAATGAAACGTTCTCAGAGAACTACATTCTGTCAACTCAGGGCAGCAAAGTGTACTGGAGAGTCACACGGTGCTGGCCTTACCGTCAGCAAGGCCTAGGTTCAAATCCCATCTCAGACACTTAACTGGGCCATCCTGGCTAAATCATGTCATCTCTCTGGGCCTTGTTTTTCTCCTCTGTAAAATGAAGGGGTCAGACCGGACGGCCTCTGGGGTCCATTCCATCCTGCATCTGTGCTCCTGTGATCCCGGGTCACTCTAGCCTCAGTTTACCCATCTGTGTGAAGGGGTCGGACCGGACAGCCTCTGGGGTCCATTCTATCTGCATCTACTCCTGTGATCCCGGGTCACTCTAGCCTCAGTTTACCCATCTGTGTGAAGGGGTCGGACCGGACAGCCTCTGGGGTCCATTCTATCTCTACATCCATACTCCTGTGATCCCGGGTCACTCTAGCCTCAGTTTACCCATCTGTGTGAAGGGGTCGGACCAGACGGCCTCTGGGGTCCATTCCATCCTGCATCTGTGCTCCTGTGATCCCGGGTCACTCTAGCCTCAGTTTACACATCTGTGTGAAGGGGTCGGACCGGACGGCCTCTGGGGTCCATTCCATCTCTACATCTGTGCTCCTGTGATCCCGGGTCACTCTAGCCTCAGTTTACACATCTGTGTGAAGGGGTCGGACAGGACCGCCTCTGGGGTCCATTCCATCTCTACATCCGTGCTCCTGTGATCCTGGCTCACTCTAGCCTCAGTTTACTCATCTGTAGAGCTCTTGTTCACTCCTGACCCTGGTGCTTTCATATCCCTTCCTCTCTGGCCTGTGTTCAGGACCAGTGACACCACCTCCTTCCCACTTTGCACTTTAACCATTCCTTCGTCCCATAGGATCCATCCTTCCCTTCCCAGAGACTGCAGTTGTCCTCCCCATTAGTGACATCCCTCAGAAGGTCATTAGCTTGGGGGTTTCCAAAGGGCAGGATTGTGCCTCCTTCTTCTTTCCCCTCATCGTGCCCAGCATGGAGCTCTCCAGGAAAGTTGCTCATGAGTGGAAGGAGATTGTGTGGAAGAGGGCTCAGTCAGCTACTAAGCTTTCTGTCCATCTTTCAGGCCCGGAGCAGCTGCTCTGGACCCCTGGACTCACCTGCTTTCCTGAGCCCCGACTTCCTCCTGCAAGAAGACCCCAAGGCCAAACCCCCCCAGTCCCTACTCCATTTCCCTACTCCCACCAAGGTGCCGGGCCTGGAGCCCTGTCCCTCTACTCCCTTCTCCCCTCTGGCCCCTTCCCCTCTCCTGATGCAAGAGGATTCCCTATACCCACCCAGGTTTCCTTTCCCTAACACAGCACCCCCTTCAGCAGTCTCCCCACTCCCCACCCCCACAAACTTCCCACCCACCCACCCCAACACTGGCCCCTCCCCCTCCCCTTTCCCCCTGGAGCTCCTTCCTTCAGGATACCCAGAGCCCTGCAGTGGGCCCCAATTTGCCGTGCCCCGCCCACGGCTCAAAAGCAAGCCTCCAACACCAGTCCCTCGGGTTCGAAGGCCCAGCCCCCCAGCTTTAGCTGGGGGGTCCAACCCCTGTCTCACACAGCTGCTTACTGCTGGTAAGGGGGGGTCTGGAGAGATCAGAGGGAGGAAGTGGAGGGGATGGGGGTAAGAAGTAAAGTTGATGGAAAGGGAGTTGGAAAAGTGGAGGAGCTAGAAGGGGCAGGGACCCCCACTTGGGAGCCCTGAGTGAGCTGTTGAAGGGATGCAGAGGGAAGAGGCTGGAGGATTCAGCTGGAGTAGGAGCTACAGGGAGGGAGGGACAATCAGGGGCAGAAGGAAGAGGGAGATGAGCGGCCCCAAGAGTTAGTTCTGGCTGCTTGGGGTGGAGAAAGCTGCCCTGAGTCAAGCCCAGTGGACCCTGCTGAGAGTGAAGGCAGGTGAGGCAGGGGGCAGTGAGGAGGCCCTGGACAGGGGCTGGCCTGGATCTCTCTCACACCTTGCTGCTCATCCTCCTCTTCAGCCAAACCAGAACAAATGCTGGAAGCACCACTCCCCTCGAGCACCACTCTCAGGCCTTCTGGATCCTCGGTAAGAGTGGCCACTGGGGGGCCCGGCTGCCCAGCCAGACAGAGGGGGAGAGTCCATGCAAGCACATGGAGTGGGCCTCTTCCCTCCTCCTCATCTGTCCTCCAGAAGCCAGGACCTCCTGACTTCCCCTGTGCCTTCTACTCCTCCACTGTGGCTCAGCCCCAGCCTCAGCCCACCCTGACCCCCGTAACACTGGCTCCTCCCGGACCCTTACTGGTACCCAAAGCAGAGCGGCTTTCACCTCCAGCATCTGGTGAGGATGGGTAGGAAGGGATGAGGTTGGTGCCAAGGGAAGGAAAAAGTATGGTTACTGAATAAATGAATCACTGAATGGACGAATGAATGAATGAATGAATGAATGAATGAATGAATGAATGAATGAATGAATGAATGAATGAATGAATGAAAGAAAAAGCATTTAGTAAGCATTTATGTGTACTAAGTGCTGGGGATCCAGATAGAAAAAGCAAGGCAGGCCTCCCCTCAAGGAGCTCACATTACAAGAGGGAAACAGCGCATATAGGGAAGTGGTGGCCAGGGAGGGCCAGGGAAATCACAGATGTAGTGAGGAAAGGATGAAGGAGAGGGGGATGGAAAGAAGCAACAGAGTGAGGGCTGTAAGGGCGGCAAGACAAGGGTCTACATCCAGATGCTGAGACTTGTAAGAACACTCTGAGCATGGCTGTCTTCTGTCTCCATGGTAGGGAATGAGCGGCATCTGTCTGGGGAGCTGCCCCCCATGCCTGGCCCAGCGGGGCTGGGGACACGGATCTCTCCCCCACAGCCCACTTTGGTCAGAGGACGCCCAGACAACAACAAGGTGGGCCTTCCTCCCTCTTCTGCCTGCCCCCTCCCCTCCCCAGGCCTCCTCCCTCCAGACACTCTCCCATCAGCCCTGGCTCATCTCCTACAGATGGAGAACCGGCGCATCACTCATATCTCAGCGGAGCAGAAGCGACGTTTCAACATCAAACTGGGATTTGACACTCTGCATGGGCTGGTGAGCACACTCAGTGCCCAGCCCAGCCTTAAGGTGAGTGAGGCCCCCACAGCGGGTAGTGCCCAACCTGGACACCCCAAGGAGGAAATGGTGGCCTAGGGAAATGATCTATTCAGGGTCACACAGGGAGTAAGTGTCAGAGGTGGTGAGACTAGAACCCAGATCCTCTAATGCCAGAACCAGATTTCTTTCCATCTTACCATTCTGCTTCTAATCTGCTGCCATGCCTGATTGTTTCTCCTTCCCAAATGCTGCTCATACCTCTCCCACACTTAGCACTGGTGTTGCTGTGATCCTAGTGGAAATCTTTATTATCTCTAAGCTGGCCTACTGTAATAGCCTCCTAGCTGTTGTCCCTGCCTCTGTGCCTCCCATCTCCCATCCATCCATCCATCCATCCATCCTTCCTTCCTTCCATCCATCCATCCTTCCTTCCATACATCCATCCACCCTTCCTTCCATCCATCCATCCTTCCTTCCTTCCATCCTTCCTTCTATCCATCCTTCCATCCATCCATCCTTCCTTCCATCCATCCATCCATCTTTCCTTCCTTCCATCTGTCCATCCATCCTTCCATCCGTCCATCTGTCCTTCCTTCCATCCATCCATTCTTCCTTCCTTCCATCCTTCCTTTCTTCCATCCATCCTTCCTTCCTTCAAACTACAGGCATCTTTAATCTTTGCTGTGCACCTGTTGAATTTCTAATTGGAATCATAGTTGTATACATATCACTTCCCCCATGCCAACCAATGAAAAATTCCATGAAGGCAGAGATGGGCATCTTGAATTTTTGTATGCCCAATGCCAGCAGAGTACCTTGCACACAACATGTGCTTAATAAATGTTTATCTTATTGCACCGAGGAGAGGTGAACCTCCTCCCCAGGGATTCCCCATGATCCTAGGAGTTACCCCAATTGCCTTTTCCTCCGGCCCCATCCCCCAGGTGAGCAAGGCCACAACTCTGCAGAAGACAGCAGAATACATTGTGATGCTGCAGCAGGAGCGGGTGGCCATGCAGGAGGAGGCCCAGCACCTACGGGACCAGATCGAAGAGCTCAATACTGCCATCAAGTAGGGAGACTGGCAGCTCATTGGCAGGGACGGAGAGGGAAGCTGGGAAGGGTGGGGTAGGTCATGAAGATGCCCCCATGCCCAGCCAGATGCCCTGGGGTGCTGACCTAACCCTGTCTCTTCCCTTGGGGTCCGCAGCCTCTGCCAACAGCAGCTGCCCGCCACAGGCGTGCCCATCACTCACCAGCGCTTTGACCAGATGAGGGACATGTTTGATGACTACGTCCGGGCTCGTACCCTGCACAACTGGAAATTCTGGGTTGTATCCTTCTCCAAGCAGAAAGAACACATTGTCCAGAGGGCTCTAGGGAAATGGCCCAGAGCCAGCCTCCAGGACATGGAGGGGAGGAATGCTTGGTCATTACTGGTCCAAACTGATGACTTCATCCAAAGGCCCATGGAGAAGCATGCGGAGGGGCATGGGGCTCAGGCATTCTTGGTGGCGTTGACCCTTCAGCGTCACTTGAAGCCTAACTCTGCCCCTAATCTATTAAGTTATTTATTAATTATTCCATTGCTTAGGATGGTACCTGGCACATATTAGGTGTTTACTAGGTGTATGTTGACTTGTTGACTCAAATAATTACTATGCACCAGGTACTGGGACTAACAAAAATAGCTAGCACTTATATAATGCCTTAAGGTTTCTTAAGCATTTAACCTTCAGGGTGAGCCAAAAGTCTTAATGCAGGTTAGCCTGAAACTATTCTAAGACTTTTGGGTCACCCTCTATGTTATCTTATTTAGCCCTCACAAAACCCTGGGAGGTAGATGCTACCATCATCCCCATTTTACAGATGAGGAAATTGAAGCGGGAGGGAGGCCCCCTTTCCTGTCTATTTCTCTTCAGGGACAGTCCTTGGGGGACCCTTGACTGTGGGTCCTAATAATGGGAAAGGATCACAGGTCAACTCTCAGCAAAAGGGGGAGAGAGCTGGTTAAGAGGCCTAGGAACAGGAAGGTCCAAGATTCCGGGTCTGTTAGCTTACAGTAGGCTAGAGGGAAAACAGACAGAGAGGGAATCCTGTCCAGGCTGCATCTTCCTTGACCCACTGGGCTGCCAGTTCAGCATCCTTATCCGGCCTTTATTTGAGTCCTTCAACGGGATGGTGTCCACAGCAAGCCTACACAGCTTACGCCAGACTTCCCTGGCCTGGCTGGACCAGTACTGTTCTCTGCCTGCCCTGCGCCCTAGTATGTCATCCTCCTCTACCACTGCCAGCCAGACAGCCAGCCAGGCTTCCCTCCTCCCTGCTTCCACTCCCTTCATCCCACCTACCACACTCCCCTGCATAGCTCACAACCCTCCATTTGTCATAGCTCTTTACTCCATCAGTGGGGTAAAGGGGGCACGGTGGAGGGCAAGATTTCAGGACTCAAGACCCTTGGTCTTAAGAAATCCAATGCCTACCTATTTCTGACACAAACCAATGGCCCAGAATCCCCCCCCCTTTCTACTCCCCACACCCAGCCCTACTCCTCCTCCCACCCCCACAGGCAGGATGGGTACAAATGATCTCATGGGTGGCTGTCTCCCTCTCTTACCAGCGATCCTGAGCTCCCTCCGCCAGCTGAGCACCTCTACTTGCATCCTGACCGACCCCGCCAGTGTCCCTGAGCAGGCTGCTCGAGCTGTCACAGAGGGCAGCCTCAGTAACCCCTCCTAGGGGCCTAGCAACTAGCCCGGCATGACCTACGCTGTACACCTCCACCCTCAACAGCTTGGGATTTCCCCCCACCCCACCCCAGTGCTTCTCATCTGGGTGTGGGATCCAGAATCCTTCTGTCAGAGGGTGGGGCAGGTATACCCAGGATCATAACATAATAGCTGCTCCAGCCTTGACAGGGGGAAGCAGACCCCAGGGAGAAAGAGGGTTTTGGGGGACAGGAAGCACCGAGATAACCAGACCCCTTGTCTGGCCTCATGTTCCCCATCCCACTATGGTAGGTATTGTATCCATGATACAATGGCCACCAGCCATGCAAAAATTACAAGTGGGCATCCCGCCAAGGTGTCTTTAGTATGTCTCACTGTTCTCCCCTCACTCTCCCCCTTTTTCCCACCCCTCACCACCCCCATACCTCATTTCAGCCCCTAAATGGGAATCATCCCAGGAAGAGAGGTGAAGATTTATTTGTATTGGGGGGTAGGGAGGTGGGGAATCTGGCATCACGAGCCTTTAGTTGCCACCAAGCAGCTGAATGGTCCCTGCCTCCCCAGGCTAGAAAGCTGGAGGGAGCCCTGGCCACCGCAAACTACCATCTCCCTCTCCCCATCTCTACTCCAAGTAGGGCCAATGGAAAGGTGAATGATGGGAAGGCAAAGGTTACTCCCTCATTTTACCTCTGAAGCACAGTCCTATGCCAGGGGAAAAACACAGGACTTCAAGTCAGACACCGTGGGTTCCATCACAGTTCTGCTCTGAATTCGCTGGCCTCAGTTTCTTCTGCTGTAAAATGAGGATGCTGGATTAGATGATATCCTAGGTGCAGTTATCTAAGTTGGGAGCTGAGGGAGTTTGGGAGAAGCAAAAAACAGGAAGAAGGGCATGGACTTGGGGAGGGTCCCCAGGGCTCCAAAAGGAGGAGTGAGGACTAGGTATAGAGGGTCATCTAAAACTCACACACGCTCTTCCCTTCACTCCCCTCCTACTCCAGTCAGGCCTCCAATCCCCGGATGGACAAGGACTTCCTTCTTTCCTTGTGCCCTCCCCTCTGGTTCTCTAAATCTAAAGTGAGACCATCTCTTCGTGTCCAGGAGAGACACCTCCCCAGCTAAGGTCACAGGGGCCTCCCCCGCTGCCTACCAGGCAGTCATCATCAATGGACTCACTGCTCCCTGCGGCCAAAGGCCAGGAGCGTCATGCCAGGAGGATTGGGCTGGGGAGACAAAACCAGGATAGCGTGGCCCAGACGAGGCTGCTGGTCACCAGAAGAGCAGCAGGCATCTTTCTGGTGTGTGTGGATTTTCTGAGAATTCTTGTCAAATAAAAAAAGAGAGAGAATCTGCCAAGACCTCGCTCAGCCTCCTCCTGTTCAATAGTGGGTCAAGTGAAGGCTCTGATTCCCCAAGGTTGAGGCTGGCTGCACCCCAGCTTTCAGGAACCTTTTGTCTTCCCACAAAATCTATTTTTTTATTTTAATTTAAATACACCCTCATGGTGCGTGCCTTTTGTCTTTACATCCTAGTTATTTCAGCCTTTTCCCTAGACTGAACCCCACCCTCGTCTGCTCTCTGAAGTAAAGCAGGGTCAGGTCTGGCCTTGTAAGACTGCCTGGATACTCTAGCAGCTGCCGGTTTTTCTTTTTAGGGAAGTTGGTATGACCTAGTAGGCAGATCAAGCAAGCACTGGACCTAGAGTCAGGAAGAAATGGGTGCAAATCCTGCCTTAGGCACTAGCTGGACAGTCAACAAGTACTTTGAGCAAGTCACCTAATCTCACTAGGCCTCAGTTTCCTCATCTGTAAAGTCAGAGAGTTGGACTAAATGCCCTCTAAGATCTCTTCCGGCTCTTGGGTGATGATCTTATCTCTTGACAAGGAAAAAAAAAACACAAGCAAAAACATTGATACAGTAACCACGTCTGACAACTTATGTAATAGCCTGTCCCAGGAATAACCCAGCACATCACTCTGAAGGAGTAGGCATGTTTCATTATCTGTCCTCTGGGATGTTTACCAGTTTTCTGATTCTTCAGAACTTTACAGAATCATTTTACCCTAACTTTCTCTGTGTACCATGTCAGCAAACTGAAACAAGATCTGGCATAGATGGATGGATGCCTAGGTAGGTAGATGGACAGATAGATGAAGAGATACAAAGATGGATAGATAGGTAGCACATTTTTAAGGACATGCTATGTGCCAGGCAGTATACTAAGCGCTAGGGATACAAATACGTGTAAACAAGATAGTCCCTGCCTTCAAGGACCTTACATTCTAATGGGAAAAGACACATATAGCAGTGCTGGGAATGGATGGGCTATGGGGGCAGGGGTAGGGGCAAGAGGAGGTCCTGTGTTAAACGGTGATCTCAGGGTGAAATAAGTAAGGAGAAGAGAGTCCCAGGGCAAAAGTTTCCCATGGTGACAATGTAGCAGGGAAGGAGGAGGTGGATTTCTGGGAAAGTCAAAGTTATAATGGTAGGAAAGGTTCTATCAAACTGGAAAGGCTAAGATAAAGAATGGTTTCTGAAATGTCAAGTAAGTCTGGGAATCCTGAGATGGGGAGAGCAGAAGGGGGTGTATTCTGCTCACTACAAGATTACACTTGCCACTGGGCAGTTTTCATCACACTTCTCCTGTTATCACATACCTACAGTGGCTTCCTATTACTAAGCCTGTTCTTCTATACTTTATATTAGTCATACACACACACACACAAGCATCAGATCTGCAGATTTTGTCATCTGCAAATTTGATAACCATATCATTTATACCTGCATCCAAGTGGTCGGTAAAAATGTTGAACAGAACAGGACCGTGGTCAGGTCCCATAAGTTTGCTAGGGATCCATTCCTTGCTACTCTGGGTCAGTAAATCCCAATCTCTTGTCCACGTGAATTTCTTGGAAACTGCCAAATGCCTTACTGAAATCTGGTATACGGCATTTATGACATCCTCCCCCTATATTTGTGTGATCATACTGTCCCCAAAAAATCATCAGATAAAGTTTTGCTGACGTTACTTATTCTCAACAAATAAGTTGTCATAATTGCCTCTTTTTCTTCCTTTGTACTCACCACCTAACTCCTTAATAATAAATTCTAGAATTTTGCCAGAGAACAAAGTCAGTCTTACTGGCCTGGAGTCTGAAGAATCCACTTCTCTTTTTTAAAAATCAGGACAACATTCATCTATGTCCAGTTCTGTAGCACCTACCCTCTTTCCCACAATTTTTCATAGATCAAAATACCTGATGTGTATGTAGGGCAACTGGGTGGAACAGTGGATAGAGTGCCAGGCCTGGAGGAAGGAAGACTCATCTTCCTATGTTCAAATCCAGCCTCAGAAACTTACTAGCTGTGTGACCCTGGGCAAGTCACTTCACCCTGTTGGCCTCAGTTTCCTCATCTATAAAATGAGCTGCAGAAGGAAATGGCAAACCAATCCAGCATCTTTGCCAAGAAAACCCCAAATGAGGTCATGAAGAGTTGGACACAACTGAACAAAAACAAAATGCAGGTTTGCATGTCATATCTCATTGATATTCAAAATAACCCTGCAGTTAGATGTTATCTTCCCCATTTTATAGATGAGAAAACTGAGGCTGAGAGGCTGTGACTTTCTCAGCGACTAAGTGATTAGGATGAGATTTAAACTCAAGTTTTTCTGATTCTAAATCCAGTTCCCCATCCACTATGCCACAATGTCCAATGATCAGACATCGGTTCAGCAATCACATTTCCAAGGGTGTTTTTTTTTTTGGCACCCTGAGATAGTGTTCTGGGTCAAGTTATTTGAATTTACTGGATTCCTTTTTTATCCTCTCCCTTAACTTGGCTTTCAGTTACCTTTTCAACATCCAATCAGACATTGTTCTGTCCTCAACATGTCTGTTTGGGGGTGCCCTCATTTCCATGGCCACCAGCGTCGTACGGACTCCTATCACATCATACCTGGGCCACTGCAGCAGCTTCCTAAGCAATCTTCCCACCTTTAGTACCTCCCTTTCCATTCCACCTGTGCACCCCTGCCAGAATAATTTTGGCGAAGCACCAGTTTTATAATCACTGCTCCTCTGCCCAAAACCAATCAACAACTGTCTACTGCCCCAGTCAAGTTGCCTGTGGGTGAGGGAAATGCCAGCTTCCCTAGAAGGGCAGAGTAGAAGGAAGTGAAAGTCGCCCTGCTTGCTTTCAGGGTTCCTCCCTCAGAACTTGCTGTCTGTCCTTGGAGGGAGCCCTTCTGAAGGAAAGGGGTGGCTCCACTTGGTAAAGCCTGAGTACAGAAGGAAGAAGACAAAGGATGGACATGATTCTATCTGGGAACCCTGACCCTATTCCCAGTGCCTGGTCTGCTGACTGCTAGGACCATGAAAGTTCCCAGTTCAGCTTCTGCCCCCGCATCTCTACTAGAGGAGATATAGGATCAATGCCGGCTCTGGGAATTGGCAACAGAGAATGAAAGTCTTTGTAACCAGGCTAGCCAAAGGGATGTTCTTCCTCCCAGCCAAGCCTGTTACCCACTGATAAGCCAACTGAGAGCTCATATTTCAATAGTTTTTTAAGGCTGACACTATACTAGCATCCCAACAACCCTTACAAGGTTATTATTCCCATTATCTACAGCATCCAGTCAACCAACAAGCACATATTCATGAAATTCCTACTGTGTGCCCTAGGGATACAAAGAATGAAACAATCCCTACTCTCAAAGAGCCTACATTCAACCCACAACTACTGAGTGCTGAAAAAGAAAAGAAAGATGGAGCATGCTAAGCAGGGCAGTACGATGGGATGGAGGCTGCATTTGATACCTAAGGATCGAGGTTCGAATCCCAGCTCTGCCACTTGATACCAGCATGACCTTGGGCAACTCATTTAACCTCTCTAGGCCTCAACTTTCTCATTTGTAAAATGAGGGGGTGACACAAGACTGCTTCTAAGGTAACTTTTATCTCCTAAGAATGATGCAGAGTGGGTGGCCGAACCAGGAAAACACCATGCACAATAACTACAGTAATACAGACTAAAACAACAAAATCACTGAAACTGAAACTCTAATGGCCAAGCTCGGCCCCAAGGTAGAGCAAAGAGAATTCACCTCTGCCCTTCTTTGTACAGGTGACAGGAAGGGGAGAGAGGGAAAGGAGCAAGAAGAGAATACTGTGTGCCGGGCACTATGCCAAGCGTTTTGTTTTACAAACATCTCATTTGAGGTAAGAGACAATAACTGTAGGACACTGCATAAAATGACAGGCTTCGGTGATGCACTGGTTCATTTTGGCTGAACTCTGTTTTGGGGGGGGTTCCCCTTTTATTCTTTGTTGTAAGTATAATGAGAACAACAGCCTGTGTATAGGAGTTACACAAGAGATGGCTTTCTGGGAAGGAAGAGAAGAGGGATATATTAGGAAATATAGGTGACACAAAAAAGAAAGATTTCAGTTGTGTCTGCCTTTTCATGATCCCGTAGACAATAGCACACCAGGCTCTTCCGTCCTCCACTATCTCCTGCAGTCTGTCCAAGTTCATGTCCATTGTTTCCATGACATCTATCCATCTCACCCTCTGCTGCCCATTTTCCTTTCGCCTTCCCTCTTTCCCAACATCAGGTTCTTTTCCAATTGTTTTTAAAATGTAAGGGGGGGGGGACTATCCCAGTCAACTCCAACTCCATGATCTTACAAGACTTGAGCTTTTGTCTGGGAATTTGTAAATCATCTTTAGCCATCTCTGCTGACAATTTGTTTAAAGGACAAAGACACTTTATCAAGTCTCAGGAAATGGGGCTGCCTTGACATTAGTTGGTTGGCTTGGATGAGTCTCTTGGCACTTCTTAGAGCACTGATTTTAGCAACTGTGGCTACCCTAAAGATGACTTCATTAGCCAGGACCCTACGGAGAACAGAACCAAGGAGCTGGTACTCCCTGTTGGCACAGACCATAGTTCAGCATGGTGGGTTTGGGGAGTGGGGACACAGAGGTTTCTTCCTTATCCCCCCAGGGACTGTGAATGGTTGTCTTGAGCCAGAAGCCAATGGAAGTTACATGTACTTGCCCACAGCTTTCTCATCCATTCAGTTCCCAAGGAGGGTCCCAGAGAGTGGACATCCCAGCCTAAGAGATGACAGGACCCAGGACAGTGGTGAAATATCCTGGAAAAGCACCTGAAAGCCACCTGTCTTCATCCACATGGTCATGGAAAATGTTCCTGAACCCAAGACTCCCGTGTATACTTTACATTTCCTAGGGAACAAAATCCCAGAATGTAGCCTTCTGGCAGAGAAGTATTTCTTAGCAGTACCAGCCTTGGGTTGCTGGAAGTTCAAGGGTTCAGAAAACCAGTCATCAAGGGAAAGAGTAGAGAGTTTCTAAGCAATATTCCTCTTGGAGAGAGAAGATGGCCCATGTTGCCCCAAAGGTAGAGGAGCAGTAAGGTCCTGAAAGCCACTGCGTGGAGAATCAGAAGACCTTTACTTTGCCTCCCACTATTATCATGGATGATTTGGACGCTGCAGGTTTAATGGTTCCTGTCCAGCAGCTCCAAAGTATATTTACCTTCCAAGAGGGAGTCTAAACCTCAGGGGAGCATTACAAGAAATCTGACAGGGAGTATAAAGGTTCCAATGAAAAAGAAGGACTTTACTAGAATATCAGGTTATTGGCCCATTGGCAACCCCAACTTCAGTTCTCCTCCAAGTAGAGCTACTATGAGAGCTTCATGTATCTTCTGTATTTGTTTGTGCACTCCTGTGAGTCCTTTGAACTGTCTGCATTTTCTCTGGGGTAAATAAAGGCAGCCCTCCATCAGATATGCATTTGTTACCTCAAATACTCTATATAGGCAGTGGGGTCTCTGTTACCCACATTTGTGGAAACCTAGACATAAGCTATACAATGAGAAGACTTCACAGAAAACTCTGTGAGGAAATAACTAGTCAAACCAAAGATACCAACTTCTGAGGAGAGATCTCCGAGATCAGACACTGATATCATCATCATCACCATCATAGCTAGCATTTATACAGCACATACTATGTGCCAGGCACTCTGCTAAATGCTTCACAAATATTATCTCATTTGATCCTCACAGCAACCCTGGAAGGTATATGCTAATATTATCTCTATTTTTCAGTTGAGGAAACTAAAGCAGAGGTTAAGTGACTTTCCCAAGGTCAAAAAGCTAATGTCTGAGGGTGAATTTGAACTCAGGACTTCTTGACTCTAGGAACAGCACTCTATCCACTGTATCACTCAGCTGCCTTGATCCTTGAAAACTCAGAATCTGAGGCATCCAGGTCCACAGGCTACACAAAGATAAAAAGTTTTAAATTTTTTTAACTTGAAAAAGTAAAAAATGAAAGGTTTTTTGCACAAGAAGCAATATTTCTGAAATAAAAGAAAGGTTTAGGGAGAAATGCTTGCATTACATGCATCAGTCAAAGATCTGACATTCAGAACCTATAAGGAAGTGATGCCTATCTATAATGACTATAATATACATTCCTAAATGGAGCAAAGGGCAAAGGCCATGAATAGATGATTTATGAAAGAGCAAATACAAAGTGGGAACAATCAGATAAAAAAATTATGAAAATCCTTAATAATTACATAAATGCAAATCCAGATAACCTTAAGATCCCATTTAACACCCACTAAGATAGCAAAAATAACAAAATTCAATATTGGTGATAAAACTGAATTGAGAAGTAGCAGAATTCAGACGGACCTTGAAGCAGATACAGAAGAAAAGCATTTTGTAAACGTGTTTATTACTTTGGGGAGTTCTATCTTGTTAAACGCTAAGGCTTTAAATCAAAACAACTCTGAGGTACCACATCACACCAATCAGATTGGCCAAGATGACAAACAAGAAAATGATAAATGTTGGAGAAGATGTGGGAAAATTGGAACGCTAATACATTGTTGGTGGAGTTGTGAAATGATCCAACCATTTTGGAGAGCAATTGGGAACGATGCCCAAAGAGCTATATAAATGTGCATACCCTTTGGCCCAGCAACAGCACTTCTAGGGCTGTATCCCAAAGAGATCAAACAAATGGGAAAAGGACCCACATGTACAAAAATATTCATAGCGGCTCTTTTTGTGGTGGCAAAGAACTGGAAATTGAGAGGATGCCCATCGATTGGGGAGTGGCTGAGCAAGTTGTGGTATATGAATGTAATGGAATACTATTGTGCTCTAAGAAATGATGAACAGGCTGACTTCAGAACAACCTGGAAAGACTTGTATGGACTGATGCCGAGTGAAGTGAGCAGAACCAAGAGAACGTTGTACACAGTAACAGCCATGTTGTGCGACGGCTAAGTTCTGGGAGGGCTGTGTAGGAGGCCCAGGACCAATCTGTTGTCCAACATCTCAGCAGAGGATAGAACCAACTCCCATTTAAAGGTCACACAAAGTAAAAGAGAACATCAGTGAAGACCAGAACCCACTAGAGATCAGACCGTGGGAAGACTGAAAAGGAAGGCAGGGATGGAGACAGAGGCCAAGGTCTATGCCACTTCTCACCCCATGTGAACAGGCAGAGGCAGCAGCACTCGGCCACACTCCCTGAAGAAACACAGGAAGGTGACAGAATGGGTCAGAAAGAAACACAGTGACAGAGCTGAAGTGAAGGACTAGAGTAGATTTTATTGTGTTTCAGGAAAACTCCAAAAAGAAAGCAGGGGCAGCAATCATGATCTCAGACAAAGCAACAGTAAAAAACAGATACGTCTAAAAGAGATAAGCAAGGACATCACATTATGTTCACTGTCATTAGATAATGAAATATCAATACATAATATATCTGTACCAAACGGCATAGCACCTAAGTATGTGAGGCAGCTAGGAGGAGCCACGGTGCACAGAGCACAGGGCCTGGAGTCAGAAGACAGATTCAAATCTGGCCTCAGACACTAGCTGGATGGCCCTGGGAAAGTCACTTAGCCTCTGCCTCCCTCAGTTTCCTCATCTGTAAAATGGGAATAATTATACCACCTACTTCCTAAGGTTGTTTACAAGGATCAAAAGGTATAATAAATGTAAAGCTCCTAGCACATAGTAAGCACTATATAAATGTCAGCTACTGTTGTTATTATTACTTGAAGAAAAAGTTAATAGAATTACAAGGAGAAAGACAGCAATATTATAAAAGTTTTTGTTGTTCAGGCATGTGTGACTCCATTTGGGTTTTCTTGGCAGAAATATTAGAGTGGTTTGCCATTTCCTTCTCCAGTTCATTTTACAGATGAGGAAACTGAGGAAAACAGGGTTAAGTGACTTGCCCAGGGTCACAAAGCTAGTAAGTGTCTGAAGCCAGATCTGAACCCAGGAAGATGAGTCTATGCACTATAATCCAGTCCGGATAGACTCTATCCACTGAGCCAGTTAGTTGCTCCATTATAAAAGTTATGTACCCCTTTTAGATCTAGACAAATCTAACAAAAATATAAATAAGAAATAAGTTAAGGGCCAGAATAGCATTATAGAAGTTGGATATGATAAACTTCCAGTGATCAGTAAAGAGGAACAGAACAGACTATAGGTACATATATGTATGTGTATCAGCTGTGCGTGAAACCTTTACGAGAACAAACAAACCTGACCCTTTGTTAGGCATATAATAAATGCCCAAAGCAATAATATTGAATCTATCCTTTACTAACCATAATCAAATAAAAATTATAATCTATAAAAGGCCTCATAAGAAAGTATCAAAATTTAAAGACCAAATAATTTAATCTTAAGAAATTGATGAATCAAAGAAAAAAAATCACAGAAACAATACATAATTTCATA
The DNA here is from genome assembly GCF_003287225.1 of Phascolarctos cinereus. Lineage (NCBI taxonomy): Eukaryota > Metazoa > Chordata > Mammalia > Diprotodontia > Phascolarctidae > Phascolarctos > Phascolarctos cinereus. Next base: position 20,404,327 of record NW_027555958.1, on the reverse strand, counting down.
AAATGATAACAGCAAGATTTCATACCAAGATTTATGGGATTTAGTCAAAGTAGTGCTTAGGTAAAATTATGTCTTTCTACATACTTTCAATAATGAAAGAACAAACAAATCAGTGAATTGGATATGCAAATAAATTACTAGAAAAGTAACAATCAAAAAAACTATCTAAACACACAAAAAAATTCTGAAAATCAAAAGAGAAATAAAATAGTAAAACAAAAACCCTACTGAAATAAATGCAACTAGGAGTTTTAAAAAAACTTGTAAAACAGATACATGATTAACTCCTTTGATTTTTTAAAAGTAGAAAACCACATTGCCAATGTGAAAAATGAACGAAAAAGAAAGTTATTAGAACTGTTTGTCCAATTATATGCCAACAAAAATAACTTAAGTGAAATGAATGAATATATAAAAAAAATGAATAGATCTGATTTTTAAACAATAGTTTTAGAAAAAGAAATTAAACTCCCATAAATGAATTCCCAAAGGAGAAAAAAAAAAGACAAGATTGATTGATGAGTGAATCTATCAGTGAAAGAATAATTAACTTTTTCAATTTTACACAAATTGTTTGCAAAAATAGGCAAATATGGTATCTTATTGAATTCTTTCTTTGAGACAAATATGGTCCTGATTCCTAAACCAGGAGGACATAAGTCAGGGAAAGAAAACAATAGATCAATATCAATGCAAAAATACTGAATACAATTTTAGCAAAGAAGTTACGATAACATATTAAAAAGGTTACATTATGACCAGATTGGGCTAATACCAGAAATGCAGGGTTGCTTCAATGTTAAACCATATGGTTATGGAAAACCATAAACATAATAGATCACATAAATAATTTAAATTTTAAAAAATATTTTATTTTAATCAGTGATTATATCAATAGATGCTGAAAAATATTTTGAGAGAATATTTTCTTCTTTTATGTGACCAACACTAAAAAGTACAACCACCTGACCTTCTCTTAACAGGGTGAATAGTGTCTGTCTCAAACCAAGAGCAACCATCATTTATAATGAAGAAACACCAGAGACCACTCCAGTGAGATCTGGGCAAAGTGAGATAATCTATTATCACATTATTATTCTATACAGGTTTCTAGAAATGCCAGCTATAGCAATAAGACAAGAAAAAAAACTGAGGAGAAAAGCATAGGCAAAGAATAAACAAAACTGTAGCTTTTGCAGAGGATATAATGATTTTCTTAGAAAAATAATGCTTCAATTTCTAGGAAACAGAAACACTTAACGTTAGTAAAGTAGCACGGTATAAAAATAAACTCACAAAAAAGTCATTAGCCTTTCTGTACATTACCAAGAAACCCAGCAGAAAAAAAATAAATAAAACCTAAAGAAAAGCCCATCAATTGGTAATGGCTGAACAAATCGTGGTATGCAATGTGATAGAATACTAACATATTCTAAGAAATGACAAAAGGGGCAGTTTCAGAGAAACCTGGGGAGACCTATATGAACTGATGCAGAGTTAAGTAGGCAGAACCAAGAGAACAATTTATATAATTTTTTAGGGGCAGCTCAGCGATGCATGGATAGAAGGCTAGAATTGAAATCAGAAAGAAAAATCTCACCTTAGACCCTACTAGCTGGCCTTGAACAAGTCACTTATCCTCTCAGCCTCAATTTCCTCATCTGCAAAATAGGGATAACAAGAGTACCTACCTTACAGGGTTGTGAGGATGAAATGAAATAATATTTATGAAGTGCTTTGTAAACCTTAAAGCAGTATATAAATGCTAACTGCTATTAGCAACAACATTATAAAGACAATTTTGAAAGACTTAAGAATTCGGATCAATGGAATGACCAACCATGATTCCCGAGGACCCATGATAAACTCTGCTTGACTATGCATATTTGTTACTTTTCAAAGCAAGTAGTAGGAAGAAAAAAAAGTATGTTAATTGAAGAATTAAATTAAAAATTTTTTAAACAGCAGAAAGAAACAAGAATTATAGGATTTTTTAAAAATACTGTGGGGCAGCTAGGTGACGCAGTGGATAGAGCACCAGCCTTGGATTCAGGAGGACCTGAATTCAAATCCGGCCTCAGACACATAACACTTACTAGCTGTGGGACACTGGTCAAGTCACTTAACCCCACTGCCTAACTAAAAAAAAAAAAAACCACTGCAGAAATAAAGGAAGACTTAATTGGAGAATTAATTGCTCGTGGTCGGGCCATACTAATACAATTAAAATGACAATACTACTCAAATTAATTTATAGATTCATTGTTATACCAAATTACAAAAAGATTCCTTTATAGAACTAGACAAAACTATAACAAAATTCATTTTGAGAAACAAAAGGTAAAGAATCTCAAAGGAATAATGAAAAAAGTGGGAAGGAAGGGGGCATAGCAGAACCAAATCTCAAAGCACACTACAAAAGATCAAATGATCAAAATGGTCCTGGTTAAAATTAGAAAAGTTGGCCAGTGGAACAGATTAGGTACACAAGACCCAGAAGTAATTGAATACAATAGCATAGTTAGTGTTCAATAAACCCAGGAACACAAACCACTAGGCTCATAAGAACTCTCTATTTGACAAAAGCTGCTGGGAAAATTGGAAAGCAATCTGGGAAAAATTAGACTTAGATCAACATCTCATACCATATACCAAAAAAAGTATTACAACTGACAATTTCAGGAAAGTAGCAAGATATAAAATAAACCCACAGAAATCATCAGCCTTATTCCTTTTTGCTTCTCAAGACTGATGATGAAGCATGCTTCTCACCTCTTGGAGAGCGGTTAGACAGATGCAGAATGAAGCATGCATTTTCAAACACAATCATTGCAACATAAATTTGTCTTGTTTGACTGTACTTCTGCTACAAGGGTACAAGGCAGGCCTTCTGAGGGCAGATGCAGGGAGGCAAGGGAGAATTAAGGAGAAAATGGGAGGGGTAGTAATAGTGATGGAAAAAAATAGAATGAACAATTTAAAAACACACAGAAGAAAGTTCAGAAAGAGACACAGACAAGCAGGGGGAACATTGGAACTACCATATTAAAGTGAATACGATGAGGAAGTGGAAAAAGAGGGTCCATCCTTGGAAGCACGTGTAGGTGACTCACGGCAGTATTTGATCAGCCTGGTTCTGAAAGGTCACGATATCTTGGAACAGACAGACTCCACTCTTAACTTCAGAATGTTTCCATATTGTTCACTACACGTCAAATAAAAGCCCTTTGGATTGGTTTCCAAGCCTTAATGCAGAAACTTGCCATTTTTGTTTTCTGCATGCCATGAGGTTTAAGCAGGGCTCTTGAAGCTTCAGAAGATCAGTGAAGGTGGTGGGGGTGCCCTTCTTCCCCTGGATCAGCCAATGAAACAACGGCCTCCCCGATTATACTATTATTGATGGGTTTCTTATGGAGGAGACACATCACAGACAGCCAAAGGTGGAGCCTAAAAGAAATTGGCAACTCAGACTGGACCTAACAGACATGTACAGGGCCCCTTTGGATCTGGTTCTCAATACTGAAGCTTCAGAAAACTAGTTTCATCCGTTGTAGAGGGGTAACTCTACAATAAGCAATTCTCTCATGCTAATTATACCCACGACAGCATAATGAACCAGATGGCCAATTTATTTATAATGGGAGAAAGCTCAGATAGGACATTAGTATCATAGATCCAGCTAGAATGACCATAAATCCTTCCATATGCATATAGAATCACTGATCCAGCGATGGGAGAGAGATCTCAGAAGCCATCTAATCCAACCTCATTTTACAGAACAGGAAACAGAGGCCCAGGGAGATGGTGATTTGTTCAAAGTCACAGTCATCAACAGAAGCAGGATTTGAATCTGGGTCCTTTGACTTCCCCAATTATGGCTCTTCCACTTACTACATAATCTTGGCCAAGGTATTTAGCTTCTGGACCTTTTATTTTTTCACTAGGCAATGGGGTTAAGTGACTTGCCCAGGGTCACACAGCTAGTAAGCATTGTGTCTGAGGCTGGATTTGAACTCAGGTCCTCTTGACTCCAAGGCCAGTACTCTGTCCACTATGCTACCTAGCTGTCCCTTGGGCCTTTCTTTAGCTATAAAATGAAAAGACTGGATTTTTGAACGGCCCCTAAAGGCCCAACCAACTTTAAATCCAATGGCTCCAGTGGGTGGGTCTCTAAGGACACCAGTACAACTTGTAGGACAAAGTGCAAGCCACATAAACTCTCCAAGTCTCTGCTTACTTCTAAAATGGGGACAATACATTACCTACCTCACAGGTCTGTTGTGAGGAAAGCACTTTGTAAACCTCAAAGTCCCATATACAGATGAGGTATAATGATCACTTTTGGTATTACAGACCCCAAATTTTCTTTGCTAACATAGAAAGGCTAATATTGATACAGCACTTGAAAATTTGTGTGTGTGTGTGTGTGTGTGTGTGTGTATGTTTAACAAGCTTTACATATTATCTCACTGTCCCAGCAAATCATGACATAATATGTTGTTCAGTTGTGTCCAACTCTCTGTGACCCCATTTGGGGTTTTCTTGGCAGTGATGCTGGAGTGGTTTGCTATTTCCTTCTCCAAGCTCATTTTACAGATGAGGAAACTGAGGTAAACAAGGTTAAATGACTTGCCCAGGATCACACAGTTAGTTTGAGGCCACATCTGAACTCAGATCTTCCTGACTCTGGGCTGGGTGCTCTATCCACTGCACCACCTAACTGCACAGGAGACGGATTACTGCAGACATAATTTCTCCACCTTGCAAATGAGGAAACTGAAGCTCAGGAGGTGAAATGTATAGTCTACAGTGTTACAAGCAAAAGTGTCAAAGGTAAGACTTGAACCCAGGTCTTTCTAATCCCAAGGCCAAAGCTTTTTCCACACTACCATGTAGGAGAGTTGTATGGGGCAGCTAGTTGGCACAGTGGATAGAACACAAAGCCTGGAGTCAGGAAGACCTGAGTTCAAATATAACCTCAAGTACTTACTAGCCGTGTGACCCTCAGCAAATCACTTAACCCTGTTTGGCTCAGTTTCCTCATCTGTAAAATAAACTAGAGAACAAAATGGCAAACCACTCCAGTATCTCTGCCAAGATAATCTCAAATGGTGTCACAGAGTCGGACACAACTGAAACGACTAAACAACTACCCGGGCTTAAAAGATATTTCCTCCTTGGCTGGAGCATCCTGGTCAATCACAATTCTCCACTTAGCGGGAAAATGCTATTGTTCACTAGAGCCCCCTTTCCCTTGGACAGTGCGAGATTTAAAAAAAGGCAGATTCTTCCTCTAGACTCCATGCAAAGGCTCCAATGTTTTCTTAAGGTATCATTGCTGGGATGAGTACTTCTCCCTCCATATCCACGCTCCAACGGATCTTTAGCCACCTCCATTTGCGCATTCCTTGCAACAATGCAGACTCGAAGCCCTCCTTGCCACTCACGCTTCCTGCTTTCCAGGAAGGTGTGGCACACCCAACTTGCCAAGATGCCAGTGGAGCATGTAATTGCCTTGCCATACAACCAGTCCGCCTTTTTTGATCGTACATTTATGGGATGATATCCTTTCCACCGTTTCTCCCATGTAATTACTGAATTCCAATGTGTTGCAGCCTATTCATGCCCACCACACCCCTCTCCATTGCCCTTTGAATGATCCCCAACATCACTACTTTAGCAACTGTCTGGTTCCATGATTAGCAATCATGTCCCCAAAATATGTTTGGGAAGACAGGCCTCGTGGATGGAAAAATGGCTGAATAAACTGTGATACAGAAATGTAATAGAGTATTATTATTATTAGAAAAAACATATAAGAATTCTGAGAAGCCTGGGAAAACATCTGTGAACTGAGAGAAATAAGCATAAAAAGGAAAACAATATAAACAATCACTACAGCACTGAAAACTGGAAGACACTCTCCCTCCCCCTCCAGAAAAACGAAACTGAACATTTCCTAACTGTGATCATCAAACTCAGCCCATCAGAATTAAGAAAATAACTGCCTTCCCTTCTCCAGAGAGGTGGGAGCCCAAGGATGTGGAATATATTAGATTTACTGCAAGGCTCGGTTTATCATCCGTTGTTTTGCTGCCTAAATGCAAATAATAAGACAAAAAGACAGTTCTTTGTTACAGAAATAGTAATTTTTTTTAAAAAAAACTTCAATTTCCCACAGACAAACTGGACCAGTCGGCTGTGCCAGTTCAATGTTAGCCTGCAATTAGTCTTTACCACGTCACTGTCTACTTCAGCCTATGGGGGCATGCCTAATCCCAGGCCCTCGGCCCTACTCCCAATCTGGACAACAATTCTTAACCCATTAAATTTTTCCTGACTGACAAGCACGGACAGGGGCTGCTAGGGGGCGCCATAGTGCACAGGGCTTCGGGTGGGGAGTCAGGAAGACCCGAGTTCAAATTCTACCTCAGACACTAGCTGTGTAACCCTAGGTAGGTCACTTCACCCTGCTGGCCTCAGTTTCCTTATATGTAAAATGAGCTGGAGAAGGAAATGGCAAGCCTCTTCAGTATCTCTGCCAAGCCCACATAGGGTCACGGAGAGCTGGACTCTCACTCAGTAAGCACTGATTAAGCGCCTACCATGTACAGCTCCCCATTTGTGGCCCCGGGCCTTGACTGAAAAGCTGGGGGGGGAAGAGGGGAAAGACTGCTGATCTTCCGGGCCACCTTTGTTTGAGAGAAGGTGGAGGGTCTTATCCAAGGTCACAGGGTCACGGGGGGGGGGGGAGAGGTGTCTTTTGGCCTTCTTTTGTGTCCCCAGCGCTTAGCACAGCGACTGGCACCCAGCGGGCGATTAAGCATGTAACGCCCGACTTAAAGTAGGACAGTGACTGGCTCAAGGTCACACCGCCCTAAAGGGAAACGCCCGAGCACTCAGGGGACTTGAGTTTAGACAATGGTCAGGTCCTCTTCCAAGCCTCAGTTTCCCCGCACACGGCGCCCTTCCCCGCCCCCACAGGCTGACGTCCAGTCCGCTCAGCCCCTGATATGGTCCCGCGCCTGCGCCCTGCTGCAACCGACGAGCGCGGCCCCGCGGCGGGCGTGCTCGTGCCCGCGCCCGGCCCCGCCCCGGCCGCGCCGCCACGACCCTCCCCCTCCCCCCCATCGAGGTGGCAGCAGCAACGGGAAGATGGAGGCGACGGAGCTGCTGGTGGTGTTGCTGCTGTTCGCTTTGTTGGCCCTGCTGATAGTGGTGCTCGCAGCGCAGGGCCGGAGACGCTGGAACCAGAAGTGCGGCGACCCCCTGGACGGTAAGCGCCGGAATTCCGAGGAGGTTTAACCGACGGCGCGGCCTAAGTGTCGCTGTCGAGGATCTCACGAGCTGTGCGCGGAGGCTACGGGTGCCGTGAGGGGCGAGGGGGGTGTTGGTTGGGCGAAGCTACGAGTGCCGGAAGTGGGGGGAGGGGAGAAAGCGGAGACCGGAAGAAGCTACGGGTGCCGGGAAGGGACAGGAATTCTCTGTGCGGGTGGGGCGACGCCGAAGACCGCCGAGACGGGAAGGAGCCTGGAAAGACACGTGGCACCCGGCTGTGGGGGGGAGGGGGAGCGGGGCCGACAGGGCTTTCCCCTCCCCCTCGAGGAAACTTAGTTCCTCTCAAAGGAACCCAACTCTGCCTCTAACTTGCCGGGCCTCAGTTTCCCTAGCTGTAAGATAAGGTTAACGTCTGACCAGCCCCTGTGGACGAGATCGATCAACCAGTGCATGAAAAAGTTATTTGGAAACGCTCAGTGCTCTGCCCTGGGGCCAAAGCGCCCCCTGCCCTCAGGGAGCTTACATTCCAACGTGTTTCTGGTGCTTTACTCAGAGGCCTGGTAGGCCGGGGTAAGCCTGCTGCTGCAGGGGGCCCTCGGGAGAAAATAGAGACTCCTAGAGGCAGGCCAAGACGGAGAGCGTGTGGTGGGCAGTGGCCGGCACACGTGGTGGTGTGTTTTAAAATAACACCGTTGGCGATGTTTTGTTTTTACGTCACATAAACTTCCTACAGCGTTCCTCCCCCCACGTCCCAAAGAGTCTTCTTTTAATAAGGAGTTTTTAAAGAGGAAGCAGAAAAGATCCACAGACCGACAGAGGCCGACCCTGTGTGTGTGAGCCCCCCACACCCGCTGCCCCCTGCCTCCAGAAGCGGGGAGGGGCCTCACGCCGGTGCTCCGGCCGAGTCATTTGGCAGCGTTTAGCTCCAGCCGCTTCCTTGCTGTTTTTCCCTTTGTCGTCGCCGTGTGTGTTGTTTTCCTGTGTCTGCTTGCTTCCCGTCGCATCAGTTCTTGTAAGTCTTCTCATGCGCTTCCCAACTGAGCACAAGCGCTCTGGGGCAATTGAGGGAAAAGAAGCATCCCGCCGCCGGGCCGCTGGAGTGGGATTTTGAAGGGTACTAGGGATTCTGAGAGGTGGGGGGATACGAGTGTCCTGCACGGGAGCTGAGCTTGCTTGCTGGTGACTGATTATTTTTAGTGGTGGTCAACTCTTGGTGATCCCGTTTGGGCTTTTATTGGCAAAGACGCTGGAGTGGTTTGCCATTTCTTTTTCCAGCTCATTTTACAGATGGGGAAACTGAGGCACATTGGGTGAAGTGACTTGCCCAGGATCCTACAGCTAGTAGGTGTCTGAGGCTGGATTTGAACTCAGTCTTCTTGACTCCAAGCCCAGTGCTCTAAGCACTGTGCCACTTAGCTGTCCATAGTCCTGTTAAGCTATACCATAAGGTTCAGGAGAGTACTTTCCAATCAGGTCGAAAACATGAGTTGGGGCCAGGTTGCAAAAAGGCTCCAGATGCCCCGAAGATAATTTTGTATTTGATCATAGAGGTAGCATGGAGCCACTAAGTTTAACGTAGGAGTTGGGAGCAGCATAGCCATGCCTGGCTGCCTGTGCTTTTAGGAAAGTCACTTTGCCTGCTTTGTTCAAGATAGAGGAGAGAAAGGCTGGTTAGAAAGAAGCCTTTGCAGTAGTCTGGTAATTAGCAATGAACAGCGCTGACTGTTTGAATGGAGAGAAGAGGATGTATGTAGAACATGTGGGGAAAGTCATGGGTGTGTGTTGGGGGTCTTTGATTTGACAGACCGGAACACTGAGGCCCTTGGAGGTGGGCCCCTGCCACCCTATGTCTTAGAAAGCTACTGTGAGCTCCTAGGATGCACCCAGCTCTTGGGTTAGGGACTGAGAGACTTCTCTCTTACAGAGCAGAAGACCAATGGAGTTTCCTTCCATAAAAGCCAAGCACACAGGAAACAAAAGCAACGATACCATAAGGAAAAGCCTCATCAGCACATTTTTGTTCATGCTCTCCTGGCCGCCGAATTGAAGGTAATCCAACCTCTTCCTCCCTGGGTGCGAGCATGTACATACAGACATCTCTGCACCCTACGACTTAGCATCTCAGAAGTGTCACAAGTAGACGTCCCTCCACCTCCTTTCACAGTTCAAAGCATTCTGGCCTACGTCAGTAAGAAAAACCGGTAATTGGTTTTCATGCCAGTAATTGGTGCTGTTGCACTCCTGGGTCTCAGGGCACACGCCAGGCCATCAGATCTTGGGATGAGGGGTGGCAGGGCTCTCAGAGCTGCCTGGGCAATCTCCTGCCCAGCCTATGCTAAAACTACCCTTCTTTCTCCCCCAGGGCCATAGCGGGAATGTCAGTAGCATGGACTTCAGCAACAACGGTAAATATCTGGCGACCTGTGCCGATGACCGAACCATCCACATCTGGAGCACCAAGGATTTCTTGCATCGGGAACATCGAAGTCTTCGCGTTAATGTGAAGTTGGACCATGCCACCTTGGTGCGCTTCAGCCCTGACTGCAGGTGGGATGGGATGGGGCCTCAAGCCTACACAAGCACAGCTCTTGGGGCCACATCCTTCTAGGGTTTGCTCAGAGAGTGCCCCTTGGCGCTCAGCAGAGAGGACCAGGCAGCTTAGTGGGATGTCCTGACCCCTGTACGTCTCTGCAAGGAGGGATGTGTAGCAGTGTCCCTGTGCGTGGGGCCTCCTTTGGGCTTATAGGGTCATCCCGAGGGTCTCCCTTTGAGAACAACAAGACCTCTTTGGAGACTGACCAGGGGGGTCCAGGGGTGTGAGAGAACCCCAGCCAATACCAGCCTCTGAGAAGGACCCAATGGGCAAAGCTCTTGGGCAGAGATTGAGGCACCTCTTTGTAACCTGAGTGTTTCATGCCTGTCCCCAGAGCCTTGATCGCCTGGCTGGCTAATGGAGACACCATCAGTGTATTCAAGATGAAAAAGAAGGATGATGGTAACAGTAGTTTCCAGCCTATGGAAGAGGACTTTCCTAAGAGGCACAAGGCTCCAGTCATCAACGTTGGCATTGCTGAGACAGGTGAGAGGTTGCCAGGGCAGAGCTTCTGTAAGGAGGCCGCTCAGGCTGAGGTCTAGGAAAATACTGCATTGCCTGAGAGAGGTATACAAGCACAGTTCACTGCGTCTGAGAGCTAGAGCTGGAAGGGGCCTCAGGCCACCTAGTCCAGCCCTCTGAGGCCCTGAGAAGTTATGTGACTTCCCCAAGATCACACAGGTTTTGTTGTCAGAGGCAAGATGGCAACCCAGTTCCCCCAACTCTGAGGCCAATTCTCTTTCACTGTGTCAGGTGGCCCCCTTTTCACACACGCATATGCACGTATGTATATGTATAAAACAAACTTAAGTCATCATAGGTTCACAGAGATATTACTGTGGGGTTTTGTTTTAAGGAGTTTGCTGCAAAATTAAGTTAGTTACATAGTTCCATGCTAAAGAAAAAACATCGAAGGCTTCTAGGTCTATTGGGACCCAGGAGGGAGAAAGGGACCTCTCTGTTCACCACAGTGTCGAGGTCCCGCTTTCCAAGATTCCCTTAAGCAAGGCGTTGAGACCTCCCCCAGCACAGTCACAGTCGTGGTGGCAGAAAGGAGAGACCGCTGAGATTTATGGAAGGGAAGGGAACACGGGGAGACAACGAGGACTCGCCCTGCCTGCTGTCACCAGCATCTGCCTGCCTGTCTCTCAGGAAAGTTCATCATGTCAGTCTCCAGCGACACTACGATCATCATCTGGACCTTAAAGGGGGAAGTGCTGTCCATCATCAACACCAACCAGATGAACAACACCTACGCCCTCATCTCCCCTTGCAGCAGGTGAGGACACGGGGAGGAGCAGGGTAGCACCGAGGGGGGAAAAGGGAGCCCTGGATCCGAGACCGAGTCTTAAACCAGCCCTGGCTTCTCTGTGGCAGATTTGTGGGCTCATGTGGCTTCACTCCAGATGCTAAAGTTTGGGAAGTTTGCTTTAACAAGAATGGGCAATTCCGGGAGGTGACACGTGCTTTTGAACTGAAGGGCCATACCGCGGGTATCCACTTCTTGGCTTTCTCCAATGACTCCTGCCGGTAAGCAGGCCCCCTCGCGGCCCCTCCCCTGACACATACCGGCCAGTCCGGATCCCTGGGCCTGGTGTCCAGTGGGCGTCACTCCGTTTGACCCCGTCTGCTTGCATCGTCTCCTTAGTGTGGTCAGGGCCGGAGTTGGGGTTTCTTTTTCCGTGCTTTAGGATGGCGACTGTCTCCAAGGATGGGACGTGGAAGTTGTGGGCCACAGACGTGGAGTACAAGCAGCAGCAAGACCCCTACGTCCTGTTGACAGGGCCGTACGGCGAGGCGGCCTCCACGCCCTGCATCCTGGCCCTCTCTCCTGACGCCCAGGTCCTGGCTCTGGCCAGCGGCAACAACATACGCCTCTATAACACAAAGCGGGGCGAGGCAGAGGAGAGCTTTGACAAGGTCCATGAAGATCGGGTGGCTGAAATGGCCTTCGACACCACAGGGCGGTTCCTGGCTTCCTGTGGAGACAGGGTGGTGAAGATCTTCCATAACACCACTGGGCAGAGGGCCATAGTGGAGAAGATGCGGGGGCTCCTCAAACAGGGCCCCACTGAGACCACCCGACAGAGGCTCAGTCAGCAGCTGGCCCAAGCCCAGGCCACTCTCAAAAGGCTGGGGGCCGGGAAGGTCTGAGGTGGGAGAGGTTGGACTGAGAAGGGAGCAGTTGACAGAAGCGGGGCCCTTGCTGCTGTTCCCTCTGCTTTGAAGCGGGGCGGGGGGCATCATCCTAGGGTGTCTCTCTTGTTTCTCCCTTTCCTCGCCCCCACTCCCTTCTGTCTCACTAGACATTTTTGGGACTGCAGGCCAAAAGTAGCTGCCCTTCACCAGCTAAGGCCTTGTCCCTGGGTCTCTGGAAACATTCCATGTCAGTGTCTGGCACCTGGAAAACATTTTGGGACTCCAGGCCCTACTCTTTCTCCAAGGAAGGACCTCGGACCCCTAGGCCCATTGTGTTGGCAGCTGCCTTTGGGCATAGATAGTAATTAACTGTGGTGCTCGTCCCTGTTGTGGGTCCAAGGCACAGATTCTAGCCAGACCTGGACAGTGTTTTAGGAGGAAAAGAAAAATGTGTGGAGCAGATAGAGGGTGGAATCAGAATGATCTTTTATCTTGTGGCAGTCCTAGTGTAAGCAGGATTAGAGATAGGCCAAAGCTGGGTTTTAGATAAGGACCAAGATTCACTGGAGGGCAGAATGGGCAGGTGGTTTATTTCCAATAATAGAGCTAGGGCCAAGAAATGTGAAAGTTGGGTCATTATTTACCTGTGATTTTTGACTCGGGGTAACCTGAGCAGGGCACTAAATCTTCTGTCCTGTTTTCCTCCATTTCATAGTTTGTAAGAAGAGAGGAATGATATCCACTTGTTAACTACCTCACAGAGGTGTTGTGAGGGCAGATGAGAGTGTGTTGTTTTCTTCCATTTTGGACAAAAGATGCTAAAGCTTTAAATACACTGTGTGTTGTCCTGTTTTCACTGTGACCTGGTGGAAGCCAGCATTCAAACGTGCTGGCAAAATTAAATTAGAAACGATTGAGTGTGACGCTGGGGCAGGGAGGGGAAAGCACGGCCCCTGCTCTCGGGGAGCTCCCACAGGGTTCGGAGAGGCAACATGTACAGATGTACAGATGCCCCCACCCCGCAGGCCCTAGCAGGGCAGGCTCTGGGGGCCTGCTTTACTTGGGCTTTGATGCCAGCCTCCACCTGCTGGTTCCCAGTTCCAGCTTCAGTGCTTCTCTTGGCACCTTCACCAACTGTCTTTTCTAAATTTCCTTAAATGGTTGGAGTTTAAATCATGCCCCTTTCCACATCCACTCCATTGAATTCCACAAGCATTGATTGGGTTATGTGCTGAGCACTGTGCTAGCTTCTGGGTATACAAAGAAAAATGAATTAGTCCCTGCCCCTAAGCAACTCAGGCTTCAAGTGGGGTGGGGCGGGGAGGAAGACCCAGCAGGGACCATGAGAAGGATAAAGAACCTTTTCTCTGGGGGAGGCAGGAGGTGAACACCAACTGCTGAGATGATGAGGAAAGGCTTTGCAGAGGAACTGGCCTTCCAGCTGACCTGTGGAGGAAGAATGTTCCAGGCAGGGAGAGTCAGCCAGAGGGCAGAGACACAAGCCAGAGGTGGATGCAGAGCACAGGGCAGTAGCTTGAGGGAGGAATAGATGGATGTGAGTGAAGTTAGGTTGGAGCCCAGCTGCTGGGCTGAGGACATCAGGAGGATCCAGTTTGGGCACAACCTCAACTAAGGGGCTCATACCCTACCCCCACTTCACTGCTCAGGCCCCAGTTATTAGGATGAAGGCTGAGGAGGGGGAAAATGCCACATATAGGAATTACTTTGTATATATTTTCACGGTTTACATCTGGCTTGATAACAAGATGACAACCTGTTTTCTCTGCCTACATCTGTCACTGAATCTGTGTGATTTTACTTATGTGTGGGAGATTCCTTTGGAGGGCAGACAGCCTGAAGCATTTTGTTCTGCTGTAGGCCACAGCCAAGAGGTCACTATTCTCTCCACCTGTAGGTATTACACTTGTAAAGATGTGGCATGGTATGGAGATTTAACCTTGACCTAGCACTTCTCTATTTGTTTCTCATGTTTTCATCAGGTCTATCCTTGGTCTGTACATAGACCATTCAAGGTTTGTTAGGCTGCTGCTATGTAGAAGGCATTGTGCTAGCACGAGAGATGCCAGGACTGCCTTTTCTCAAGGGGCTTACATCCTACTAGGGAGATAGAAGATCAGAGGTAGAGTACGAGGAAAGTGGAGGCAGCAGAGAATGCCACCTGGAAGGTGAGAAAAGGTTTTAAGGGAGGAGATGGTCTGAGTTAAGCCTCAAAGTAATAGAGAGTTTGAGCAACAGAGATGAGAAAGGAATGTGTTTGGGGAACAGCATGTGTGAATGATGTTTGAAATTTGGGGAATGGTTAGTGGTCCAATTTTGCTTAAGTCCTAGTACGACAGAGGATGGCCATGCAGAATATAAATGTGAGAAGGACATCTGATAAATGGGCAGATTTGCCAGATACTCCTTTTTGTAGATGACTTTGTACTGACTGCACCAAGCCTCCTGGATAAGACCATGCGATGGCTGCTCAAATGAGATTGAGATAGACACACAGGAAAAACCAAGTGCAAAAAAAAAAAAAGAATCACATTGGCTGGACTGACATGTAGGTGGATGGGTAATTCACTGAATTCTACCATCAGCATCACCTGTCTTGATCAGGTAACTGCAGATGGATTGAGGATGGGGGCTGAGGACTGAACAAGAGGAATGCAGACTGGATTCCATCTAGGAAACCAAAGAGTGCTTTAGTGGTCAAAAGACATTCACTGACACCCCAAGTCCATAGAGGGGAGGGTGTGGCGTTTAAAGAGTTGGAGAGCCGTAATTTGTGGATGATTTATCATTTTATCAACAGTGCCAGCATTTTTAATAAAAGTCAGTGACACTCTGGAAAACCAAAGACTGTCGTGGTAACAGGTTCATGGCTTATGTGCCCTTGGAAGAGAGGTGTTCCCAAGGGTGACAGTCACCTCTGGTTAACAATTAATGAGAGAACTAATGGTATTATGATGGGCTGAACCTAGTGTAATGAACTTTGATGATGTCATTTACTTCTAAATTTCTCCCAGCCTTGGGCATTCTATTCAAAGAATTTATCCCCCACCTAAGCCTGAGCAGAAGGGAGTTTCACCTTAGATTAGAAATCTGACCTAGTTGGGTGGAGTAGCGACACCCAGAAAGAGGAGAAAGTTAATCCTATTTTATCCCAGCCTGGTCCTTAAGAGATTGAACTAGGAAATAGGACTTGAAAAAAAGCTTGGGTCTTCCCAGTTTTAATAATTGCCCATTAATATGAGAGAGAAATAATCATTTCTCTCAAGAGAGAGGGAAGAAAAATGCTCACTCGATATTGGAAAGCTACTGAAACAACCAGGATGGGCTTCCTTTACAGGAAAATAAAAACAAAGTTACAGCCCCTGTCACCCTGGAAGGATGCCACTAATGTAGAGTTGTAAGGTGGGTTCTCTTGTCTGGGCTCGTCCCCTTTCTCCTGGATGGACCTGAGCTGAGAATCCATATAAATCTGTTCTTGATTTCCATCTTCCCACCCCTGGAAACACAAGTGGCCTTGGATTGGTTTAGGTGTAAAACCAGAAAACACAAGGGCCAGGACTGGAGGCTCAATGGTCTCACCATGCTTGTAGAGGCCATAGCAACCCCAATTGGTCCTTTCAAACGCTGTGTGTTACTGGTTTGTTGACGAGTTCATTTCATGCTAAAGAATATACTTATTAGGAAAATATCCAGTCAACTAACTGCACTTCTGATGATTGGTCCCCAGCTCATCCTAAGGAAGGGAGTCAGGGAGTCCCTGAGGGGGATTCCGCCATGGATCAAATGGACCACTTGAGTGTTAAGAACACAGCAACAGTGGAATGTAGATGGTAATCATTGATACCACAAGTGTAGTCTGACCTATCCATAGGAATCCTAGCTAACACAGATATGAAGGCTTTGAGGTTTGCAAAGTACTTTACAATCATAACTGTTTGGGGACTGGTCAAAAAGTGAAAAGTAGATCAATGGAACAGGCTAACCAAGGGAGAAAGAGAAAAAATGGAACTCAATAACCCAATGTTCAATAAACATGAAATCACAGATTACTTAGGATAAGATAGTGGTTGTAAGATACTGAAAATAAGATTACTGATAAGAACTGCTGGGAAAATCAGAAAGCAGTCTGTCATAAATGAGGCTTAGACCAACATCTTGCACTATATTTCACGATAAAGTCAAAGTGAATGTGAGACGTGACTATTAAAGTTCATGCCATTAAACAACTGGAAGAGAAACAGTCTATTCCGTGCATCTCCTAATAACAGGAGCTAACATTTATGGGCAGTGACGTGACGCCATAGTGCCTAGAGCACTGGACTTAGAATCAGGAAGATTCATCTTCCTGAGTTCAAATATGGCCTCAGATACTTACTAGCTGTGTGACCCTGGGCAAGTCACCATCTGTAAAATGAGCTGGAGAAGCACATAGCAAGCCACTGCAGTAACACTGCCCAAAAAAACCCCAGATGGGATCATGAAGAGTCAGACGTGACTGAAACAACAAAAGTTAACACTTGTAGACAGCAACAACAAAATACTAGGTGCCAGGCACTGTGCTAAGCACTTTACAGTTATTATCGGATCCTCCCAACAGTCCTATGAGGCAGATGCTATTATTATGCCCATTTTGCAGATGAGGAAACAGGTTAAGTGACTTGCTCAGGGCCACACAGCTAGGAAGCATCTGATGTTGGACTTGAACTCGGGTCTTCCTCACTCCAGGCCCAGCATTTTATCCACTGTGCCATGGATCTGCCCTTTAAACATTCTCATCTCCAAGTTCATTAGCCTCCTCAGTTACCATGACTTCCTATAGCAGACACCCAGAGGAACATTCATACCTTTACCCATAACAGTTAAGCCACCGATGTCCTAAGCTCTTAAAATGCCCTTCTCTGATCATAATCTGTCATTCTGCTGTCCCACAGACCTACTGCTACTAAATCTATTCATCCTCACCTTGACCTCTGCCCCTTCTTCTTGTCCCAATCTTTTATCCTGTTTTGGCCTCACTAAGTTTTTTGTCTAAATCTTTTAGCTAATGAATTTAACAGGGCGCTTTTACCCCATTCTGGAATCCTTTGCCCCTTTGCCCTCTTGTTTCTATTATTTTCCCTCTGCTGATCCTCAGTGGATTACCCTCATCACCCACCTTCTCCCCTCTGTGTAGATGAATGTATCCAGAAACAGACAGCCGGGGTGTACTATAACAGCATGTTATCATATCTCACTGATGAACAGCAATCCTTTTATTCTTCCCTAACGCTCAACCAGGCTCTCTCCCCTGAGTCAAACCTTTTGGAGCACCTTCTCTAGGTTATACCCCAACTCATACTTAAACCAATAGGTTGGGTGCCTCAAACTGTGAATGCTACCTTATATTCCAGGGGTAACCTTGTGGGTCTGCACTTCTAAAACTATATTTCATGAGCCCCAACCAGTGTATTTTCCCTTAATGATCAGTAAATACTAACTCTTAGCAAAAGATGCCATTTATGAGAACAGTAGTGATAAAATACTCCTTCCTGATAAACCCGAGTCTTCTTTCACACAGATGCTATTTTCTGTGCGATGTGAGTGAGGTAGACACTTGGGGTACAATGTTAGTGAGGTACATATGGAGAGGACACATATGGCCATGGCTACTCACTCCTCTGGGACTGTTGGCTCTCAAAGTCCTCTCCAGTGGAATAGTCATATTCCATCCACTCCGCAAATCCTTGAAGCTGCTTTTACCCTCAAGTGACCATCAAATCTAAATCTATCTACATAGTATGTCTCAGCTCCCTCTCAAACTGAGTTTCTAATTGATAGATGAGATGTCTCCTTATGGGCAATTACTTCTCCTCCTGGATACTATGGACAATGAGGGGGAGAGGGGAAGAGGAAGGAATAAGAGAGAGAAAATCCTTTTCCTCTTACCCAGAAGGTGAAGAGCTGGGTTCTATAATGGTTCTATTTTGGATTGACTCAAATTGATAGCACTGTGCCTTGGGCCCTCATTGTTCAATACTGCATTACATTAGGATTTATTATCTCCGTTTTGCAGATGAAGAAACCAATGACCTAACCCTATGCCTAGGACCCTTATCTCTCTCCTAAGCTGTAGTCCCCCATCACCTCCTGGATATCTCAAATTAATATGTCATAGGAATCTCAAATATAGCATGTCTTTTTTTGTCTCTTTTTTTTGTTGTTGTTATATTTTAAGTTTTTAACTGTGTCCCTCCCTCTCTCCCTACCCAGTGCTAGAGAAAGCCACCATTTGATGTAGATTTACAAATCTATGCAAAACCATACTATGCATGCAGTTTTTCTCTGAAGGTGGATAGCATCTTCCTTCATAGGTCCTTTATAGTTGACTTGAACATTTATAATATTCAGAATAACTTAGTTGTTCCCAATTATTCTTCCAACTTAGCATTACTATATATGATGTTCTCTTGGTTCTGCTCCCTTCAGTCTGCATCAGTTTATATGTCTTTCCAGGTTTTTCTAAAGTCCACCTGCTCATCATTTCTTCACAGTAGTATTCCATTACAATTACATACCACAACTTGTTTTGTCATTCCTCAGTGGATGGGCATCCCCTCAATTTCCGGTTCTTTGCCACCACAAAGAGAGCTGCTATAAATATCACAGGACATAGAGGTTATTTTCCTTTTTCCTCAATCACCTTGGGAAACAGACCTAATAGTGGTATTGCTGGGTCAAAGGGTTTATATAATTTTATAACTCTTTGGGCATAAATCCAGCTTGTTCTCCAAAATGGTTGAATCAGTTCACAAATTCCACCAACAAGGTATTATTATCCCAATTTTTCCATATCCTATCCAACATTTGTCACTTTCCCCTTCTGTCATTTTAGCCAATCTGATAGGTGTGAGATGATATCTCAAAAGTTGTTTTAATTTGTAATTCTCTAATCAATAATGATTCAGAGCATTTTTATATGACTACATATAGTGTTGATTTCTTCGTCAAAAAAACTGCCAGTTCATATCCTTGACCATTTATCAATTGGGGAATTACTCATATTCTTCTAAGTCTGACAAAGTTCTCTGTATGTTTGAGATATAAGATCTTTATTTGAGAAATTATCTATAAATTTTTTTACCCAATTTTCTACTTTCCTTCAAATCTTGGCTACATTGGTTTTATTTGTACAAAAACTTTTTTAACTTAATGTAATCAAAATTATCCATTTTTTACATCTCACAGTGCTATCTCTTGTTCATTCATAAATTCTTCTCTTACCCATAAGTGTGATAGGTAATGTGTTCCATGTTCTTCTAGTTTTCATATATCTCCCTTTATAGCTAAGTCATGTATTCATTTTCAACTTTATCTTGGTCAATGGTGTTAAGATATTGGTCTATGCCCAATTTCTGCCAGACTGCTTTCCAGCTTTCCCAATAATTTTTAGCAAATAATGTATTCTTATCCCCAATATTTAAATCTTTTCTCAAGTGCAGCTTGTCTAAAACAAAACTCTTTCACCCAAAATCCACTTCAACTTTCCCGTGACAGTGGAGGGAATCATCATACTCATAGCCACCCCCCAGTACCTTAGTAAACATCTGTTGATGTGACCCCGCATAATCCAAACTGCTGTTAGAGCTTGTCTTTTTACCCTCACAGCATCTCTCTGCATTGGTCCTCTTCTCTCCACTCAAACACCCACCACCCTAGCACTGGTCCTGATCATACCTGTGATGGAAGCCCAAGCTGAGACCTTTGCCTCTTACCTCAAAAAGAATTTGTCTGCAGGCCCTATGGCTTGGACTTCCTTGACCAAATATGAGCTGCTTGCATTAGTAATTCAAAAGCTCAGATTCCTTAAGAGTGTGGCCGAAGTGGCGAATTTTTAATAAGCCTTGCCTTTGGCTGAAAGAAGGCTTGAGTCCAGTTCATTAGGGCGGGACCCACGTGTCATGATTTTGGGGTCCCAGTGATGAGGTCTAGAGGTTTAGGGGTGCTGAGACCCCAGGATCACAACACACAGGTCCTGTCCAAAAGAATTTGACCCAAGCCTTTTTTCAGCCAAAGGCAATGTTTAGTAAAGATCCACCATATTAGCCAGACTCTTAAGGAATCTGAGCATCTGTGAGCTATTGGCTAGATTGTAAGAATCTGAGCATCTTAATGGAGGCAAGATGGACCTGCTATACAGAAAGACTATAGGAGGGATCTAGGAGTGGCCAAGTAGTCTCGGCGGTAATAGAACTCCAGGGACCTGGACCGTGGCCCAGGGAAAATGGAGCCTAGAGAGGATCAAGAGTGGGAAGTGGCTGGGGCAGGCTAGGTTAAGGGGAAGAGATTGGGAGATTGGGTGTAGCCACAATGAAAGGCCAGTTGATGGGATTATAGCCTCAGAAGAACACCAGAGATTTGGCCATGTGGGAAAGTCCAGGGTTTTTCCTTTTGGGGGCCTAGATCCCATCCTCATCACCAGCACCCCTAAAACTCAACATGATGGGGTATAGGCCCAAGCTGAGACCTTTGCCCCTTACCCCAAAAGAATTTGGGTTCTATTTGTAGAAGGATGGGGTATAGGCTCTGGAAAGCCCCCACCTTGAAATGTCCCACTCGATCAAATCTCTGGCATTTGCCTAAGGCTAAAATCCTCCTAACTGGCCTTTCATTATTGGTTACCCAGTTCTCTTTTACCCAGCCCTTCATTGTCTGTTACCTCCTGATTGCCTCTGCTACTTTTTACCCTCGATCCTTTCTAGATCCCTTCTCCCAGACCCCTCCCCCAGTCACCCCAAACTACTGGGCCACTTCTAGATCCCTCCCACAGTCTTCCTGTCTATAAGATCCATCTTGCTTCCATTAAGGTGCTGAGATTCAATCTGGCCCATGGTTCAGATTCACTTAAGAGTCTGGCCAATATGTTGAATCTTTAACAAACCTTGTCTTTGGCTGAAAGAAGACGGATTGAATTTATTTGGGCAGGACCCACATGGTGCTATTTCAGGGTCCCAGCACCCATAAACCTCAACACTTTCAGCTTGGCATATTGGAGCAGTCTTTTAAGTGGTCTCTCTGCTTCGTCTCTCCCCTCTTCCAATCTATCTTCCAGGGAGCTTCAGAATTGAATTTCCTGAAGCTCAGTTGTGACCATGAAATCCCTCTATTCAGTAGACTTGAATAGCTCCCTTATTGCAGCCAGGATCAATAAATAGTCCATCCTCTGCTTAGTATTTAAAGTACTTTGCAACCTGACCCTTTGATGTCTGTCCAGTCTTCCTCCCTTCCTCAAACTCTTTGACCTAATGAATGACTCTGGCCTCCTTGCCTTGTGGTTCCTTGCACGTAATACTCCCTCTCTGAACTCTTTCTTTTCACTGGCTGTCCCCCATGCCTAGATGCTGTCTCTCCTCACCTCTGACTCTTAGTTTCCCTGGCTTTCCTTAAAACCCAGCTCTAATTTACACCTTCCTCAGGAGGACTTTCCTGGCCCTTTGGTGCTCTCTTCTGGGATTTTGCCTTCTGTTTACACTTACAGTGCCTATAATAAACTCTTAGGATTCTTACCCCAATTCCCAATCTCACAGACAAATCTCAGGTCACAGAGAAAAGCTGCATTCCACCACCACCACCCCTTCAAAGTTCTAGAGGAATTGCTAGGGGTGGCTCTCTAATGCTATCCTTTTGAACTCCACAAGTCTGCTTTACCTCCTCTCAAGATTATCAGTTGGGAGGGATGGGGGCAGGGCCCAAGCCAAGATCTTTGCCCTTTGCCCCAAAGGGAATCTGACTTACAGTCCCCAGACCCTCATCTCCCTTTGAAAGCCTTAGCCTTACCTTTTAATTTTATTCAGATGCGACCTAAAAGAATCTGGCTCCCTTTTGTCTATAGGCCCCAGAAAGGCCTTCCTTTATCTCCTTTTGAAAGTCCTAGCCCCACCTTGATTTTGTGCAGATGCCTTTCAAACTTCTGCCTTCCTGTTCCCTCCATTATCTATTCCCGTTGTCTATTCAATTTCTCTGACCTCCCCAATTAGAATTCTTACCTAGACCCTTTTCCCAACACCCTTTTCTGACCACCCAAAGTTACTTTAGTATTTAAGATCCACCTTGGCCCTCATTCAGATGCTGAGAATCTCAGGCCCACAAGGCTGAGAACTTCTCATGCCCACTGGTCCTTACAGGTGTCACCTGGCCTATGTGTTTTATCACTAATAAACTTCCTCTGGCTGAAGAAGATTTGAGTTGAATTCTTTCAGACAGGGCCCGGTACCGCGATCTTGGGGTCCCAGCACCCCAAAATCCCTAGACCTCTTCAGGAGGGGCAGCTAGGTGGCTCAGTGGATAGAGCACCAGCCCTGAAGTCAGGAGGACCTAAGTTCAAATCTGGCCTCAGACCAAACACTTGACACTTAACTAGCTATGTGACCCTGAGCAAGTCACTTAACCCCAATTGCCTTAAAAAAAAAAAAGGTTATCAGTTGGAAATTGTGTTTAGTTGGTGAAGCTTTAAAAAAAAAGGGGGTAAGTACTCTAGGTGGTACAATGGGAGGAATAGTTGGTATAAAAAATCCCTGCAAAAGTCTGTGACACAGACGAAGTCCTAGGCAGAGTGGGCTTAGGCTGAGGGAGCACATGTACTGGTTCTTGGCTGCTGGAAATCCTTTTGTCCCTTTCACAGGGAGCTCAGTCCCCTTTCAGCATGGCATGGTCTCTTTTCTGGGCTCCTTAAGGGCACATGAATCCACATTCAGTCTGTCCTGGGCTCCCAACACAGACGCTATTGTCAACTGACCAGGAAGAAGAGAGGACCAAACTCCTTCCTTGAAGCTCACCAGGTCCTGATCTGTCCAAAGGGTGCAGAGGAAGGTGGAGACCCAGGCCAAGGCAGTGGCTAAGCTTTCTTGTTACTCCATCAGGTGGCTCCTCTTCAGGAATGTGTAGGAGGCTTCCCCTCCTGGATCACCACTTAATGGAACTGCCTATTTCCTGGCTAACTGTGCTTTTATACAGGATCCAGAGGGCATGGAAAAATCCCTCAGCCAATTGGAGTAGACTTCCTGTCTAGAGTCGTTTTACTTCTCCTGTGGCTTTCCAAGATTTTCAACACTTAGGTGTCTCAAACTATGGTCTGGGGATCCTTGGGAGTTCTCAGACCCTTTCAGAGGGTCACGAGGTCAAGACTATTCTCATAATAATACTATGACATTTACATCTTTAATATAGTGGTTATTGATAGATAGAAGTAATTTACATTTAAACAAACTCACTGGGGAGGGGGGAAGGGAAAGTCTTCAATCACTTTTAAGAATGTAAAGGATTCCTGAGACCAAAAGTTTGAGAAAAGCTGGTTTAAAGCCTGTAATTGAGATTAATGGAGGACCTTATGACTTACTTGTAAGTAGGGAGGAATTATTTGAGTAAATAAACCAATGAACTCCATCCTTAAATTCTGGGTTGTTGTTTTTTTTAACCTTGTATGTACCCAGTTATGTGTATGTGTTCCCCTCTATTAGAAGCTTCTACAAAGCAGACTGTGTTCTTGTCTTTTTTTTTTGTATCTTCATGGCTTAGCACGGTGCCTGGAACATAGTAGGTGCTTAGTAAATACTAGTTGACTGTATTTTTCGAAGGTTACCTAGGTAGTGAAGTGGATAGAGTCCCAGGCTTGGAATCAGGAAGATTCATCTTCCTGAGTTCAAATCCAGCCTCAGACACTTACTAGCTGTGTGACCCTGGGCAAGTCACTTCACCCTGTTTGCTTCAGTTTCCTCAACTGTAAAATGAGCTGGAGAAGGAAATGGCCAACCACTCTAGCATCTTTGCCAAGAAAATCCCAAATGAGGTCAAGAATCTGAAATGACTGGATATATTTTTTCAAATTTCATTGTGATTATTATTTTTAAACCAAATCTATGATTATATTGGTATAAGGAATGAACGGAACGGATAATCCCTCTACTAATATAAATTAGCATCTATTCTGTAATTTATAACTTTGAAGAACTGAAATTATCTCAGTTATCATGCTCAGCATGGCTCATCTCTGATGCATACCAACTGTGTGACCCTAGGTGAGTCACTTAACTTCAGGCCTTTCTGACCCTGAGGCCAGCTCTCAGTCTTCTCCTTATTAGTATTTACATGTTTAAAACCATGGAGGGAAAAATTATGAAAACTGTCACAAGTGGTGGAAGTAATGGCTTAAGGATTTATGAAGCATTGCATCAGGCACTGTGTTGAGCCCTGAGGACACAGATAAAGGCAAAAAGACAGTCCCTGGCCTCCAGGGTGGGGGGTAGGTACCCTCCACCCTCGGGGCCCTTCATCTGATGGATGGCTCCTCCCTGAACCTCCACTTAAGGGCACCCAGGCTAGTGGCTCTCCTCAGGGCTTCTCCATCACGGAAAATGATGGAAAGTGAAGTTAGCAGAACCAGACAAAACAATATAGACCACACCACCAATCTGAATGGGAAGAGCAGAAAACAGTGCTGAATACCCGTAATTAGAATGGCCAAGCTTGTCCCAGAAGAGATAGCAGAAAGTGCCTCCCTCCCTCCTCTGCAGAGCTGCTTACCAATAGACGGCCAGGCTTAACTGACCAGGTTCTGCTTAGATTCATAGGATCACGGACATAGACCTAGAATAGTCCATTTTACAGAGGAAAAACCAGAGGCAGGTGAAGTGACTTGTCCAAAGGTACATAGGTAAGAAACCATGGAAGTGGAATTCGAACCCAAGTCCCCTGATTCCAAATCCACCTGATGGTTAATCCTGCTGAACTGTTTGTGTTTGTTCCCTCACCTTTAAAAAAAAAAAGTCCTTGTTATGAGGCACCATGCCTTGGGAGGAGGAGGAAGGAGTGATAAACTGGACAATGAAAATTATGCAAAAACAAAAGATGTTTTGTCTTTGTCTCCCTGGCACTTAGCCCAGCAAGCTGTACACAGTAGACACTTAATATATGTTCGTTGATTGAAGGCTATCTGTTTTTACAATTTCGGATGTATGCTGGGTATAAAGAGGCCGCAGTATCTTACCCAAGATGACTTAGACGAGTAAAGTGACACAAAATACGGGGTGTCCCAAAATTCTGACTACTGTGATGTTAAACTTGCAAAGCCTAATAGTTTGGGGACATCCAGTGTTTCCTCCACGGACGGGAAGTGGCCCAGGGATGTGGCAAGGCTGCAGGCTAGCTGGCTCACCGATAACCAGGTGTGTTAAAAGTCCCAGAGTATCCCTCCCTCCAGGACCTCAGGGGAATTCTCTTCAGAGGTTTTATGGGAGCCCAGTCACCCTGAGACCTGCCCCACTGGAGAGAGTACCTCCAGCACTGACATCAGCGACCTGTGGAAGCAAGAAGGCTGTTTCGCACCCCTGCGTGGCACCGCGCTGGAAACCAAAGCAGGGTTTAGAGGTTCCCACACAAGCCTCTGCCCAACATCCTCCTCTCCCTGAATCCAACAGAACTCACAGCTGGAGGGAGGGAGGGAGGGAGGAGGCAGACATGGAAACAAGGTCAAGGGAAGAAGAATGCCTGGCTGCCTAGACTTGTGGATGTATCCATTCCTCCTCTGTTTGAGCCTCAAGGTCAAAACACTTTCTATATCTGAAGATACTCACTGTAAAGTCTGCCCCTAAAAATGAATCACACGTCTTCATGTAGAACACATTGGCCAAAGACCCCCCCCAAAAAAAGGTTTTTAATAATTAGAAATATTTTTGTTATTTATTTTTAAATTTGTTTTTATTTTATTTTATTTATTTTGTTTATGATAATTATTTGTTTTTTAATTTTTGTTTATTTTATTTTTATATGATTTTCTGGGGTTTTTTTTTTAATCAGAAAATTTTCTTGGGGCAGCTAGGTGGTGCAGTGGATAGAGCACTGGCCCTGGATTCAGGAGGACCTGAGTTCAAATGTGGCCTCAAACATATAACACTTACTAGCTGTGTGACCCTGAGCAAGTCACTTAACCCCATTGCCTAGCCAAAAACAAAAAAAGAAAAGAAAATTTTCTTCTTGACCTTCTTTGCAGAGGTGAGGGACTATGGGTATGGAGATCATCAGACTATCAGACATAGTCACTAGGTTGTTTCTAAGTCTTTGTTGTCATTCTTTCTCAAAGAGGGTCAAGACATCAGGAAGGTGATGTCATACCTTGTGAGTGAATTGGATTTAAGTGAGGCAGGGCTGTGCAAAGGTCGCCGGCCTCACTCTCTCCTCTGGAGCCATTTGGGGCCAGTGGCCAGATACAGATCAGGAAGACTAGAGATAGCCCCTGTGCAGTGGGAGACCTTGGCCTTTTTGAGGTAAGGTGTTTCCCAGGTCTCATTTTGACCTAGGCAACCCCCATTCAGTGATAAAGGCTAGGTAAGAAAGGAGGCAAAGAATGGCCTCTTTTACCTAGTTAAAAAAGAAATACCCTGGGAGGGGAAGACCCTCAGGGTTTCTGGCCAAAACAGAAACAATTGCTATTTATATTCACTCTGAGCCATCGTAGCGCAGTGACCCTGTGAGGCTTGGGCTGGGAACTCAAGGTCTCTCCCCATCTATCTGGGTAGGAGATGGAGTACAGATATGTTTGGAAATTAAAGTGATGTAAAAACAAAAAGGTATAAATTTTAAAGAAAATTCTCATCTTTTTAAAAAAGTATGAGATTTCACAACATTTGCTGCCTTCTTATAACTAAGTATATTATATCCTAGGGCCAAAATGACTTTGTAGAGGAACACATTCCCATCCTACAATGGAAGTCAATGGTAAAATGTCTTCTTGTGCCAAAATCCACTCTACAAGTTTTTTTTCTTTTTTTGAAAACAAATCTACTCCATACATTTAGATAAACCTTCTGTTTGCTCCCCTCACACCTCCCCAAGGGAACACTTTAAGAAGCAGTTGGATTCAGCCCTATGTAGCATCCTCTCCCCCCTTGCCCCAACACAAAAAGAGGCACAGATCTATCTACTGGGAGGGGAACTTTCTGAAAGTTATTAATACCTGGGGAATAACAGAGCCAGCCTGACCTGAAAGTGAAAGAGGTTTGCATAGCTTCAAGGAACCACCTTTCCTGTCCCTGAGCCCTCAGCTACAGGTGACCTGCCCACAGCGGTACGCTGTATCATTTTTGCAAATACTTAAATTTCCCCCCAAAAGCAGGTAAGCCCCTTGAAGGCAGGCATCGTCTGGCTTTTGTCTTTGTATACTCAATTCCCAATATGGGCCTAGAATGTTGTTGCAATTGTTAGTGTATTATTTAAAATGGGTTTATTATAGCTGAGTATCTTCTGCCTCATTCTTCCAGAGCCAGGCAGGATGCATCCTCCCCATCAGGATCCTAAGGTATCCTAAAGCACCCTCCTCACCTTTCAAAGCCACAAAGTCAGAGACTCTACTGCCTTGGCCCTAAAGGGGAAAAGAACAATTAGAGGGAAGGAGACCCTCAGGCCTGGCCCCTCCAAGCACTGTCTCTCCCCTCACAGTGGGAGCAAAAGTCACTGTTCATGGGCCACCATCTTTTTTATTGTCCTATGCTTGTTTTATGTCATAAATTAAAAAAAAAATTGAATGAGAGAAAAAAAGTCACGGTGTCCCCCAGGGCACAGCTGAAGGGCAGACGGCCAGCCAGCCAAATCCTCTCCTTCACTGTGTAACTGGGCTGTGAGACCCAGTCACTGAAGAACCTACCCTTCCAAAGACTCTCCAAGATACTTCTACACCATGGCCACAACTCTTTGGGTTGATTGCATAGCAGAAAAGAACCCTGATTTCAAAAGCCACCTCTGTACTTACATCCTGTGTGTCAGGGTCCACATCTGTAAAATGAGAGGGTTGCACTAGATGTCCCCAGTCCTCTTCCAGCTCTGGATAGCGAGTTCAGATCTATCCTGAGACACTGACTAGCTGTGTGACCCTGGGAAAGTCACTTCATTGCTGCCTCAGTTTCCTCATCTGTAAAAATGGGGATAATAACAGCACCTCCCTCAAAGGGTTGCTGTGAGAATAGCTGTAAAAGTGCTCAGCACAGTACCTAGCACATAGTAGACTCTCTATAAATGCTAACCACTATTATAATTATCATTATTATCAGTGATCCCATGCTACTTTTGTGGAGATAGAGCCCTCAGAAAGTCCCATCAGACCTCCCCTTTTACAGATGAAGAAACAGAATCCACTGGGTAATAATCATAAAGGCCTTAAAGTTGGCAAAATTCATATGTTCACTGTCTTATCTATACCTTGTCCAAGTCTTGTGAGGTGGTTGAATTCTCTCCATTTTACAGATGAGGAAACTAAGGCCAACAGAAGTGAAGGACTTTTGTGGCTGCAGGATATCAGAGCTGGGATTCGAACCCAGGTCTCCCTGACACCAACTCCAGGGCGCTACCCATTACATATTACCTCAAATGAGACATACGTAAAGCGCCTGATATTTGTAACCCTGCCATGTGCCTGGCAGAACTGGATTAGTGCTTGCTAGCACCCCACCACCCCCCCACTGTTTTTCATATATGTATGTGTATATATACATGTGTTTATATACATACGTGTATATATACATATACACATATGCTGCAGCTAATATAAAGAAATATTTACTTCAAAAGGCCCAAATAAATTTGTACCTTTAGAAGGTTCAACTCTACAGACTCACTTCCTCCTCACCCCTCACCCCTCACCCCAGCGCGCAGTTAAAGAGATTGGGTCTCTGGTAGATTACTAGGCCCATAACTGATTTCGGTTCCTCTGTCCAGGAGTTCAGCGTGTGCACATGTGCATGGATGTTCACGCGTGTGTGTTCTTGTACATGCAATGTACACACATGTGCAAATGCATACATGCATTACGCCTGTATATGCTGTTCAGGTGTTTCAGTCCTGTCCAACTCTCTGTGACCCCATTTTGGGGTTTTCCTGGCAGAGATACTGGAGTGGTTCGCCATTTCCTTCTCCAGCTCATTTTATGGATGAGAACCTGGGTGAAGTGACTTGCCCAGAGTCACACAGGTAGTAAGTGTCTGAGGTTGGATTGAACTCAGGAAGATGAGTCTTCTTGACTCCAGACTCAGAGCTCTGTGCACTGTGGCGCCCCCTAGCCGCCTGTGCATGCATATACATGAGTTTTATT
This sequence comes from Phascolarctos cinereus, assembly GCF_003287225.1. Lineage (NCBI taxonomy): Eukaryota > Metazoa > Chordata > Mammalia > Diprotodontia > Phascolarctidae > Phascolarctos > Phascolarctos cinereus. The sequence goes on along the minus strand of NW_027555958.1, from coordinate 20,375,189 downwards.
TATGTATATATGTGTGTGTACACATAGAGATGGAAATAGCTCCTCTGTGTGTTTTTATGTACATGTGTAAGTGTGTGTGTGTGTGTGTGTGTGTGTGTGTGTAACCAAGGCTACTCATAGAGTAAGGCTGGGCCTCCAGGCCTTAGGTCTCCACATGCAGCTATCTTTTCCTGGTACCACACAGTATGTAAAGCTTCCCTCTTCCTTAGCAGTCCACACTCCATCTGTCTTTCATGAATTTATCTAAAGGCTCCTTGAACCAATGAGTGTCTCCAGCCCACACAGCTTCTGTGGGAGTCAGCTGAGCTCCAGGGGTTTCATCACCGTGGAAAGAAGGCACACAGAGTTCTAAGCACGTTTTTTCACAGGATGTTTTTCTCCACTCCCCAGCATTTAGAGAATTGTTTTTGCCTCCAGAGGGGAAGAGGAGGCTACTTTATTTCTCCCAGAAAGAGGAGAAACTCCCCCAGATCAGGCAGTAAGAGTGCATTTGGGGAGATGAGTTTAGCTGGCCAGACCTGTTACTTGAGATCTTGTAGTCAGGGCAGGAGATCAAAAAATTGGGCTCAAAGGGTTAGAGCCAGAGAGACCCCCAGAGGTCATGTGGTGCACATGCCTGTTAGAAAGAAGAGCCCCAGGCTAGCTGCTCAAGGTCAACCAGATTTCCTCTCTTTCGACATTTCAAAGCACCAGAGAAGCCCATACTAGTAACATTTCAGCTGTTGGCCAGACAGGGTGATAATGGGAAATGGTGGGAGTTCTTTTACCGATGAAAACCCATAGATCTGGAGTTGGAAGGGATCTCAGAGGCCATCTTGCCCAACCCCCTCATTCTACAGTTGAGGAAACAAGGCACAAAGAGATTAGATGACTTGCTTAAAGCCACATCGAAACTAAGTGCTGGGTGTGGTTTTTCTGACTCCAGAATCAGTATGGTGTCCACTAGCACTGCCTCCCTTTCAAGTTCCTAATCTAGTAGTGTAGAGGAGTAGACAGGATGTTTATTCATGCGTTTCCATCTTATTTGGTGTCTTTCTCAGGATATAAACTCAGAAAACCTGAATATGACAGAATGCGTTGTAAAATCATCCAGGGTATCAGCTGAGACTAGTAGGATAATATCTTGGTTTTAAAAACGTGGGAGAGTTAGGATACCTCCTAGTGGATTATACTGAAGGGAAGTTCAGAGATAGAATTCTGGCAGTCTGTTCCCTGGGTATGGGGAAGCTTACAAGGCCCCAGATAGTTAAAGAAGATTGACAGGGCAACTAGGTGGCACAGTGGATAGAGCACCAGCCCTGAATTGAGGAGGACCTGAGTTAAAATCAGGACTCAAACACTTACCAGCTGTGTGACCCTGGGCAAGTCACTTAACCCCATTGCCTAGCTTAAACAAACAAACAAACAAAAAGAGTCTCAATTAATCTCTACTCCATTCCCCTGGGGAAATCTAAGACTTTCCAGCCTGTGATCCTCAACCATCCAGATACTTCCATGCCAGTTTGGGTTCTCTGTCCTTAGGATATAACCAAGGGATACTAAAAGATGAGTGCTCAGGAATCTATTCCCATGTCTGGCAGCACACCAGATTCATCAAAGGCACATGAGAGCAACTGGTCAGCCAACCTGGGTTGAGCTGGGGGCGGGGGGGGGGGGGGGGGGGGTGCTGTGTTGCTGTGTTTGGGAACCTGACGCCTTCACACTCCCTACTGCTTCTGCACCTTCACCGCCACCATGCACCTGCTTTTCCGTGGGAAAGCTATTTTGTGTTCTCCCAACAGTTCACTTTCATGGGCTCATAGGATTAAGCCCCTCCTCCCTTTTCCAAACTTCTATCCATCCCTGCACTCAAGGACATTAAAATACACATTGATATTTCCTCAAATAGGGCCGAATCTGGGAGCCTCTGCTCTATAAATCAGAGAGGAGAGAGCAGCAAGAGATGAAATGATGGTGGAAGTTTCAAAGAAGGGAGTTCAAGTTGGATGACCTCAATCTTGTTTGTGAAACATGATGCTGGGCTTCTCTAAGTGTGGGTAGTGGTGGTACTGCAGTTGGAGACAGGAAAAAAAGAGAGAGACAGGAACCATCCTTGTGTTGATGACAATAGAGTGGGAGGATGCCTAAGCCGAGGCAAAGATCCAGATGATATTACCCACCATAAATGTGTAATGGGAGAAATCAATTTGATTTCTGTCATTCAGTGCACTCATTCAACCAGCAATTATTAAGTGCCTACTGCCTTCTGGGAACTGTACATACTAGGTGTTAGGAATACAAAGACAAAAATAAAACAAATGCCTGCCCTCAGAGAGCTTACATTTTATTGGGGGAAGGCAAAACAGTACATGATAAATATAAAATATTTACAACATCATTTCCAAGAGAGAGAGCACTAAGAACTTGGGGAATGGGGGAAGGAAGAGGTGGAAACTGACTTGAGTCTTGAAGGAAGTCTGAGGAATTCTAAGAGGAAAACATGAGGAGGGAATGTAGTCCAGGCATGGGGAACCACAAAGACAGAAGACAGAATATCACATATAGTCCTGTTTGCTAGAACACATAGTCCACAGACAATGGTAGCATATAACACACCTGACAAGACAGGCTGGAGCCAAACTGCCAAGAGCTTTCCAAGTCTGTATTTTGTCCTTGTGACAACAAGGAGCCACTGGACTTTTGCGAGCAGGTCAGTGATGGGGTGAGATCTGGACTTCAGGAAGCTCAACTTGACATCTGGGCAGAGATTAGAAGGCTTTGCAATAGATGGTGAGGTCCTGTTAACTGGGGTGGTAGGTACGTGAAGTAAAGAGAAGGGGACTTATCTTAGAGATACTGTGAAGGGGGAATGAGCAAGATGGGACAGCCCATTGGATGGATGGGGTGAATGATTGTGGAGTCAAGGGCAACACTGAGGTGGTTCCAGGAAGGTGGTCCCTTCCCCAATAATGGCAAAAAGGTAACAAACTTTAATTTAGACTTGTTGAGGTTGAGACACTTAGGAGAATGTTTCCTCTTTCTTGGTATGAAGGAACCCCTGGGGGGTTGGAAATGGTTATGGTGCTTTATTTTATTTTTTCTTTTTGGGTGAGGCAATTGGAGTTAAGTGACTTGCCCAGGGTCACACAGTTAGTATCAAATGTCTGAGGTTGGATTTGGATGGTGCTTTAAACAGTAAATAATTGTAAAGAATATTGTGAGTAAAACATTAAATTACCCTGAGCGTATGGGTTTTTGTTTTTGTTTTTGAAAGGGGTTTATGGAACAAAAAAATGTTGGGAACCATTGTAAAAATAGGATATCTGGGTAAAAATGCCCAATAGGTAGTGCTGTTAGTCTGAATTTAAGCAGTAAGACTGAAGCTGAATATGGAGATTGGGGAATTATAGAGGAGAGGAGAGAATTGGATCCATGGGACAGAGACAGCATAGAGAGGAGAGGAGAGAATGTGTAAGACAGAGCCTTGGTATATGCGCTTACATATGAGAGATGATTATTAATAACCAATGATTTAGGGATATCCAAAGTTCTTTTCTTCTAAAGTCCTGATTTTTAAAAGTTGTCTCTTGAAGGACATTGCCAATAACGAGATTGGACTAACTTTCTTGTTAAGACGCCACCCTGGTGGAGTAGCCATTGTGTTCTGCTCAGGCTTGGGTGGGGATACATTTTTTTTTTAATAGATTGCCTAAGGCTGGGGGTGGTCTGGGTATAGAGATAAGTCTCTCTGTCCAAGAGTGACATGATGAAACTCTCAGCCCCTCATTGAACACATACTCTTCGAAGGGTATGCAACCTTTGAGCCCACCACCATGATTGTCTTTGGTCTAAGAGAACCGGCCACATAACCATGCTTTTATTAATAACGTGCTGGTCTTATTTATAAAATGATTAAATTATCCAGAAATTATGTCTCTCAAACCTTTTCAGTGGTCACACACAGGAACTGGGCCATCAAGGAGGATCCAGCAAACATGACTGAGAGAGAGAGGCCCAGCTGGCAGGAGGAGCAACAGGAGAAAGCAGTGGTCTGAACACCGAGGAAAAAAGAGAGTGTCCGAGAGAAGGGGATCTTCAGTTTCAAAAAACTATAAGGAGATCAAGAAGGATGAGGATTTAGAAAAGGCCATTAGATTTGGCCATTAAGAAATCATTGGGGGGCAGCTAGGTGGCACAGTGGATAGAGCACCGGCCCTGGAGTCAGGAGGACCTGAGTTCAAATTCAGCTTCAGACCAAACACTTGACACTTACTAGCTGTGTGATAATCACTTAACCCCAATTGCCTAAAAGCAAAAATAAAATAAAATAAAATAAAATAAAATCATTGGTAACCTTAGAGGGAATAATTTGACATTTCGCAGTCCTGGAACAAGATCAAAGAAATGAGAGTGGGGGTTAACCGGGATGTTTTACAAGTATAACAAGATTATCAGATTGTATCATACTCAACCTGGTACTTGACTCATTTCCATATTTAATGTTATCACTTTGAGCTCTAGGGTAATCCAGGGATACATTTGCACATTTCTTCATTAATTAATAAAATTTCAATTTATCTCTCAATCAACTAAGCTCATAGCTCCCACCCTAGTTAATTAAATAGAATTTATTTAACAAAATAGAGAAACCTCCTTTCCCAATAGTGGTTCCTCATCTCTCTCTCTCTCTCTCTCTCTCTCTCTCTCTCTCTCTCTCTTCTCTCTCTCTCTCTCTCTCTCTCCCCCCCACACACACACACACACACACACACACACACACACACATGCATGTATGTGGATTAACTTAATATCCAAGTTACTGGCTATACAATTTATTGTATAATCAGTTATAACACAAAGACATGAATAATTACTTTTGACATTTTAGCTATGAGAATGATCACATCCAGAGTCACTTTTAACCACCACTGTAATTGCAGATGATTTCTTACTTCTGGAAACACAGTTCCACCATTCAGTTCACTCAGAAATATGAAATAAAGTCTCTTCTTGAGAATTTTTTCCATCCTCTTTACAAGATAAAAGTTTTAAAAGTTCAGTCATTAAAAAAAGTCTGCTTCATTTTCTTCAGCTTCTCTCCAACTGTGACAGGAAAACAGCCTCTTCAAACTGAGAATTAAAATTGCCATTTCCACAGTATTCCATTTGGCTCTTAAAGAAATAGTAACAGTATCTGTAGTGTCTGTGATACTACAGTGAAACAGGTGATAACATACATACAGAATGGCAGGAGGGAATGTCCTTTAGATTCTAGGGTAGTAGCTAGTGAGATGTTAAAGTGGCAGATTGTGGAGACGAGGTTGGGTATGTAGGCAAGTGAAGAGAAAGTAAGGAAGATGGATTAGGAGAATAAGGATAGGACAAGTGACCAAAAGGGCAGCTAGGTGGCAAGATGGATAGAGATCTAGGCCTGAAGTCAAGAAGACTCCTCTTCCTCAGTTCAAATCTAGCCTCAGATGCTTACTAGTTGTGTGACCTGTTTGCCTCAATTTCCTCATCTGTGAAATGAGCTACAGAAGGGAATGGCAAACTACTTCAGTATATTTGCCAAGAAAACCCCCAATGGTGTCATGAAGGGTCAGACATGACTCAAAAAAAAGCAACTGAACAACAAAAAGTGACCAAAGGTCACAAGGGCCAAAAGTAGGTTCAGTGTGCAATAGGAGAATGAGAGAGAGAGAGAGAAGATTATGGTTGGTAAATGAATTTGTTCAAGATTTTGAAAGTGGTTTAGTTCCAAGAGATGGCAAGAATTAAGATTTGAATGAATTCAAATAGAATTGAAGTAAGGTAGAGAAGGAATCCCCTGGATTTGTAGACATTAAGGAACTGTGATAGGCTTGTTAGAGGAGTCTTCATAATTCGTTTTTGTTATTTTAAGAAAAACTATTATTTTTATTGATGTCTTTTTTTTAACATTACCTTTTTTCCAAATAGTTACCTTCCCCATCCCCTACTCAATGAGCCATCCCTTGTAAGAAAGATTGAAAAGAGAAAAAGAAATTATTTCAGCAAAACCGCATATACCATGTCCAACAGCATATGGAATGACCCAGACCCATGGTTCTCACCCCTGCAGAGAAGGCAGGGAGGGAGATACTTTCCCCAACCTTCTCCAGAAGCAAGCTTACTCCTTGGAATTAAACTTAATTCTATTTCTTTAATTTTTATGGGAGAAAGGGTTCATTCTGTTTATGTTGTTGTAAACATTGTATATATTGTTTTCATAGTTCTGCCCATGTCATTCTTCATCAGTTCATAGATGCTTCTCTGAATTCTTTATATTTGCCATTTTTTTCCAATGCAGTAATATCCTAATAATTTGTGTACCACAATCTGTTTGTCCATTCCTCAATCAATGGCCATTTAGGCTGTTTCCAATTCTTCGCTACTCTAAAAAAGTATAGTTGGGTACATATGATACCTTCGGTCCTGCTTTTCGCCGCCTTGGGATATGTAACATTAAGGTGTTAACTGGTTGGAGAAATGGATGGTCATGTCTATTCAAAGTAGCATTATTGGCATGGTAGAAGCTTCCAGAGAGCCAAACTAGTCACATTCCCCTTCAAAAATAAATAAATGAATGAATGAATGAATAAACAAACATAAATAAATAAATAAGAGAAATTCTAGTGGGAAGCAGAGTGATATAGTAGATAGGGAACTGGTCTTGGGTTCAAATCCTTCCTTGTATATATACTGGCAGTGTGACCCTGGGCATGTCCTTTAACCTCATAGGCTACTTAACCCTCAAGCAACAATGCAAGCCTGGAAGTTTTAGAGAGTACAGATATGCACTGGTAGGTGTTTCCTTACAAAGGAACTCCATGAACTGATGAAATCACAGGTGCAGTAAAGAAAAAAAAAAACAACCAAAAAAGAAACTCTAAAGAGACAAAACTAGCTTAAATACACACACACACACACACACACACACACCCATAACAATTATCAAAACAAAAGTCAAGAAGAATACCAAAACATGAGGAAGCTACTAAAATAACGTATCAGAAGCCTCGCCAAAAGACAAAGAAGCAACATAGCGGAGGATATCGTGAGAAATATTTTCAAGCGGATCAAAGGAGGCAACAATTGGGAAGCACCATGGCAGAAGGCTGGGTAGGGGCCTGGCCTTGGAGTCAATAGGACCTGGATTTAAATCTTGTCTCTGACAAGAATGAGTCCTGTGACTTTGGGGGAGCTCCTTAATTTCCGAGTGTCCCTTGGCAATTTTGTAAGACTGTGAGCTGCTCAGAGGCAGCTAGCTATCTGGAGCAGCTAGGTAATGAAGCGGCTACAGTGCTGGGTCTGAAGTCTGGAAGACTATCTACCTGAGTTCAAATGTGACCTCAGACTCTTACTAGCTGGGTGACCCTGGGCAAGTCACTTCACCCTGTTGGCCTTAGTTTTCTCATCAGTCAAAGGAGCTGGAGAAGGAAATGGTAAACTACTCCAGTATCTTTGCCAAGAAAACCCCAAATGGAGTCATGGAGAGTCAGACAGGACTGAAAATAACTGAACAACAACAAAAATGAATTGCTAATCTGATATCAACCCAGATCTGATGAAATCCCAGGGCCCCTACACTGATGAAATCGTCTATCAGATTAGATACTGTAAGAGACAGAGACAGAGACAGAGAGGCACTGAGACAGAAAGAGATATAGATAGATCGATAGAGGCAATAATTATCACCAGTTTTTTAAAAATCATAAGAACAAATAAAAGAGCTTGTAGAATTTTTTTTTAAATTATAGAGAAAATCAATGTTAAAATACAGGAAATATTTGTTAAAATTATTAATATGAAGAACATAATTAGAAAATCTGATGGGATTAAGAGAAGTCAGTAACCACAGACTTATACATAGTAGGAAATAAAATAGAAACCAGGTTAAATTGGGGGGGGCAGGGAACAATTTAGAAAATAACAGCTATTGAGGATTGGAAACCGTGTTGGTACAAATGATAAAGCTAGGGCTTAGGTCAAAATATAATCCAACCTCAAGCTTACTGATATACTAGAAAATCTGGAAAAAGAGAATGGTTCACTTATTTTCTGATAATTAGCAGGGGTGGACACATAAAGGTCAAAAGGTCAAGGCATTCCAGGGTAGAAGACTACTACTGTGTAGGTGTAACTATAGGGTCAAGACTTTGAAAGGAGGATGATGAGGCCAGAATAGGCCAAGTGGCCCAAGTGACTAGGAGAGCAGGAGAATGGAGGCGATCTGTGTTGCCCTGAAAGACAGGTTTAAGGGGAGTGAGACAGAAGGAGAGATGAAAGGATAGGAGAGTATGATCAGGGATAGAGTTTTGGCATTTAGCTTCAAGGAGGTGGAAACTCTTTGGGTGATGGTGAGGTCTGTGGGTGGCGGAAGTAGGGAGGAGATTCTGGTCATGGATAGTTGGTGAACTGGTTGGCCAGAATGTTCCTGGAGTCAGCAGCATGAACAATGAAGTCCCCATATAGGAAGGCAGAGACTGGTGTGAAGAAAAGGATGCTGAGTCTGATACTAATTCCTTAGAGAAGGTGGCAAAATCCCAGAGTTTAATAGCTGACTCCACCAAGGATTTGGAGAAGGGCGTTGAAATGGGTGGAGCAAACCCCAAAGGAGAAGAGGTGGCAGAATCATGGCAGTAGAGGAAAGAGGCGGGAGTCTGGAGGTGAGTGGTGCTCCCTCCTCTTCTTTGTTCAGACTGCCACTGAAAAGAGAAGCAAAGGAGATATGAGAGGAGCCCCTAACACTGGAGACAGTGGCAAAGGGTGAGGAATGTGCTGGAGAAAGCCGGGTTTCTAAGAATGCCTCACAGACTTGCCTGTAAAAGGGGTCTCTGAGGTCATCTAGTCCAACGCTTTCATTTTATAGAGGAGGAAACTGAGGCTCAGAAAGGTGGACTGATTTCCCCAAGGTCACATAGATAGTATTTAGCATAGCCAAGATTTGAACCTAAGTCTTCTGGTCCCAAACCTAGCACTCTTTCCAGCACACTCTCCCCTGACCAATGACTGTCATATCTCTATTTTCCCTTCAATAGCAAGCTTCTAGGAAAACACCTGATGTTTCTACTTCCTCACTATCTACTCTCTCCAGCTCCACCCACCACTCCAAGTTACCAAGGACCTCCTAATCATCAAATCTAAGCATATTCCTTCTGTCATAGTCCATAGTTCTTCCAAAGGAGGGCAGTCCAGCAACCCTTCATGTTGGGCTGGGACTGACACCTCTAAGGTAGTGCAGCTCACCTAAGGCTCACAATGGGAATGAAACTAATATCTCAAAGTGAGATTAGGCAGCATTACAACCAGGGATTTCACAGGGGAGCCCAGGCACCATAGTCTTTATTTAGGTCATGGAAGGTCTGATAGAAATGATGATGACGGTGGTGGCCTGCACATATGTGGTGAGGGCTGCCCCCCACATGTAGCATGTGAATGTCATTGTGTAGTTCAAATAGAAAAGACATCTCTAGCCTCTTCTCTGTCTACCCTTCTTTAAGGGAAACTTTAATTCCTTCTAGGAGGGGAAGCAAGAGTTCAGGACCATAAAGTTGGCCACTCCGCTCTCTGCAGAGAGAGGGGGTACCATCCTAGAATAATATCTATCTGCTGCCTTAAGTATAAGTGCAGAGGATGTGGTCTTCAAGCTTCATCATTATTTCATTTGTGGGGGAAACAGGAGGGCCTCAAGCTTAATATCCAAGGCTTAATCTTGCTCACCAAATACCAGTTTCACATTGAACACACATAGCAGTTCTCAAAGAAACTCATTTATTCTAGGTGAATAGCAAAACAAAACAAAAAAGCAATCAGAAACCAGAGAAAGTTTGCATGGGAGAATATATACCAGACAATACAGATCAAAGGAGCTCTCCCATTTGGAATAAGGTGACTCAGCCAAGCTCAACCAAGAGAGTCCTAGAACTCACTCAAAGGGAAATTCCCCAGTCTCCAGTGCAGTAAGCTGGGGGTGGAGATATGATGGAGACTGCCAGCTCCTCTCCTATTGACTTCTTTCCAGTCTCGTCCTTCAGCAACTTGAAGTGAAGTTAGCATCGTCCATCTTCTTTCTGAAACTGGAAGCCAGAAGCACCCAAAGCCTGAGGTGATTCAAGTGACTCCCAGAGCCAACAGTCCTGAAGAAACTGGAAGAGATGCCTGAGCATTAAGGGGAGTGAACCTCTCTCTCACTCGACAACTCCACCCTGACCCTCACATAGGTGCAGGGCATTGATCTCTACCAATAAGGAAAGAGTCTCATTCTAATGGACCTTGGGTTACATTCATGGAGAGCTTTCAGACTTACAAAGTACTTTACAAATATTATCCCATTTGACCCCTACAACTCTGGGAGGCCTATTATTATCCCTACTTTACAGAAGATGAAACTGAAGCTGAAGGAAGTTAAAGGACTTATTTAGGGTCATGAGGCTAAAAAAAAGTCTGAGGCCAAATTTGAACTCAGGTCTTCCTGACTCCGAGGCCAGCTAGTCAATGATGATCTAGGATTCATTCATCAATCACTCATGGCAGCTGCCTCAACTCCAAGAAGTTGAGGTGTTTTGAAGTGAAGGGAGGGGTCTTTTGCATGTGGTTCTGATTCTTTCCCCACTCCTTAGGTCATTGACAGAAAGATATCAATCGACCCAGGAAACTGGAAGTCTCTCTGTGCTGGAAAGTCCCAAATAGGGAAGGTTCCAGGGAATAGGCAGGGCAGAAAGGAAGACCAGGATCAAAAAAATCCCAGAGCTTTTCCCTGACTACCACACGTCCTAACAGGTTTCCCCACTTCCCTGCTCTAATCCAACCTTTGTACCAATGTTAGAGAATCATTGTTCCTCACAGATCTGGTCAAGTCATTGCTCTTCCCAAATACCAAGCAAGAACGCTTTCATGCCCACTAAGATACCCAAGGCCTTTCACAGGGTGGCCTCATGGCCTTTCCTGCCTCCTCTTCCATTATTCCTCTCTATGTCCTCTCATAAGTTGTCCTGGCCTCTTCTCTGCTCCCCAAACACACCCAGAGGTCTCCTGCCTCCATGCATTTGCTCAAGTTGTTTCCTCTGCCTAGAACATCCTCCCTTTCCCTTTGCCTTTTGCTACCCAGTTTATTGAACCAGCTTTTGAAACCTCAAGGCTTCCACAGAAGAAGCAAACCACCCAATAAGGCTAAAAGAATAGGAACACACACACACACACACACACACACACACACACACACAGGATTTCAAAGATGATCCTAGTTTCATCCTGGCCTTGGCTTACATAGCCACAGCTCTGTCCTCACTATTCCTAAACAGTATGAGAGCAGAGAGCATCATAGGGCTAGAGCAGGAAGGGACCTCAGAGGCCAGGGACGCTAATTCCTTCATTTTTTAGAGCAGGAAACTGAGTCAAAGAGACAGGAAGTGATAAGATTATAGCTCTGAAGCTGGAAGGGACCAAGGGAGGACCATCAACTCGATACCCTTATTTTATTTTATTTTTAAAAATTTATTTTACTAAATATTTCCCAATTACATTTAAAAAATTTTTCAACATTCATTTAAAAAATTTTTGAGTTCCAAACTCTCTGCCTGGCTCTCACCCCTCCCCCACTGCTTGGGAAGGCAAGCAATGGCTATTGTCTTTCTTAACCGAAGAGGACCAAAAAGACGTCACTATGTTAGGGTCAATGTAAGCTCAAATCACTCTGGCTCTCATTGATTGGTCAACAATAGGTCCCAGGCCAAACTCCACTGGGCGATTGTTTGGGCCCTGATTGGCTTAGAGTGAATGTAAATAGCAATTGTTTCTGTTTTGGCCAGAAACCCTGAGGGTCTTCCCCTCCCAGATTAATTTTTTTTTTTTTTGGACTAGGTAATAGAGGCCATTCTCTGCTTCATTTCTTACCTGACCTTAATCACTGAATGGGTGTTGCCTCAGTCAAACTGAGACCTGGCAAAGACCTTAGCTTAAAAAGACCAAGGTCTCCCTCAATACCCTTATTTTGCAAATAAGGGACCAGAAAACCAGAAAGAGTTGTGACCTGAATATAAACTTGTAAATCTGTAATCCTATAATCCTTGAGAACTGAAACTATCATATTTGGTCAACTATGGATGGAATGCCATAATTCCTGGATTCAGGAAGACTGGAGTTCAGATTTGGCCTTAAACACTTACCAACTGTATGACCCTGGGCAAGTCATTTAACCTCTGTTTGCTGCCTTTCCTCATCTTTTATAGATTTTATATTTTTGCATCTCCCTCCCAAGGTTGTTGTGAGGATCAAAGGAGATAATTGTAAAGTACTTAGCGCAGTTCCTGGCACACAGTCAGCTCTATATAAACGTTAGCCCTAATTGTTTTATTATTTTTGTATTGCTAGCACTGTGGAGCCTTAATAAATGCTCGTTGATTGATTGTCACACAGTCAAGGATAAAGCAGGGCTTTTAATATGAAGTCCAGACTTTAAATTCCGCCTACACTTCTGCCATTGAACCACTGAGATAGCTGGGATCTATCCCTTCCATTTAGGCAGCAGGCAAACCCCCCTTCTTCCCCAGCCCAACCCAGCCCCCAAGGGAAGAGAGCTGACACTTCCAAAACTAAGGCAGTGGGCCTATACCACACTTATACCAGGACAGCCTCCACACTTGGATAACCTAGGGCACATCAAACCCTAGCAGCAATAAAACAGAAATGGGTCCAACGGGGTTTCATTCAAACATTTGATTTGTTTCCTGCCTCTGAAGTCACCGGCAGGGAGGGGCTGGGGAATGGCGAAGGGATGTCTCTTGAGCCTACAGCAGGGGGCTGGGAGCTTAAAGCACAGATTCAATTCCAGATATGGAGTGTTCTGGAAACACAGCGGCCTGAGGTGCTGGCCGGCAGGAGGGCGTGTGTTTGGAAGAGGAGGCCTTTTTCCAGAAAGGCTAGACCTTGATTTGGACTGCTGCACCACCTATTGCTTACATCCTAATTCAAATATCCCCTCCTATAAAACGCCCTTCCCCAATTCTCCCTTCCACTCTCCTCCCTACCCCCAAGCTTTCTCCTTGGACTTTATTTTTAACTGTATCTTATACTTTCCATATAAAGACACCTCTGCTGGTGTCTTAATCAAAAACAAATTTATTAAGCACTATTATGTGCCAGGCACTAGAAATACTAAAATAAATGTAAAGAGCCCTTTTCTCAAGGACCTTAACAATTATGGGAAAAACACACCTTATCCCCCTATTAAACTATACAGAGTGGACATGGGAGTTAGAGATGGTGAGGGATCCAGGATGACTCCTAGGATAGGAGGCTGAAGGTCAGGGAGGAGAGTGATGCCCTTGACAAGGGAAGGAGCAGGGAGGGACACATGGTTTGGGGGACAGATGAGGAGCTCTGTTTTGGATATGGTCTACTGGGCATGTAGTTTGAGATGTCTGAAAGGCAGATGGAGATGAGAGATTGAAGGTCATCAGAGAGATTGGGGCAGGAAAGGTAGATTTGATGGTAGATGGTAAAGCTTCTCAGCAGACTGGCTAAACTCAGTTAAGGGTAGTTGACAGGGCTTGAACCTGTAGGTGAGTTAGGGGATGCGTAACCCAAGCATGAGAAGACCTCCCAGCAGAAGAGGTGGATGAGAACAATGTGTTCCAATATTGAGGGTGCCCAGCTTACCCACTGCCTCCTGGGCCATCTCTAGTCACTTTGGGTTTTGTCCAGCCACTGGGCTTCCATGAAGAGAGAGTGAGGCTGGTGACTTTGTGCAGCTCTGCCTCACTTAAATCCAATTCATGTGGGAGTCAAGAGCACCCCATGACAGGGAAACAAAAGACAAACAAAAAGCTTCATGAGGGCAGAGATGTCTTATGAAAACCTTGAATTTCCTCAGACCCTAGCATGCCAAATGCCTTAAAATGTTTGTGGAACAAATGAATGACTGCTGTTGAATGGGAAATGTCAGTCAATCAAGTAGCATTTATTAAGCACCTACTACATACCAGACCCTGTGTTAAAGGGTGAGAATACAAAGAAATATGAAAGACAGGGGCAGCTAGGTGGTGCAATGGATAGAACACCAGCCCTGGAGTCAGGAGGATCTGACTTCAACTTCCACCTTTACTAGTTGTGTGACCCTGGGCAAGTCACTTCACTCTGTTTACCTCAGTTTCCTTATCTGTAAAATGAACTGGAAAAAGATATGGCCAACCACTCCAGTATCTGCCAAGAAAACTCTAAATGGGGACACAAAGATTTGTCCCTTTGCAAGAAGTCTTTCCTGGTCCTCCTTAATCTCACTCCTTTTCTTCTGAAACTATACCCAATTTATCCTCTACCTATCTTATTTTTACGGTTATTTTCATGTACCGTTATTTTCATATGCTCTCCTCTGTTAGAATGGGAGATCCTTGAGGGATAGATAGGACTGGTTTGGATGCCTGTTTTTCCCTTTCTTTGTCTCCCCACCTGTGGCTGACACACAGTAGGTGCTAATAAGCTTGACTTGGTTGGAATCTCAGCTCTGTTATTTAAAAGTTATTTGACCTTGGGTAAATCACAACTTTCTAGTTTGGTTTGGTCATCTGTAAAAAGAGGTTAATACTTGCAAAGGACCATTGTTTGGAATTTTTTTTAGCCTTATCTTGTAGCTATGTTAATTACATTGTAATATTTTCTTAAGGCAGGGTACTCCCAGTATTGAAGCACTTTCCATCAAAGCAATTTGTCAACCCATGTGTAATTTAGTATTAAGAGCACTCCAGGTGTGGAAACTTCCTGACAATGCAGATGGGTAATTTCTTTATAATTTAGAGTGTGCAGTGTTGCTTTGAGGCACAGAGAGATTGAATGCTGGCCTGCACACAGTTAGTGTGTGTTAGAGGCAGGAGACTGGATCCCTAGCTACTGCTGCTTGGCTACATTGTGACAATATACTATATGCAATACAATACAATATACTACATACACGTTATTCTGTAGACTATAGGTTTGTAGTTTCTTGAACTGAATCTGAATTTGTATGCCGTATGCAAAATGATTGGAAGCAGGGAAACCAGGAGGCCATTAAACAAATGCATAAATGAATGAACATATAATTTTTAAAATACATAAATACATTTTACTATATTATTAAATGTATTTCATGTTTACAAATCTAAAAACACATATCCATATATTCTTCCACTACTCTAACGTTGGGAGAGGGGCATCAATGGGGAGGGCCTCTGGGGGGTGAGCTTAGCAGCTACTCCATGGCTTCTTAACTTGGAGCCCACGGGCACCAAGGGCTCTGGGCATAGATTGTGAACTTTTAAAAACTTTTGCTATTTATTTTGATAACTCCATTTAAATATAATTGGTTTCCTTCCTGACCATACGTATTCAATGCATTTTTACAAAAAGCATGATTCTGAGGAGGGGTCCAAGGCTCAAAGAAGATGAAGGACCCCTGATTTCCAGCAGCTCAGGGAGGTTTTTAGGAGTGGGACCTCCCAAGTGACAGGCGCTCCTTCAAGGCCCGCAGAACAAGGTCAGGACCTCTCCCCCACCTCGGGGCTCCAACCCAGCGGAGGGGCGTAGAGCAGCAGAAGCTTCAGGGCTGGCCACAGGCAGCCTCCCAGCAGGTGCGTCCTCGTGCTTCTATCCCCGCCCCCCTCAGAGGCACGTGCACATGCTCCTCCCCGTCCCCTCTTCCTCTCCCCAGGGAGCTCTGGGCTCAGCGCTGAGGACCCAGGAAGCAGGTGGGGGGCGGGGTTTCCCGAGAGGGCCGCGCAGGCGCGCTGGGCCGGGCGCGAGCCCCGCGGGGCGCGCGCCGGAGGAGGGCGCGGAGGCGGCGGCAGAGGGAGGCGGGGCGGGCGGGGGCGGTGCCGCCGGTGACGCGACTGAGGCGGCGGCAGCGGCGGGCGGGCGGTGGCGGCGCGTGCGGCGCGCGCTTCTCCGTGTCTCGGGAGCAGAGCCCCGGCCCCCGCCGCTCCCGCCGCCGCCATGTCGGGCCGGTCCGTCCGGGCCGAGACCCGCAGCCGGGCCAAAGATGACATCAAAAAGGTGATGGCCGCCATCGAAAAAGTGCGGAAATGGTGAGGAGCTGCCGGGGGTGGGGGTGGGGGTGATGTGTGTGGGGGTGAGGGGGCAGGGCGCGGGGCCACGGCCGAGCCAGAGCGGGGCGGGCTGAGGAGGGGTGGGAGCCGGCCGGCCGGCGCCGGAGGCGGGGGGCGGGGGGAAAGAGGAGGAAGGCGGAGCTATCGGCTGCTGCGCCTGCGCCGAGGAAAAGGACGCGCCGACCTCGGCCAATCAGCGCGCTGCCGGCGTCTGGAGCCGCCCTCGCACGTGACACTGGGCACGCCCCCTCGGAGCCGGTGATTATTCTGATCCGGGCTGCTTGGGAAGCAGGTGCATGCTTGCTGAGGCTCCGGCCTTGTCCTCTGTCCCGGGCCCCGACCCTCAGAGGGTGCCACGTCCGGAACATTCCGGTAGCCCTGGGTTCGAGGGCCCTGGCGTGACCCACCCCGCGGTCCGCTCTGGCCTTCGGGGTACCCCGGTATGGAGTGACTTTTCTTAACTCCGCTTATCTAAGGCTTTCAGCTCCTGTGAAGTCAGACTATGTTAGTGCGCCCTTTGGGCTTTAGCGCGTCTCCGCAGGATATCCACCACAACTGGAATTCGCCCCCTTTTCGAATCCTCCAAGTCTCAGTCACGAGTCCTGTATAGCAGCCTTTCCTGATTTCCCCCCCTTCCACACAGCAACTAGTGTCTCCTCCTGTTACTTGGTATCAGTTTATGCAGGTGTTTGCCATTAGCATGTAACTTCCTTGAGAGCAGGAGTTTTCATGAAATCTTTGTATCCCTGGGGCTCAGTATTGCCCAGCTTAATTTGCAAGGCTTTTTAAAATGCTTACAGCCTGCTAGATACTGTGTTAAGCAATGAAAAGACTGAAAAAAAAAGACCCCGCCTTCAAGTTTATATTCTTTTGGAGGGAACATCTAAGTACAAAATTAAATACAAAATATCTACAAAGTGACTTTCCCGTGGAAGGTGTTAGCGACTGATATAAGTAATATCAAAGGAGCTTTCGGCCCTGCCAGCTGAAGGAGGTGTACTATATGGTCTCTGAGGTACCTTCCCGCTTTAATTCTAGGATCCTTAGAAAAGCTTTCTGTAGGAGGTGGCACTTGAGTAGAGGAGATTTGAAATCTTTTGTTTTTGCTATGGAAGCTGAGACACAGGAAAACCATATGGAATTGGAAAGAGGGATCAGAGGACTCTGGTTCAAATCCTGGCATTACCACTGTCTAGCAGTGTGACTTTAGGCAAGTGGAGGAAATATCTGGGCTTCAGTTTCCTCATCAGTAAAATAAGGATATTGGATTAACCGACTTGGAAGTCCTTTCCAGCTCTAGGTTTGTGAGTAAGCAGCCCATGTTAGCACCTCTGAGCAAGGTCCTGTCTGAGCTCCAAACCTATTGTTCTATGATTCTAAGCCATGTGCACACTCTGCTGTGCCATGTTGCTTCTTGGTACTTGTCACGTATCTCCTCTCAAACAACTCCTTGCACCCATTTGTCTTGTGAAGTCAGCATCTATTGAACCCTGTTCTTTGTGTACATGTTGAGTTGGGAAATTTCTGAGAATAATCAGTCTATCCCCTTTTATTTCTTGTTTTGCTGAGGGATTTCAGAGCCTTGCATTGCCTTATTACTGCTTGGAATCAGTAGGATTTTATTTTTTTCTATTCGTTTCTGAAGTATCTCTATTGTGAAGTTGAGGGAAGTAACAGGTCAGGAAAAGGAAACTCTGTTACTTTCATGCCATCATCCTCTAACTTGTATACTAAATAAGGCCATTAAAGGTGCTGTTGTTCTGGAGCTACAAGAGAGCCTCCTTTTGACTTACCTTGCTCTAGTTGGAGAATCTGGTGTCCTGATTATTTTCCTAACCTAACCAAGGACTTAAGTGACCATGGGCAGGTCATTTCATCACTTTGTTTCTGTCTTCTGAATGTAGGTTCCCTTCCCTACCAACTCTTTTTCCCTTTTAAGAATAAGTTAATTAATAAGATGTTTGTGAATCTTTGAACTGTCTGAGGTCAAGAAGTTATCAAGTCAATTTTCAAATTAATTTAACAGTCTTCATCCGTCCAGCTAATGGAGCCATGGCTTTCCTTTTCCCCCCTCCTTTTGAACTATGTAGATATTTCTCCCACACATGAAACATATAAATACAATTTTGGCATTTTGTTTCTTATATCCTGGGCAGTGAGTTTTCCTCTGTTTCTGGCCGTATAATTTAGGGCAAGAAAAAAGGAAGAACTATTCAGATCTTCGCTTCTAGAACAGGAATTCTCCAGTTAACTGAAAAACTCTTTCAGAATTTGAGATGAACTTAGAAGATCATAGCTGCAGAACTGGAAGGGAGCCTAGAGGCCATCTAGTCCAAGCTGGGGCTCAGGGCAGAGAAGGGATGTGGCCGAGACCAGTATAATAAGTGTTAAAGGCAGAACTTGAACCCGAGTTCTCCTCACTCCAAGGCAGCACTGGACTCTAGAATCACATCTGTTCCAAGTTGTGCTCAAGAAGACTCCACTAAAGCTTAATCAAGCAGGGCTTCCAGCTTCTGCTTGCAGACTTCTAAGAGAAAGGAACAAGCATTTACATAGTACCTACTATGTGCCAGGCACTGTGCTAAGCGCCTTATAAATATTATTTCATTTTATTTTATCCTGACAACAACCCTGGCAAATAGGTGCAGTTATTTTTTCCCATTTTACTGCCAAGAAAACTGAGGCAGACAGGTTAAATGTGAATATCTGAGGCCAGATCAGAGTTCGGGTTTCCCTAACTTTAAGCCCAGTGCTCTGTGCGTTGTGGTGCCCCCTGGCCGTCTTCTTAGGCACCATAGCCCATCTCACTCCTGCACAGCCCTAACTATTTGGAGGTTCCCCTGATGTCAAGCTTAAATTTTCAGGTCCTCAGTTCTCAGTCTCTCCTCCTTAGGAAGTCCTTCAGAAACTTGGAGACAGATGCCCTATCCTTGAAGTCTTCTCTATGCTATGCATCCCTGGCTCCTCTGACCTAGGGTTCTCCTGGTCTTGATACTCTCCAGCTGACCAGTGTCCTTACCCTGTGGCTCCAGGTGAAGTCTTCGGAGGACAGTGGGGCCTCCCTGTTCCAGGAAACTGTCTCTCAGTGCCCCTCCCACTCCCCCAGAGCCTTTTTCAGAATGGCTGCCTGCCCCGACCCTTAGTGAATAAATTCCCTTCATTTAAATTAGTCATCATCATCATAACTGACATGCATCAAACACTTTATGGTTTACCAAATGCTTTTCTCACAACAACCTTCCAGGGAGGTGAAAAGCATCTCTTTCTGGTAATCACCTACAGAGAGAGAGTGAGCATTTTCTTCATTTTACAGAATAGACGACAAGTGGAGATGACCTAACAGGGCTCACATTCACAGTCATTTCATAAAGCACTGTGGGGAAGGTTTGGGAATCCCTAGCCCTTCTTTCCCTCCTGCTGTCTCACCAGTTTGAGGCCAGAAATGTTTTCTCGTGGTAAAACTGCTCAGTTACTCATCTTCAAGTACTGAGCACTCATTCTGTCCAGAGATCCCCCTCCAGGGGTGTGTGGAGGAAAAAAGAAAAGGGAAGGAGGAGTCCTGGTTCTTGGAGTCGAATTAAAATGCAGATGTACACCTGTGGAAAAGAAGGGACTGTGGAACAGTTTGTTGTTTTGTTCCTTCCTAGCAACAGCATAAGAAAATGAACATTAGTTTGCTCTCGGGGGGCAGGGGAATGTATCCCAGTACTCTCCCTGATCCCTTCCCAGTTCTGGCCTTGCAGTGGTTGAGTCTGGAAAGGTGTTTCTACTTGCTGCATTCTAGGAGAAGAAGAAAAGACTGTCCAAGTGTATTCCAGTAGAAACAGTCTAATGTTGGGAATGTGGCCAGGCATAGTTAGACATAGAACTCTTCCAAGATGAGGAGACTTTTGAGCAATATTTGTTTAGAAGAGCATTCCTAGCAGAGGGAGCTGACTGGTAAGGAGCCCTGAGATGAGAAAGTGGGAGTTCTATAACCTCCTTGGTCAGCTCTAACCAGTGCCTTCCTTTTAGGGAGAAGAAGTGGGTGACTGTGGGGGACACATCCCTTAGGATATTTAAATGGGTGCCAGTAGCCGACAGCAAAGAGGTGAGTGAGTGGGACGGTTCCGTTTTCTTGCCTTCTAGTTTCTGTGTTGAGATTACTCCTTACCCTGACCAGTTATGTGGAAGGTATGGGGTAGGCTAACTTTGCAGTCTAATGAATACTGTTTCCCTCCAGATAAGTGAAGAAGTTTCTCCTGTTGGTCTCCCACATAAGTAGCCACTGTCCTGGTCAGAGAGGGGATGGGCCTGGCGGGGACCCTGGGGAATGCACTTTGTAGAGGTGCAGCAGAAAGAGCAGGGTGGGGCTCCTGGGGCCTGCTCCCCCACTTGGTCCCTTACAAATCCTTCCTGCCCTTTGGCTGGGGCCCACCTAGTGTCCCTGGGAGAAGGTCACTTCCTTTTTTCCTGAAACCGGGGACACACGATCTTCTTTGTTTCTTGCTCACCTTCACCTCTGCGCCTGGACCAGGCAGAAGAGCTTGTTGATGATCTCTAATTTCTCTTGTCTCCAGCTTGTGTGGACACAGCTGTTTGCATCTCCTCTCTTTAGATCTCATTAGATCATGAGCTCCTTGAGAGTAGACACTGTCTTTTGTCTTTCCTTGTATGGCCTGGTACTTAGCATATAGTTCCTGGCACATTAAAGGTACTTAATAAATGTTTATTGACTGACTGATTCTTGACTGAGAGATCTCAGTGTCAGAATTGGGAAGTAAGAGCAGGCAGAGGGGAACGACATGAGCATTCTGTTCTGCTGTTGCCGCCCTGCACTCAGGCCCTCAACCCCTCTCCAGAGGGGTTCCTGCACCTTTGCCTGTGCCCAAGCATTCTTCCAAGTGACAGCAACAGACATGTCCTCCTGCTCAACTCTGACCTCTTGGTGTTTCTTTTTCCAGAAGGAGAAATCAAAATCGAATAATTCAGCAGCCCGAGAACCTAATGGTTTTCCCTCTGATGCCTCTGCCAACTCTTCTCTCCTTCTTGAATTCCAAGGTAAGTTCTAGTTGCCTTTAGTGAAGGGCCCCGTGTTCTGCTCTTGTCCTTTTAGCAGAGTGGCCAAAGCCAGGGCTTCTACAAGACGTACGTGCCTTTGTGCCCAGCGGGCAGGTTTCCAGTCCTGACCGTGCAGGAGCTGTTGAGTGGAGAAAACAGGGGAGAAAGATGAGAAGGGCTCATGCAGGTCTGTTTGGTGACGGAACTTTTATGCTCAAAACCATGCTCTGGTCTCCCCCACAGACTTAATACTGGGAGGATGAGCAGCTGCTGGGCCTGTCCATCGGTCAGGTCAGTGTGATTTCAGCAGCAGCTGAAAGTCTTGAGCATGTTTGGCCGTATAAAAGTTTTGTAGAACAGAAATCGATTTTCGCTCTGTAAGAAGGAATGTGGAATCATTTCTGCTCTTTTTTTTTTGGGGGGTGAGGCAATCGGGGTTAAGTGACTTGCCTAGAGTCACATAGCTAGTGAGTGTCAGGTGTCTGAGGCCGGATTTGAACTCATGTCCAGCTGACTCCCAAGGCCAGGGCTTTATCCGCTGTGCTACCTAGGTGCTCCTGCTCTTTTTCAAGATGACTCAAATCCCCTCTTTAGCTGGAGACCCTCCCCTTCTCAGATTAACTTCAACCTGCTCTGCTCATATCAGCATGACCTAGTTATTTACTTGTTTGCTCCTCCTTAAGCTATGGAGCTGGTTTCTCCTTTCTTTGCATGCCAGCCTTTATCACCAGGCCTGCCCGCGATGAGTGCTCCTAAGTGGTTATTGACTGAGGGACTCCAGGAAGCCCACCATACCCAGGTGGCTCTTAGGTAATCAAAGTTAAGGAATTGATGTAGTAACAGGGTCTTGCTCTGATACTCTTACTGTCTCAGGAATTGGGGAACTAATCAAGTTAGAGAGTGTGCCTAATTCCTAAAATAGGCAGAATCTGGTAATTAGATCAGAGATCTTTGTTAACTACACTCCAGAGGAGCAGGCCTGTAGGCGAAGCTTCCTTAGTTTTGGGGAAGACTGTTTGTTCTCTTCCTAGGATGTGCCAGATTGTAGGTTCACTCTTTTTTTCATTTAGTAATTGAACAACCTTTTGTTCTTTGGGGTTTGGGTTCATCTTGTGTTTTGTGATTAACATAAAATTCAAGTGGAAAATGGCTTGAGAATGAGGCCTTTTTTCATTTGAATGGAGGAAATCTTTTAGTCACCAACCTTTCTCCAATCCAGTGGTTGTACATATTCACCAAAATGCTGAGTGTAGATTGTTCTACCCCCCAAGGAAGAACTTTCTAAAAACCTGGGCTCTTCAGTAGTGGAACAGGCTGCTTTATGAGACACTGAGTTTTCTATCACTGGAAGGATTTAGACACAGATGAAGAACCACCCAGCTGTGTGATACCTTAGAGGTCATCCCAGCTGGAGGTGGTAGATTGGGTTCTGTTGTCTGAAGTCCTTCAAGGGTCTGTGCTTGGGTGACATTTTATAAAAATAGCAGGGCCACAGCTAAGAGGAAGGCTAGGATGGACATTCTCACTCTGACAGTGACCCTCCTCCTAAAGCATGAATAGCTCACAGATGTAAAGATTACAAATCCATTTAGTGTCTACACTGGCACCAAAATGTGACATGTTTGCCTTAGTAAAACAAATCTGATTACACCCTGCGGGACTTTGAGGTGCTGCTAGTAAAGGTCAGGTCCCTGTGGCCCTCTGCAGTGCTTAGGGTGAAGCTGAGCCCTTGGGACTGCTCCCACATGCCCCCTCTCTGCTTGCCCCTTACACTCCTTCCTTGGTTGAACTTGGCTTTCAGATGAGAATAGTAACCAGAGCTCCATGTCTGACGTCTATCAGCTCAAGGTGGACAGTAGCACCAACTCAAGCCCTAGCCCCCAGCAGAGTGAGTCACTGAGCCCAGCGCACACCTCAGATTTCCGAACAGATGATTCCCAGCCACCCACATTAGGCCAGGAGATCCTGGAGGGTAAGTGCTGAGACTTCACTGTGGTGCTGCTTTCCTCGGTCCAAAACGAAAGGCAAAGAGCAGAAGCTTGGATCACCCAGTATGCGTTGGGAAGAAGGTGTGGGGGGTAGAGGCACAGTACTGAAGGTGCTATGGATGGGCTACCTGTCTGTCAGTTAGATTCCCACCAGGCAGTGGTCCAGCTGTTGAACAAAGAGGTAGACAATGAACATGGGGTCGTTAATTCCAGCATGTAGTGGATTTGCAGACAATGACAGTTTTGAATATGAATATTAATATGAACATGAAATGAGAAGTGCTATGTTTGGAGGACAAAAGCAGCCTTTCTGGATGAAGAGAGCAGAATAGGGAATGTTGTTTCATGGAGGAGATGGCATTGAAGGAATTGGAAGGAGCTGGAGTAAGCAGAGCCTGGAAGGGACCATTGGACCATAGAGTTAGAGCATGGAGACCCAGCAAAGTTAGATGACTTGTCCAGGGTCACACACACAGGTAGTGTCTGAGACAAGATTTCAGTCAGTCTTCCTGACTCCAAGTCCAGGGACCTGTCCACTACCCCATATTGCCTGAAGGGTAGGCTGTGCCAGGCAATGAAGGTCCTAGGGGTCTGGGCTTGGAAATCAGAAACAACCAGCTGTATTTGAAAACAGCAAGTAATTCAGTTTGCCTGGAGCCCAGGGTTCTCTGAAGGGGAATGTTGGGAGGTGAGGTTGGAAAGGCCATGAGAGGTCAGCTTCCTTATCAAGGTCCTGTGGTTAGAATCACCTTGTTCCCTTTTTAGAACCATCCCTGCCTGCTTCTGAAGTGGCTGACGAACCTCCTACCCTCACCAAGGAAGAACCAGTCCCACTAGAGACACAGGTAAGGAAGTCATGGGATTTTCTAGTGCCCAAGAAACCCCCTAAAAGACAGTGGCTTTTTGGTATGGGGAATGGCCACGCTGAAGAAGGCTTATGGAAATGGAAGAGGTGCCTGAAGACCAGCCAGGACTGGAGACTGGGCTGTGTATTAGAAGGGAAGGGCGAGACCTCCCTGAAGGCTGACCCAGCTCCCGTGGCAGGAGGCCCAGGCCGACATTCCATCGAGGCTCCTCTAACTGGCTGCTCTGCCTTCTCCCTAGGCTGCGGAGGACGAAGAGGACTCGGGTGCCCCACCACTAAAGCGTTTCTGTGTGGAGCAGTCTGCTGTGCTGCAGACAGCATCAGAGAGCTAGCGACCCTTGGTGTCCCTACCCGCTTGGCCCCTAGCCTCTATTTATTGAGTTCTGGTCCTGGCTGTGCTGTGTTGCTGGGGTGAAGGCAAGCATTGGGGTCCAGACACTGCCTGTCTCAGCCCCCTGGGCTGAAAGACTGCAGTGGGGAAGGTGGCCAGAGGACTTGGGGTCATGGCGTCATCTTTCTGTCCCTGGTACCTGTTTGCTTGCTCCTAGGAAGAGGGCTGCTTCTTCCCCTATGCTTTCCTTGGGGGACTCAGGCTGCAGGTGGGTGGCCCCAGGGTTCCCCAAGCTCTGGGCTCTTGAAGTCCTCCAGGTGGAGCTCACACCCCTTGGGTGTCAGGCCCTACCCCTGCTTTTTTGGGAGCCAAGCCTGGAGCATCAGCCATCATCTCTAGTTGTGTGGCCTCTGCTCTTTGGGCTGAGCTGCTGCTTGGCCAGGGAGTGTAGTGCAGAGAGAAATGAATGCCCGCTAGAGAGAAAGCACTTAGGGATCTTAGTGACCCTTGTTGGAAGCTGTGGACGAAGCCTGTAGGCCCTTGGGCTCTCCCGGCAAGGGCAAGAGTGAGCCCTTTAGCCTCAGGTAGGAGTGTGGCTGGGGCTGGCACTGGAGAGGAAGGAGCAGGATTGGGTGCCGTGGCCTAATCTATAGGCTTCTGGGGAAAAGAGGGGCTTCTTCACCACCTGATTGAGCTTGGAGGCAGATCACATGGATTTCCACTTGCCTGGGCCCTGGCCTCTTCCTTAATTGTCCGTCTGCCATTAGGCTCTCCCCAGCTGCTACTCTTCCCTTTCCCTCTTTCCTCCGCTTCCCCTTCCCTGCCCCTGTCCCTTCTAGTGTGGCCCCTGCCCCCAGTCCTGGGTCAGCACTGCTGCTGCAGCTCATGTCCCAGCAAGAGTGTGAGGTTCTGGGAATACCAAGCCCAATTCCTCTTCAGCTCAGACTTTCTGGAAAGTTTCCTTTTCTTTGAAATCTGCATGTTGAATCGAACTTTGTGATATTATTTTTTGTTTAAAAAAAAGTTTTAAGAAAAGTAAAATGGGCAACTACGAGTGAAGACCTATTTTAGCACTGAATAGAATATTTTTAAAATTAAACTATTTGAGATACGCTTTGTTGTTGTGTGAGTGCTTTGCTTCTCTTCCCTGCTTCTCTGATGAAGGGCTAAAGCTCCAAGGCCCAGAGGCCTGGCATTCCCGGAAAAGGTGGTTGAAAGATGCTTCAGAGGATCAGATGTGAATGGAAGGGACCTCAGAAGCCACGTAGCACAGCTTTCCCCTCCGTAAATGAGGAAACTCAGCCCCCAGAGATTAAGTTACTTGTCTGAGATCCCACCAGTAATGAAGCCCAGTACCGAGGCAGCTAGGAGAGCTGAACCTCTGCCCTTTCAACTATGCTACGATGAGATGTAAGCTGCTTGTTAAGGGCCAGGTAGTGGGTTCTAGAGGGATTCTGATTGTGAGGGTGTCAGCAGTGAGAGTTCTCTTGGTCTGCCTTCACTGAACACAAGGAGACTAGCTTTGCAGTCTTCCAAGCCTTGGGACTGAAGAGCCACTGAAGCTGGGCCATGCATCTCAGGGCAGTTGCTTAATCCTTTTTGTCAGACCTTTAATGTTTCCTACGTGGAAACCTGGAAGCTAGTTTAGCATAACTGGGACTAAATAAAATAACAGAGTTTAGAGCTAGAAGGGACCTTGGAGATAACTTAGTTCAGCCCCCATTATTTTGTAGAAGAAGCAGCTGGCTCAGAGTAGTGGCTAGGGGTCTTATCCAAGGTCATCTGCGTGTCCCTGACAGAGACCAGACTTTGAACCTGGGTCTTTTGCCTCTAAATCCAAACATTTTTCCACTTTGTGCTTCATGAATCCTTCCTTACCCACTGCCCAACTTGCTTCTCACTAGGCCTTCCATTTCTTTGTAATTATGAATGTGTGTTACCTTAATTTTAAAACTGAAGTTACTTCCGATAAACATTTTCTTACTTTCCATCTTTTTTGGAAAGTGAACAAGAATTTCTGCCTTAGAAGAGACAGCTGGCCTCTTGGGATCCACGCTTCTCCACTTGGATGACACTTGAGAAAGCCGAGCTTGGACCACTGCCCAAACCACCAAAAAAAGGCCACAGCAGCACTGGACAATGACAAAGCATTTATTAAGTGCTGACTGTGTGCACATCATTGTACTGAGTGCTGAGGAGGAAAAGGTTGGCTGGGCTCTCAGGCAGCTCACATGCTGAAGGGGTAGACAATACTTCCGTAGCAAGTCAGATGGAGAGGTTCCATGGTCCTTAGGGTGCACCTTTAACGTTCTGATAAAATACTCATTTCTGCTACGAAACTATGTGACGATGCCAAGTACTTTGGGGGTGGGAAACTTTGTGTCCTGCATCCTAGGAGCTGGGGCTCAGGGTTCCATGGAGTCCTTGCCAGATGGCATCTGGGTGGAAGGAAGCTGTTTACCCAGACATGGCCCTGGGGGATTGGGCTTGAAGTCAGGTTTGTGCTGCCCCTGCCAGGGCTTTTTGGCTGACCTGCCTGTTCATGGCAGTTGGTGAGTACAGAAGGTGGGTGTCTTCTCCACAGTGCTTCCTCCCCTCCAGAATGGCTCTGGGGGCCAGGTGAGAAGCAGGCCACTGTTTCTGGCAGCCACTGCTGTAGCCAGGGCTCTTGGGTTCAGGGCTTTGGGCTCTCTCCCTTGGCGTCTGAGGGAGGTGGAGGTGTAGTGGTTGATAACTTGCCTGGCACAAGCTGCCTCCTTATCTCTCTCTAGGCATCTTTCAGATTCTTAGAGGCTGGCTTGCCTGACCCCAAAGTGGAGAAGAAAATGTTGAGGCTTTCTCACTGTGCAGTTAATGCAGGTGAAGGACTAATCCTTGCCTTAGGACATCCCAAGAAGTCATGCAAATACAAAAGGAAGTAAGAAGCAGCTTTGGTGGGGAGCTGGATCAATCCAGACCTAGGAGCAAATGAAGCACTTGAACCCTCTTGGGAGCTGAGGTGACCTTGTGTTTTTCAGTGAAGTTCGACTCCATGACCCTATTTGGGGTTTTCTTGGCAAAGATACTGGAGCAGTTTGCCATTTCCTTCTCCAGGCCATTTGACAGATGATGAAACTGAGGCAAACAGGGTTAGGTGACTTGCCCACGGTCACATAGCTAGTGTCTGAAGCTGAATTTGGCTCGGCGCTTTATCTCCTGCAGCGCTACCTAGCTGCTCCACTTACAGCTGGAAGGGATCTTTTAGTCCCCCTTGATTGATAAACTGAGGCCCAGAGGGATCAAGTGACTTGCCCAAGGTCACATATGCAGTATTAGCGGCAAAGCCAGGATTCCCAAGCCATCCTTTCACTCCAATCCCAACAGGCTTTCCATTATACTATCCAAAGTTTTCTTGGCTTTCACCATCTTTTCCATGGGCAAAATGAAGAAGCAGATCTGGGGAGATAAGAAGGAATACCTTTGAAGTAGTCCTAACTCTTTGTAGGCTGCTATCTGTGCATATCTGAATCCCTGGGTGAACAGACACAAGATAAGCCCCTGGGGAAGACTGCAGAGCAGACCTGAGGGTGCATGTGTTTGTTCAGTACAAGTAAAAGGAAATTATACTAATAAATAATAATAAAATTAGACTTTCTCTGTCCAAATTCCTACTTTGGAAAGTGATGCTAATTCATCAGATACTTATTGAGTACTTATATGTACAAGATACTTTTGGACAACAAATTGTACTAGTTGGATTCAGTCAAAAAGAATTTAAGGGAGTGGCTAAGTGGCACAGTGGATAGAGTACCAGCCCTGGAGTTAGGAGGACCCGAGTTCAAATATGGCCTTAGACACTTGACAATTCCTAGCTGTGTAACCCTGGGCAAGTCACTTAACCCTGATTGCCTCACCAAAAAAACCAAAAACACAAAAAGCATTTCAGGCATCTGGGGGCATAGTGGATAGAGCCCAGTTCAAAATCAGCCCTCAGACACTAGCAGTATGACCCTTAGGCAAGTCACTGCACCTATTTGCCTCAGTTTCCTCATCTGTAAAATGGGGAAAATAATGGCACTTACCTCCCAGGATTATTGTGAGGATCAAATAAAGCTCTTAGCACAGTGCTTGGCACATGGTAAGCACTATATAAATGTTAGCTATTACTAATTGTGTCAGCACTATCCGAAGAAAATGCAGTGACTTTGTGGTGTGTGTGTAGTCTAACAGGCATGATCAGGGAACACGAATCTTTATAACGTTTTGTTTTTGTTCAGTTGTGTCCAACTATTTGGGATTTTCTTGGCAAAGATACTGGAGCGGTTTGCCAGTTCCTTCTCCAGGTCATTTGACAGATGAGGAAACTGAGGCAAACAGGGTTTAAGTGACTTGCCCAGGGTAAGACAGCTTGTAAGTGTCTTAAGGCAGGACTTAAACTCAGGTCTTCCTGACTCCTGGCACAGTGCTACATCCACTTTGCCAACTACCTGCCATTACAATTTGTGGTGGGATAGAAATGCTGTTTGAATAGTGAAATGTACGCTGGGGAGAGGGCAAAGGGAAGAGACTTCTGGAAGGGATGATGAGGAAGTAGTATCTCGGAAGAGGCAACTTAAGTCTGGGCCTTGGAGAACTGACAGTGGAACAGAGAGCATTCCAAGTGAAGGAAGGAGCATACACAAATGCACACGAAAATATATTGAATACAACATTTAAATATATGTTGTTCAGTCCTTTCAGTTGTGTCTGACTCTCTGTTACCCCACTTGGGGTTTTCTTGGTGAAGTGACTTGCCCAGGGTCACACAGTCAATAAGTGTCTGAGCCTATATTTGAACTCAAGAAGATGAGCCTTCCAGACTTTAGACCCGGTACTCTATCCATTGTACCACCTACTTACCCACCAGAAATTTTTACACACACACAATTATACACACATATATTACACATATATACACATATAATTTTAATCCTATCTTTCCAGCCTTAGTTTATGGAATAGAGGCTCTCTTTGAGGACAAAAACTTTTTTTCTTTTGTGTCCCTAGCACTTAGCATAGTGCCTTGCACATAGCTCCTTGCACACAGCAGGCATTTAATAAATGCTTATGTAATTACATTGCATTGATATCATTCTGTGTAGTCTGTGCTTACTGATTTCTGAATACCTTGTTTGCTTTCCAAGATGTGAGTTTTTGTTCACGCTTTTCCTCACTTCTGCCTTCCATCTTCTGAATTCCCCACCCATTCTTTCAAGATGAATTTAGATGACTTCTTTGGTACCTCCAGGCAGTCATGATTTCCTGCTTTGGACCTTGGTGCCACTATATAGACTTACTTATACATATATAATATCAGATTAGAGTTGCATGATAAGATTAATGATGGTAGCAATTGACACACCTAGAGGACACACTCCAGGTAGTATTATCCTCCTTTACCAAGGCTTGGAGTGGTTGAAGGACTTGGCAAAGGCAGGCTCTTTCCTCTATACTATACTTCTGTATTACCCTACTAAAGTGTGAATGATATTTTAGAGTTGGGACATACTTTCCTTATTTAAACTGTATCTCTCTTGTACTCTGCACAAAGTAAAGGCTTAATAAAACACCTGTGGAATAGAAATCCATTAGTAAGCATGCTGATGACCATGGTGTGATGGTGACTGTGAGGTCTTGAATGTTCTGCAAGCAGCTCTTACTCATCTGGAATAGCTTCAAGACTGACCCACTGATAACTGAGTGTCTGTTGGGAGAGGGCCAGCTTCCCCAAGTTTAGTGTGTTGTAGAGGCCGGCTGAAGACAAGTCACTGAGGGGCTGGACCTGCTCCCCATGAAATTGTGCATCCTTGACGTTCTCAGCAAGGCAGTGACAGAAGTCCTTTCCCATCTGGATGCACTCCTTTTGGACTGTCTTCACCATGCTCTCACCATTGGGAAATCTCATTATCCTGCAAGATCCAATGGGCCTTGGTTCTCATGCCTCATTAGAACCCTCAGGCTGAAGAGGTCTAGAGGTTTTGGGGTGCTGCTGGAACCCCAAAATCACGGTACCGGGCCCTGCCTAAAAGAATTCAACTCAAATCTTCAGCCAGAGGAAAAGTTTATTACTGATAAAACATATAGGTCAGGTGACACCCTTAAGGACGGGCAGGCATGAGAAGGTCTCAGCCTTGTGGGCCTGAGATTCTCAGCCCCGAATGAGGGCCAGGGTAGATCTTATATACTTTGGGTGACCAGGGAAGGGTCTGGGAAAAGGGTCTGGGTGAGAATTTCCAGAGATTGAAATGTCTAAGAGATTGAATAGACAATGGGAATAGATAATGAAGGAACTGAAAGGTATGTGAATGAGATTAAAAGGTAGGCTAAGGCTTTCAAAGGGAGATGAGGGGCTGGGGCCTGTAGACCAGGGGAGCCAGATTCCCTTTGGGGCAAGGGACTTTATCATGCTACTTCCCTTCCTCTCCTTCCTTCTCTTTGGTGTTTGCCTTTTTCCATTAGGGTGTAAGCACCTTCAGGGCAGGGATTTGTGTGTGTTTTACCTCTAGTGGTTAGAACAGTGCCTGGCACAGAGTAGGCATTCAGCCGTCTGTTCCCAGTCTCGTCCTATACTCTTGCACCCTGTGCCTCTGTCCTTCATGCTTTTCCTCTTGCCTAGAATGCCCTTCCTCCTCCTCTTTGACTGCTGAAATCAGAATGACTCATGGTTCAGTGCCCATGGTTCAAGGCAGGATCTTCCTGACTGTAAGCCTAGCATTCTAGAGTATGATAGGTGGCCTCTCAAAGCACTATAAAGTAGAGGCAAAGAATGCCCACTCCCTTACCAAAAGTGACACATGGGGGGATCTGCTTATCCCAGCAAGTAAGCTGGCACCAGGTAACTTGGCCAAAGAGCCCTCAGCCTCAGCCCAATTAAGTGCCAGGAATAGCCCGATAGCTCTTCATCCCTCTTCTGCAGAATGAGTCAGCATTCATTAGGGGTCCAAGCTGTTCAGCCGAAGGCTAGGTCATATCCTAGATCCAAAGAAGGGAGAGATACAGGCCCCACCCCTGAGTAACTCCACCCTCAGAGAAGACACAACCAGCACCCAGCAAACTACAAAGTGACTGGAGAAGGTCTAACTTGCAGGGGTCACATGCGTGACTAAGTATTCAGCTCTATGTACTTGGCTGTGCTTCACCAAAGAGAACCTCTCTCCCAAGGCAGTGCATTTGTACTGGCTTCCCCCCCCCCCCCCCCCGAGTGCATGGCACGGACCTTCGCCTCCAAAGGCTCATGAAAGACTGGACTTTGAGGAGCCTTGGACAGGACAGGGAAGGGCCTGCTGGCTCTTTCCTGATTCCTCCTAAGGCTACTCACTGCCTCGCCTCTATTGATTGTCTCCCATGCAGCCCGTAGGCATCTTATTGGTGTCTAGTGGTTTTCACGTTGTCATTGACGGCCACTCCTTAAAGGGCACCTAACACAGGCCAGGCCCAATACCTGCTTACTGACTGACTGCTCGGGGGTAGCATAAGTAATTCAAGTGCTCCAGACTGGAAGGAGCCTGGTGTCTGGCTGCTTCTTGAGGATTTAACAGGGATCCAGTAGGTAGAACTGGTAAGCAGGGTGAGATTAAGGAAAGCTCTGAAGGCTAAATCATTATCTCCTGAGGCCACCCCTCTAGGCCAAGGTGAGCCAACTGGAAGTTTCAGGGGAGCCTTGGGACAGGATGTTACTTCCATTTAACAGGTCAATTCAATACCCATTGATTTTAAACACCTACAGCATACCAGGAAAAGTACCAGCTGTGAGAGACCAGATAAAAATATCTGTCCTCAGTCACTCAAATTCTAAGGGGAGATCAACACAGGAAATCACTCCTCATTTGTACCCCCAGCCCCTGGGGCCCCTCCCTCAGATTGGAGAGCTCCTAGGCCAGCCGTCTCTTCTTTTCCCACAGGGCCGCACTGCTCTGGATTTAGCCATTTTGTTCTCACCCCTACCCCCTTTTCAGCTTCCTTTTGTGTGATGTCTTCCCCATTTGACTATAAGCTCCTTGAGGGCAAGGACTTCTTTTTTCCTTTTGGTATTCCCAGTGCTTAGCTCTGAGCTGGGATCACCCGAGGGAGAAGAGAACTGAATAAGAATGGAATAAGCATTTATATAGCAGTTATCCTCACCACTACTAGGAGAGGTATTATCTCCCTTTTAGAGATGGGAAAACTGAGACAGACCGATTAAGTGACTTGCCCTGGTTTGGTTCACAAAGCTAGTGTCTGAGGCTGAATTTGAACTCAGGTCTTCCAGACTCCATGACCAAGCCACCTACCTGCTTCTTCAGCTTAATAAATACTAGTTGACTAACTGGTCACGTCAGTCGGCTTTGTTATCCAGAAGAGGCCCCAGAGGGAGGAAGGAGCACCCATCGAATTAAGGACAAAATTATTTTTGAAAAATCGGGAAACGTTGAGTCTGAAGAACACAATAATGACAGCCCTGCCCTTTCACCGACACCCTCGCTAACTCTTACAAGTCAACAAATTATGGAGACAAAATAAAGTTGTTTGACTTCAACGTCAGAGCATAGGAAAGCTTTGCTCCCCCAAAAGTACTGACTCCCCTTGGCCCAGAAATCAGCCTTAAAGCAGTTCCCTGCCCACAAAAAGCAGAAAAAGGCAAAGCAAGTGGGACCAGAGGCTAGGAGAGCCTAGCTATTAGCTCTTGCTGCTGACTCTGAGGGGAAGCAGCCCCAAAACACCGAGTCTGGGGGGAGTCAGAGGATCTTGGGGTCAGGGCCTGGCTCGGCAGCTGACTGCTTTCAGGACAAGGCTTCCATTTGCTCATCTCTTAAAAATGAGGGTATTGCTGAGGTCCCTCCCAACACTAAATCTAGGACGTTGTGGATACAGTCCATTAATGATCAGCAAAGTTCCTCACTGGGAAGAAACTGATTTTTTTATCATCTTTCATCAAATAAATAAAATGTACAAAAGTAATTTTGAAAACCTCAAATTGGTTTCCTTGCCTCAAGTCTTCCCACTTCAATCCATCCTTCAGTCTGCTGACCCGAGTTACCATCCTTCCCCTCAATCTTCAATGGCTCTCTACTACCACCAGGGTCAAATAGACTCTGTTCGGCTTTTTAAGCCCACCACCACTAGGACCCTTTGCAGTCTGGTTACACTTAACTCCTCCCCAGACAAGCCACAATCCAGCTACTTGGGCCCACTGGCTGTTCCTTCATGTAACTATTTTTGGGCTCTGTCCCTTTGCACTGGCTGTCTCCTGGGCTTGGAACGTTTTTTTCTTTTTCACCTCTGCCTCCTGACTTCCTTCAAGATGCATCTCAAATGCCCCCTTCTTCAGGTGGCTTTTCCTGGTCCCCCCAGATACCTTTCCTTAGAAATTACCTCCCATTTATGCATATGTCTTGTATGTACCTAGTTATCTTCTGGTTTTATCCCTCCATTACAGAACATCTCCCCCTTGGGGGCAGGAATCCCAGTTTGGCTTCCCCCCCCCCCCCAGATATCCTCAGTTTAGATCTGTGCCAGGCACAGAGTAAATTCTTTATAAATGACTGATGTCTGACAGGTTGCCCTTTAAAACCTGTATAAATGTCAGCTATTGTTTGGAGTATTTAGCATTATAAATCTCTTTTTAAAAAGCTAAAAAATAAGTGATCAGTCATGCTTACATTCCCTTTTCTTTTGTCCCTCGGGCTAACAGTTTTGTTTTGCTTTTGAGGTGCCTCAAATAAGGACTGCAAAAGACTTGCAGACTACCTGAAGACACCAGGAAGTTCAGTCTGGAGAAAAGATTTAGAATTCAAACTCTCTGGGTCCTTAAGGAGATTACCTTCTGGTGGACTTAGTATTCAAAAGGCAGTCAGTCCTAGGGAAGGGAATTGAGTTTCTTAAGCTTGGCTCAAAAAAGGAGGATGGGGAGCAGCTTAGTCAAAGAGACAGATTTAGATTTGGAGTAAGGAAAGGACCTAAACCAAGGTTCCAGTTCCCAGGTGGGATGGGCTGCTTAAGGGAGGGGCCATGGGGTGGGGGTGTGGTGGAGGAGGGGATTCTGGCTGGGCTATGTGCCAGCCTCTCAGAGGTTCCTTCCTTTCAGGGTAGAGACATAGTATTTGGATACTGTCCCTCTGCAGATTCCTATTGCCGCCTACAAACCATTAGCTCTCCTTTACCCAGAATCAAGCACTTATTAAGAATCTACTGTATACCTTAGTACTATGCTATGCACTGGAAACACAGACCAAGCTAAGATGCCCCCCCCCCCGAAGATCACATTTTATCAAGGTCTATACAAGCCTCATTTTGTCAAGAGGAGCCAGAAAGGAATGACCCGCCTCCAAGTTGGGAGTTTGTAAGGAGGCTAACAAAACAAACATGGGTCAAGTATGGCAATGAACAGGCTGTTCTAGAAGTCTTGAATTTTCTGTGAAGTTGGTCCCCTCTGGTTTCTTCTTTCTTACCATTTTTTCCCTTCCTCAAATATAGTGTATTTAAGCGTTGCAGATAGGTGAGTTGGGAACCTTAAATCGACATTTTATTTAGTGTGGTAGTCAGAGCTGGGCCTGGAGTCCGGAAGACTTGAATTCAAATCTGTATTAAGATATTTCCTGAGATGTGTGACCCTAGGCAAGTTACCACTTGGCCTCAGTTTCCTTATCTGTAAAATGGGCAGAATAACAGCATCTACGTCCCAGGATTGTGACGATCAAATATTGTTTCTTTAAAAAGCGCTGAGGACACGGCTTAGCCACATAGTAGGTTCGGATAGTCATTCCCTTCCCACGACTCCTGCATGGAAGGCGCAAAGCCCTTATAGGTATTGAGGGGAGGAGGAACACCAAATTTACACAAGTCTGGAGCGCTGCTTCCCTCGTTTACAGATCTTGAACAGCTGGAGCTGCCACTTCGTTTTACAGATGAACACCGCCGAGGGCCAGGCCTCGGATTCTGGACTTGAACCTAAGTCCTTGGAGCCATTACAGTAACAGAACAAAATATTACTTGGTTAACTCCGAGAGTTACAAAACAAACTTTGGGTTGTTCCGAGCGGTTACTGGGGGCGGCCTGACATCGCCCATCCCCCAACACCTAAGTGGCCCGCTCCGGGTCCTGCGATGCTCCGGGTCGGATCCGGACCCAGACTTCAGGGAGACGGGGTCCTGGGCAGGACGCGAGCCCTGGGCCACCCCCCAACCGCCCGGGGCCACCTCCTTTTTTGAGGTGCCCCCTCCAGTCCCCCACAGCGCTGTCCGCCCTTTCTCTGACGCACTGACCCTTCTACGGGACCCCAGGCCTCCGGGCTGTGTCCGCAAGGCGTTTTGGGGGGTGGGGGAGAGGAGGCGGGGCCGGGGCCAAGCAGCCGAGAGTGCGGCCAAGGGAGCGCCGGGGGGGGGTCTCCTATAACAAAGCGGGGGCTCCCCCGGCTTGAAGGATGCCGAGAACTGGCTTTGTTTCCTTTAACGCCTGCCCTCCCAAGTGCCCCCAGTGAGCCACTGCAGGCGGCCCCTCGAGCCAGGGGGTACTGGGTCCCTCCCGGGCCTTGGCCTTGGGCACCTTCCTGGGGTGTGGCCCCGCGCCGCCCGCGGTCCCTTTAAGACGGGGGCGGGGCCCAAGAGGAAAGACAAAGCCCCCGGACGCGCGCGCCCCGCCCCCTCCCCTCCGGCGCACGGACCGAAGTGCCCGGATGTCAGTGTCGCCGTCGGTGACAGATGGCGCAGTGTCCGTAAAGAGGGGATTCTCCGGATTGACCCCTCCGCTGCCCCTCTCCCCCTCACTTAGCCCTGGACCCCGCTGGTCGCCCACTGCTTCCGACCCAAAGTGGTCCCCCCGCCCGTGTCCCCGAAAAGCGAGAGCTGGCGGCCGGCGCTTACATAACTTGACCTCTCACCTCTTCACACTGCCCTCTATTGCGCCGCAGCCCAACTACCCGGCAGGAGCCGAGGAGGGGCGGGGCCATCGGGGGCTGAGCGACGGCCAGCGTGAGCCAATCAGGGGCGAGCGCCGGCTGGCTCCCCGCCTATTGCGGCCGCCGCCAGAGGCGCCACGGGGGAGCAAGTTAGTGTGAGCGCCGGACGGGCGGGGGGAGGAGGGCAATCTCCCGCCATTTTTCAATAATTTCCTTCGGGGCTGCCGAGGAGTCGCTGCGAACGCTGGATTCCGGGGCTTTTGGCCGTGCTCCGCGGGAGGCCGGCAGACCCCAGGGAAGCGCGTTGGCGGCGGCGGCGGCGTGGGGGAGAGCTGCTCGCCCCCCCTCCCGAGGGTCCTTCCCGTCGCGGCCTCCGCGCCGGCGGGGCTAGAGCAAGGAGAGTCGGGGCTCACGCCTTCCCCCCGCCCCGCAGGGAGGGAGGGAGAGCGAGCGAGCGCGCGCAGGAGAGCGCGCGAGAGCAGCTTGCGCCTGGCCGAGGGCTAGGCCTAGCTTCGCGCGCCGGCCGGGGCTCGCGGAGCAGCCGCCCCCCCTCCCTAGCCCTGCGCTCGCTTCTCTCCCCCCGGCCCCCCCCGGCCGGCCTCGGTCGCGCTCGGGCTCGGGCCGAGCCCGGCTCCCGCCGCCGCGATGGCGCCGCTGCTGGGCCGCAAGCCGTTCCCGCTGGTGAAGCCGCTGCCCGGAGAGGAGCCGCTCTTCGTCATCCCGCACACGCAGGAGGCCTTCCGGACCCGGGAGTATCCTTTGGGGCCGGGCCCGAGGGCGGCGGGGATGGCTGTCAGCGGGGCCGGGGGCCGGGCGCCCGGATGGAGCCTGGGGCCCGGCTCGCTCGCTGCGTTCTCCGGCAGCCGTGCGTGCCCCGCGGGCCAGGAGCCGAGAGCCCGGGGAGGGGGCGGGCGGACCACGCGGCGGCCTCGCAGCCGCTTCCTCCTCCTCCTCCCCCTCGCCTCTGGCCATTGTTGCCCGAGCCCCCGGCCCGCAGTGGGGAAGTGGCGGCGGCCCGGCTTTCCGTCCCCGGAGGCCTCCGAAGGCCGCTCCACGTTCGCCCTCCCCGGTGGGCTCGGGCGCCCGGGGCCGCTGACACTCGTGCCGCAGCAGCCCAGACAAAAGGCGGGGGTCTTGGTGCCCCCTCCCCGGGCCGGTGCGGAAGCGCTTCTTGGTCTCCGGGGGGGGGGGAAGGACTTTGGAGAGGTTTTCCCGGGATCCCGGTCCCCGGTACCGCCCAGGCCACTTCTCCCTGGGATCTAGTCTGGAGCCGGCGGCCTCCAAAACAAAGGGGCCGAAGCGGCGGGGAGAAGGCTGAGTAATTGGGCAGAAGTAGCGGCCCGGAGTCACCTGGGGGGAGCCTCCCGTGACTTGACGGGCCGCTCTTAAACTTGCTGTGGTGTGGATGCCTCACTGGGGAAGGAGAGTCCGGGACTTGCACCGCGGGAAGGCTCGTCTGATGACTTGGCGTAGTCGTAGGGGTTTTTAGACGCTGCCGAACTTTGTGGGTTCCGGGCTGTCATCCTAAGTCTCACGCTTGTGGTGCGTTTCTTTCTGTTCCGTGTCTGTGCAGTAGACCCGGAGTCCCCCGCCTCCCAGCCTGTGAGTCTTGAAATGCCCTTGGCCCTCTGAGCAGTATGTGAGGTGGACAGGAGTATTGGAAGGTTCTCTAGGGACCGAGAGCCCCTCGATCATCTAGCCGGTGGGCCTTTAATTTGCCAAGGATGAGGTGGGAAAGACTTCCGAAGCCGCGGAGTTGGGGGAGGGGGGCCCTGTGGAGTCGAAGATAACCCGGTTCTTTTTTGCTTTGGGCACTGGGCCACGTCAACTATTGCCGTCCTCACCGAACTCAGCCATGACCCTTTAACGTTACTTACTCAGTGAAATGTTTGTTAAGCGCTTCAAATCTTAGCTGCCTACTGTGTTCTGAGGGGGTTGCAGAGACGGATGAAATGGCCTTTGCCATAAGGGCTTTTCTTATTTTGATATTGACGATGAAATAGTTTTTTAAAAAAAGCAAGCTATAGTCACCAAAAAAAGTATTTAATGGAAAATGTGCTGGAGGTTAAATTCTCTTCTTGCTTAACATTATTTCTCATACTGTTATTTTTAAGAAGCCTTTTGACGTGTGAAGGTTTTAATTGGCTTTCATTTTATAGATGAAGAATCGCTCTCTTGTGAATTGCTACAAATGGAAGCTCCTCAATGGTGTGTGAGTGTGGTTGGCATATCTCTGTCTCTAAGGTC
This sequence comes from Phascolarctos cinereus, assembly GCF_003287225.1. Lineage (NCBI taxonomy): Eukaryota > Metazoa > Chordata > Mammalia > Diprotodontia > Phascolarctidae > Phascolarctos > Phascolarctos cinereus. Next base: position 20,336,752 of record NW_027555958.1, on the reverse strand, counting down.
CTTAGTTGTCTCCCGGAAGTGAATAAGTCCCTTGGTTGGCTAACAGTTATTGCACATATATTTCCAGTTCCGCATTCAGCTTAGTATTTAAAATTCTGATTTTGGTAGGATTTGCTACTCTAGTTTTCTTTTTTTTTGCCTTTTGGTATATACCACCTAGGGGAAATGTTAAAGTGTTGGTGGTATATTGTTGAAATGTAAAGATGTAGAGCTTTCATCTTCATTAAAATACAGAAGGTAGTTGTGAATAATGCTCTTTCGTTATGTAACTGACTTAACATGTCAGTGATGGTGATGTGTATGAGATCAAACTAAAATGAGTTGTTTAGGTGTGGGGTTTGAGGTTGGGAAGTATAAAAACCCTGTTAGAATCAGCCCTGAATTTGATATGATGGATTGGGATTTGATGATACATTGAACATTGTTTATAAATAAATTTAGTTTTTCAGGAAGGGCTGTAGTTAAAATAAGCCTGTCAGATTAATTTTCTTTTCTTTTCTTTTTTTTGCATGGTTTCAGCTGGTTTTTTTTTCCTGTGCTAAGTAAACATTCAAGTATAAAGACATGGACTTATTTATTAACTGTGTATGGGAGCTATAGGAAGCAGAAGGAGCAAGGACTGTTTAAATGTTAATATGTAGTTGTACTGGGCAAGAATGTGACCCAGGGTTTGTCTTGATGAAAGCTGGGCAGCTGTACATGGAGTTAAGTTGCAGTTACAAGACAGAATTGCACTGGACAGATGGAATGCTGAGCTGTTATGCCTCCTGACTTCAATATTTTAATTTAAGTATAAGATTATGTGAGAGCAGTTAGTTTTTACATGCTTTAATGGTTAACTGGTTCAGTGAGAACACAGAAGAATAAAAAAGCCAAATTGAAAATTCTTTTACTTTTCTCACTATTAATAATGTAGCACTGTTTATTTTTTGTGGTACTGCAGGAAATGTCAGTTTGGGCCTCTGACTGAGGGCAGACAGACAGACAGACAGACACACACCCACCCACCCACCCACCCACCTCCCTCTCCTTCCCATCAACTGTTCTTCTGAAAGAAGCCCAGAGTCACATTACAAGGCTAAGGAGAACAAAGGGCCCTGCAAGGCTGGGTGGCAGGAAGGCCAGTCTTGGTCTTTCTCAGCATAGATGCACGGTAAAAATCTTCTTATATTTAAATGTGTTTCTCATTTGTGGTTATCAAAGGCCTGGGGCATTGTTGTGAGATTTTGTCTGTTACTGCCTGTGGAGGAATCACTGAAACGTGGGAACTTCAAAATTGTGGTTGCTGAGTGGTTTTTGGAAGGGTACATTTATTTAGGGAAACCTGAAATCTGAATTAGCTTTTGGAAATACCTACTTAAGTTTCCCCCAAATGGATGTTTTTCTTTCATTTTCATCTTTCTTCTAAATCCCATAACATTGTTAAAAGTGATACCTAAACTCAGAAGTTGGAAGTAACCTAAAAGTGTTGAGAGAGGATGTAGCTGAGGTCGTTTGCCCCTGTTCCAAACTTTTGGAATAATAATTGTTTTGATTGATTTTTTTTTTCATTTAACACTAAATTGAAATGCACTCCAAGAAATCTCCTCATTCTGTTGCTTCTGTATCTGAACCAGGCTGTATTCAGTCAGCCCATAATAGTCCTTGTGATTTTCTTAATTTTTTTCCTTAATTTATTTTGATTTATCAACAATCACTGTTATAAGCTTTTTAAGTTTTAAAATTTTCTTCCCCTCTCTCCCCAAGATGGCACGCAATCTGATATAGGCTATACAGATACATTCCTATTAAACATTTTCACATTAGTGAAAATTTATAAGAAAGAAGTAGAACCATGTTCTTGTGATTTTCTAGATTTCAGACTTATTCCCTCAGGTTTTTAATCTTTCTAGATTTGAGAAAGCCAATCTTTTTTTGTTTACCACCCCTTCCTTCTCCCCCTCTGCAGTCTGTGTTGAGTTATAATCAGAATTGCCCATTTTGTCCCCCTCTTGCACTTACTTTGTTTCCCTCAAAGATTTTTAGATTCCTTTAATGATCCTAAAAAAAGGAAAGTCAGATTTTGAAATTTTGGTTCTGACCTGTGATTTCATTGGCGTAAGGAATTCCTCGTGAAGAAACTTCTTCCAGCACCGATCAGTAACTGGCCCTTACAGCACAGCTTTGGAGTGCTTGGGGCACTGAGTCATGAGGTCCCTTAATTTAAGTCCTTGTAAGTCAGAGGTGGAACTGGAACCCAGCTCTTCCTGACTCTGAAGCCCGCTCTCTAGACGTACGTCATGCCATGCTGTTTCTCATAGTAGGAATTATTCTTTCCTAAATGGATTACCATATACCTGCCCAAATAAAACTCACCCCCACTGTTCTGCCAGAAGGTGTGATCTTCCTTGTTGACTTGGCCATTTCACTACCTGGAAAAACTTGATGCCATTTGGAGATTTCCCTCTACATAGTATTTTTTAAGATGTTTTCTGGTTCTTGTCTCAATGACTGCCACTTTTCAATGTGGCCCTTCACCATGGGACAATAGAACTTCTCCCAGGTCCTTGAAGTATTAAGAATGATTAGTCCCCTCTCCAGGAGATGCTGTTGTTTGATTTGTTACTTTGATAACCCTTTGTTTCCCATCAGCGAGGTGGTATTTCCTTTGATATCTTAGGGCAGTTCAAGTTTTTTTAGAATAGTAGTAGATGGCAAACTCTATAAAGGTTTTTTTTCTTCTGAAGTCTTATTGATGCCTTTTTGTTTTCATGTGGGTTATTTCTGGAAATATTTCCCTATACACAGAAAAAATGAACCATTCCTTATAACCAAGATAGTTTAAAAACACCTCCTGGTATAGTAGTGATAGCAAATACAACCCTCTGTCCTGTAATTTCCCCGTGACCGTTTTAAAAATTCTTCCTGGAACTCCATACATGTATTCTTCTTTGTCTCCCCATACCTTGTATTGTGTTTATCGATTACAAATAATGTCACGTTTGCACAGCGCTTTTAAGGGTTTCCTGCCCATAACCCCATGAAGTAGGTAATGGCCAGCATTATTATTCCTTCTGAAGCAGCTGTGTGACTTGTCCAGGATCACATAGCTGGCTAAATGTTGGCGCCCAGATCCAGCCCAAGTCTCCTGACTCCAGGGTGCCTGGATCTCTTGGCCAGCGTGGAAGTGAGATCTGTGGCTCCTAGCACTTCTGACCCTGTTTCTGTTCTTTTTTCTAACTACCTTTTAGATGATTTACTCTTCATCTGTACCAATATCAGAGGGTGGTGGGAAAATCAAAATGTTACTAATTATTCAGAAAGATCAGGGAATGAGTAGAAATTGTTGAGTCATCATAGTTTTGGATTCTGTTGGTAGGTTTGATTTGCCTATGTTGTTCTGGGTTCACCTCATCATAACCTTGGATAATCAAGTGAGCAGATGACTGGAAGGGAATATTTACATTCCTGTGGTAGCACAGAGAGGTTTTCAGAGTTTTCGTTCTGCTGTTGTTAAAGCAGCCACTTGGAAGATACTGAGGTCGGCAGAGGACTGGGACTGTGATGTCACTTTATGTTGCTGTAAGGTATAAGAACATTGGTTACCCACCATGGGCAGCTCATGACTTGCATGTGCCTGATGACAGTGAATTGCCATTGGGGTAGCATGGCAAGATGGAGCCATCAGACTGATCTGTTTTTATTCCCATAGCTTCTAAATAGTGGCTGCTAAAGTGGTCTTGGGAACATCATTGCATTGGAGGCAGCAAAAAGGATGAGAAGCAGGTCTTGTTACGAAATGCCTTTCTGAACATTATTTGACTGCTGTCTGAAGAGAGCAACTCACTTTTGAAACTTAGTTTCAAGAAAAACTCTGGATCCTTCCCCAGGCAGAAGGCTGCCGGTGAAGTCATTAGATCGCATTCACTCTCATCCCACTGCAAGTTTTTCATCTAAATTTATCTCACATTTCAAATCCCTTTTTCCTTGTTTAGTTAGTTCAGAGTAGAGATGAGACGTCAGAGAGGTCTGAACTCCCTCAGTTTACTATTGAGGAGTTTAGGCCCAAGGAGATGAAATAATTTCCCCAGAGTTAACTGAGTTAGGATTGATTAGAGGTACAGAACAGGAAGGGTTCTCAGAGGCCTCTCATCTTACAGGGAAGCAAACTGAGGCACTTAAGGTCTAAAGGTAATAAATGGCACCAGGATTCAAACTCTCCTTCCTCTTTCCCCTTCGGATCTAGCCTCCTTTCCACTGTACTGCTCCCCAGCATAAGGATTGGAACCTCATTAGTCTATTAGCATTAGAACCACGGTCTGATTTCCCTTTTGACCCTTCCACTCGACACCTGGTTGGCTCCGCTCCTTAAGTGAGAGTTGCTCGGGCTGTCCTCTCGTCCCCATTGGGTTCCTTCCCTCTCCCCGTCTCCCTGAGGCTGAGCTTTGGCTTGCAGCCAGAGTCACCATCCTGGCTGGCAAGCATCCTCCAGATGCTGCTGGCCTTAGAGCTCTAATGGGTGGTTTCAGATCGGCTCTGGTGAAGGCATCTCATGGGGGTGTGGGGGGTGGAGAGAGGCTGTAGCTTTCATTTGGGGTTTTGAGTGACGTTCAGCTTCCACCCGGCGTGAGGTAGATAGACTTTTCGAGACCGGAACTCTCTGCATGAGGCGACTCCTGCCAGTCCAGATTCACATTTACTCTGTTTGGGGCATTAAAACGAAGTTCCTCGCCCCGGGTGTACAGTAAGTATGTGCCAGGGTTAGCACTTGAACTGAGGTCTTGAGACGCACCAGCTCGATTCTGTCTGCTCTTTCATGACTGGTTTAGTAAGATGAAAAAAGTGCCCGTGCTCAGAAGCCAATCCTTTGCTTATGGATTAAGGCCCGAGTCACTCAACAGGGACTTTGTACCTTCACTCATCCTGTACTTACTCACGGCCCTGGTGCCTCTTTAGTTTGATGTGTTTGACTCTGGATGGCTCTCTGTGGGTCTTGTAACTAAAGCAAGCATCACTGGGTTGGGATGTTGTTCCCCTCCGTCGTTTGGATGTCATTTTCCTGAGCCCTGGCCCCCACAGAGAGTATGAGGCGCGCCTGGAAAGATACGGCGAGCGGATCTGGACGTGTAAGAGCACCGGGAGCAGCCAGCTGACGCACAAGGAGGCCTGGGAGGAGGAGCAGGAAGTGGCCGAGCTGTGAGTAGCCCTGGGTGGGGGAGAGATTCAGCACTGATCTCACAAATGCTTTTTGACATTCGAAACGTGGGGTGAGGTTTGGGCTGCTGCTGTGAGGTGAGCTAAACCTCCTCCTGCCAGCCCAACCTTGTTCTCTGTATTTACAGCGGTCAAGACCACCCTGGGAAATGTAGCCCCGCTTGGGAGGAGGGTGGCACTTAATGTACCTAAATTCATTAGAGAGCAGAGCTTCTTCACCTTGTTTGAGTCCTTAGCAATCTGGTGAAGCCTGTGGACTTCTTAGGATAGCAGTCTGTTGTCTACCTTCATAATGGAAGGAAATGCCATATGCTTCTTTTAGAGAAAAGTGAAAATAAAAGCTCCCCCCCCATCCAAGTTCACGGATTTCCCTGAAATCTATCCGTGGAATCTTCGGGGTCTGTCAATCCCATGTGAAGAACTCTTGTTTGAGAGTTAGGAGGAATCTTGTGTCCTGGTATCCTTAAATTTCAGTGGTGCTTCAACTCTTGGTGTTGTAGAAAGACTACAAGAATTTGAGCCTTGTGCATAACCTTGGACAGGTTGACCACATTGGTCTGCATGTAGGTCACACTTTTGTCTCCAAACTTGACTTGCATTAAAACATTGGGGTCTCCTTATTGTTGCTTTTTCAGCATATCAGAGAAATATGCAGCCTCGAATGGATTGTTAGGACAGTGCCACTGTAGATCGGTGTTGGATCATGGAAACAGTGTTACAGATCACTACATTTTGGCTATATTGTGTGTTAACGATATTTTAGGGGTTAGCCAAGGAACTTAACCATCATCTGTAACATTTGTTTCTGTAGGAAAGTACGTGGCAAAATGGGAAAGTGGGAATATTCACTATTCACGTTTCGAGCTATGTGGGGAGCCCTGTTCTATCCTGATGCAGCATAGGTCAGTTATTTATCGGTGCCGAGGTGTTCGTAAGTCAGGAATTCAGAATTTGAGAGAATACCTGAACTTCATAGGGATGTGAGCTACATGTAAGGCAGTATAGCATCTTATTTCTTTGGCCTTCAGTTTCCTTACTTGTAAGGTAGGGGTAGTAACTTTATCATTTACGAAATACTTATTACCTCCAGATGCTTTTGTTAGCTGTGGTTAGTATAAATAACATCCCACGAGTGAAGAAACGGGCTTAGAGAGAGGCCAGCTTGACACATCTAGGTAGGAAGTAGCCAAGGTTTGAGCCGGGGCCCTTGACAGAGGGTTGGTGTTTCTTCCGTTGTCCAGGAAAGTGCTTTAGTACAAAACACATTCGATGTTCATCATAAAATAAGGTGATATGGAACATAATGATTAGAGCACAAACTGAAGGGTGACTGAAATAATCATTGAGCCGTTCCTGTCGTTTTTTATCTGTTTTACTTTTATATCATCTACATTTCCTGACATTTCCTCCTCACTCTCATCTTGGAGCCATTCCTTGTAACAGGATAAGAGAGGGAGAAAGTTCAATAGAACTGATCAATAAATTGATAATGTCTGACTGTGGCATCCTGGCTGGCAGTGTTTCCACACCTTTATTTCCCCCAGGTCTGCAAAGAAGGGGAGGATCAGGGCCTTCTTCAGTAGTCTTTGGGACAGACCTTGGTCATTATGCTTGAATAATATTCCGTTTTGATTACTGTGTGTTACGTCCGTTTCTCTTGTAGACATGGCTTGCCCTGTTTTCCTGGTTCTGCCTACTTCACTGTATATAAGTTTCCCCATGCTCCTTGACATGTATCATATAAAATAGCACGCATTATCTTCCTTTGTCTTGGAGGAAACTCCTCCTACTGGTATGGGTGGGCACCCTGCTCTTCGGTTTTATCTTCGCTGCTTGGGGCAGGTACTGAGGGCTGCTGTGTTTTGCTTATGGCCACGCAGCCCTGGTACATCCCAGGCTTGAACCTTAGGCTTACTGACTACTCAGTGTACCACACTGACTGCAAGAAAATCACAACCAGAGTGCCAAGAGAAGAACTTGTGGATTTTTGATTTTCCTCTTAAAATTAGGAGTTAGGTGAAATAGCCCTCAGGTCCTTTCCAACTCAAAAATTCTGTGATTGCCTTTTCAAAGAAGATATTTGGAACCTGAAGGTAGAATCAAGAGGAAGATATTTAAAAGGAAATTACACCCTCAGAGTGACAGCATATGAGTGACAATACCCTGGGGGGGGGGTTGGAAGGGAAATTGTTCCACCTGCAGTCTTCTACTTACTCCTCTTTTTTGGTCTTCAGGCTAAAATGGAGTCCCTTTTTCTTTGCTTAGATCAGTGGTCTAGGGTTTCTAGATTGTCTCTGGACTGTAGGAGTCGGGTAACGGGGTTCTAGACTTGGCTTCATTGCAGCTAATTAGTCCCTGATGTGAGCAAAGTCTCCTGAACCTTAGTTTCTTCATCTCTGAAGTAGGAGATTAAAGAAATTGTTGGGTCAAATAAAATAATAGCTCTGATTACAGTAAATTTGTATATAGTGGTAGTATCCCTGAAAGAACATTTTTCTCAGTCTTTTGACTTAGTTTTGATGCTCTTTGCTGAACAAAACCTTTTTTTTTGAGGCGTGGAAGCAGGAACATCTAATATGAATTGGTTTTTCCCATATTCAGATGCTGCGGTGAACTATTGAGTTAGGGCAGTAAGATGTGATTTTTTTTTTCCTTTACAGAAATTATGTTACTTTCTCCAAAATATATTATGCTTATACTTAGTGACCATATTCTTTTATGTTTCATACTTATTTATTGTCCATTGTGGAAGTAAAGAGCACTGTTTGTTTTCAGGCTTTCCTTGGACCTTAGGGGAGTTGCATTAACCTACCACTTATCACAGGCTAGTGTGATGAATGACAAGGTTGTACATTTTGGTCAATAGTTCCAGGTTTGCCATGAGGGTTTTTTTGGTTTGTTTTTTTGTTTTTACTTTTTGCTGTGTTATTTGGTTTTTATATTTAGTTTGTCTGGGTTCAAACCATCATTTGAACAACAAATGACAATGAATATTCTTAATTTTTTGTGACAGAAGTATACACTCAAAGTGTCTGATTAAAATTTTAAAATATACCCTAGTATTAGGGTGGGCTAGGAGGGAACCTTGTAGCAACTAAATCTTTCTTTTCAGAGGATTGTAGATGATCAAAGTAAAGAGTTGGAAGGAACTTTATAGATTACTTATTTCACTTCCTTTCGTCAGATGAGCAAATGACTTGGTTAAGGTGATATAGGTCAGTGGTACTAAGTGGCAGATAGAGGATTCAAACCCCGTGCTTCTGCCTCCAAATGGGGTCATCTTACCCCTGTCGTCTGGAGAAGCCGAGCCACCAGCAGAGCTAGATGCTTTGGGTTTGCTCTGGCTTCCTGCCAAAACATAGCTGTTGATAGTTTCCAAATTATTGGACTGCCTTGTTGACTGTTGTTGGTAAGAGGTATTGACAGTTTTCTTATGTCTGATTATTACTATCTGAATAGCTGGCATGAGATTGGTTAATGTTTTTATAAACATAGATATCTAACTTGACAAGTAAAACTGAACCACGTTGAAAGATGCCAAAGATATTTCTATGGACAGTAATATGTTATGTTCATCTTTTGGACCTTGAGAGAGACATGTACCTTTATCAATAGTATATAAATATAATTTAGGAACAGAAGCCAGCTTTGAGTGATTTGGGTTTTTTCCCCAAACATCTTTTCCATATTTTTCTCAGTTTTAATATTTGTAAATATGCCAAATATTACAAGTTTGGGAGTTAAAATGACTTCATTCTAACATTGTATATATTTCCATTTTTTCTGTTTCCCTTGCCTTAGAGATTTTCTTCAGTGGCCTCAGTTTCTTGAAGTTTATATCTGTATCACAGACTATCAATGAGACGCATCTCAGAAGTGCCCTAGGCCAAGTGGCCTGAACATAAATTCCTTCTCCCACATCCCCAGCCTTGAAGGTTGCAATGGGGGGGGGGCGGGGAGAGGAACCTGGGAATTCCCCACTCTTGAATGGGACCATTTATTTTGAGCTAGAAGGTCTGGGAGGGCATGGAGTCCAGACCCTCATTTTACAGGGGGGACTGTTAGGGTCCAGAAGAGAGGAAGAGCCAGGGGATAGTGAGGCGTTAAGGGGTGTAGCCAGGATCAAGCACATTGTTTGCTCGGCCCCCTTTTACTTGTTTCTGATTCTGCCCCCGGGGTCATAGAGAATGAGGCTTCAACATGATAGTGCTACAGATTTCTGCTACAGATTTCAAGGTAGTTAGACAGGTCGCTTCATCCTAGAGAAAAAGCATTAGTTCTTTTAACAGACACTCATTATTATGACATGAACTGAGGCTGTCCACTATTCTTAGATCTGTCTTCATGGCGTTCTCCAGTTACCAGTAGCTTTCCTAAAATATGACATTCGAAAGAGCCATAAGTGAAATATATTCTGACCGGGACAATGGTACTGTTACCTTCTGTGGTGTTGTGCCTCTTTTAATGTAGTCCAAAAGATGGTATTAACTTTCTTTGCTACCTTGTTACACTTAACATATTGACTGTGGAGTTCATTGAAACTCTTAAGACTTTTTTTTTAAAAACCAAGTTTTTATTGATATATTCTATTCATCTTAGTTATTCCCAGTTTTCTTCCCCTTCCCTGATAGCCATCGAACAAATAATATTTTTTAAGAGGAGGAAAAATCAGCTCAACTGATCAGTAACATTGAGAGAGTCCAAAAGCATGTGCAATGTGTGGTGCCTGTGGACCCTCCCACTTCCAAGAAGAGATGGGTTGAGGGTGTCTTCTCATCTCTTCATTTGAGTCCTGTTTGATCTTTATAATTCTGTTATATTTACCTTTGATTCTTTTGGTGTGGTTCTTTCCATTTACATTGTTGTAGTCATATAGATCTTCTCTCTTTGTCATGCAAATGATTTCTTATAGCACAGTAATTTTCTATTACATTCACATGCCACAGTTTGTTAATCAGTTTCTCAGATCAGTGGCCATCTACTTTGTTTCCAGTTCTTTGTCACTGCAAACATTTTGATCTATGTTGGACTTTTCTTTGACTTCTCTTGTGGTTGGAGACTAGCTGTCTTAGTATGAACATTTTAATCATTTATTTAACATAATTCCAAACCAGCATTATTGGTATGTCCTCCTTTCCATAGTCCCTCCTACACTGACTCCTGTCATTTGTCTTCATTGATGATTTGCTAGATGAGAAGTAAAACCTCAGTTGTTTTGGTTGGTATTAGCTATTTGAAGCAGTTATTGACAGAAGTTTTTCTTTTGAGAAATGTGTCGTTTGATTACACTCATTGGGGGAATGTCTTTTCTTGCTCTTATCTGTATTAGTTCGATATCCCTTAGCAGAAATCTTTGCCGAGATATTCTGAACTGCTTCTGTTTTTATCCTAGTTGTATTGATTTTTTTTATGTGATCAAGATCATTTGTTTTAATCTCTTTTTGATTGTGTTTCAGTGAAAGAGCTCCTTCCTCTCCCCACTCTCATCCCTCCCTTCCCCTGAAAAGTACATGATCCGATTTATGACGAGATTTTTTCTGTTCAGGCCCTATGTGCATTTTTAGCTTATTGTTGCATGGTCGGGTAAGATGTTGGTCTGATTAAACCTATTTCTTACATTCTGCTCTCCAGTTTTCCCAGCAGTTCTTGTCAAATAAGAAATTCTCTGTCATTTGCATACATCTTAATTATGACATTCTGGCCTCTTATTATTTCTTTTGAATGAGGAATTCTCTTAATTAGCATCACGCTGCCAAGTCTATACCTGTGAGGTCAAATTTGCTACCTTAAGCTTTGTTACTTGTTAGCTAACCATACTCTTTAGTCTGTGTAGACCATTGAAGCCATGGCTTTCATTACTGATGCCTTTTTTTGGATTTTGCTTCCTACTTTGGTGAAATATATACACACTTTTCTTCTTACACAATCTTTTTTAGTTTTAAAGGCCTCTGGATTAGATGTGCCAGACTCTAGGCAGACACAGTCTTCTTATCTCATGTATCTATCTCCTGCTTCCTGGACAGGAACCTGTCACTCATGTATTTTATTCTGCTGCCCCAAAATTCAAATCTTGTTCTTAGACACCTTCTTTTTAACTAGTAGTTCACTTCAAAATGTTTTATTTTGTCTTTGATATCTTGTCTTTGATGGATTGTCGTGATGAAAACATCATCTGTATGACTAAGATCTTAATTTTCTCACCCCAAATTTCAAAACCTTTATCAATACTTTCAAAGTTTTTCCTGGCAATATCTTTTGTGCTTAGGTATCCCTAAGAAGTAGGTCATAATCGTCTGTTTTTGACCATTTGGGGACCTCTCCATTATGAGAACAACAAATAGCTATTTTAATATGACTTTGCATGGAGTTACTAGTCACTACTTCTCCACAAGTCTTCTGACTCGTTCTGGATCATCTCGGATCTGATAGACCCTGAGAATTTACATAATTTTTCCTCTCCAAGAAGGACCTCGAATATTTCTCAGCTCTAAGGTACAGGGGTCCTTCTTCCCTTCCTATCATCACAATTAGGATTCTCTCTGCCTCTTTTGACCTTTGTTTTTACAAAGGCGCCCCCCCCCCCTTAAATTTCAACTTTTATTGTCGTTGTTGATACCTCTGGTTTTTACACCATCTGCATGAATTACTCTTTGAGTTGAAAAGGGCAAAGAAAAATCAGTCCACCAGAACTAACCAGCACATCCAGTGTGTCTGGCTTCAAGTATGAAACTTTTACTTATTCATTTATTCATTCATCCATTGATTCATTCATTTATTTGTTTGCTTACTTGCTTAATTATTTATTTTTAAGAAAAGCTTCATTCTCCTTGGTAATTCAGAGTCTAAAGAGCTGTTCCTTGAGCTTCTTTGAGTTTTCCAGTCAGCAGGCATTTCTCTAGAACTCTTTCAGCTCAAATCCTTCTTTTCATCTTCTTGCAGAACTTTTTCCCCTACATGCCTGGAGAGCTTGAATCACTTCTGGTAAAACTATAAGGTATCAGAGTTCCCTAGATTGTTCTGGATAGCTTAGCTATAACTCTTTAAATGCCAGCACTTCTAAATTTTAACCACTAACTCATTTCTTGTCCTAGAAAGATTTCTGTTTTTCTACATAGTACGTATCTTGTTCTTTTCCCTTTGTAAGTAAGTTTTATTGCCTATGAAGTGTTCCATAAACTAAAGAAACCGCAAATTCGATATTTACTTTTACTCTGTTGAACATGATTTTACCTTTTTTGATGGTTCAAGTTCACCATTTTTAGTATCGGTTATTTAATGGCCTCTTCCTGGCCTGAGCTTGTGGGCTTAGACAGGGATTGGGCTGTTCAGCCCTAGACCTCCCTCCTCAGCCTAGGCTGAAAACTCAACTTCTGTGGACTGTAGGGAAGAGGGCAGCCCATTCACAGGGCAGGGATGGGGGGCATGGCTCTTAGGTTTCCCCAGACCCAGAGACGTAATAAAACTTGAATGTGGTAAGATTCGATGTCCAAGAAAAGGGCCCTTTTGTCTTGGCTTATTATTGTTAGACCATCCACTCTGTGCCTTCAGATTGTTCTGCTTCTGGAGTAGTTATATCTTTCTGTAATTTGTGTGTCTCATCCCTTACTGCCATTTTCTTTGGTTTGGTTTGGTTTTTTTGGTTTTTTGTTTGTTTGTCTTTGTTGTGTTTTTTTTTTTCGGCTAGGCAGTGGGGTTAAGTGACTCGCCCAGGGTCACACAGCTAGTAAGTGTTCTGTGTCTGAGGTCGGATTTGAACTCAGGTCCTCCTGACTCCAGGGCCGGCGCTCTACCCACTGCGCCGCCTAGCTGCCCCTTACTGTCATTTTCTGTTGCTATGATGTTCCTTCGTCCAGCTTGTCCTTTCTAAAACTTTTGCACAATTACTTGCTAAAATTCCGTAGCTAGTAAGTGTCGGAGGTAGGATTTCTTTCCCGTTGCTGTGTAGAATAATGCGCTTCCTTTTACATGGTTCTGTATAGTAATGATTTGGGGTTGTTAGCTTGTGGCTGGGAACTAGTTTTAGACCATAGGGCTCACTTGTTGAGTGCTAGCCAATAACATTACCTTGACCAAATGGCTGAAATTGCTTTTGTTTTGGATTTTCCTTCTTATTAATTATGGCATCTGTGCTTAGCTTGAAGGAGGAATTCCCTGCCTGGTATGAGAAGCTTGTGCTGGAGATGGTCCACCACAACACAATATCCTTAGAGAAGTTGGTCGATACTGCATGGCTTGAGATCATGACCAAATATGCTGTGGGGGAGGAGTGCGACTTTGAGGTGAGTGCCTCCTTGGGTCTGGAGCTGCTCAATTTACCTCCTCTGTGTTCAGGTAGGAAGAGTCTTGCAATGGGCCCGGAGTGCATCTATACAGGAAAAAGTTGCTAGAAGTCTAAACAAAAGGTACTGTCCCTCAGGAGAATAGAAAAGATGCCATTTCAACCCCATTTCTATCATTAAAATCTAAGGTATCATCTTGCTTCAGATACTGTGACTTAATGAAGTAATAAGCTGTGTCTTTTATTTACTAAACCCATCTTGGTTTCTTGGTTTTTGTTTTTGTTTTTTGGTTTTATTTTCCCTTTTCATAGGTTGGGAAGGAAAAAATGCTGAAGGTAAAGATTGTGAAAATTCATCCTTTGGAGAAGGTGGATGAGGAGACCTCGGAGAAGAAATCTGACGGTGCCTGTGATTCTCCATCAAGTGACAAAGAAAACTCTGGCCAGGTGGCCCAGGATCATCAGAAGAAGGATGCAGTCATAAAAGAGGATGAAGGCAGGAGAGATAGTATTAGTATGTATGGTGTTCATTTTAATCAAGGGTTTGTAATCAAAGGCCAGGTCATTGTATGCTGCGCAGAAGTCTTGTTTGTACAGCTCAGATATAATCTTGCTGTCATCATTTACCCTGTATTAACCTTTGTGATGAGTTTATGAAACAGTAAGGAACAAACACTAAAACTTTCCCTGGTCAGTTAGGCAGGGAGGCGGCCCTGAATTAGATGTGTCCGTTTTAGCTGGCCACTTCTTCTGCTTCTTTGGATGGCTGTGAGAAGACTCTCACTTGCTAAGAGGGCCCTGAAGAAAAGAATGAGACCGTTACTAAAGAGTAATGTGACTAAATGGCAGGAGGTTTTTTTTTTAAATTTAGTTAAATATTTTTCAGTTTTATGTAAAAAAAATTTTAATGTTCATTTAAAAAAATTTCGTGTTTTAAATTCTCTCCCTCTTGCCCTTTTCCTTATCCTTGAGAAGGCAAGCAATATGATATTGATTACACATGTGAAGTCATGCAAAATTTCCATGTTTCCATATTAGCCATGTTGCAAAAACAACGAAATTAAAAACAAAAATTTTAAAAGTTTTATTTATTATTATTATTATTATTTTAAAACTATGCTTCAGTGTGCACTTAGAATTCATCAGTTCTCCCTCTGGAGGTAGACATATTAATCAAAGTAGCCAAGTCATTCACAGTTGATCATCATACAATATCCACTTTGTATCAGTTCATATTAAGTCTTCCCAGGTTTTTCTGAAACTATCCTCCTTGTCATTTCCTGTAGCACAATAGTAATCCATCCCAATCATATACCACAACCTGTTTAGTTATTCCCCAATTAATGGGCATCCCCTCAATTTCCAGTTCTTGTCTACTATCAACAGAGTTCCTATAAATATTTTTGTACAAATAGGTCTTTTTTCACTTTTCTTTGATGTCTTTGGGATGTAAACCTAGTAATGGTATTTCAGTGGCAGAAGTTTTGATGGGCTGATGAAAACCTGGCCTGGTACATAGCTTAACAAAATCTGTCTTTGGTTTTGATCTGAATCCTAGAAGACTACAGTTAGTATTCAAGATATTCTTTTTAATACCTTTAATTCGGTTTTTCCTGTTTCTGAGTAGGGTACAAATTAAATTGGGGTCGTTCTCTCACCACAATTTCCCATTCAACTAAGTGATTGTCAGTCAAAATTGGAAGGGGGCAAACCATTTTTTCTCCCTCCCCTCACCCCACTATAAGAACAGTGATTTACCACTGTTATGAGTGTTTTTATTCAAGTGTAATCTTTAATATTACTTTTAAATTTTCTGCTCCTGGAAAAGTGTTTTAAAAATAGGTTTAGAATCTAGAAGTAGCCTTTGCTTAAGAGAATGACACCATAAAATATACTTCAACTATTAAATTTAAAAATTTTTCTTGAATAGTATACCCATTGTGGCATAAACTTGAGTTCCTCTATTTCATAAGCAACTCAATCTTTTTTTGTCCTTTTTATTTTTATTTTGTTTTTACAAATATTTTTCATTTAGGCTTTATTCTTTTTTTTTTTAATTGACAGAGAAAATAAAAAATAAAATACCACTAAGCTTAATAAGTAGAATGAGGTGAATAACTTAAGACCTTTAACTCTTTGGCTTGGTGACTGAACCAGCTGTTCGGTTTTGACCTGTTTGGTCGTTTTTATGTGAGATCTTTCAGAATATTAAAAATGTTAATAATGTCCTAAAGTTTAAGGAGTTAGGACTCATAGTTTTTGGGGGTTTTTCCTCCATGATTTTTCTAATATAAGCTTTGCTTTAAATTCCTAATTAAAATTTTTTTTTGCCATTTTAATTTAAGCATTAACTATTAATAAGTCCTCAGATTCTAACATTTCTTCTTATGAAATTAAATTACTTAGTTATGTGACAATAACATGCTGATTTACACATGAAGCATATTCTAGTAATGGTAATTATTACATAATGTAGGTTTTATATATCTTTGGTTCTCTCTAAGCTTTGGCAGATTAAAAGCATTTTGTGCCTAAAATTTAAGAGCTCTTTGGAAGTATTTTTACCACATGAATAGGAGTCAAGAGATGAGTACTTTAAACATCCTTGAATTCTTTAGGGGGAGACTAGTATCATAGTCTAGTTAGTAGGCCAGTACCAACAGGACAATATGCCTTTCAGACCTGAGATTTCTTGTTGTGTTAACATCTTCCCTAACTCATTTTTCTTTATATATCTAGGTGACAGGGCACGTAGGTCTCCTAGAAAACTCCCTACCTCCCTGAAGAAAGGGGAAAAGAAATGGGCTCCTCCAAAATTTCTGCCTCACAAATACGATGTGAAACTGCAAAATGAAGAGAAGGTATGTTGGCTCTTCATCTTCCTTCCCAGAAGTATCAGGGAAAATTAAAAGGTAAAGAAGTTCAATTATTTAGTGTGTAAATGATTAATCCAGTCCTTTAATTTAACTCAATCATAGGTCTGAGAAAGGCTGAGGTGTCATGTCAGTTTTCAATAATTAGAGTTTCCAGCTGCACAATCCAGAGACCCCCTATCCTTCCAGTTCCCCTAGACCTGTCAGGAAGATTTCTTTAATTCCAAGCCTGTAATGGTGGCACCCATTGCTTGAGGTGGTGCTAGGGATGTTAGCTGCTGGATTTGAGGCTTTATGGGGGTAAGAGCGGAGCTGTATCATTACTGTGTGTGTGTATGTAGGGGTTACCTCAGGCATGTATAAACCTCTTATGGATACTGAGTATGAGTTTTATTTCCATCCCCTTTTCTTCTAAGGGACCAGCAGTTCTTTTTGCTTCCTTTTTCATTGTTTCCCTCGTTACTTCTCTTTAGGGTTTTCTCCTTTCTTATAGGAGGGCCATTCCATTGTGGAATGGAATTCACTTTCTTATTTCTTCTGACTGCCCCCTGAAACAATAAAACACCCCTTTCCAGATTTTAAAATGGTTTTTAATCAATAAATATCATACCCCAATCTGTACGGGACATCGGGGATACAAAAATAAAGCCTCCCTACCTTCGAGAATCAGACTTGGGTTGGAATCCCAGCTTAGTACCATATGACTTTCAGAAAGCTAGTTCCCCCTTCCGAGCCTCAGTATCTTCATCTGTAAAGTGAAGGGGGAGGGGCACATGCATATTGTTTGACAGCCAAAGTCCCTTCCAACTCTGGTAAGTTAATTGAGCCTGTGATCCTGTAGTAAGAAAGGACATCGATGATACTTGACTCTTTGCCAAGACGAGTTGAAATAACCCAGCACAGTTTGTGGAGAACACGGTGGGTATGACATTAGAGAGATAGAAAAATAAGACAGGGTCCCTGCCATCAAGGAGCCTTCTGTCTAATGGAGTAAATAAGATGTGGGCACAAACAATGAAAACGTGATAGATGCATAGCAGAGGATCTTTGAAGGCTAGAAAAAGAAGAGAAAGAATTCCAACATTATAGGTCTCAACAGGGCATCACGGAAGGCTTCCTGGGAGAGATGCCACATTTGAGCTGAGAATAGTGATGATGATGATAATGATAAGAATAACTAACATTTTATAGTGCTGTGTGCCAGACACCATGCTACAGACTTTACATGTATTGTCTCATTTGATCTTCCCAACAATCATGGGAAGGAAGGTGCTGTTATTGTCCCGATTTTTGCAGATGAGAAAACTGAAGAAAGATCAGGTGAAGTGACTTGACCAGAGTCACACAGCTAGTAAGTTTCAGAGGCTGGATTTTAACTTGGGTCCTTCGGACTCCAGACTCAGCCCTTGGAATGGGTAGAAGCTCAGTGAAGAGAAATGGAGGAAGAAGGCATAGTCCAGGCACAAGGGTCAATGTGAGCAAATCCGAGTGGGGGGGACTAACTACAGTTAGTTCATTTTGTAGGAGTAGGTAAATGAGGAGAAACAGCAGGCTACAACTACCTGGTTATAAGAGGGCTATGTGCCAGGTTAAATTGTTTATTCAAGATGTTTTTTAGGAACCTTTGGACATTTTAGCCAGGGAGGGACATAATGAGAGTTATTTGTTAAGTGGACTTATTTATCACTTGAGCCTTATGGTACATGGGAAGAGGGAAGAGACAGAAGATGAGATCAGTTACTAGAACTCTGCTGAATTAGTCCAAGGTCAGCTACCTTTCAGAGGAAGTCTGATTCTTGGTGAGTCTCTTGGAATTTTGTCATGGAGCAGATGAGGTCTCAGTGGTAGAAGGACATGGGGGAAAGGGGCAGGGGAAGGCCAGGAGTGGCCTGGGTAAAAGACATGGTTTGTCTTTTCCATTAAAGTGAAAAATGGAAAGCTGAATTGGAAATGGGAATGGATTCCATGTGGCAACAGCAGGTTTTATAGTAATAGTAATCCAGGGGAAAAGACCGCCGCAAGGGAGGGAGGGAGGCAGCTGGGGGAAACTAGAGTTTCTATTTCATTCCAAGGTATTACTTTGCAAAGGGATTGATTGTAAGTGGAAAGTAATAATGTCTCTCTATTTGTAACAAAACTATTCTAGTCAGCCTTTGCTTTTCATTGAATATCTTTTTACCTCACTTAAATTTACCAGTGTATTCTTTCTCCTTCCAGAGAGCCTAACAAAAAATTTTAAAAAGAGAAAAAAACAGTTCAGTAAAATTTAACCACGTTGAAAAAGTTTATTTCAGTGTACTTAGGGAATTAGCAAAAAACCTAATTGAAATGGTTAATAGCTTCATTAATGTAGCAGAGTACAAAATAAATCCACACAAAATATAGGGCATTTTTATATTGCCATACAAAATCAAGGAAGGAATAAAAATAGAAATGTCCTATTTATAATAATGGTCAAATCTACTAAAAGATACTCAGCACTATTACAGTTACAAAATGCTTCTGAAAGAAATAAAACAGCTGACATAACTGAATGATATTCAGTACTTGTGCCTGGGTCATGACATACTACCAAAATTAATATATAAATTTAATGCTATATCAGCCAGGCTATCAAGAAGATGTTTTACAGAGCTAGAATGGAATAACACTTAATTAGAGAAACCAAAAAAATCTAGAATATTAAGAAAAACAATCCCAAAAAGTTTGAATAAAAGGAAGAAATTACTTCATAAAGCAGTCATCTAAACTATTTGGCAGTACTGGTTTAGAAAATTAAAAAGTAGAACATTACAATAGATTAGAATAGGAAGATTCAGAATCATTTTACATAGTGATCTAGGAAAGAATTTCACATTTGACCGAACTGTCTAGGAAAGCTAGAAAGCAGTCTGACAGAAAATTAGGTCTAGATCAACAATTTCTGCTGTGTAACCTCAATAAATTCTCAATGGAAATGCAACCAGGATACCAAAGGTTACACCGATAAAAAAAGAGGAGAGAATCAAATTATACACTTTACATAGCTAGTGAAATGAATTTGTAATATAAAGGGATAAAGATTATGAAAAATAAACTGAATATTTTCAGTTGCAAGAAATTTTGAAACCTGCACAAACAAAAGTAGAACCATTAGTATAAGAAAGGAATGGGTTAACTGGAAAGAAAAATCTTTACACCAATACATCTGAAGATATATTCACTCATAACAAATATATAAAAGTAAAAACCTCACTAGATAAGTGGTTAAAGGAGATGAACAATTCTCAGAAGGTGTCTCAGCTAACAAACTAAAAGAATACACTGAACCCCCCCCCCACACACACACTGAGAAATAGGAAAAATGCAAATCAAACCTATTCTGAGGTTTTACTTCACACTCATCAAATTGGCAAAGCTAACAATATGGGCCTAGTCAGTGTTGTGAAAAGACTTAATTACAGAGTTGGTTGATTTGTGAACTGGTCTGCCTGTTCCTCAGAACAATTTGGAAATGTGCAGAGAAGATAGCAAAGATTCCATCGTTGGGCACATACTCCAAGGGGTGAGTGACAAGAGCCCCAGCTCACCAATCAGTCAGTGACTGTTAAGGGCTTGCTGTGTTTTATATAGGTATAAAAAGTGAAACAGTCTCTGAGTCATCAGCTGCTTTTTGAGTGTCAGTACTGGAGAATGGATAAAGGCCCCTCAGTTGGTGATGGAGTATTATGCTGTAAGAAATGTTAACCATAATGAATCCAGACAAGTATAGGAAGATTAAACCATTATAAAGTAAGCAGAACCAGGAAAAAAAATCACCCCCCCACCCCTTCAATTCTTTAAAAAAAATTTTTTTTATTATATTAATAGGACAGATATTTCTTTTTTTCTTTTGGAGGCAGTCAGGGTTAAGTGACATGCCCAAGGTCACACAGCTAGTAATTGTTTGAGGTCAGATTTTAGCTCAGATTTTACCTCATTGACTCCAGGGCCAGCGTTCTATCCACTGCCTCACCTCACTGCCCCGATAGATATTTTTCCATCATGGCTCTCTATGGTGGAAAAGAAATTACTTCTGAACTTCAACACTAAAGAGTTGTCTTTGGCAATCCAGAAAAGAATAATCCTTAATTAAAATAGGGCAAGTCAAAATAGAAGATAAACTTGTGCACAGTCAAAGGTATCAGCTCCACCTTTGCTGAGGAATTTGTGGAACACAGGTGAGGTGAAGGAGCCATTTCCTGCCTTACTTAGCTAAGTGTAATAAATGTTAGAGCTGAAAGGAGCCTAAGAGTCACTTGGTCCAACCCTGCTTTGCGATTGGTAAGATTTTTTTCTAGTCCTCCCACTGGAAGCTTACCTTTGGGCCATGTTGCATCAGGGTAGCCATTGTCCTAAAATACTTGAGAAGAGGAAGAAGGGTACCTTATATAGCATAGCTTCATCAAATTACAGATTTCTATTGTGAATCATTATACTTCAAATCTTATTTTCTTAAAACTGCAAGGAATGAAATGGGGCTGATATTTGAGCTCTAGAAATCTTGTGCAGTTGTTAAGTATGTACAGGCCTTATAGTAGAGAGGCAGTTTTCTTGACTTGAAAGAATTCCTTTTAAGGTGGCATTTTATCTTTAAACTTGATTTGTTCATGTCAGTTGATAATATTGTTCTACAGATGGCACTAGGGTTGATTTGGAGAATAACATTGTTGGGACCACAGGGATATGGTTATTGTTTTCACACGATTGAAGGATTTTTATGGAAGGATTATTTGTTTTTACATAGTTCCAGAGAGTAGATAAAGTAGTATTACAGGTGAGAAATTATAGGGAAGTGTACCTAGAACTCAGTATAAGGAAATGTTTTCTAATATTTTGAACTGCTTGAAACTGTAATAGACATCCCTTTAGCTAGTGAGTTGTCTGTTCACACAGACATTCGACGAAAAGTGAGACTACGTGGTGTCTGAGACTCTTTATATGGTTACGATCTTTTGTTTTGTTTTCTTTTCTTTTTAGGCATTTGGGGTTAAGTGACTTGCCCAGGGTCACACAGCTAGTAAGTGTCAAGTGTTTGGTCTGAGGCCGGATTTGAACTCAGGTCCTCCTGATTTCAGGGCTGGTTCTCTATCCACTGCACCACCTAGCTGCCGCTGGTTAAGATCTTTTGAGAAGTACTTGAGAACAGCCTGTATCTCAGAATCCTGAAACATGAGCTCTTTTCTCTTTCTTAAAATGTTATGTTGCTCTTGCTGTACTTAGTAATCTCACTGGGGCCCCAGTAATGAATTTGGTTTGATTTCCTAGATCATCAGCAATGTTCCTGCAGACAGCTTGATTCGCACCGAACGGCCACCCAACAAAGAAATTCTTCGGTACTTTATCCGCCATAACGCTCTCCGTGCCGGCACGGGTGAAAACGCGCCCTGGGTTGTAGAGGATGAGCTAGTGAGGAAGCATGCCCTGCCCAGCAAGTTCAGTGACTTTTTACTTGATCCATACAAGGTAAGGGCTCTTGATTGTGGAAGTCAGAACATTAGGTCAGATGGGGGGGGGTCGGGGGGGGGAGCCGACAGGAGTAGTACTGCAGTAAGGGTCAACGTTCAGGCGTTGGAAAAGAGATCTGGAGAACTTATGTTTGGTACCCTAGGGCTAAGGGGAGGAGGTTTTCTTTTTTCCCAGATGAAATATCATTAATTAGGAAAAACACTTGCTCAATATGATGTGTGTGTGTGTGTGTGTGTGTGTGTATTTTTTTTTAGAAGACCCAATATGTGTGAAGAGAGTTTGAAGCATGTATTGAATTGGCTCAATAACCATGCTTTAACATTTTTGTAATAAGTTGTTTGGTCTTTGGAGTCATCGCTGGAGTTTTTTTTAAGCTTTCCTAGATATAAAAACTGAATTTGCATGTTGTAGTGATTTGTGAATGAGTAGGTAAAACACTCATTCGTTCAACACCATTAGCAAACATTTACTGTATGGCTTCTGTCTTCAAGTTGTGCTTCATGGTTTTAAACTCCTGATTCTGTGAATCAAATAAAATTACTTATTGGCAGTCCTTACCCAAGAGGGGCGAGTATTTATGGTAGACTAATAGAAAATGAGATTCCTTCACAGGGCAGTTCATTTAATTCTTAACACGTTCTATGGAGTAAGTTGTGACAAGTGGGAAAATGGGTACAGAAAAGAGAGTAACAGCCCATGGTCACAAACAAATGGGTAGTGAGTCTTCTGACCGCCAGTCCAGAGTCTTTCCATCGTATGGTGGCGATTTATTGGATCATTTGTGCCTCTTAACTTTATCGGATGAGCTTCACCTTAAAAAGCAAAAACAAAATCTGGACTCTTCCATTTTCATAATAGCATTTTCCTTTTTAAAAAAATTTTTTGAACTAAAGATCCACTTTATCTTCCTAGTTGAGAAAGAAAGAGAAACAAAATCCCTGGTACAAACATTTATAGTCAAAGAAAGCAAATTCCCACACTGGATATGTCCAAGATAAATGTGCACACCCTAAGTCCATCACCTTTTGATCAGAAGTCTAGTATATGGTTTTCCTCCTGAGTCCTCTAGAAATGATAGGTGGTCATCACTGTGATCAGTCTTTTGTCTTATCATATTGTTACTGTATAAATTGTTCTCCTGGCTTCTTCTTACTTCACTTTGCTTCAGTTTGTGCAAGCCCTCCCAGGTGTCTCTGGAGCCATCTCCTTCATTATCTTCATCACTTCTTTCAGTGTGGTAGTATTCCTTCACATCATGTTGTTCAGAACAAAAAGAACTTCTGCAAACGTTTGTACACCCTTAGTTTGTTTTGCTTAAGACTGATCTATACCTTACTCTGCCTTCCCTCTTATTTTCCCTTGTCTTGCACTTGTGCTCTTAAATGGGTGTGCATCTGTGTATAGTCTCTCTTCCTTGTACCAGGCAATTCAGGTGACAGTGAGATTCAAACTTCAGGCTCCTCCTCCTACCCCACACCCCTTCCTACTTGGTTGTATAGAATTCTAACACACCCTGATTATGGGAGATCCTTTCTCCTAATATCTTATTGCTCTTCCTCTCTAACTCTTCCAAGCCCTTTTAGACTGTGAAGACATAACTGATGCCTGAGGAGCATGGGTTCAGAAGGCCCATGTGTCATCTCCCCATGTTAGAATTGAAGTGGCTTATCATGTGTTTTAAGTCTCTTATGATTGTTCACATTTACCTTTTTATGTTTCTCCTGATTTCTGTGTTTGCACATCAGAATTTCCAAGCAGCTCTGGTCTTTCATCAGGAATGCTTGGAAGTCCTGTATCATTATCAGTCCGTTTTCTGGTTTTCTGGGTAATTTTTGCCTTCTGGAGAACTGAATTTTAAGTTCTCTGCTACTTTAAACTTGTGGCTGCCAAATCCTGTGTGATCATCCTCAGTACTTGAATTCATTGTTTCTATCAGCAGTACTTTTTCTTTAAGCTGGAAGTTCTGGATTTTGGCTATAATATTCCTGGGAATTTTCATTTTGAGGTTTCTTTCAGAGGGTGACTGATGGATTTGTTCTATTTCTATTTCCACTTTGCGCTCCTGATTTAAGAGATCTGGACAGCTTTTTAGATTGCTTGACTAGGCTCTTTTTTTAGATATTCCAGTGATTTAAAATTTTTTTTCTCCTTGATGTCTTTTTTAGGTCACTTGCTTTTGCTATGATGTACTTTACATTTTCTTCTACTTTTTTCAGTCCTTTGACTTAGCTTCTTTATGGTCCATTCTGATTTTCAGAGTTTGCTGCTTGGACAGTGTTTTGTACCTCATATACCTAGCTGTTACTTCTCATTCCAGTTCTTTCTTCCATAACTCTTGTTTCTTTTCCGTTTTCTCCCTCTAGCTCTCTCATTTTATCATAAAAACCATTTTAAAACTTTATCTCTTCCAGGAATTTTAGTTCAGTTTATGCCCAAATTATGTTTTTCTTTGAAACCTTGCTTTAGAAGGATTGAATTTCAAAGCCTAGAGCCACATGCTTCCCTCCCACTTTTTAAATGCCTCTGCCTCAGTCCACAGCTCTTCTCGAACTCTGAACTGGCCTGGACTTCTAGAAGACCTTTTGACTCAGACCTCATTGAGGCCTTTTGAATCACTTCCTCCATTGATGGCAGTGTTATTTAAGAGCATTTTGAGGTGACAGTCAGCGTAGGAGACAATTGTTATTTGTTTGACTAGCACAGATAAATAGCGCTTCAAAGCTGAGTATTGTGTTTTTTCTTACTTGAGTAAAGCTCAGAGTCACTAATGGTTCAGACCCTTATCACTTCATCTGTCATCATCTTGAACACCATTTATTTATTTACTAAAATAATCTTCCTAAAGTATGCAGGGGAACCCATTACTCTCCTACCCATGGGGTCAGTAGTTCTCATTTGCCTTTAGGGTAAACCCTCTACGACTTGTCTCCCTCCTACCCTCTCTGGCCTTTCTTGCATGGTGCTTTCTATGGACTCTGCTGTAGCTGGTTTCTTGTTATATCCTGTTGTTCTCCTAAGCCCTTCTGTCCAGATTACATTCCTTCCTTATATCTGCCTTTGCAAATCCTTTTCTTTAGGACCTAGCTTTGGGCTTGGCTTTTCAGTGGTGCCTTCCTGGATCATCCACCTGGGAGATGAGCACATTTTCTGGAGTCCTCAGGTTGGAGATCCCCATGGCCTCATCGCTTTTACCTTACACTGGTCAGCACTCCATTGGGTGAGGGGTTGTGAATCTCTAAAAGGATCATGGTTTTCTTAGTTTTGTCCTATTTCTTTCTCATGACTTTTAGGAGAAGCCGTTGAGAGATGTCATGGGCAAGAAACGTAACAACCCAAATGGCCAGTGTCGTTTTGTCATGTCCAGTGTTGGGCCTGGAGTGCAAGATTGCAAATCAGTTAGCGACTGAATCTTCGTGTTTAGGTCATCACCTGCTCTTGGCAGGAGCTGTGCCTTAATGTGATTAGTGCTTTGCTTGCCATCATTAAGTGCTTTGTATCCACTGAATTAGAATTGGAAGCAGATCCTTCTCTAGTTTGTTCCTTTGGGTTAAGTGTGCTGGGGAAATGTGAAACCTTAGTGTCTTGGCCGTTATGGCACCATCCTGAATTTATTCTAGCTTCTGTCTTTTCTTAAAGTTGTGTCTTTGGATGGTGTAGTTAGTGGAGATGTAACACCACTGTTAAGTTATTTAGATGTGAATTATTAGCTCCTGTCGCATAATTTATACTGGCTTAGCATCATCATTTAACAAATAAAAGATGTTTCTCATCTCTCCTGTTAACAACATTGCTAGGTTGGGGAGACCTAGGTACAAGAAAACAACAATATATGCATTGGCCTGGAATTTTTCTTTTAGTAAAATATTTTGTCTCTTGAATTTTTGTGTTAGAGACCAGAGCAAGAGGCACTTGTTCAGTTATTTATAATTCCTACTTGTCCTCTAGTGAGCTTATTTCTGATGCCCTTTTATTCCAAAACATTTTCTTTCCAGTTTACTTAATAAGGTAATAATGTAATCAGGGAAATTAAGTACCATGTGACATGCCTGTGATAGGAGCAAGAGGGTCACAAGGGGAGTTGAGAATTGTTGGCAAGATCTTTTGCTTTCACAGCAACCTGTCAGCCCATTTAACAGATTAGAAAAAGAAGTGAGGTCTCTGCCAAAGCTAATGTCTTAGGCAGATTTGAGCCCAGAATACCAAATGTGGCTAGTTTATACCCTTGAGTTTGATTTGAGCGTATATACTGTCACTGACCAATAAGTTAAATTTTATATATGAATCTAGTACTGCCAATAGTTTTATTGATATAATTAATTTATTAAGCGCGCGCGTGCGCACGCGCGCACACACACATATTAGTCTGAAGCAAGTGGTGGTGGTGGTAGTGGTAGTAGTAGTCGTTGTCATCATCGTCGTCGTCGTCGTCTGTTCTTACTGTTAGTGTTACCTAGGTTGCTAAAACCTGTTATTAGGTAATTACCCATCAGGGAAAGCTTTTGTTTAAATGATGGCTATGACTAATGAATCATCAAGAATTTATGAAATACCTGCTATGTATCAGGCATGGGCATATCGGTTGTATCAGGTGCTGCGGCTACAGAGGAAAAGAGTGAACCAGTCCCCATTGCTGGGGAACTTTCCTCCTGATGACATGAGCACCGCATAAGTATCTATGGAAAGTGAAGAGCCAGTACAAAAGAGTTGACCATGAGGTAGATTACGAGACTTCAGAAAAAAAGAGAGGGGCTTTATGAGGTAGAGGGGAGGAGAAAGGGAGGACCTTCCACAGAGGGAAGAGATGCAGAGTCGAGGCAGGGAGAGAAGGAATGCTGTACGTGAGGCATAGGGAGAAGGCCAGGGGGTCTGGATGACTGTGCAGTGAGTTTGGAAAGATAATTGAGATGAGGTTGTGAAGGGTTTTTATAGCTAAATAGAGGAGCTTGTGTTTGCTAGCTGCAGTGGAGAAGCCGCTAGACTTTCAGGAGGGGAGTGATGAGGTCTTGTCTGAGAGATTCCTGGCAGGGAAACCAGATAGTGAATGGTTGCAGAAATCTGGGCAACATGTGATGGAGCCTGAAATAAGATGGTGGGCCCTGTGAGTACAGAGGAGGAGTTGGCTGTGAAAGGTATTGTGGGTGTTAGAAATGGCAAGATTCAGTAACCAGTTATCTCCATGCCATGAATGAGTGAGGTGTCAGAATTCCCACCAGCTTCCCACACCTGGGGGACTGGAAGAATGGCGGCACCTTTGATAGATGGAGGAGTTTAGAAGAGGGAATGGCTTTGGGGGAAATAGTTTCAACATTTTTAGTTTGAAAATCTCTCTGGGACATCCAGCTGAAAATGTCCATTAGGCAGTTGGTGACGTGAGTCATCTAAGGAGAGTGAGGATTAAATCCGTGGGAACTGAAGGGCGTCTAGAGAGCCCAGAACAGAGATGTAGTGTACAACACCAAGGCTCCTGAAGCGATGAGCTGCCAAAAGAATCAGAGAGGTGGCAGAATGGAGAGTGTCCAGGACAGAACGCAGTTCGAGGAAAGGCCAGCCAGCAACCTCTTCAGATTTAAGACTATTCATGCGTTGTGGTAAGCCTTGGTGACGCACAAGAAGGACCTCCCAAAAAAAAAAAAAGTCTGCCTGAAGGAGCCTGCATCCTCATCGGGGAGATGTGTAAATAACTAGTTTCGTATAAGACCTAGCTACAAACTAGATGGAAGGAGTGCTGCTAGCCAGAGGCTTCAGGAGGGGCCTCCTGTAGAAGGTGGGATCCGAGTTGAGTCTTGAAGGAAGCCAGAGGGAGAGATCATTCTGGGCATGGAGGCCATTCAGAGGCCCAGACTGGGAGAGATGGGACTGCCATTATTGCTGGGTCATAGAGTTCAAGAAGAGATAGAAAGTGAAGGAGGTGCTGGGGTTGGAAACAGCTTTAAATGTCAGATGGAAAAGTTTATATTTAATCCTGGAGGTATTAGGGAGCAATGGAGGTTAGAGTAGAGGGGTGGCATGGTCATTCCTGTCCTTTGGGAAAATCACCTTAGCAACTGAGCAAAGGATGGCTCGGAGAAGGGAGAAACTTGAGGCAGGGAGACCATGAGAAAGCTGTCTCAGCAGTCCAGGTGAGAGCTGATCAGGGCCTAAACTAGGGTGGTGACAATGTGAGTAGAGAGAAGGGGCATTACACAAGAGACACTGGTGATGAAGAGATTGGTTACTCTGGAGAGCTGTCTCAGTTGAGTGAGGTCAGAATCTAGACTGCAGCAGGCTGAGGAGTGAGAGGAATCTGAGAGGAAGCAGAGCTGCAGATGGCAGAGAAAGGAAGGAGCGATCTAGGGTAATGACTTGAGGGGATGGCAGGAGCTGATAAAAGTAGGCTTTTGTTTATTTATTACATATTTATTTAAAGTTTTAAGTTCCAAATTCCATCCCTTTCCCCTCTGTGACATGGTAAGCAGAGATAGGTTATGCATGTGCAATTAATGTATAATGTTTCTGTATTAGTCAAATTGTACAAGAAGACTCGAATAAAAGAAAAAAATGAAAGTGAGAAGTAGTCTGTGTTCAAACAGTGTCAGTTCTGTCTCTGGAGGTGGATAATGTGCTTCTTCCTCATTGGTCCTTTGGGATTCTCCTGGACAGTTGCATTGCTGGGAATGGCTGAGTCATTCACAGTTCTTTATCGAACAGTGTCATTATTACCGTGTACAGCATTTTCCTGGTTCTGTTTACTTTACTGTGCATCAGTCTTGTAAGTCTTTCTAGGTTTTTCTGAAATCATTTTTTTGTTTATTTTTTTTTCATTTTGTTTATTTTTAAGAAAGAGAATTAGAGATGTTTGAAGTCAGCAGGGAAGGCAACTTTAGGAAAAAAGGCTGAAGTTTAGAGGGGTTGGTTGAGGTTTAGTCTGCTGGTGAATACTAGAGGGGTTAGGACCCAAGGGCACATGTAAAATGAAGGACCTTTTCTTTTTCTTTTTTTTGTGAGGCAGTCGGGGTCAAGTGACTTGCCCCCAGGGTCACACAGCTAGTAAGTGTTAAGTGTCTGAGACTGGATTTGAACTCAGGTCCTCCTGACTCCAAGGCCAGAGTTCTATTCACTGCGCTGCCTAGCTGCCCCAGGACCTTCTTTTTAAGAGACGATGTGAGGAAAAGAAGGCCAGACTGGGAGATGCGTTCCGGTTTTTTAAGGTGAAAAGGAGACAAGAGAGTTCAGTTAATTGGCCTTAATTTTTTTATTAAAGAGAACTCCTTGGCTGAGAGAGGGTAGAGTGGTGGAGGAGATGGAGGAGACAGAGGAAGCTTGAGGATAGGTTTGGCCGAGACTAGCTTCTCTGGGGAGTGAGATAGGCAGTCACTTAGGAATTCCCTTCCCCCACCTCCCCCAATGAGTTGATCATGCTAAGTGGGGGGTGGTTTTATACTTTTTCAGATACCCCTGAGTCCAGCCGTGCCGGCTCCCACTCGGCTGTGACTGCCCAGCATGCCCCATGCTGAGATGATCCAGCTGCTTGAAGGACTCTGCTCACCCAGGGAGCCGGCCATTTGGGAGGGGGTTGGGTGAGTCCATTTCTTTGCTTTTCAAAAGTACTTGGTGTGGCTTAAAAAAATCACACCTCCTAAATCAAAGGGGTTACTGGACAGTCTTGCTCACCCTCAAAGCCAGAACTGTTCCAGCCACTCTGGCATCCTTGGAGCAAACTTTGAAGCATTTTATGCTTGGCTGGAATGGAAAACTGGACTTTGGGGAACCTGATACCAACTTTGAGAAATTTATCAGCTATATTAATTTGTGGGGGCAGAGGAGGCTTTTTTTCCCCTTGAATTTATTATATATTTTTAAATTTTTTAAGAATTATGAGTTCCAGAGTCTTTCCCTACAGCCACCCACTGAGAAGTCAAACAATATGATATCAATATATGTGTAAAATCATTCAAAAATTTTCACATTAGACATCACAAAAAATAAATTGAGAAAATTATACTTGAATTTGCATTCAGAGTTCATCACTTCTCTCTCTGGAGGTGGATAGCATTTTCTCCTCATGAGGCCTTTGGAATTGTCTTGGATCAGAGTAGCCGAGTTTTTCACAGTTGATCATCACTACAGCATTGTTGTTACTGTGCACAATGATCTCCCTGTTTTTCTCATTTCACTCTGCAGCATCAGTTCATAAGTCTTCCCAGGTGTTTCTGAAAGCATACTGCTCCTCATTTCTTAAAGCACAGTAGCATTCTGTCACAATTATATGTTATATAGCTTGTTCAGCCATTCTCCAGTTGATGAGCATCCCAGTTCTTTGCCACCTCAAAAAGAGCTGCTGTAAATATTTTTGTACATATGGGTCCTTTTCCTTTTTCTTTGATCTCTTTGATGTACAGACCTAGTGGTGGTGTTGCTGGATCAGATCAAAGGGTATGCAGAGTTTATCATAGCCCTTTGGGCATTGTTTTAGATTGTTTTCCAGAATGGTTGGACCACTTCACTACTCCACCAACAGTTCGTTAGTGTCCCTGTGTTCCCTCATCCCCTCCAAGCATTTGTTGTTTCCGATAGGTATGAAGTGGTATTTCAGAGTTGTTTTAATATTCCTTTCTCTAATCAGTGGTGATAGAGCATTTTTTCACACATTGATTATAGATAGTTTTGATTTCTTCTGAAAACTGACTGTTACTATCCTTTTACCACTTGTCATTGGGTATCGGCTCTTATTTTTATAAATTTGCCTCGGTTCCCTGTATAGTTGAGAAATGAAGCCTTTGTCAGAGAAACTTGCTGTAAAATTCTTTGATATTCTTCATGGTCCCTTTTAACAAAATGTACTTTTCCTGATTATCGCTTTTAATTTGGTCTATTTTTGCTTCTGTTTTCTTTGAAATTGTGATTGCTTCCTCCTGCTTTTTTTATTTACTTCAGCTGAAACATCATAGATTCTGCTCCAGACCTTCATGCTAACTGTGTGTCTTTTTGTTTGAAGTGTGTCTCTTGTACACACTTGTACGCGTGGTTGGATTCTGGTTTCTAATCCATTCTGCTCTCTGTTTCCATTTTATGTGTTGGCCCAGCCCATTCACATTCACAGAGATGATCACTAACATTTCCCTCCATCCCGTTTTCTTCTGTTTATCCTTCTCTCTCTTTTTATCTTGTCCCTCCTCAAAAGTCGGTTTTGTTTCCAACCATTGCTGGCCCTTATCCAACCTCCTTTTTAATCTTATTCCCTTCCCCTCTTATTTTCCTCTTGGGTAAGATAGATTTTTTGCCCAGCTGAGGGTGTGGGTGTGTGTGTGTGTGTGTGTGTGTGTGTGTGTGTGTGTGTGTGTAAAACATGTATTAGATTATAATATATAATTCATTATGTATTATATTCACACACTAGTTATATTAAAACATAATATATTGTATATAATATTATATGATTATAATACACAATAGTGTATAATATGTGGTTTTCTTTCTTTGAACCAGTTCTGATGAGTAAGGGTTAAGCTTTGCCTGCCCGCCACCCCAATTTTCCTCTCCACTAGGAAACTTCTTCCTTGTGCTCCTCTTTTATGTAAGAAAATTTCCCGCGTTCTACCTCTTCCTCACCCTTGTATTCTTTTTCTGGTGATCATCCCAACATAATTGACCCACATCCATGCCCTCTGTCTTATGTAGACTCCTAACTGCTGTAATGATGATAAAGTTCTTGGGAGTTACTTGTATCATGCCACATAGGAATGTAAACAGTTCAGCTTTGAGTCCCTTATGACATTTCTGTCATGTTTGCCTTTTTTTTAATCTTTCCCTTGAGTCTTCTGTTTGAACGGTCAGCTTTTCTATTCAGCTTCAGTCTTTGCAGCAGGAATGCTTGGGAGTCCTCTGTCTTCCTCAGTATCCACTTTTCTCCCTGCAGCAGTATCCTCCATTTTGCTGGGTAGGCGATTCTCGGTTTTAGCCCCAGCTCCTTTGCCCTTTGGGATATCACGTTCCAAGCCTCTGCTCCTTAAATTTGGTTGTTGTTGTTTAGCTGTTTCAGGCGTGTCTGACTCTTTGCGCCCCCATTTGGTGTTTTCTTGGCAAAGATACGGAAGTGGTTTGCCATTTCCGTCCTCCAGCTTGTTTAACAGATGAGGAAACTGAGGCCAACAGGGTTAAATGACTTGCCCAGGGTCACACAACTAATAAGTTGTCTGAGGTCAGATTTGAACTCCAGAAGGTGAGTCTTCCTGACCCCAGGCCTGGCACTCTGAGCGCTATGGCGCCACCTAGCTGCCTTTTTGAATAAATTGTTGTTGAAGGCAGTGGTTCATTTTTCTAAAATTTTTATGGAAGAGAACAGAGCTCTTGTATTTTCCTCAGACTCCCCAGGATGGAGGTCATTGTTGCCTATGCTGGATAATTCTTTGATATACTACCTTGGGAGGTGGCCTCGCCTAGTGGACTGAGTGCTTGAGTTCTCACTGGGAGGAGACAGGTTCAGGTGCTACCTTTGATTACTTAACCTCTGTAACCATGGGCGTGCCATTTCACTATTGGTAATGTAGTTTTTTCATCTCTAAAACAAAAACAGTGATACTGACATTATTTCATCCCAGTGGGCTTTGTTGTGCAGCTCAAATGAGATCTATGTAAAGCCCTTTCCTAACTTATTTTTCCTAAAATTTGTTTTGATATCTTTGTGCTTTCCCCATCTCTATTTTCCCTGTTTATCCTTTCCTCTCTCATTAAGCTGCTCATCTAACAGGTTTTGATTTTTAGTTTTCCTGTTAGAGATCTGAAGCATTCCTTCATGGTTGTTAATAGTTTTGCAATTCTTTTGAGAATGGTTCATGTCCTTTTACCACTTCTCTGTTTGGAAATGGGTTTTGGCCTTATTGCCGTCAGCTGTCTATATATCTTAAACCAAAATCTTATCCAAGAAATTGTCTTCCTTTTTATCTTAGTTGTATTAATTTTGGTTGTGCAAAAACTTTTTTTATTTTAGGCACTTGGGGTTAAGTGACTTGCCCAGGGTCACACAGCTAGTAAGTGTTACATGTCTGAGGCCAGATTTGACTTCAGGGCCTGTGCTCTATTCACTGTACCACCTACCTGCCACCTGCAAAAACCTTTTAATATGTTGCAACCCAAATATGAATTGCTTTGTCTTTTGTAATTTCCTCTATCCCTTGTTAAGAATTCTCCTGCCTATACCTATCAGAGGTATATAATCTGATCCTTTTCTGTTTTTGTTTTTTTTTAATAGTGTGATCTTTAATACTGAGGTCATATCCATTTTGAATTTCAATTTCCTGTTAACCATTTTGTTCTTTCCCAGTTAAAGATCAGTTTTCTTGGAGAAAATGAAAGTAGAGCCTAGTTGTCATTTCTTCATTTGGCATCCTCATTCCATTCATATTTTCATGTTTCTAATTTGTTTCCTTCTGCCACTGCTAGAAAAACTGGAAAGCAAGCTGGCAGAAATTAAGCTTAGACCAGTATCTTACACCTTATTCCACAATTAAATTTAAAATTGTTACGTGATCTGAATATCAAAGATAATACAATCTTCTAAAAATTGAAAGAGCTCTTTGCTAACTTTAAAGCATTTATTATTGCTAGATATTACAGTACGTACTGATCTGAGCCTTGAAGGAAAAAAAACTATTTAAAGAGTTATTGCAGAGAAGGGGGTCAGCATGTACAAATGCCTGGAGAAAGTACATAATAGTATGGTCCAGCACAATGAAATATTTGCCAGACTCAAAATGGACTCATTATTCTGGCACGTGGTTGTGGCTTAACTTTCTTAGGGGTGGGGTGAGGAGTCAACATCAGGAATAGCTTTTTTATCCTGTGGGCCATTTGAGCGCAGTGGAGGTTCTTGCTTAAAAGGAGTACTTCTCTGAGATTGATTTGGCAATTTACAGGATGGATTAGAAGGGAGACAAAGAGGCTAGAGGCCATGAGATCTCTCAGGAACCCTTTGCATAATCCTTTAGGCTTTAAGTGGTGAATGTTTAGACCAGGTTATTGAGAATATTAGACTAGGTTATTGAGAGGCACTGATCTAAGACATTTGTTGAATCTGTAGAACCTAGATTAATTAGTGACAGTGGGAAGGAAAAGGAGGAACTGGGTATTTTGTTGTTGTTTTTGGTGAGGCAATTATGGGTCACACAGTTAGTGTCAAGCGTCTGAAGTTGGTTTTGAACTTAGGTCCTCCTGACCCAAGGCCCAAGGTCTATCCACTGTGCCCCCTCCCTGCCCCAGAAGCAGGTTTTGAGCTTGGATGGCTTAGGGAATCCTGGTGCCATTGGTAGTGGGGAATTTTGGAGTTGGGGGAAGTGGAGAATGTGCTTTAAATGCTGTGTCTCTGTAGGTTCATGTTCCAGACCTTCCAGAAGATTCCCCCAATTTCCAAGGTGTTTCCTAATAGGTGACGAGTTTTGTTTCACCCACTAATTGTGTGCTTTAGTGCGATTTTTAAAAATCCCTTTAGTGCTCACATCTGCTGATTTAGAGTTTAGTTCTTAGTGAGCATTGTGTT
Source organism: Phascolarctos cinereus (assembly GCF_003287225.1). Classification (NCBI taxonomy): domain Eukaryota; kingdom Metazoa; phylum Chordata; class Mammalia; order Diprotodontia; family Phascolarctidae; genus Phascolarctos; species Phascolarctos cinereus. The sequence goes on along the minus strand of NW_027555958.1, from coordinate 20,302,410 downwards.
CTTAACCGGATTGGGAGGGGCAGTCCTCTCCACTAATGTGTTAGCTTTTTGGTTGATTGTTTATTTTCCTCTTCACATTGGTGATGTAGAGCATTTTTTCCCATAGTTTGCTTGTAGCTTGCTTTGCTTCTCTTGAACTACTTGTTCACACCCATTGTTTTTGTGTTTCCTTTCGTTTTGTTTTGTTTTAATTTAAATTTTATTTTTGGTTCCATTCTCTCTCCACTCTGTCCGCCACCCATTAAGAAAGCAAGAGCTGTGAATAGGATACCCATTATACATAGATAGTCATGTGAAACATTTCTAAATTAGCCATGCGGTCCCCCTAACTCTCCCCCACCTTTTTCCTTAAGGAAAACTGCCCTTTGAGTCCGTCAGTTTGTGTTTGGAGGTCTATAGTGTGTTACATAATGAGTCTTTTGGAGTTGGTGGTGGATTATTGTATTGATCAGAGTTACTAATTCTTTCACAATTGATCATCATTACATTATTGATGTTGGTGTGTGCAGTGTTCTCCTGGTGCTTCTCACTTCACTTTGTATTAGTTTATATAGATCTTGCCATGTTTTCCCAAAACCATCTCCCCTGTCATTTCTTACAACACAGTCATATTCCATGACAAACATAACATAACTGGTAATCAGTTAATTTCTTGATGCTAATAGGAGCAACAGTATTATTATCTTCAGAGATACAGCAGATACGTGATGTGGTTATTGAGTTCTAAGCACTTTGTCCTTAACTGGTTGTAGAAAAGACAGAGCCCACCAGGAAAACCACATTTGAGTGCCAACGTGATAATAGTGACAAGACCTCCTCCCCTGCCCCTCAACAAACATTTTAAAGAAAATAGCCAATTCCTTTGTCTAGATTTCATTCTGGTGGTTTGCTGCTCCAATCTGTATAGCTGTTGGGCTTGAAATATGTCAGTCCAGGCATGTATTTTACAGCTACGTTTCTGAGGTTTGCTTTTTTATATTAAGGATTTCTTGTTTTGTGCAACAGTGTCTTTTTCAGTTGTCTTGTTTGGAATATATTTTTTCCTTCAGAATGGAGTACCCTTGAAAACCTCGATCACAAATGTTTACTGGTAGATTATATTTTTAATTGTAGTTGTAAATGTATATACTGTACTCAGCAGTTGTGGTTTTGGACTAATGATTCCACTTTTAAAGCATTTTTAATTATTTCTCCAAATAGGCAGATAGTTTTGAATATTTTCTGTATATTTAGTGTATTCATTAGAATCTTACTACCGGCAGAGACATAAGATCATGTAGCCAGGGCTAGGGAACCTGCAGCCTCAAGGCCACATGTGGCCCTCTAGGTTCCCTAGTCTGGCCCTTTGACTGAATCCAAACTTCACTCAACAAATCCCCTTAAAAAAAGGGATGGGTTCTATAAAACTTGGACTCAGTCAAAAGGCTGTACCCAAGGACCTAGAAGGCCACAGGTTCCCCTCCCTCCCCTGATTCTAGTCTCACATAGTTCAGAAATCCTACAATATTCCTGGCAAATGATTATCCCATTTAGTTTCTTCCTTGTTGGATGGCTAAGTGTTCGAAATGTACTTTGTCCTAAAATTAGAAGGGATATAGAAAACTTAAGATCAGCCTAAGTTAAAGCTAAATTCTACACTTAACTTCCTAATTATGATAAATTATATTTTGTCCTAGGTTGCATATAAATTCAGTTTTCATTTGTGTTCTGATATTAGTAGTGTGGGGAACAAGATATTTGATTTCTCTTGAGCCTCAGGTCCCTGTATAAAATGAGAATTATTTACTATTTGGTTCACAAGCCCCTTGTAAAGTAAATATTGTGCAAATGTAAAGGAAATGTTAATGTTATTTAGAGGTGAATTAAATAGAGTAAACTTAACAGCCTTTTTAAAAAGTAGAAAAATATTTTGTGAAGGGAAACAGAATGGTGTGTGTGGTTCAAGGAGGAGTTATACAGTGAGCAAAATGAAGAAAATAAAGCTCTCCAGCTCTCTCCCCTACCTGGGGATTTAGAGTGAGATTTCACTATTTTGTATGAAGTACAATGGATTTCTGCAGGGCCAGTCCTGTCCTTCATTAAATACAAGTAAAGTCACCCATCAGAAAACCAGACGGTGATATTTGGCTCACTTGTTCCTAATCATTGAAACTCCTGTTCTCTACCATCATGATTTATCAGGTTGATTTTTAACTACCAGATGGTTTGGTAGGGAGCACTCTTGATAACTCAGCCCCTGTGCACTGACTTTCTGTCATGTCAGGAATGAAAGGGAGGGCAGATAGGCAGAAAACCTTGAAGGGTAGCTTCAAATTGTGAATTACATCTCCAAATATATGGAAACGCTGCTAGAAAAAGATCTTACAGGCTTTGTTTTACAAAAAAGGAATCCTTGAATTTTTTTTTTTAATGCGATTGATATCTTTGGTTTTATATTGTCCAGATTTCTCCCAGAAGGCCCTGCCTCTTCCCTGGAAGCCTTTCTGTATGACAGAGAATATTTTTGAAAAAGGAAAAGTGAGCAAAACTAAGGAACATAACAAAGTCTGAAAACATAATGTCTTATACCCGTGGATCTCCCACCCCTGCATAGGAGTGGGCAGAAGTGTCGTCTTGTAGCTCTTTGGAAGAGGTTAGAGGAAGGGAAGGGAATGAGCATTTATTAAGTGCCTACTATATGCCAGGCACTGTGCTAAAAGCTAAGTTAAATTAGAAAATTTATTTCACGGAGATTTAGAATGTCAATGGAAATAATGAAACACTACAGAATAAAGGGGGAAATAACAGTGCCAAGTCTCAAACTATACTATATTATAAAGCAGGAATTATCAAAACCATTTAGTACCAGAATAAAAAATTGGAAAATAAATGAACAGAACAGAATAGACAAGGGAGAATCAGAAATTCTGTAATTCAGTAACCTGATATTAAATCCAAAGACAGACTACTTAGGAAAGAACTCTGTATTTGCTAAGACTGCTGAAAATCTGAGAGCCTGATGGAAATGAGGCTTAGACCAGCTCTTCACCCCCACGGATTCGTAACCTTTTTTGTGTCTCAGGCTTTTCTTAGAATGTTTTTAAATATATGAAATAAAATACGTAGAATTACCTAAAAATAAAGATGTAATTTTTTTTCCTGTGCTCAACAGACCCCTCAAATCTATCCATGGACCTCACGTTAAGTACCCTGTCTTATACCATGTTGTATAATAAATTCAAAATGTGTGTTTAACGTGATTATTAAAGATCATATCATTAAAGAAATAAAATTAGTTCAGGCCATATTTTTTATAACTAAAAGTTCAAGATGAATTCTTCACCAAATAAGGGATAAAAATAAAAAGGGAGTTAGAAGAGATGAAGTAGATAATTCTGATTGTATGAAATGCAGACAAATTAATATATGTAGGAGAAGAAAGGAAGTGGTGACTGGAGAAAAATCTTTGTTTCTAAAATATAAACAGTTACTAAATATGTTGGATTAGAAGCCCATTATTTCCCATTAGATAAGTAGTCAGAGGATTTGATCATGTAAACAGTTCTCTGGAAAAGCAGTTACATTATTAGTAACCGTACGAAAGAATGTTCCAAAATAGCATTCAAGGTAATTTCTAATATTAGAAGGAAGGAAACAAGCATTTATTAAGCACCTAGGATGTACCATGCACTGCGCTAAGTGCTTTTACAGGTGTTTCATTGGAACCATACAACAACCCTGTGAGGTAGACGCTATTATTATCTGCATTTTGAAGCTGAGGAGACCGAAGCAGACCAGTTAAACCACTGCCTTCAGGGTCACTTGGCCAGTGTGAGTCTGAGGCCGGACAGTGTTCCATATTCCAGGCCCAAAGCTCTGTCTGATTTGCCTCTAGTCAGCCTCAAAGAAGTCCCCTTGAAACCACAGAAGTTGCTCAAGGACAAAATAGGGCCCAAGAGACTATTTGGATCACAGATAGAAATAGGTGTGAGGATAATTTGTGGTTGTAGTTCCAAAGAGTGTTATTTATTTAAATTAAAAGTAGTTCTCTTCTCTCCCCCTCCCCCCAGAGAAGAAGCATATTTCATATGAATCTCTGGAGTTATAGTTGGTCGTGGTGTTGATCAGAGTTCTTAAAACTTTGCAAGTTGTTTGTCTTCACATTGTTGTATGAATTGTTCTGGTTCTGCTTACTTCACACTGCATCAGTTCATACAAGTTTTCCCAAGTTCCTGTGAAAGCACCCCCTTCTTCATTTCTTATAGCACAATAGTATTTTATTACATTAATGTATAATCATTTGTTCAACCAGTTCCCAAGTGATGGATATTCCTTTAGTTTCCAGTTTTTTGCTACCATGAAAGTGCTGACCATTTACCAGTTTGGGAGTAGTGCTTGTTTTACAATTAAAAAAATTTTTTTTTTGTTTGTATAAATTTGCATTGGTTCCTTCTTTCTTGGAAATGCACTTAATCAGAGAAACTTGCTGCCAAAAAAAAAAGCCCCTGCTTCTCTAATTTTAGCTGTATTGATCCTGCTTATGAAAAACCTTTTAAATTAAACTGTCCATTTAACTTCTGTTCCCCATAGGATTATTCAAGTAGATTTAGTGATATCCAGTTAAATTCTGATATTATGTTGATCCTTATGCCTGAGATGGTTTGGTTTTTTTTTTTTTGGTTGTAGAAAGTCCTCTCTTTATCAGATAGGGCTTAAAGTATAATTTTTTAAATGGAGTCATTCTGAAGTTTCTTCAGTGTTCAAGTCTGTCATGTATATTAATGTTACCGTAAATGACATAGTTTTTTAAAAGTCTGATTGCATCGCTTACACCAGAAGAGAACTATTTCAGATACATAAAGATTATGTAAACTAAGGTGCAAAAGGAACTGCCCAGCAGAACAAAGATAAGAATCCAGGTCCCTTGCCTCGTGGTGGTAAAAGTCACTGGGCTACTCCGGTGACTCTGTGATCTACATCCACTTTGAAGTTTAGTTTTAGATGTGTATAGGGAGCAGTGTAGAATTTAGATTATCTTTAGTACTAGGTAAAACCACTGAGATAATTTTTAGATATTCTGTGGGGGTCTATGAGAGCAAATAAGAAATGATACCATGGAATTTGAGAGTATGAAAGGTAGAGGTTAGTTGAGGTAATATGGCATTTTCTAGATTTTGTGGGGATTCCACCCAAGACAGCAGTATAGACACATTTCAAATGCAGATTCAGAATTTAACATGTCAAATGAAAATAACTAAAAAAAGAAGGAAAAATTCTAACACAGATAGCCCCATAGGGTGGCTCATTCCCAGACATAGGAAGCTTTGAGGTCTACTTCTTATTGATTGGGGTAGGACGACCTGGGCAATTTTGGCTATCTCCCCAAATGTGTGTACTATGTCTTTCTTTGAGGTGTAGATAACAACAACAACAACAACAACAATAATAATAATAATAATAATAATAATTTATTATTATTATTATTATAGTTGTGCTGCTTACATCCCCCTCCCCTCTTTTTCTCTTCCATTAATAACAACTATCTCACCAGTGTGTTTGCTTTTTTCATGGCCTGCCAGGCATGTGTTTTACCTATTAATAATTATTGATGATTGCTAATTAAGTCACAGTCTATATTAACTACTGAGAATCCAGCTCTAGTCCTGGCATGTCTAAACAGGAAGGGCAAGGCCCTCCCCAGGCATGAGAACGATGAGTGTGAATTGTACAGGCCTTAAGAGTAGTACGGACGTACCCTCTTGCTTTTATTTTTTATTTTTTATTTTTTTTGTTAGGCAGTGGGGTTAAGTGACTTGCCCAGGGTCACACAGCCAGTAAATGTTATGTGTCTGAGGCCGGATTTGAACTCAGGTCCTCCTAAATCCAGGGCCGGTGCTCTATCCGCTGCGCCACCTAGCTGCCCCTGCCTCTTGCTTTTATTAATGCCAGGCAATGTTTCCTATGTGTTTATAGATGATTCAGCTGCACTGAAAGCTTAGTAACCATCAGAGTAGTCTTTCTCTCTTGCCTACAGCATGAGGTGTGGAAAGCCCAAGCAGAGGATCCTTACTCCCAGGAGGGACTTTGCTGTTAGTTAATTGAACGTGGTGAAAACCATCAGTGGTAGAAACTGTTGGAACATTGGCGTTTGTGCTTTTGCTTTTGATCAGGGGTTTGCTGTCTCTGAAGTGAAATAATTTGACCACACCTGTATAGTTAATGGAAAGAATATATTGGATAGTCATCATTGCTTTTCTTTGAATTAATTTCAGTTCTCTTCTTTATCTCCAGTACATGACTCTCAATCCTTCTACAAAGAGGAAAAATATTACGTCCCCTGATAGGAAGCCCTCTAAGAAGCTGAAAACTGAGACCTCTCCAGTGAACCAGGTGCTGAATCCCACGTTATGGTGCCATGTTCACCTAAAGAAATCCTTGAATGGCTCCCCCCTAAAAGTAAAGAACTCAAAGAATTCCAAGTCACCTGAGGAACAGCTGGAGGAGATGATGAAGATGATGTCTCCTGGCAAATTAAACACCACATTTCACATTCCTAAAAAGGGCCCCATCTCCAGAAAGTTAGGGAAGAACGGGGACAAACCCTTGAAAACAAAGGGTAGGAGCAAAGGCATTTTAAATGGACAGAAATCTCCAGGAAAATCTAAATCCCCCAAAAAGGGCTTGAAGACACCCAAAACCAAAATGAAGCAGATGACCCTGCTGGACATGGCCAAGGGTACCCAGAAAATGACTCGAACCCCACGGAGCTCTGGGGGTACACCCAGGTCTTCTAACAAGCCCCACAAGCATCTCCCTCCTGCTGCCCTCCACCTCATTGCCTACTACAAGGAGAACAAAGACCGGGAGGACAAGAAGAGTGCCCTGTCCTGTGTCATCTCTAAGACAGCCCGACTGCTTTCCAATGAAGACCGCGCCCGCCTTCCCGAAGAGCTCCGCATCTTGGTTCAAAAGCGCTATGAGCTTCTGGAGCACAAGAAGAAATGGGCCTCAATGTCCGAAGAGCAGCGCAAGGAGTATTTGAAAAAGAAACGGGAGGAGTTGAAGGAGAAGCTGAAAGAGAAAGCCAAGGAACGGAAAGAGAAAGAAATGTTGGAGAGACTGGAGAAGCAGAGGCGTTATGAGGACCAAGAGCTGACAGGCAAGAGCCTGCCCTCTTTCCGGCTGGTGGATACCCCTGAAGGGCTTCCCAACACCCTCTTTGGGGACGTCGCGATGGTGGTCGAATTCTTGAGCTGTTACTCGGGGCTGCTCCTGCCCGATGCCCAGTACCCCATCACTGCAGTGTCCCTCATGGAGGCCTTGAGCGCCGACAAGGGTGGCTTCTTGTACCTGAACAGGGTGCTGGTCATCCTCCTACAAACCCTGCTCCAGGATGAGATCGCTGAGGACTATGGTGAGCTGGGAATGAAGCTCTCCGAGATCCCTCTGACGCTGCACTCTGTTTCTGAGCTCGTTCGTCTCTGTTTGCGCAAAACAGATGTGCCTGAGGAGAGTGAGGGCTCATACACGGCGGATGAAAACAAGGAGACAGCCCCCTTTGAGGACAATGAGGTCCAGGATGAGTTTCTGGAGAAGCTCGAGACCTCTGAGTTCTTTGAACTGACCTCAGAAGAAAAGCTGCAGATCCTGGCTGCCCTCTGCCACCGGATCCTCATGACCTACTCTGTGCAGGACCACATGGAGGCCAAGCAGCAGATGTCAGCAGAGCTGTGGAAGGAGCGACTTGCTGTCCTGAAGGAGGAAAATGACAAGAGACGTGCTGAGAAACAGAAGCGGAAAGAGATGGAAGCCAAAAACAAAGAGAATGGGAAGGAGGAGAATGGGCTGACCAAGTCGGACAGAAAAAAAGAGGTGGCCAAGGTAGAGCCCTCGGTGGAAGTGGAGGCAGAGGACATGATCAGTGCCGTGAAGAGCAGGCGGCTGCTGGCCATCCAGGCCAAGAAGGAACGCGAGATCCAGGAGCGCCAGCTGAGAGGTAATGTCTGAACCTTCTGTCTGTGGCTGTGCTCAGAGGACGGCACCCTTGGCTTTTCTTCTCCTGTATCAAAATGTTGAATCAGCGCCCTGTCATGACTTGAGGTCTTTGAATAGTGGTGCATAAGTAATGGTTTCAAAACAACTGGCTTCTACTCATGAAAAGGAGTATTTCACATATTGCAAATGTTTTCAAAGCCCTTAAATAAAATAGCCGGAGTCAGAGGATAGGCAATTCCTCCCATGTCGTATAGGTACAGTAAGTCACAAATATGTAGTGATTGACTTATTTTAGGCTATCATTTGAGTGCTGTGTCTTTGAAATTAAACTTCAGGGTCGCTGATGTAACGCCTAGAAAGACTCACCCAGGGGAAGAAAAGCAGTCGTTTCTGAAAATCCTTATTTCCTTTGAAAAATTGGTGGTCCCATTGAGAAACATGCACCAGAGCAAAGACATGGTTAGGTTTTTACTTTGCCAGTAAGTTTGTGTATTTCATTTTCTGCTTAAGCTGTTGAAGTAGTTTTCCCCTCCAACTTTTCCTTTTTGTTCCTGCTGTGAAGTCAGAATCTTCTGCTTTGAGAAATCTTGGTGTTAAAAGAATAGAGGCATCACTGATTTAGCATTCTGACTTCCTTGCAGGGACAAGGAGGGAATGAACTGTGAGCATTCTTCCTAAACACTAATTTGAGAATTTTCAAATAATGAAGTTGGGAAAACCTAAGACAGAACTGATATAGGCCTTGGTGCATATGAAAGTTACTATAGAAGCAGAATTAGAAACAAAGTTGTCTGGTACAAAACAGGATGTTGTATTTAGTCTTTTTTTTTTTTTTGGCTATGCAGTGGGGTTAAGTGACTTGCCCAAAGTCACACAGAGAGTAAGTCTTATGTGTCTGAGGCTGGATTTGAACTCAGGTCCTCCTGACTGCAGGGCCAGTGCTCGCTGTACCATGCCACTTAGCTGCCCCTATATTTAGTCCTTTTTCCCTGACCCATTGGCGAGGTCAGCTCTAAGATGCTGGTGTGCCACGTGCCTACCCTCACATTGAGTCGTTCCCTAGCTTCATCTTAGCTCAGATGATTCCAGATGTATACTTGGTTCAGTCTAGAATGCTCCAGGACACTCCACACGTTAGTCGTAGTGGGGTTGGTTGGTTGGTTTTTTTCTTCTTTAACAGAAGATGAGATTTGTCTTCAGTTATTTTGAAGTCATACTTCAGAGTCCACTCAGTTTTTCACATCTTTACTAAGCTGTGTTGTTTTAGTAGTAAGATGTGGTTTTGAACCAGAGTTAAAAGTATTATTGCTATTACCAATATACTGCATTTCCACTTGGGGGGGGGGCAATGGGATTAAGTGACTTGCCCGGGGTCACACAGAGCTAGTAAGTGTTATGTGTCTGAGGTCGAATTTGAACTCAGGTCCTCCTGAATCCAGGGTCGGTGCTCTATCCACTGCACCTCCTAGCTACCCCTATTTCCACATTTTTAAAGTTAGTTTAAAGGTTACAGAAAAGATTTGAAATTAATAGGTGATTGTTTTCTTTTATGGAAATGAGTAGCTTGGGTCCTTCATTTACTGGTATTAATTTCTTCATATTTCTTCTCAGCTAGGGGCAGCTAGGTGGCACAGTGGATAGAGCGCTGGCCTTGAAGTCAGGAGTACCCGAGTTCAAATCCGGCCTCAGACCAAACACTTGACACTTACTAGCTGTGTGACCCTGGGCAAGTCACTGAACCCCAACTGCCAAAAAAACAAGCAAACAAAAAAAAAAAGAAACCCATGTTTCTTCTCAGCCAAAAACTGGATAAACTAATCCAATGACAGTTTTAATTTTTCAGTTTGCTAGAATCAGCAACTTGCTAATTATTTTAACTTTCAGAATAGCTGTTACTACTAACAACTAAACCAGCTTGCCCAAGACATGTCGACCCTGTATAGGTATTAACCATGTACCTCAGTGCTGGCTGTCAGGGCCAGTGAGAGAAGTCACTCCTGGGGTGAAAAGAGCTCATGAAATTCCCACAGGACCGAGAGACTGTTTAACTGGACATGGTGGTTCTTCAGTCTGACCTTTGGGAGGTTCCTGCTGCGCCCGTAGGCGGAACAGCCTTCGTTGTGATGTGTTTGGGATATTCTTTTAGGAATAGTCCTTGTTCTGGTTAAATATTTGGAGTGAGGGAATTCAACATAGATTTGTTTCTGAAGGTGTTATAAAATTGTTTTTGCTACATACTAGGATTAAATTTCTAAACAAAATACATCTGAAGAAAGCTAGATAATCCCTTTTTACCTCTTGCTAGTGAAATTAGAGCGAGAAGCTGAAGAGGAGAGAATCCGGAAGCACAAAGCGGCTGCTGAGAAGACTTTCCAGGAGGGGATTGCCAAGGCCAAGCTGGTCATGCGCAGGACTCCCATCGGCACAGACCGGAACCACAACAGGTGGGCAGGCATGAGGCCTTCATGGTGGTTAGGGTTGTTGAAGTGGGTTTTGTTTCTTTTTTGAGATAAACCTGTTCGTTTAAGGGTGGCTAAGTGGAAGTGTGGGGCCTTGACTCTCCTGCTTTGATTAGAAAGGAGAGTCTTTTTTTAAAATTCTGATGCCCACGATGCATTTTCGGTAATCTTGAAAATAGTCCAGACCTAGGGGCTGTGGTGGGAGTGGATGGGATGCAGTCAGGTTCTGGGAGCTCCTGTGTAGTTCCCGTTGTGTTCTCTTGAGGAGCGTTTCTCTGGAGGTCCGAGTAGGGAATAGCCGGTGCTTTACCAATGAGGAGGGGGTGGTGTTTTATCAAGCCTTCTCACACCACCCATAAACATTTCCTCTTTCCTGCCTTATCAGTATGCTTGATTTTCAGGTACTGGCTGTTTTCAGATGAAGTTCCTGGATTATTCATCGAGAAGGGCTGGGTACATGATAGCATAGACTACCGATTCACTCCTCCTCGAAAAGAACGGACAGACTGTTCTGATGAGGATGGCAATCCCCGAAGTAAGTGTGCCCCTCAGATTCTTTGCTTTACTCCTGGGTTAGGGTAAGTAATGACAAGGGCTCCTCCTAACATCACCAATGTTACATTCATAGGATTTCCCTTTTTCCTTCCTTTGTCTGGATCTAGCTGTCTGGTGAGTGTACTCTGCTCTGTTGGAAGGTGTTCGGCAGCTCATCCGTTTCTAATGTCGTTTATGTTTGTGACAGATGGTTCTCTAGCACCTTGCCATTTGATTCTCCTGACAGTTTGGTGGGCTGGGCAAGGCAGGAGTGCATTACATACTTCACATGTGATCAGAGATTCTGGGTGGATGTGGCATTTGTTTGTCTCCCCTTTTCTCTCTTTGGATGATGTGACTAAACCAGAATTAAGAGATGATTTGCCCAGGGTCACACAACTTTGTCACCAGAATTAGACCTTGAACCCAGCTCTTCTGACTCCTAGCGCGACATTCTTTGGACTTGGTCTCGCAGCCTGTCATTCTCTGTGTGACAGTGGGCAGATCTTGTAGCCTCTGGGAGCCTGTCATTGCCCATCTCTCTAAAATAAGGGAATTTGGATTAGCTAGCCTTAAAGGCCCCTTCGTTCTTTGAAGAATCAGAGGCCTCATGTTAATGGCAGAAGCAGTGAACTTAGCTGGGAAACAGATTTCATTCTAGCTCTGTATGATTGAACACTAGAATAATCTAGTTTACAAAATGCTGAGTTGTCAAGGTGTTTCCAAGTTGAAATAAAGCATGTTATAGGGTGGCCCTTTGGGGACAAAACTCATTTCTTTTAAGTATTGTGAAAGTTCCTGAGGAGATGATAAGCCACATTTTCTGAGAAGTAAAAATGTTGAGGCAGAATCATGAGGTTTGGGGACTTCTAAACATCCTGAAGGGGAGAGTGATCCCAAAGTGATCTAGTATCAGAAAGGAAAAGTGAGCTGCTTTGGGACCAGAATTCTCAAAGATTTAACCCTGGGATTGTAGAATGTTTAAAACTGTCTTCAGAAATATTCAGCATGATTGAGTGAGAGGTTTTTCTTTCTTGGTGGATCTGAATGTTAAAACAGTGAGAGAGTAGAAGTTTGTAAGAGGGCTTATTTTTTTGTACGGTGGTGTAACTCAAATTGTATCATTTTGAATCAGCCAAACAGTTTCTTTCCTTTTTTTTTCTTTTCAAACTTCAGCATAGAGTGATCAGCTCCTCTGTTTCAAGGATACCTACTTACAGACATCCCCATTCCAACCCTCTATCCTCTTCTTGCCCTAGGCCACATGAGCAAAAGCCAGTTCCAGTTCTACACTCGTCCAGATAGCAGCGTTCCATAGTCTCTCCTGATTCAGGGCAATTCTCTGGTGTTTGGCTACCAGGAACCACTCACTCACATTGAGGGCTTCCCTATGGGCAAAGCACTTTCCACAATAGGCAAGACAGTACCAGGATTATGGTCCCTGTGGTGCAGATGAGAAAGCATTAGGAAGGGGCCAAGTTGTGCCCTGACCCTCTATGTTTTTCTTTCCTAAAAATCCCATGTTCTTTCCATCTTGTCGCTCAGTGCATGGGTCTAGGCATTCAGTATTAGAGCATGTTCGTGGGCAGGGAAGAAGGCGTGGCTTGGTTTGCATTATAGAAAAGAGCAGTGTGAGGACGGTTGATTTTATTTGATCTGACTCGTATACATTTTTCTTAGGTAAAAAAACAAGCCTGGGAAAGAATGCAGGTGTGACTCCGCACCCCGGCTGCACAGCAGAAGGCTCCGTCGAGAGTACCGTACCTAAGCAAGGACAGAACCTGTGGTAATGTGCTACCCCATGGTGGGCACTGCTCCTTTACTTGGCTTCTTTCTTAATTAAAAGTGAAGTAGATGGAGGTGTCTTTCAAGCCATTCTGGGAACTGTAATTTCTGGGTACCCTGAGGAAGTAGATTAGCCAGGCCATCCCATCCAAACGTTGCTAAAGCAGTGCCCCGGGGGGGGCGGGGCGATGGGACATTGTCCCCAGAGAATCAGGAAGACCAGGGTGGAGTCAGCTGCACCCCTCGTCATGGACTTGACGGGCAGGCTTGGGTTTGTGGTTCTTGGCTCTCCGTGTCTCCTCTTTTCCAGGACTCAGGTCTTTTCCATCCCATCCCGCAGGTTTCTATGTGACAGCCAAAAAGAACTGGATGAATTACTGAGCTGTCTCCACCCTCAGGGAATAAGGGAAAGCCAGCTGAAGGAGAGACTGCAGAAGAGGTAAAGACCACATAGCCCACATAAGGGCTGCCCCTCTGCTGGGACCAGCACCATGCCAGGAAATGTTTCTGGCATTCATCTTAGATAGTGATTCTTAGCATGCCCTGGATTTGTATGAATGTGTGTTAAACCCTGTGTTCAGAACCATTCATGTGACATTGAATGCCAGACTCAGAGCACCATCATACACACCAAGGTGGCCTGACAGAGAGCCTTCATTCAGACATTGTTCTTGCTGCAGGAAATTTTAGTCTGCCAACAAAATGAGCATTGATGCCCCCCATTTATTGTTAGGTCCACTCTCACCTAACTATGGGACCTTTTTTCTCTAAAGCACAAGTATCTTCTTGGGATATAGAAACATAAGACTTCTTTGCTAATCAAGACTTTTCATTCATATCCACATACGTGGGTATAACCTGTGGTGGGGCCTCCCCCCCCCCCCAGCTTCTGGATGCGTGGCTAAACTAAGGCTGGATCCCAGGTACCATGGAGCTGCTGTTCTATCCCTTACCTCAGGCCGCATTTCAAGGCCTTCAGCAGGACTAATCTGTACCCACTGCACTGCTCTAGCATCCAGCTGATTGAATACGTCACTTTGCTGGCTGGAGATTATATTACAGCTGGATACATAATAGAGATTTTCTCCTTCTCTAATACAGATATATCCAAGCATAGTGAGAATGGGGGAAATGGCCAGCATGGGGCATTATCAGAAATGGCTTCACATGTGAAGAAGTAAAATGCTGTACTTTTACTGGTGCTCCTCTGAATACTAGCATAGATTTGTTGCAGATGACACTTGCTGTTCTAATCCTCTCAGGTTTTGCCGTGATTTTTTCCCGTTTTTCCAGATATCAGGACATCACCCATTCTATCCATCTGGCCCGGAAACAGAACCTTGGCCTGAAATCCTGTGATGGCAATCAGGAGCTCCTCAACTTCCTCCGTAGTGACCTCATTGAGGTGGCGACTCGATTGCAAAAGGGGGGCCTTGGTTATGTCGAGGAGACGTCAGAGTTTGAAGCCAGGGTGAGAGCATGCAGAACGTTATTTTTCCTGGGAGGCAGCTGCTGCTTTGAAAAATTTGGCTTGGAATTTCCTTTTTCTTTTTTTTTCTCACCTTTTTCAAAGGTGACAGTGAGAGTCCTTATGATCCATGTGTGTAGATGTGCAAGAAAAGACCATGTGGGACCAGCCTTTTGTTACGAATGTCCCTGAATGTGTTCATGGATCCCCCTCTCCTGGCTGGTGTCTGAAAGGCCTGGCCTTTGTGAGTGTCTGCTCATTGAGCTTCCTTTCTCAGCAGTTTCTGTGTGGCTTCAAGTTTTCTGTTCAGACAGCCTCTGTGCCTGCATCAAGGTGTCCTGCCTATGTGTGATCTTCTCCTTTAGCCAGCTATTGGGGGAGTCATGTTAGAATGAGCATTATTTTCATACTTAAACTGTTGGTGACCTATTATTACTTTGATTGGATTCTGAAGTGTAATTAAAGTAACTGCCCTAGAGGCCAGAAGTGACAGGTGCAGTTGGTCTGGGGTTCAAAGCTCTGTGGAATCCTAGAGACTCATTGCTTGTAAACTTGAGTTTGTGACTATTGGCTTTGTATTCCAAACTTGGCAAGATATAGTTTCACTGAGCTGACCTCAGAGAGGGCTTCCTGGGAACTGCCAAAAGGAGATGGAAGAAATGGGGTTTGCTCTGTGTACCTGGACCTGGTCTGCATGAGGGTGAAACCCTGGGTCATTTGTCCACATACAGATGAGACTTGGGCAGGTGGACTAGAATAGACAAGTTAACATTTTGGGCGCTCGTAATCTTTCCCTTCCGTCAGAAACTAAGTTGTTACAAGTGAGAGTTATGCATTCCTCTTGGGGCGCTGCCAAGTAGCTTTACTGAGATTCCTGTTTGTAGAAACTCCAGTGTTAGAAGTGTCACACCATTAGCGAGACATGCTTAAGAATTTGCCTTATCTAAATCCCGCTGGGTTCTATCTGAGTTGGGGGATTTCTATTTTGTGAACAAATTGTGGGTAAATTGAACATGGCATCAGGAATAACCAGATTGCTCTTGGGTTTCCAGTGTAGGAGGCATAGCTTTCCTGGGAAACGGACCTTCCATGAGAGCGTGTAAAACATTTATGTTTGGCTTTAGCTGAACTTGCCTTAGTTGAGAATAGTGTGCCTTCTTTCTCTTATTCGTCTTGGCTTTCTGTGGTTCTCCATAGGTTTTCTCCCTGGAGAGTCTAAAGGATTTTGGGGAGTGTGTGATTTCCCTTCAGGCCAGTGTCATCAAGAAGTTTCTTCAAGGTTTCATGGCTCCAAAACAAAAGAGAAGGAAACACCAAGAAGATTCAGTAGCGAAGACTGAAGAAGTTGACGAAGAAAAGAAAATGGCAGAAGAAGCGAAGGTATCAGCCCTTGGGGAGCTATTGCCTTGCCTCTGGCCAGGAGCCGTTTGGTTGTTGGGTTTTCCGAGTGAGGTTTTAAGTCCGTCACGTTTGCCATTGTGCTCTGGTCTGGGGCTGGCTCCAGAAATCCTTTGTAGTTATCCCTCATCTTGTTCCTTCTTGTCCTTTGCCTTCGCTTGGCGGTCCCGCCGTCGTTCCCTGCTTCTCCCCCTTCTAGCATCTGGGGTGGGGTGCGGGGGTGAACAATGTCTAGGTGAGACCAAGCACTGCCTTTACACAGCATGAAAACTCATTGCTGTATTTTGCTATCAGGTTTATTTAAAATGCCATTTATGTCAAAGGAGGCAGAGCTAATGCTGTGTTAGATGGGATGTAGAATGCAAACTGTCCCCTCCCTCCATTCCAGAGTATTTCCATTTCCCACTTTCTGTCACTAGGAGGCGCCGGAGGGCTGCAGAGGCGCTGGATGGGCCGAATATTGATTATTCAGAGGCAAAGCCCATCAGTGTCCCCCCTCCCTTTTGACCTTTTCAGAGCCTCCTTCTGGAGGGTTGCCAGGGCTCCTGTGCTTGCAGTGCAGAAGGCCTAGATCTGAGACTTTTTTTTTCCAGCCAAAGACAAGCTTTATCAGAATATCCATCATACTAGGCAGACTCTTAGAGAGTCTGAATGTTAGTGAGCTATTGGCTAGATTGTAAGAATCTGAGCAGTGGTTAGATTATAAGAATTAGAGCATCTTAATGGAGACAAGATGGACCTTATATACAAAAAGACTATGGGAGGGATCTAGGAGTGGCTGAGTAGTCTGTGAGGTAATAGAACCCCAGGGACCTGGACCAGTGCCAAGGGAGAATGGAGCCTAGGTAGGATTAAGGTTGGGAAGTGGCGGGGGACCACTGGGAGGTAAGATAGTGGAGGGCCAGGCTAGGTTAAGGGTAAGAGATTGGGAGTAGCCACAATGAAAGGCCAGTTGATGGGATTATAGCCACAGAAGAACACCAGAGATTTGACCATGTGGGAAAGTCCAGGGTGTTTCCTTTCTGGGGTCTAGATCCCGTCCTCATCACTCCCACCTCAAACAAATGGGACCCAAATTCTTGTGGGGTAAGGAGCACAGGTCTCAGCTTCTGAAACTGCTTCCTGCTGTCAAGGGGCGTAGAGCTGGCCCTGCCTGGAGGGAGTCCCAAAGGGGAAGTTGACCGGAACCAAGTGCAGGCTGCATCCAGGGAACGATTCGGGGGCTGGGGGGACGGGACATTGGCTGGTACCTGCTATTTGCATCAACTGTAGGTGAATGGCCTGTAGTTTGGAAGACACATCTGACAGAAAAGACTGCAGGGACTAGATTTAGGGCCCAACTTTGAGAGGATAAAACATCCTTTGGATTCAGATAATTCAGTTTTCCAACCATGCAGTATGAGATCTACCTCATAGCCAGACTCAGAAATAGCCAGGTGGGGAACGTTTCCTTTCAAAGGAACATAATGGGAAACTGAGCCAGGAGGACCCCATCTTAGACTGAGGCTAAAATTGTCCTCTCAGCCTTTTTTGGTGCTGACTTCCCACCAGTATCACCTTCTCTGAGTAGCTTGTGGCATTTCTCTCAGATGGTGGATTATTGATTATCGATGGATTATTATGACCCATCAGACAACTCAAAATAAAATCTCATGAGCTTTTACCTCAAACAGCAAGTTTCATTAATCACAGTTCAGGAAAAGCTTTTCCAGGATTTACATCTCAAATTTAAATGTCCTGGTATAAAAAGCCAATCGTTAGAGATTATTGCTATATGTAACTGCAAATTCTCAGCAAGACAAAACCCAAGCAAGCTTTTTGGCAAGTTTACACATTCAAACAATAACCAACAATAACCAGATTATGAGAAGTTCCTTGACACAGCTGATACAAAAAGTTCACCAATTTGAAACATGAAACAAACTCAGGTGACTTCAGTTTTGTTAAATGTATTTCCAAATTACTTTATTTTAATTTTTTTTTTTTTAGTGAGGCAGTTGGGGGTAGGTGACTTGCCCAGGGTTCACACAGCTAGTAAGTGTCAAATGTTTGGTTTGAGGCCAGATTTGAATGCAGGTCCTCCTGACTTCAGGGCTGGTTCTCTATCCACTGCGCCACCTAGCTGCCCCCCAAATTACTTTACACAGAGAATCAACACCTCATCATTAATAGTTAAAACTACAACTTTAAAAGAGCGTGCCTACCCAAATTTGGAGGCTAGCTTCTTTACCCTGAGCAGGATGTGCTGAACCCAGATGATGCTTCCAGGCAAAGGTTGCCCTAGGGCCCAAGGCCATTGCCAGGGGGGCCCACACTGTAGCTGCTGCCCCTCCCCCCTCTTTCTTTTCCCCAGGTAGGGGAGGGCAGAATCAAAGGTGAGGGGTAAAGGGTGAAACTCTCTTCTCCTATGAGAGATACCCTCTAGACTCAAGGGAAGAGTGGGAGAAAAGAGTGACCGGGGTTGCAAGGAGGAGTTTCAAAACTCCTTAATGATCGATCACGAAAGCTCCACAATCTGCCCAGATATTTTTAGCTGTTCTAACTTTTCCCTGTAACTCCGTGAAGGAGGATTCAGGAGTGTAGAGGGAAGGGAGTAAGGAAGCCTCAGGGAACCAAAAAGCACTGCACTTTTCTCCAGTTCCCTAGTGCCCAGAGAACTGACAGCACTGGGTGTGCACTTCTTGTCCTCTGTGCTGCAGAAGGTGTGCCCAGGCCCATGGCCTCGAAGCAACCCAGTGGACCGAAAGTCTGAGAGAGTCAGGCTGAGTTGCTAGACAGCCTTGTAACTATCTGCCAGAAAAGTACCTCCGAGCCTTGGTGCTTGGAGGGCGACCCCAACTGCACAGCAGGGAGTGGGGGAGGGAGGTTTACATACCTTCCGGTCTTGGCTGGAGAAGAACTTGGGGTTAGGCAGTTCCCCATATAAGCCACCAAAATATTGAGGTTCAGGTGTTTAGGGGGTGGGACCCCAAAATCGTAACACGCGGGTCCTGTCTGAAAGAATTTGACCCAAGCCTTCTTTCAGCCAAAGACAAGGTTTATTAGAATATCCATCATACTGGGCAGACTCTTAAGGAGTCTGAATATTAGTGAGCTATTGGCTAAATTATAAGAATCTGAACAGTGGCTTGATTATAAGAATCTAAGCCAGACCTGAGACGTTGTCAAGACGGAAGCAGCAGGACATGTCAACTCAGTGATAGCAAGGAAGCAGGGTAGAGAAGGTCCCATCAACTGAGAGGGGGCTAGCTGCTTGGTGTGAGGAAGGGTCCAGTTTTAGAAAATGGTGGGAAATCCAACGAAGAATTCTGCAGCAGGCAGGTTGAAATTTGGGCTGGGCATGTAGAAGTTTGAGCTAGACGTGTGCCGGAGGTGACCGACTCTGTGGGACTAGGTGAGGTTTTGCAAGGTACTAATAATTCACAAAGTTGTCTGTAGCCGGCATCTCCGACAGAAGTGCACAAGGGCCCTTGAAAAAGGCAGAGAGAAAAAAGAATGGGCAGACCCAAACTGATGATTTCATAGCTTAATAATTTATTAACTGCCAGTATGCTGGGCACCATCTAGGACAAAGAGAAAAGTCTGGAGAACGGAGTGTGTGTGAGGTTGGACTGCTGGTGCCTTCACTTTGAAGATGAGGCCAGACTACATAATGGACTTTGGCCTCCTTTGAATTCTTCATAATTGGCTTCTTTTAAATACCCAGCCCCTACCCCCTTCCTCTTTTGAAAGCAGCAAAATATCGTGGAAAGAACTGGCCTTTAAAGACTAGGATTTTTATCTCCTTTGAATTGTTTGGGTCTCAGTTTTCTGGGCTGTATGATGGGAATAGTCATTCTCCCACCCATGTCATTTGTGAGGGCTGTTGCTAAATGTGGTGGTGTAAGTAACAGGCTCGACTTCTGGATATTTTGCCTTCATCGAGTGAGAGCTTTTTCCCTAGCCCTGTGCGGATGTGGTGGACCCTGTTTTAGGAGAACCTCAGAAGCGGTCAGGGCTTTCAGAGAGGGCTCCTGCCAATGCTGAGTTCCCAGAATTGTTTTCTCAATTCAGTGTCATACAGAAGAGACTCAGCCCACCTCCTGCCTGGCCAGTGTGAAAGCCTTGAGTCCTTGGTCTTCTGGTCCTCCCTGAGCACTCTCCTGGAGCAGGTCTCTTTCCTCTATGTGATGGCAGAGTTGTCACTGGAGAATTCTCTGTCTCGTAAGACTTAGTGCCTGCATTTGGCCATAGGGGAAGATGAGAGGTTTTTTTTCCTCTCAGGCTTACCCATCAGGGCCAAGATACATAGTACATTAAGGAGACTAGTGGGACAGTTTCCTTGGAAAACTAGAAGCATTGTCACCAAGTGCCTCCAGCAGTCTTCTGCATTGAAATCCCTGCTCTTCCCTATAGCTCCCCACCAAAAATAACCTGCACACCTCTTTTTTTCCTCCCTGTTGGCTCCTGCTTGGTAGCAGATGGCCATTTGGAAAAACCATGCTTTCTAAACCCTTGAGTGTGTCTCCTGGGCAGCAGCCAGGGCCTGAGACCCCTCCTAGGGTGCAGGGGGACTCACTGGGGCAGTCCAGCCTAGTCTGGCGTGTGACTTCCTCTCTGCTCCTGGGTCTGACAGCTTAACTCTTCCCATTCTCCACATTCTCTTGGGGGAAGAACACAACATTGACTTGTACTTTGTTATGGGTTTGGCAAGCATTGGAAAGTTGTCAAGGAAGGGGCTGAACTGCGAGTGTGATTCTATGTGCTGTCTTTCTATACTTTCTCTGTATCTCTTGTTTCATCTGTTTTTGAGAGAGACTCATTTGGTTTCAAACCTGGAATAACTTGAACTGTACATGAATTTCTTGTATTTGAGATTTCCAGTAATGGCAGGCCAGATTCACAGACCCAGCCAATTTCAGATGCCAAAGTCTTCCCTTTATACATGTTGACATGAGTGTGTTGTCAGTGAAAATTCTCTTCCTGTTGAAAGGTCAAAATAGTTGGTACATTGTATTTCAAGAGGGGAGGGATGCCAAGAATTTTGATTTAAAGTGTGGTTATTTCCCTTGCTGATTATAGATAGGAGAGCAGGACCATAGGTTTGTGTCATTGACTGGTTCACTCAGACACTTTAGGACAGTGCTGTCAAACCCTGCGTAGTGACTCAGAAAACTCAAAACTAATATAATCCATGTTGCATATTTATTTTGTTAAACACTTCCCAATTACATTGTAATCTGATTCGGGCCAACATGCCGGTTGGCCAAAACCTCTGATTTAGGACAATGAGGACTGTGGGAAGAGTCCAGACCCTGCTGAATTCCAGCACTGACTCCCTCACTGGGTATGATCTTGAGCACATGATTCATTTCCCCCCAGGTGCCCCCTAAAGAAAAAGAAAGGGGCCTCCCCATCTTCCCACCCAGCTGGAGTATTCCGCAGATGGTGAGGCCGAGGTCCTGGCCTCATCCCTGCAGCATCGCAGGTCAGAGTCTCCTCTTTTGTCTCAGCTGACATAGAATTGTCACCGAGCTCTTCCTGATTTAGGTCCAGGCCCTCTCTGCCATACTGCACCGCCTCTCCTTTTCCCAGTGAGAGATGCCACAGTGGCTGTCTGAGTCTAAGCACAAACGTGTGGAGAAAATTCAGAGCTGCCCACGATGACAGATGACTAGAAGAAAGTGTATGCAGTACCCGCCTATCTCCACTGGAGGGCACTGCTGGCCATCTGTGGTCACCCTTGTCCTCAGTCTCAGGGAAATAGGCTCACGTTTTTCCTGAGGTGACTTTGGGTTTGTCTCGCAGGTAGAAGGCCTGCGGAAGTGGCACTCTGTCCCTTCTCCTGGAGGCCGGGACGGGGGGGGGGAACCACAGACTTTGTCACAGAGTGGGCACATGTGTGTTGTTATCCTGAACTTCAGGGGGCTCCTGGCTGTTGACCATGTATCTGTAGCCCAGAAGTGGTGGCCGTTTCAGAGCCAGCCCCACAAAAGGGGTGGGGTTGTAGGATGGCTCAGTTTGTATCTGCTTTTTTTGTAGGCACAGCTTGGTCTCTCTTTCAGTGGGTGTATATATGTGGACACGTGTGCAAGCACACACACATGCATGTGTGCACACAAGCTCATACATGCACACACATGCGAGCAAGCACACACCCACACAGCTCTTGGCACCCGGGCTCAGAGCTCGCTGACCCACCCCAGCCACCGACAGTTCTATTTTAAGGTCTGTAGCCCAGCAGGATAATTGACTTCTAGTGTGTCCTCCACGAGAAGGAGGGCAGGACCCCTTAAAATAGACCAGTCTTTGCCCAGCGTCGGTCAGTGGTGTCCAGTTTTGGTGCCAGGGATCTGTCTTCTGCTTTTGCATGTGTGCTTCTGCAGTCTCCCGGCTCTGCTTGCTTTGCTCTGAATTAGCTCATGCAGATCTTCCCTCGTTATTCTGAGGACCTCGACTCACTTGCCCCTTCTTCCCATCGCAGTTACGGTTTGTGAAGAGGCAGCTACTTTTCTTCCTGCTGCAAAGAGTTCTGCCTGTATTTTGGCATCGAAGGAGCCCTTTCCCCTTTCCAAGCAGCGTATCTACGTGTTCATTAATGTAGAGTACGCGATGAGCTTATGGAGAGTGCCTGCAGTGTGCCAGGCACTGTGCTTAGTCAGCAAAAGCAAAGGTGAAGCAGCCCCTGCCCACAAGGAGCTTACCAACGCTGTTGGGGCAGATGTGTACAAAGTCTGCACCTGGTAATGAAGGCAGCGTAGCCTGGGTCGTCGAGAGCTAGCAGAGGTTACTGCCTTCAGCTTCGGTCTCTTCCTTAGAATGGGGGAGGTTGTGAGTCTACAAGAATAATCCTTGAAATTCTGGAGAGGAAAGTAGCAATGCTGGCAGTGGAAGCAACGAGGCAGGAAGGTGAGGAAGCCTGTTCCCACACTCCTCGCCGTTGTAGTGGACAACGTCCTGCAGGTCCATAGAAGAGGGATGGGACAGACTCCTTCCTGTGGAGGAGGCCCAGACGTGGCAGCTGGACTGCAGGGCCGAGAAGGCTCGGTCTGAAATCAGTGCAGATAAAGATACCAAGGCAAAAATTTTACATGGCTCTTTAGATAGGACTGAGCTAGTGGGACAAATGAAAGTGAATGCTCTCTATGTGGAATAGCCCTGGGCTCCTTATGCTCCCCTAGAAGTTTGCTCCTCACCCCACAAATGGAGGCAGCCGTGAAGTGCTGGTCGGAGGCAGATGTGGCCACTTTAGATGGCAGCTCTTGGTGCTCTGCTAAAGTTGTTGCCTTTCTTCTGAGCCTGGGGGTTTTGTTCTTTGTTTAAAGCATACTGGGAAAGGTGAATGGCCTTCATAATTTCCGTGTTTCCCCTCCTGCTTTTCTGCTTCACCTCTGTGCAGAGATTTGTCACTAATTACATCACGCCAAGATTTCCAAGTAAGCCTCCATCTTCTAGTCCTCAGGCTACTTTGTTTTCTCTGTAGGTTGCTTCAGCCTTGGAAAAATGGAAGATAGCGATCCGAGAGGCCCAGACCTTCTCTCGAATGCATGTGCTGCTTGGGATGCTTGACGCCTGCATCAAATGGGACATGTCTGCAGAGAATGCCAGGTGCAAAGTGTGTCGAAAGAAAGGTATGACAGCGTGCCACGTTGAGGCGTGCACAGAGAGCGTAGGGATCAGGCATTTTTTCATTACTGAGCCTTTCTGTATCATCCCAGGATTTCTGTACTCACAGCAACCATCTCTACCAAATTTCAGGACTAGTAGTAGTCAAATGCTTTTCTTGAGATAGACACACACTTTACAGATGGGGACTCTGAGGCCCATTACTTGCCTGAGGTCACATAGGCAGTACATTCAGACTGCTAGAGGTTGAAACCCTGGGTCCTGTGGGTTGAAATCCAGAACTGTTTCCACTTATAACGACAGGGCTATATGAGGTGTTTCTGTGGTTTAATACCAGCATTGTTTCACCTAGGAGAACCTGTTTGTATTTGGAGGAAGAAAAAACCAAACTATTTAGTCAGATGAATTACTGACTAGTGCCCAGAAAGCGTATTCCTGCAGGGGAGTCTTTGTGATCCTTTGCCTGCTAGAGCCCCTCTTGTCTGAATCAGGTCTGATTCCAGGGTGCCGCCCCCCAGCAGTGTTTGGAGAGACCCTTTGGGAGATGTTCCCCTCGAGGCATGGGATCGGCGATGCTGGGAACTGCACAGGGCTTGAGGTTCATGCAGACAGGCAGTGGCATCTCGTAGGGGGTTGGAGCTATGGGATTTGGGGAGGACAGTCCAGGGGCAAAGCTCGGTTGTTTGGGCATCCCTTTTCTGAGTTGCCAGTCGTCCTTGCTCGACTGGATCCAGCGAAGCTTTTTTGAGGGTGGGTTGAGGTGTGGCCAGCAGTCTGTCACCCGTCTTTGAGTTAGTTCAGGGCCTCCTCGGGCCATTTCGTCGTCCCTGTGTGGGCCCATCTCCTTTCATTGCCCCATTTCCAAAATGGGAAGATTAGTACCTGGTTCTTTCATCTTTCACTCTTAAAAGTTCTGTACTACGGCAGGGATTTGTATATGGGTGAAAAAATTACCAAGGACTTTAGCTGAAGCCAGTAGTAAATTGACAAAATGAGTCTCACCTGAGTCCTTCAGTGTGCCAGGGGCTTTAAGGTTATTTTAGCTTTAAGTCCATGACTTTGTGAGTTACAAAAATAAGAGGAATTTGCCATGTCATAGAGGGAGCCAAGCTATGGGGGCACTTGCCTGGGCCAGCCCTGCCCTGCCTGCTCGGGCAGTAGAACGTTCTGGCCCCACTGAGTCTCCCCTAGGACTTCATTGGACCCCCTCCTGGAGGCTGAGTGTCTGCTGCCATGCTACCAGACAAGATAACTCTAGGTGCTGTGTTTTTCTGTGTTTTGCAGGTGAAGATGACAAGCTGATCCTGTGTGATGAGTGCAATAAGGCCTTTCACCTGTTTTGTCTGAGGCCGGCACTGTATGAGATTCCAGAAGGAGAGTGGCAGTGCCCAGCCTGCCAGCCTGCCATGTCCCGACGAAGCTGTAGAGGCAGGTGAGCGAGCCTGAGGGCGGTGCCCAGCAGGAACTTGGGGCAGCTGATTTTCCTTAGTGGCCAACTTTGCATGTTGGTGTTCCTCGCTTGGCTCAGATCTGATGCCATTGTTACCCTACCCAAGTGTGAGCCTTACTAAGGGGGAAAGGATCTTTGTTTTGTAGAGGAGGTTGAGGGCAGAGCGTGTCCCCGTACAGTTATATCCTGCTTCATCTCAGTTACAGTTGGAGAGCGAAAGGAAAGGCCTTTAGCCAGCTGGTGTAGGTGGAATTGTACTTGCTTTGATGTCTTGGTCACCTGCTGGAATGGAGCCACTAGGTGAACCCACACCTGTCAGTGTCCTCTGAGTGCCCGAGTCGCCAAGGGTAGGGGATGGGTCGCCATTTTGTTTCTCAAGGGAGAGCGTTCTTGGCTTTAGTTTGTGTTGTGCCTGGCCCTCCTGGGTTAAATGCAATTCTCACTCGTGACTGTTTGGACAAATATGGAGAGTCTGTGGGCAGATGCTGCCATGGCCTGTGTCCTCTTTTGGGACTCATTTAGGCTCCCAGTCAGTCTCCTTATATCCCCTTCTTCCCCAAATAGGAATTACACTGAAGATTCAAATGATGAGGATGATGGAGAAGAGGGGGATTCGGAGGAGGAGGAAGAGGAGGAAGAGGAAGAGGAGGAGGAAGATTATGAAGTGGCTGGAGTTCGACGTGAGTTTTTGAGTCCATGACTGAAACTGAAATTGATTTGTCTAATGTAAACTGCTAACTCCCTACAGCCAAATATGGCCTCAGATCTTCTCCAAAGAGCCAGGGACCTCATTACTCTGATGATAACTCGCACTCTCTTACTTCCTACTTGCCTGTGGGGCATGGCTGCGGGCCACCTCCCTCCCAGCCCCCTTACACATGGTGTCATGTAGCCAGGGATGGACTGTCCCACCCCACCCCCATGCTGACTCGGATTTGTCTGATCCTCCTTCCCCACAAGGTTCGGGGCTAACTTTCTTGGAGGAGGATGGGTGTTGGGAGCTTATCCTCAGAGCTATAATTAAAAATGCTAGTGCTTCGTGTCTTGTCTCTGTAACGGAGTCACTAGCCCCAGGAATGTTTTCCTATTACCAAGAGAGTGAAAAGTCCTCATAGCTCTTGGGGGGGGGGTGAGTTCTGAAGGGCCTCCCTCACGTTTCAGACCAGTATTCTGCTTGCTTTGGCCATGGGGTGTCCAAGCTCTGTGGAGTTATTCTCCTCTTTGTCCGCACAGTGACCCTCACCCCCCCCCCCCATCAGGTGAACACTGTCAGGAAGTGCTTCTGCTGTTGAAATCAGGGGCCTAGTTCCTAGCTCTTCAAAACCTACACCCCACCTTGACCTTTAGGAGCGCCAGTATCTGGGAAGAGTCAGTGAAAATGAAGCTAACTCAGACGATCCACACATCATGTTGAGGTCCTCCTCTGGGCCGCTGGGCCGGTTTTGGATGGACCAGCTGATGGAATCCCTCAGGGTGCTTGCCTCCGAGGCTCTGCTTTGGGCAGTGATTCTTGAGCTCTTGAAGTAGCCAGGCCGTAAGCCAAGTGCTCTGACAATAGTACAAGAAGGGCTGCTGCAGTCTAAAAATACACTGTGAAATGCTGTCGGTTCAGTCCTGGCCTCAGCTCCCCACCCCTGTCCAGAACTTCAGCTGCTGAGCATTCAGTATGGGAGCCTGGAAAAGTTCTTGTGGTAAACGTTTGGTTAAATGGAGAAGGCCAGAGCTTGGAGGGCATCATCACACACAGTGCCGAGAGCAGTGGCCCGGATGTGGCACTGAGCAGGCGACTTGTGGGCCAGCCGGTCCCTGTCCGCTCGAGCTCTGCAGCCCACGATTGTGGCTTGGTGGTGTGGTGGGACCCAGCAGCAAGGGAATAACCACAGAGATCGGATGCCGCCCGGGTGAGCCCGGCGGCCCTGTGTGTGCCGGTCTCTCAGTAGAAGATGCCTGCCTTGCTTCCAAGCACCTTGTTGGCCTGTATTTCTTTGAAAGGAAATTGTGTTGAATTCTGGGTTTGTTGGCACCTGCCCAAGGGTCCTCAGGACAACTCTTTGCTTTCCAAGGGGATTGCGATTGAATTCGATTTCCTGAAGTCTCCCACTAGCTGCTCAAACTGGCTAAGTAACTCGAGTTTGATTGGAGGGGGGAGAATGACAGGACAATGGGAGGTCTTTGGCAGCTTCTGAAAGGCAGTATCCCTTTCTCCTCTGCTTTTCTCTTTGGCTTGTTTTGTACCTGAAAAGGAAGCCTAGCATCCCATCTGGGAGATGGAGGGCTGAGGCTGGGAATCTGGCGGGACCCTGCCAGGATCGCCATCCTCAAGTTGTCCCAGTCATTGCCTTCCTCTCTGCTCTAAAGCCGCACTTTTCTCTTCAGTACGACCCCGAAAGCCAGCCCGGGGCAAGCATGGTATCTCCTCTACTTCGAGGCCAGGCCGTCATGCAGGCAAGAAGTTACATCCTTCCAGGAGACCCCGGCAGAGGGCCCTGCCAGGAGATGAGGCCGAAGTTGATGAGCTGGTAAGCTGAAATTGCTTTTGGGTGACAGGTGGGGATGTCCCTCCCCTCCTCTCCCCTCCCCTCCTCCCTTCCCCCACCTCCACTTAATGGGGGGAGGGGTGTCTTAGAGCAGGACCCAAGCCAGCTGGGACCTCAGGCCCTCGAAGGACACCCAGCTATGCCCGGCATCCCTCTGCGTTCGCTTTCACACGTTGTCTGCAGCTTGTTTTTAAATAGTATCCCTCTGTCTCCAGGGGGGTCGGAGGGGCCAGGGCTCATGGATGTGAGAATGCCAGCAATGCCAAAGCTTGCTTGGTACGGTGGGTCCTTTTTCTGACAGTTGTCAGCCTGCAGAGTGTCAGTGCTGTGCTGCCAACCCAGCCGATGGGGATACGGTCTCACACAGCCCCTGCCCTTGGTCAGAACTTCAGTGGTTGCTGGGGTATGGCAGAGCCTGGGCCCTGCTGTAGTCCCCACCTGCCCTCAGGCCTTCTGTTGAATCCAGGTCACCTGGCATGGCCCCGAGGAGGGTTTGAGGGGCTGCTGGGCTTGGCCCAGCCCAGCCTTCTTATCTTGTCATCCTCTCCACCCACAGATCTGAAGCTGAACAGCTCTGGTTTTCCCTGTATTTCTCTCCATGACAGCAAAGTCCCAGGGGCCATCAGCTGTTGCTGGTCATGGCTTTAAATGACACATTGAGCCCTCCTAAAAGCTGGCTCTTACCCTAGCACAGCTACTTGGGGAAAGGCAAATGGGGCTGGAGCCAAGCAGGGCCATGCTTCTGGGCTAGGCACACTCTTCTTAGTCCCTGCTCGAGCATTCTGCCCTTAAACTTCCAGAAGAAAACAAGCCTCTCTCTGCCCACACTCCTAGCTTGAATTTGTAAAAGGATTTCTAAAATTATTATCATGCCACAAAAGGCCCCTGCTGGCTCTTGTTACTATAAAGGAAAGAAAACGAAACGGTTCACACTATTTTCATATAGAACATGTACATACTTTTAACACCCCCCCCCATTTCCTTCCTGCAGCACTGGGGGTTCACTAGCATCACCTTCTTCCCTATGCTTGGCAACAGGTGCTTCAGACCAAAAGAGGCTCAAGAAGGCAGACCTTGGAGCTGCAGAAGTGTGAAGAGATCCTCACCAAGCTCATTAAGTTCCGATTCAGCTGGCCTTTCAGGTCAGTGTCCCACCCTGCCTTCTCCCAGGACCCCCGCAGCCAGCTATAGCTTCCTTGTACCTGTACTGAGGGGGCTGTCCCCGGAATGGTCTATGGGCCAAGCCCCCATGGGTCCCTCCTTGGACCAACCTTCCCTGGTCTCAGTGGTTGGGCTGACAAGGGCGAGGCGGGTAGGGGAGGCACTGTCCTTGTCAGCAGCTGACTTTTCCTCCCTCGGACTTTCCTTTCCCCACCCAGGGAGCCTGTGACCACAGAGGAGGCGGAAGATTACTTCGAGGTCATCAGCCATCCCATGGACTTCCAGACGATGAAGAATAAATGCTCATGCGGTGCTTACCGCTCAGTGCAGGAATTCCTGTCCGACATGAAGCAGGTGTTTGCCAACGCGGAGCATTACAACTGCCACGGCAGCCACGTGCTGACCTGCCTGGCGAAGACAGAACAGTGCCTCGTGGCCTTGGTGCACAAGCACCTCCCGGGCCACCCATATGTCCGGAGGAAGCGCAAGAAGCTCCCTGACCAGCCCTTGGAGGAGGAAGCGGGAGACAGTGACCCAGAGCCACCCGGACATTCCAGGGGTCGGAAGAGGAAGAAATAAAAGGAGGCTGGGATGGTGTCCAGGGTGGCGGCCGGGAGGGCAGAAGACTGAGCGGGCCTTCCAGGGAGGGAGAGCGACTCTTTTCTGAGGCCTCTCCACCGCCGCTGCCACCGCCACCACCACAGAGAGAACTGATGGCCTGCTTCCGATATAATAAATGTTGTTAGGCAATGTTGGTACTAGTTGGCTTCTGTGCCCAGAGTGATCTCAAGAGGGATGGAACGGGGATGGGGGTGGGCACTCTTGCCGCCATGTTGAAATTGTTAGGAAGTCAGTGAAATGCTGAGGAGTTCCCTGGGAATCCTGTCCCCCTTTGCTGAGTGTTCTCTCCTTTCCAGCCCCCTGGGGGCTACCATAGAGGGCTTCGATGCCTTCTGCGGCTGCCTGCAGAGCCGAGCCGCCCCTGCAAGTGCACGTGCCCCCCTCGCCCCCCCCCCCTTAGTGCAGGGGAGGGATTGCTATGCTACCAGGACCAAGAGTAACCAGGCCGGTGGGCTGTTGATTTAAATATATATATATATATATATATATATATATATATTTATATATATTAAATATATATATATATATATATATATATATATGGTCTTGGTTTTTTTTGGAAACCCTCCCCCCCATCTTTTTCTCTTGCCCCCAGTAAAAGTGGGTGCATCCCCCCATTCAGAGGTCGGTTCGTTTTTCACCAGCATCATGAGACAATCTGGCTTTGAGGTGATCTGGGTGGGCCTGAGGGGACGTTTCCTTCCTCCCTCCACCCCACCCCCATCCAGTTGAGGCACTTCACCATTCAAAAGACTGGAGGCTCCCGCTCCCTCGGTTGGCTTATAATCGTGCAGCCGGTCCTTCTCTTGGATGAGTCTGGCCAGAGGAGGGACGCTGGCGCCCAGCCCATCTCTCAGCCAGACAAGGTTTGGGGAGCAGAACAAAGCAGGAAGCATTTGAACGTGTAACTTTTTTAAAAATTGATTTTTCTAGTTATTAAAAGTTGCTTGTTTCAGCAGTGATGTTGTATAAAGGACACCTTGTAAAATACTTCTGTCGTCTTGCTTTGGCACATGTACAGGACAGTTTATATGAAAGCTGTGTTTGCTTAATCCTTGTCTCTCCCTCCCCAGCTCACTGAAAGCCAGAAGGGTTGGGGGGGGGTCTCTAGTCTTGGCTCCCTGACAGCAGCGCCGATCCCCCTAGCTCCTTCCTCTTGCCGAGTATGGAGGCCCCAGACTCCAGCTTGGAGAGTCTGGGAGGATTTCGGTGGCCCCGGGTGGGGAGGGAGAACCGGACGGAGAGCCTTTAGCCCCTAGTTGTTGTATTGAGGCAAAACTTTGTAGTCCTGATTCCCTTTTATGGCCAACTTTGATAAAAAATACAGAACAGGGTTAAATTTTTTCTATCAAGTTTGAATTTGGAAACGGAGCCAAATAGCTCTAATGTACCTATTTAAATAAACCCACAAAAGTGATGTAACTGCTAGGATTTGAGAATAAAATCTTTACTACTAAACGGCAAGGTGTGTGTCCCTATATATCTTATCTCGGTGGCAGAGAAGGATGTGGGAGGGACTTGCTCTTGGGGGCTGATGTGATCACTTGCTCCCAGCTTTCTCTTGCTTAAAGCTGGGGCCAGTGACAACCTCCACAGCCCTGACCTCCACCCCGCCAGGCCCAGCTCTTCTTGTTAAATGTTGAGCATCTGATGTTACTTCAGTGACGTCTGAATTGTATGTTTCCTTTTTTGTTTTTAAAACTTGTCATTCAGGAGGGAGAGGGCCTGCCGAAGACCAGGCTTGTAATAAATTGGAATTTCAAACAATAAACATTATGTACTCGTGTTTGTTTAAAAACAATTCTGGAGACTTGGAGGGTCCTCACTGGTGGCTAGCCCTTGCTCCGTCCACCTTAGCTGGCCAACCTTATCAGTTCCGCCAGTGTCACACTTGGCTTGCCGAATGAGGTGAGGTCTTCTTCTGTTTTAGCCACGGGTCAGGCTTGTAGGCTGCTCTGAATCGCCTTCCTTCCTGTGGGTGTCTCTGATGTCTTTGCTTAGTTGGGGGAAAGATTTTAAGCTGTTAAATTATGCTATTAACTGGAGTGTCCTGACATTTTCGTTCCTTTTTAACAAAACTCAAACTTCAGACATTGTAATTCCTCTACTAAAGTAAGGATGGGAAGTAGATGAACTCTCTGGATTTGGAGGTGTCCCTGGGGGTGTTTTCTTTTGTAAGAGGACTCTTCCAAATATAAGTTCACGTTCCCTGGAGCTAGGTGCTGACCACTTGGAGGTTGGGGAATAAGTGACCTTGGGAAGAGAGCTATTTCCCCAGAGATGGGGGTGCACCCCTTACCTGCCTTTACCACTTAGGTAAAGGGTGGACCCTGTTCACAACATTCACTTGTTGAATTAGGCCTAGGAAGTTTACAAAGTGCCTTCCTCAACTTTCCAAAGCCTTGGCAATGGAGACTGAGCTGGGGCCAGGAGCAAGTGACCATGTGCAAGCTCCAGCCTTGGACTTAGATGGTCGGGTCTGGGCAGAAGCTCGTGGGTCCTATTGTGGGCGCCTCACTTCTGCCTCAGGTTCGCTAAGAATCCTTACACCTGCCTGCTTTAAGGATATGGCCTTCTGGACTTCCCCTAAAGAAAGGCTCTGCTAAGGCTAGGTGACATGGGCCTTGCCCTGGGCCAGTTTCCTCTTTGCCCCCACCTCACAGGTGTCGGTTATGCTCCTGACCAGCTGTTGGTTGACCTTCAGCAGCCCCTGCTTATGCTGCTGGTTAGGGGGATCCCTCAGAATGCGGGGGGGGGTTCCCTCTCCACCTCTAATGAGTTCAGTCTATAAAGGACAGGTAGGCATATTCCTTTGGACCAAAGGAGATGGTGGTCATGTCAAAGGCCCAGGGATGGGACACTGGAGTCCCTTCCTTTTCCACTTTTCCCCTCTCCCCCACAACTAAGTAGCCACTAGGATCAGAGCTAGATATAACCTTAGGAGGCCATCTGGTCTAACATTTGGTTCTTTCATTTTATATATGAGAAAAAAGGTCTAGAGATGGCGATTTGTCCAAGATCACACATTAATGGGTGATTTGAACCTTTGTGCTTTGACTCTAAAGCCAGTGGTCTTTCCTGCTTCTCAAAACAAGATTGGGGATTGGAAATTCCTCTGAGAGTTATAAGGATGCTTGGGGAAGCCTGGCGATGGGGATCCCTTCCAAGCAGCTTCATGCTGGGAATGGGATGGCTATACAAGAATGCCCCCCTGTCCTAAAGGTTTGTTTGGCTGTTCTACCAGCTTCTTTTGGCATGTCGGCTCAGCAGGCACAAAGGGGCCACAAGGGACTGCAGGCTATAGCTTCCCAACCCTCATGCCCCATAGCTCAGGCAAGGGGTCTCATCTCCAGGCATTAATATGCACTCCACCATTCCCCAATCTCCAGCAAAGACTCCCAGCACAGAGCTTCTTCCAAGATTGTGACCCCTATCATCTCAGACCCTGGAGGGTGAGGTTAGAGCCATCTTTGGGGTTCTGTTTCTCCAAAGGTGGGTCCTACACTGCTGACTGGAGCCCATGACCTGTCTGCCTGACAATGATCAGCAGCTGGATTCCAGGGATTCCATTGACCATAACCACCCCCCTTTCTCTTCATCCTTATCAAAAAAGCATCGTTGCCGACCTATGAACTTTGAGTTGTTTCCCTGGAACATATTGACTGGGGGTCAGGGTGGCAAAAAGATAGGGGAGGAAGGGACACCTCATACATAGGGAGGAAAGAGGAAGGGAAGGGGGAAGGGTGGTAGGGAGAAGACCCTGCTCAGCCTAGGTTTTGAGGCAAGCCCCTTTCCATGCACGAGCATGCATGGTAACCCATGTCTGGACACCCCCCCCACACACACACCCCTGAACTCATATGAACACTGCAGGTAGGGACCCCCCTACCTGTGGGAAAGTCTTTCCCTACTAGCCTGGCCTTCCTAGGGTCATCCTTATCTCCCCCTGGCCTTGGGATTCAGATGGAGACACTTCTTTTTCCCCTTCACCCCTAGCCATTTCCAAATGGTGTGTGAGTGAGGGTGGGGTGGGGGAGTAGGAGTAGAGAAAGGCAGACAAAGCACTGCTAACCCATTCCATCTCCCTAAGAACTGAGGGCATTCTCAGTCTCCTTCCTGAATTGGGTGATGGAAGCCAGGAACTCCAGTCATGGAGCGTCAGGGGAAGAAAAAACTCTTAGAAGCTGCTTCCCCATTATCCCCTAATGACTCTGGACCTGGGCTCCCCAGCCTGACCTCTGCCACTCAAGAAGGCACCTAGTGCCTCTTCTTTGCCTTATAGCCTTAGGGGAGGTGGGATTGAGCGGGGGGGGGGGGGGTGTTTACCACCTCATGAGACACCCAGAGAATGGCCTCATAGAAAGGAGATGAAGTGGCCTTTTCTGTTCTCAAGGGCATCCTCCAGGGTCAGGCCCTGCCCAGTCCTTGCTGGCTTCCAGCTCCCCAGGGTTTCCCTTTCCTTGGTGTCTTTGCAGGGCAGTCTTCTGACCCTAATCATAACCCTGGGCAGTCAATTCAGTGGGGCAGCCACAGACACACACACACACACACACACACACACTCTACTGTCAATCTCCCCCTTCCCCCCTTCCCCACCCACTCCCTTCTCATGCCCTAGAGACTTACAGAATACAGAACATCCAAGGTGGGAAGGACATCGACAACCATCTCATCCAGTTCCCTGGGAGAGGGGAAGTGACTTACCAAGGCCATAGTGTGGCAGAGCTCGGAGGCAAGGCCAGGTCTTCTTGCTCCAAGACCAAACCCCTTTACAGCCCAGATGGAGGTGGGAGCCAGGCTCTGGCGACTCCTGACCCCTCCCTACTGGGTGTTGCCCCATGACCCCAGGAGGGCAGCCTCCAACAAGCCCTGTCCCACCCCACATAGGGGAATGTCGACAGCCGCTCCCACCTGCTAGTAGGCATGGGACGTGAGAGAAGACAGAAGGGGGGAGGACACCCTAGTTCTATTGCTTATTTACAGCATCATGGCCTGGGGAGGGGGTGGTTAAGAGGATACTGGTGTAACCTGACCAGGTCTCCCTCCCCCCTCTGTCCTGCCTTAGACATCTGGGAATCCTACAGCCTTGGATGGGAGTCAGAGCCAGGCCAGTATTCCGTCAGACTTTCATCTCTCCATCCCCTCTCCCAATCCCAGCCCTGTGAGGGAGGAATTCAAATGATGACAGATAGAGGGGAGCTGAGGAAGGGGGATCTAGTGCCAGCCACCCTGTGGTGCTCCCTGACACACCCCAGGCTCCTTGGTACTCTGGGCAGGAGGCTGGACGATGTCACAGCCCAGTCTGTAGGACAGATGGGCACGGCCCTGTGATCAGGTACCTAGCTTTGCAGTCCTGAGTGAAGAAAGGGGAAAAACCCAGCCCCAAGGTCCATGAGAAATACAGCTGTCTCAGCAGAAATGCTGCATCCCCAGCCTCAGCCCCAACAACACCGACTGAAGCAAGGCCCTACCCCTCCAGGATATCTACCCCCCCTTCACCTCCTTCCCCCATGGCAGGCTCAGGCAGGCAAGTGGTGCCACACAGGGTGGGGGCGAGGGGGTTTATTCCAGTCGATGCTTCCAAAGGAACTTCACAATAAATTACATCATTAAATAAACTTCTGCCCGGATCAGGGCCTTCTGCCCTCTCCTCCCCCCTTCCCTCAATCCACATGTTCTTCCGGAGCCCCATGGGCCGGGACACGAAGCAGTTCTGTCCCCTCTATTTTGCTCCCATGGGGTGCAGAGACCACTGGGGACTGGGGAGTGGCGGGGAGTCTCCACTCCTCTCTCCTCAGCAACCCCCCCCCCTCCTTCCAGGCCTCTGGCTCTGCCGACCTTGACAGCTGGGTGGCCACTCCAGCTGTCCCAGAAGGCAGGCAGCATGTGTGCCTGTGTCCCTGCTGGAGGGGGTGGGGCTGGAGGCAGGCTTGAAAGGGTGTGGGAGGGGAGGGGAGACCGAAAAGCCCCCTCTCCCCTGACCCTAGAGGTGCGTGGGGTTCTCCAGATACGGGTCTGCCTTGGTCATGTGCAGGACCACGGCAGGGGCCTTGTAGTGGCAGTGGGCCCCGCGGCCGCAGCCTGCCGGACCCCCACACCCCTTGCCTCTAGCCCGGCCACCCCCTGCCAGTTTCCGATGGCAGAGGCTCTGCCAAGTCTGGAAGGTCTTGGAACTCCAGACCCAGACGCCACTGGTGATGCCCACCACAAGAGACATGAAGATTTTCAGCATGAAGACAGCCACAGTGGGGACGGAGCCGCCACGAAGGGAGCAGTCCCGCCGCCCCCCAGGGATGGCGGCAGCAGCACACGGCTGCTCGGCGGCCCGCAGGCGCCAGTAGCTCATGTTCAGCCTCTCGTAGACGTAGCAGACGATGACGCAGGTGGCGGGCACCGTGTAGAGGATGGAGAAGACGCCGATCTTCACCATCAGCTTCTCCAGCTTTTCCGTGTTGGTGCCCCCAGTCTTCATGATCTTCCGGATGTGGAAGAGGGCCACGAAGCCTGTGAGCAGGAAGCTGGTCCCCAGCACCAGGTAGCAGGAGAGGGGTACCAGCACAAAGCCCGTGAGGGCGCTGGCATCCGTGCTGCCCACGTAGCAGAGCCCCGTCAGCTCATCCCCGGCCACCTTGCGCAGGGTGAGGATGACGATCGTCTTGAGGGCGGGCAGTCCCCAGGCTGCCATGTGGAAGTAGCCTCCGTGGGCCTCTATGGCCTCATGGCCCCACTTCTTCCCGGCTGCCAGGAACCAGGTGAGAGTGAGCACGACCCACCAGAGTGAGCTGGCCATGCCAAAGTAATAGAGCAAGAGGAAGACGAGCGTGCAGCCCGTGTTCTCCAGGCCCTCCTGGATCACGTAGAGGGCCCCGGCCTCCTGGTCGCAGGCCACGCTCTGCGCACCGGCCACAGCGCGGATGAGGAAGGCCAGCGAGTAGACGTTGTAGCACATAGAGAGGAAGATGATGGGCCGCTCCGGGTACTGGAAGCGGTGGGGGTCCAGCAGGAAGGTGAGCACAGTGAAGGCCGTGGAGAAGAAGCAGAGCGCCGACCACACTGCCATCCACACGAGGGCAAAGTCCTTGTCACGTCGGGACCAGAAGACCTCGACCCCGGGAGCGCAGCGGGGAGCACACGCGCGGCTCTTCTCCACGTACTGGAACTTGTCGGGGTTCTCGCAGGGGGGGCCGGGGCCAGGGCCTGGCACTGGGCGTGGGGGGCGCGGCGCCACGGGCAGCATGCCCAGGCCCTGGTGGCCGGTGTGGCCGCCTGTGGCGGCGCCCCCCGGGACGGCAGGCGCGGGGCCGGCTGTGGCATTCTCGGGCGCCTCCATGCAGAGAGCGTGGGGGTCGTTGGGCGTGGGCAGGCGCGCGCAGTCCAGGGCATCGGGCCACGGGAAGCTGAACTGCTCCATGACGGGCGCGCAGCGGCGGCGGGCCTGCTCGCACATGGGCCGGCACGCGGGGATGGGCGTCGACACCTGGTCAGTGCACATGGGCGCGTACAGCGAGCACAGGAAGAATCGCAGGTGAGCGTGGCAGCCGTACTCCACGAGCGGCGCGAACTCGTGCAGCTTGGCCGCGGCCTCGGCCTGCGTCTCGTGGCCCAGCAGGTTGGGCATGCGAGTCAGGTTGTAGCCGATGCCGCGGCACATGGGGATGGCCACGGCCTGGCAGCGCGCCCAGCCCCGGCCCCGCTCGCGCTCCGCCTCGTCCGGCCCCAGCTCCAGCGCTGCC
Source organism: Phascolarctos cinereus (assembly GCF_003287225.1). Taxonomy (NCBI): domain Eukaryota; kingdom Metazoa; phylum Chordata; class Mammalia; order Diprotodontia; family Phascolarctidae; genus Phascolarctos; species Phascolarctos cinereus. The sequence goes on along the minus strand of NW_027555958.1, from coordinate 20,265,685 downwards.
GCCGCCGCGCCGGCCACCAGCAGCGGCCACAGCAGCGCGGCCCGCGCCGGCCCGGGGGCCATGCCGGGGGGCGTCCCAGGGAGGACGCCGCGGAGGGGGCGCGGGACGCGCGCGGCTCACTGCGCCCCCGGGGCGCCGCGCGCGGGGCCACCCATGGCTCTGCCGCCGCCGCCCGGACAGCCCCGGCCGGGCCCCGGCCGGTCCGGGTCTGCGTCTAGCTGCGAGTCTGCGTCTGGCTCCGGGTCTGGGTCTGGGTCTGCGTCTGCCCGCACCCGAGCCGCCGCGCCCGGAGCTGCCCGAGCCTGGAGCCGGAGTCGGAGCCGAAGCAGCCGCCACCACCGCCCGAGTCGGGGAGCCTGGAGCCGCCCGAGCCCCCTCCGGGCCGGCGCTACCACCTCGGGGGCGGGGCCCGGGCCCGGGGGCCGGTCCAAGGCGGGGCCCGGGGGCAGGACACGCCCCCGGCTGGGGGCTTAAAGGAGCCGCGCGCGTTCAGCGCAGACTCGGCTCGGGCACCGCCTGGTGGAGGACTGAGGCTCGCACCTGGAAAGGCGGGGAGGTGGGGGTGCGGCTTGAGGGAGGAGGACTAGGGGTGTGTCTGTCTATGAGACTGCGTGTCCATCTGGGTCTCCTTCTATCTCTGAGTCTGTCTGTCCGTCTGTGTCTCCTTCTGTCTCTGAGTCAGCCTGTCTGTGTCTCCCTTTGTCTCTATGTCTCTCTGTCTCTGAGTCTATCTGTCCGTCTGTGTCTCCCTCTATGAGTCTGTCTGTCCATCTGTGTCTCCCTCTGTCTCTCTGTCTCTATGTCTCTCCGTCTCTGAGTCCATCTGTCCATCTGTGTCTCCTGTCTCTGAGTTTGCCTGTCTCTCTGTGTCTCCCTCTGTCTCTGTCTCTCTGTGTCTGAGTCTGTCTGGCCATCTGTGTCTCCCTCTGTCTCTGAGTCTGTTTATCTGTGTCTCCCTCTGTCTCTGAGTCTGTCTGTCCATCTGTGGCTCCCTCTGTCTCTATCTCTCTGTCTCTGAGTCTGTCTGTCCATCTGTGTCTCCCTCTGTCTCTGAGTTTGTCTGTCCATCTGTGTCTCCCTCTGTCTCTGCGTCTGTCTGTCCATCTGTGGCTCCCTCTGTCTCTGCATCTGTCTGTCCATCTGTGTCTCCCTCTGTCTCTGTCTCTGTGTCTGCCTATTTGTCTGGAGATATGTGTGTGTCTTCTTTTCCCTATTTCATTCAATCATAGTTCTAGACCTGGAAAGATCTCAGAGGCTATCTTCTCATTTTACAGAGGAGGAAACTGAGGCCTAGGGAAATTAAGTGGGCAGCTACGTTTCTTAGTGGATAGAGTGCTGGACCAGGAGTCTGGAAGACCTGACTTCAAATCCTATTTCAAGACACTTAATGAACTGGTGATCCTGGGCACGTCAGTTACTTTCTTTATGTCTCGGTTTCATCATCTGCAAAATGGGGATGGTCATAGCACCTAATTTCCCTGGAATTTGGATTGTTGCAAGAATCCAGTGAAGTAATATTTGCAAAGTGACTTACGGACCTTACAATTGGCTATTATTAGATGGTTACATGAGGATCCTTTTGGAAGATTCTGGTTCTGGAACTTGGAGGGACTTCAAAGGTTGTTTAATCCACCCCCTCATTGTACAGAACATTGAGGTCCTCTCTTGCACTTCCACTCAGAACCCAGTGGTTTTTTCTACCATACCACAGTGTATTTGTAAAGAATCACTGATTCAGAGCTGCCACAGACCTCAGGGGCCATTTAATCCAATACCTCTCATTGCAGAGGAGGAAACTGAGATCAGAGGGTGTGATCACCAGGAGTGCCAGCCTTGCAGGGAGCGGGCAGGAGAAAAGAAAAGAATGGAGGAATGAGGGGCCTGGGGTCCACCAGAGTGGCAAAGGACAGCTCGGCATGAATGGCTCCATTTGGCTTTGGGAGGGGCCTACCTGAGGGCAGCCCCAGTCCTTTCTCCCTCCTCCCCTCCCCTCCTCTCTCCTCCCCTCCCCTCCCCACTTTTCCCCCCTTTCTTCCCCTCCTCTCCTTTTTCCTCCCCTCCCCTCTTTCCTCTCCTCCTCTTCCCAAGTCAGTTAACCTCTGTCTGCCTCAATCCACGGGAGAAGGAAATGGCAAACTGCTCCAGTATCTTTGCCAGGAAAACCCCACGGACAGTGCTGGCTTGCAGCGAATGCTCCACAGGGTCACAAACAGTTGGACATGACTGAACCACAGCAGTGAAGTTAGTCTCTGTACCTATTGTTATTTTGACTGCTCTTTTCCATCCCCAACTTGCTATCTCCCACCTCCACACCTTTGACCAGGCTGGGCCCCAGCCCTGGAATGCTCTTTCCTCCCTTTGGAATGTCTAGCTTCTTTCAAGAGCTGGTCTCCGGCCCCACAAAGTCTTCAGTGAGCCTTCCGGGTTGAGAGTGTTCCACTCTGCCTCGAGTTACTGTGTATCTATTTTGAATTTATTTAATTTCCTCATCTGCAAACACTAGTGAGTGGACCAGAGGTTTCTGAGGTCCCTTCTAAATGGAAAGCTGTGATCATGTAATCTGTATACATTTGGTCTGGGATCTGGGTCCCCACCTCCCAGTGTCTGAAGAGTGAGCCCTGGACCTGGAATCAGGAGTCCAAATCTGGCCTCAGGCACTTACTAGCTGTGTGACCCTGGACAAGTCACTTCACCACTGGTTGCCTCAGTTTCCTCATCTGTAAAATGGGGGCACCCATCTCCCAAGATTGTCTTTAGGATTAAATGAGTGTGTGTGAAAAAGAACTTTGGATAGGGCCTGGTGCATAGCTGGTGCTGCAGAGATGCTTGTTCCCTTCTCCTTCCCTTCCCTCAGCAGAATGTAACCTTCTGGAGGGCAGTTTGTATCCCCAGCACTTAGGCCAGCACCTGGCACACAGTAGGCAATTAATAAATGCTAGTTGACTGACGTGGTATTTAATAGATGTTTAGTAGATTGAATTGGGCTTTCTTCACTCTCCTCAGTCATGTTTTGAAAGCCTCTATCCCACTTCACCTTAGCTTGGCTAAGTCCAGGAGGCTCCTTCATCTCCTGAACTGGCCTTTTGGAGACATAGCTACGTGACTCCAGCAAGAAGGAAAGCATCTCTTAAGGAGCAGAGGAGTTGCCCTCTGCTTTAGGAAGGAAGGATCCAAGCATTTATTAAGCCCTTGCTGTGTGCCAGACACTTTACGAAGTGCTGGGGAAGGATGCGCTCTCATCCTTCGAGTACTGACACAAGTGTGTGCCAACATGGGCTATATGCAACACGCATCCATGGGCCGCTTTCCTGATGGGAGGATTATCAGGGGAAGAACTGTGACTCATTCAATAACCTGAGGGCTGCAAAAGGGGAAGGTGGGGATTTAGAAAAGTAGCATGAAACAATGGAAAAAGGGACCTACAAGAAGGCAGAGGGCTTGGGTTCAAATCATTCCCCTGTCATTACCTTTGTGATGTGGGGCAAATCTCTCTGGGCCTCAGTTTCCTCATTTGTAAACTTAGGGGGTTGGACTGTCAGGGGTTTGAATCCTAAGGTCCAGGAACTTGTTTTTGAAAAATATGTTAATAATTGCATTTTAATATAATTGATTTCCTTTGTATTTTATGAATTTAAAATTACTATTCTGAAAAAAATTATTATTCAGAGAAGGGGTCCTTAGGCTTCACCAGACTGTCAGTGGGGTGGGGTCCATGATACAGAAAAGGTTGAAGACTTTGTGGCCAAATGGGAAGACTCGGAAGTCTTTTCCATCTTTAAAAATCTCTGATTTTATCTTCATTTGGCAGAAAAGAACAATGAAGAATAGTCACGTGCCTAAAGTCCTAGTTTACCTCCCTGCCACCATATCATTAGTGACCCGTGGGAATCTGGGCCATAAGGACGCATCATCAATTTCCCATCTCCACCCTCCCGGTCCTTGTCTTGTCCAATTTCATCACTGCCCCCATCTTTAGCATTCACAAGCTCATGATCGCCATCTTGAGGCATAGCACTTAATGCTGGGACAAGAGTGATCCCTTCTGAGGCCAAGGACTTGGATTCAGATCTTGGCTTCATCAATTACTCTCTGTAACTGTGAGCAAGTCACCCCATTTCTCTACTCCTTACTTCCTAGGTTTTTCTATCTCATCCCCAGCAGCCTTGCCCTTCTCCCTACCTGTACCCCTCTTCCCCAGCCCATCCCAGTTCTCTTTTATATATTGTCTCCTCCCATTAGACTGTCGTCTCCTTGAGAGTAGAGACAATCTTTCTCATTTCTATTTATGTAATCAGCAATTAGTACAGTGCCTGGCATAAAGTAATCATTTAATAAATGTTTTATCTGTTTTTATCTCTGGGCCTCAGTTTCCTCTTCTGTAAAATGAAGTCTAGACTAGATGAGTTCTAAGCGACCTTCTGGATCCTGAATCTATGATTCTAGCATTTGCGTTCTCCACCCCCATCATATCTACCCTCACCTTCTCTATTTCTATCCTTATGACTCAGCCTCACCCTCATCACTACTCACCCCTGGATTTCCTTTTCTCCATCCTTCCCATCTCCACCTCCATCATCCTGATCCCTACCAATCCTCAAATTCACCTTACCCAACGCCAGGCCCATGACCCCCTTTCCATCTCTACCAGACCCAACTTGGCTTTCCTTGTTTCCATATCCCCATTCCTACCCTTCCCATACTTGCCTTCCCCATCCCTGTCCCTAACCATGTTTGCCACCCTCCACCCTTCCTATCTCCATCCATACCTTCCCCCATCCCCAACATTCCCATCCCTCCCCGCTCTCACAGCAGCCCCCAAGCCAGGATTCATCCCGCTTCTCATGAAGCACTCATCTGTGCTGACTGTTTTGTCAAGAGAATGTCTGTAGGCAGCCAGCCAGCCTCCAACCCTAGGAGAGACGCAGTGACTGACTGACGCATGAAAGGACACTCAGACACTAGGGTTTTGTTTTTAAAAGTGAGTTTGATCGATGACTTTTGTTTTTACAAAATCCTTTATGTACCTTCTCCATCTCCTCATCCCCAGCACCATCCATCCCTGGAACTGAACCTTTCCTAGCAACAAACATGAACAGTTAAGGAAAACAACTGACCGCATGGGCCAGCTCATTCACCATCTGGCCCCCGGAGCCCCTGGCCGCTGGGCTACTCAGCTCCTTTCTCCCTCGGCCCTTCTCTAAGTTCTCAATTACTCCAAGTCTGGCTTCCTGCTAGTAATCTTTTCATTATCATTGCTGTAGGCACTGACTCAGTGCTGACTTTGATACAGACAGACTCCCTCCCTCTCCACACACACACACACACACACACACACACACACACACACACACTTTCATACCAGAAGCCTCCAAATAGGTAGAGCAAAGGGAATTATTTGCTTTACAAAAGGTTATGTTGCTTTCTTAAAAGATTCGCCTAAAATACTCCCCATGTCCCAGTAAGATGTGATATAAGTTCAGAACATTGCTGATTTTCACACTACTTTCAGGGGAAAACCCTGTTGTTTTAGTCCTGGAGAGAAGCCTGTTTTCATGCCGTGGGAAGAAGAGCGTCGGGAAGACACTCTGTGGCTTTGGACAGATCTCCCCTCGCTGGGGCCTCGGGGTCATCATCTGTAACTGAGTGGCTTCTATGGTCCCTTCTCCCTCTGACCCTCTGTGATGGGGTGTTCTTAGCCTGGGGGCTGTGACCATGGTTTGGGTTTTAAAAAATATTTTAATAATTTTTTTCAATATTTCAATACATTAAAATCAATATAGAAACCAAGAAATCGAAACCAATGTAATTGGTTTCTTTTGCAAGCCTATGTCGCCTCTACATGTAAGAGCATTATTCAGCCAAAGGGTTTCTAGTTTCACCAGAAAGGATGGAGGACCCAACCCCCCATAATCCAGTGCCTGGCACCCAACAGGCATTTGTCGATGGATTGATTGAGCCCAGGAGGTTTCCTGAACAGGGAGTGGCTGAAGATGGTCTCTAGCAGACAGACCAAATGTCCAAGGTCCAAACCACAACTCCAATAGGGTCTCACCTGGCTGCAAACGCCATTGCTGAGATGTGTGGAGGGTCTGCTGGGTCCTTTTTCTGTGGGGCTAGAGCACAGCCAGCCCCCAACCCAGAGCCTGGGGCCTGTTGCCATGGCACTGAGCCCACTCCCAGGAAAGACAAGAGGAGGGAAGGGATCTGGGGGTGGGACGGCCCCTCACCCATGCAAATTCCAAGGCAGAGGAGAAAAGGCTCTCTGAGCTGGCTCCTCCTCTCCCTCCCGGCTTTGTTCCTCGTCCCCTCTCTTCACAAAAGGGGAACAATGCCCATGGCTCTCGCTGAAAGGGACACTATGGAGAGGGATGGAGAGAGAGGAGGCTGGAAAACAAGAAGGCTTCCCCTCACTCCACGCCCCTCAGCCCCACTTCCTAGGGAGCTGCCTTGCCAACCAGGCACAGGTGGAACCGAGCCCAAGAGTTAGGGATGATCGAGGAGGCTCACTTGCCCTCCCTCCTCCGCCCTGTGAACTCCCAGAAATGCCTGTCCCTCCCCCCTTGGAAGGGAGCGTTTGTGAAGGCTGCTGGACATGAGACCATGCTGAGGAGGCATGACTCATAGCATCACAGACTGGGAGCTGGAAGAGACCTTGAGAATGTCAGAGATGCACTCTCCTCGTGGGTGATTTATAGAAAGTAAATCTTTTGTGGTTCAGAAGCTTGGCTCTGCTAGGTCGGACTAAGGGTTCTTAACAGGTCTGCTAGACTGTTACGGCCCAAATCTGGAGCAGATATTATACTGCCTGTCCGGTTTGGGGCAGTCTCCTGTCCGGGGCCTCAGGCCCTTGGCTGTCCCATCTGCCATAGAACTGTACTGGAAAAGTGTTGGTGAACCTTCCAACCCCACTGAGGCTCATCCCACTGTGTCTACCTGAATTCATGTTAAACTTGCAAACAGAGAGAGAGAGAGAGAGAGAGAGGGAGGGAGAGAGGGGAGAGAGAGAGAGAGAGAGAGAGAGAGAGAGAGGAGAGAGAGAAGAGAGAGAGAGAGAGAGAGGAGAGAGAGAGAGAGAGAGAGAGAGAGGAGAGAGAGGAGGGAGAGAGAGAGAGAGAGAGAGAGAGAGAGAGAGAGAGAGAGAGAGAGAGAGAGAGAGAGAGGGAGGGAGAGAGAGAGAGGGAGGGAGAGAGAGAGAGAGAGGGAGAGAGAGAGAGAGAGAGGGAGGGAGAGGGAGTGTGATGGAAGGGCCTAAGATACCATCTAGTTCAGGGGTTCTTAACCTGAGGTACATGGACCCTCCACAGAAAGGACTCATGCATAGATTTCAGGGGGTACATGAACTTACTTCTTTAATATTTTGGTAACTCTTTCAGCATAAGTAGTTTCTTTTGTAAGCCTATGTATCTCACTGTGTGCATTTAAACACATGATGCTGAGAAGGGGGCAGTGGGCTTCACCAGCTGGCCTGACTGTTTCTGACACAAAAAAAAGTGAGGAACTCCTGATTTCTTGTCCAACTCCCTCATTTTACGGATGAGAAACTGCCTGATGCAGGATTTGAACTCGGATCCTTCTGACTCTCAGTACCTTCCTGTCTATGACCTCTGACCACACTCATTGTTTTGCTCCATCACGTTAGCTCTGGGGGCTGTGGATGTTGGAGAAGGGCTTTCTCAGGGCAGCTAGGTGGCACAGTGGATAGAGCACCAGCCCTGGATTCAGGAGGACCTGAGTTCAGATCCGGCCTCAGACACATAACACTTAGGAGCTGTGTGACCCTGGGCAAGTCACTTAACCCCCATGGCCCAACCAAAAACCAAAAAGAAATGAAAAAAAAGAAAAAAAAAGAAGGGCTTTCTCTGCCTGAGCTTATCAAGGGACGGCACCCTGAGGGCTTCACTCAGGACAGGTGGGAGGGTGACTGACCTGGAGTTCCCCCCAAGACCCTCACTGAGGATGCTCAGACTCCCCAGCTCTGAGTATGGGGCCCTGTACATATTAGGCACCAGCAAACATTTGCTGATGGATAATAGTAATTTGTAGTGAGAGGCAGCCTGTCAAAGTAGGGAAGGACCCACACTCAGGGTCAGGAAGGCCAGGGTTCAAGTCACCTCTGAGTTGCGCTGGCTGTGTGGCTCCTAGGCGACCCCACCCCTGCCCCCAGACAAATTGTACTAGGTAACCTTGGGAGGAGTTTTCACAACAGAAGTTACCCACACTGATGGAAATCTTCACAGGCTGCCTCACAGGACCATAGGCCCGGAGAGCTGGGGGTGACTTTGGAGACCACCAAGTCCAGCCCCCTCATTTTACTACTGCACAGGGGCCAAAGGGGTGTGCCCAAGACAGGAGTCGAACCCAAGTCCTCTGACTCCAAATTCTGGGCTCACACCTCTGGTACTGGAGCCAGGACCCTGGACTCTGTTGTTATTCAGTAGTTGTGCTGGACTCTTTGAGGTTTTCTTGGCAAAGCTACTAGAGCAGTTGGCCATTTCCTTCCCCAGCTCATTTGACAGATGAGGAAACTGAGGCAAATAGGGTGAAGTGACTTGCCAAGGGTCACACAGCTAGTAAGTGGCTGAGGCCAGATTTCAACTCGGGGATGAGTCTTCTTGACTCCCTGTGTACTATGGCACCCCCTAGCTGCACCCCGAGTCTCCTGACTCCAAGGCTAAGGCTTTCTGGTATCCCATGGTTCCCTTCCCAGTAGCTTTTTCTCCATGGAGAAGCCCCCGCCTGTTGTCCCAGATGGCCAATCCTGCTGATGTCAGAGCATGTGTGTCCCTCTTGCCCCTTTATGAGCAGTTAACGCTTCCCTTTTGGCCTCTCAGGCGCTAGGCTGGGGGTACCAGAGAGCTATAGAACAGCCTGGGTATGTGGGGAGATGTGTGCATGCGTGTGCGCATGCGTGTGTGTATGTGTGTATGTGCATGTGTGTATATGTGTGTATGTATATGCACGTGTGTGAATGTGTATGTGTGTACGTGTATGTGCATGTGTATGTGTGTGCAGTGCATGTGCGCACGCGTGTGTACGTATGTGCGTGTATGTACATATGTGTGGGGATGTGCGCATGTGCAGGTGTGTGCATGCATGTTTGTGTGTGTGTGTGTGTGTCTCCATCCCTACCTGGGAGGGCTTACTAGGGGAAGCACTGGGCTACATGGGAAAGAAAGGGCTCAGGGTCAAATCCCACCCCTTACTATCTCGGTGACCCTGGGCAAGGAGTCCCTTCACCTCTAGTCTCAGTTTCCTCCTCTGTAAAATGGTGCAGTTGGACCAGCTGGCATCTCATCCCTTCCAGCCCCAGTGTGTGACCCTGTGAATGTCTGGTGGCTGTTCTCATGGGGACAGTATCGGTGTGAAGACAGACTGGGGGGATGATTGGATGGATGAGGAGGAAAACCCTGGTTGGGCCAGCAGGACAAGCGGGAAGTAGAGGACCCTCCGGCCCCCCAGGGTCTAGGGTCCAGCCTGGCCCCTGCCCCGGGCCTCAGCAGGAGGAGGGAGCCTGTGGTTGGATGGGGGCCCCCTCCAGGGCCAGGCTGTCCGGCATCCCCAGCCAAGGGCTGGGGGGCCAAGGCTCCCGTTCCTCCTGAAAGCTGCTTTGTGGATGCTGGGCTAGGAGCTCCTGTTTCGTTGACTTTGGAACCTGCCTCTTATTTATCCAACTCAAAGGAAAATTCAGCAGTAGTGGAGGGAAAACAAAATAACTCAGCTGGCCACAAGGAGAGGGAGCCCTTGCCTGGCCCCAGTACCCCTGCCCCACCCCACCACACCCTACCCACAGGGAGGCCCCTGAAAACCAGGGGCGAAAGGCCGCCTCTCCCTCTGGTGATTCTCTGCTGGCAGAGATGGGAGCCGAGTGGGGACAGATGCGTGGATTCATCCACACTCTCCCACGGCCCTGCTTGAGGCGGATGAAAGGCATGTGCTGGCTGGCCACTGGGGGGGGAGCATCCTGTGGCTAGGGTGAAGGGTCGGTTTGTGACTGGGGTTAGAGGTCAGTCTGCAACTGGAATTAAAAGTAAGTCCTGGATAGCTTTAGTGGTCAATCTGTGACCAGAGTTAGAGGTCAGTCTATGCGCCAGATTAGAGGTCCGGCAATGGCCAGGTGAGAAGGCAGGAAGGAGGACCATCTCTTCCTAGGACACTCTGCAGGCTACTCAGAGACTGACCCGTTGACCTTGCCCTGATTAACATGGATCTTACTGAACTAAAGGACCTGGCCCCAGGTTCTTGGCTGGTCTGAGCCCTCACATGTGAGGCCTGCCCTCCCTCTCTCTTCCCCCAGCCCTGCTCCCATGGGGAGTCAAGTCTAGAGCAGAAGCCAAGGTAGGGCCGGAATTGAATTTCACTTTCAGATGTTGCCCTGTTACTCTTGGCTGCCCCAGGGCAGCCCCCTGCATTTGGGGTCTCATTTGCAGAGGCCAACAGGGCCCGAGGGGAGGGGAGGATTTCTTCCCTGCCTGGCTTCCCCTCCCCCAGCCTCAGGGCAGTCCTTGGTGAGGTCCTCCATCTTGGTCTCACATTGTCCTTCCCAGGCCAGGCCTTCCAAGGGGAGAAGGAAGAAGAGGGGGAGGACCCCTCCTGCCCAGCCTCTCCCTTCTGACTCCCATCCTCCAGCTCTGCCTGGGGAAATCTTTCTCTTCCTTCAAGGCCACCTTCTCAGGAAGCCCCCTTCAGTTCCCCTAGACTCTTCAGCCACCTTTGTTCTCAGGCCCCTCAGCCTTGTCTCAGACTTGTTGGGGTGGATTAGTCTTTCCTCAGCCACTCCCTTCGAAACTGCTTGACTCTAGGCAAGTCAAAGACTTAACAATCATGTTGGGAAGCAGAGTGGTTATCGTCATGGAGTCAGGAAGACCAGAGTTTGAATGCTGCCTTAGACACTTGATAACTGTGGCTCTCTGGGCAAGTCACCTCACCTCTGTCTGTATCAGTTTGCTCATCTGTAAAATGGGGATAATAACGGTACCACTTCCCAGGGGTGTTGTGAGGATCCAGTGATGTAACACAGGTAAAATGTGCAAACCTTAAAGTACTTTATAAATTTTTCTTCTTCTTCTTCTTCTTCTTCTTCTTCTTCTTCTTCTTCTTCTTCTTCTTCTTCTTCTTCTTCTTCTTCTTCTTCTCCTTCTCCTCCTCCTCCTCTCCTCCTCCTCCTCCTCTCCTCCTCCTCCTCCTTCTCCTTCTCCTTCCTCCTCCTCCTTCCTCCTCCTCCTCCCTCCTTCTCCTCCTCCTCCCTCCTCCTCCTCCTTCCTTCTTCTCCTCCTGCTTCTCCTCCTCCCCCTCCTTCCTCCTCCTCCCCCTCCTTCCTCCTCCAGGCTCCTTGAAGTCAGGGTCTGCGTGTGTCACTCCCAATACCCTGTCCCCACCTGGTCACTTGCTCAAGGGAATCATCATACCTGGACACACTCCTTTGTCTGTCACCTTTCAGAGTCTTCTTCCCATTCCAGAGAACAACCATGTATTCAGAGTCTACAATGTGCAAGTATGCAGAGCTCTGTGCAAGGCACTGAAGGTATAAAGTAAGAATGAAAAACAGACCCTGGTCTCAAGGAGCTTACATTCTACTGGAGGGAACACATCACATAAAGCGTATGTGTGTGGAAATCTGAGAAGGGAAAGAGCACGAACATCTTAGAATATCGGGAAGGCTTCCTGCAGGAAGTGGTCCAGGAGCTAAGCCTTGAAGGAAGCTGGGATTATAAATGAAAGGAGGGCATTTCAGGCATGAGGAGGGGCAGCTAGATGCTAAAATGTGGAGGTAGAAGATGGAAGGCCAAATTCTGGGAACAAGTTGGCCAAAGCCCTCTGATGTTCAGCTTAGGTGGGCATCTTCAATGAAGTCTTTTCTCATCTCCCCTCCCACCCCCCGGTTGGAAATGTTCTCTCCCAGCCCACATTTGCTTAGAATGGACTCCTTGTTGAGTCATTCCTTTCCTCTCACCATGGCCTACCTAGTAGATCTGGGGGCATTCTGGTGTAATGTAAGCTCTTCCCCAGAGGAAGATACCAAACTATGTTTGACTTGGTAGGTGAGTCTTCAAGAGATCCAAAAAGGCTAGGGTATTTGTCCATCTGCTAAGTGACTTACACAACCAGTAGGCAGCAGGGCAGGATTTGAACACAAGTCTGCCTATCTCCAAACCCAGTGCTGTAACTAGGCTTTCACACTTTCAAATACTTCTTCAGTATTTACACAACCTGTGACTTCATGGGTGTCTTCCCAAAGATGCAGAGCATAACTTCTCTATGACTTAATAGGAGGTTTTCAAGAACTCTGTAGCCAAAAAAATCCACCCCTCTGAAACTAATTTCCAAAGACAGAGGTTTATTATCTGATGACCAATTAACCAATCTGGACTCAAAGCTCATCCAGCCTGGTAGGACCTCAGTTGTAGAGTCCAGGGTTGGCTTGATAACGTTAGCAGGAAGTCTGCCTAGCATCCAGTAGGCACTTAATCAATGTTGGAGCACCAATCTTTGCGCTCCCAGCCCTTGGCACCTTCCACTTCATAATGATTTGTTTAATGGATGACTCACTCTATCAATCAATCAATTAATCAGAAAGTATTTATTAAGCCCCTACTATGTGTAAGTCACTCTGTAAGGTGCTGGGGATATAGACAGAAACTAAACAATCCTTGCCTTCAAGGACGTTTTATTAAATGCGTGAGAAAACAATCAATCTATTGTCAGTCAATGAGCATTTATTAAGTGCCTACCATGTGCCAGCCAGTGTGCTAGGCACTGAGGACAAAAAGGCAAAAGTGGAACGTTCTTGCCCTCAAAGGGCTTACATTCTGTCAGAGAAGATAACACATAAATATGTAAATATTTGAAATACAGGGTTAGGAATAGGGATTGCAGCTGAGATTTCGCTGGGGTGGGGAGCTCTCCGTTGAGGAAATTCCATTAACCAAAGCAAGCTGGCTCCTTCTCTTTAAGGTATAGCTTTGGAGAGTTGCCTGAACTCTGGGGTGATCTGTCCAGTGTGTGTGAGAGGCAAGGCTCGAGTTTCCTGTTTCAGAGGCTGGTCCCCTCCCCACTATGCCCCCCTTGTGTATGTGCACAAAATACACACCAGGTCGATTAGAAGGGGGAAGCCCTAGCCCCCACTGGAGGGGGGAAGGTTGCCCTCCTATACAAGGTGGTGTCTGAGCTGTCATGAGGAGCCCCAGGGATTCTAGGAGGCAGTGGTGAAAGGAGAATGAGGGATGGCAGAAGTGTGGTTACAGGGATCTAGGAAAGCCACTGTCCCCTCATCATGGCTCCAGTTTCCTCTCCTGCGTGCTCTTTCTATAGTGCTTGGGGAGAGAAGGAAGACACCGTATGAGGCTTGGGGTCCATACTGTCTGTGGGCCACTGGGGTCCAGCCTCCAGTGACAGTGATGAACAACCCAGTGGCATCCTCATGAAACTCAGGCACCCAGACCAGCCCTGGGCAGAGCCTTCCACATGCTTCTAATCCGTGACCCACTGGGTCCATTCTATCTGCACTTGTTAGAGGGTCTGTAAATTCTGTTGTGCCTGAGTGACTTCTCCTGGGTAGAAACAGGACTGGCTGATTCCCAGGGCTGGGGACTGGCCCAAGGGCAATTCATTCTTGGCTGAAATCCATCCAGTGCAGTATTGATTTCTGACCAGGGCTAAGTAAAGAATGACTATTGCTGCCTCTCTCTGGAAAAGACAGTTCTGTGAGTGAAACCAAAGACCACACATCATGCTACTGCCTCAGACTGGGCTTGCAGAAAGGAGTTTATAGCATCTCTCCCATTTCTAAAGTCCATGATTCCATGTTTCCATGTGGAACAGAAGCAGGCCCAGGAAAGAATCCTGAAATATTTCAATAGACACTTCCCTCAGATCCACAATCATCCACTTATCGCTACTCATTGGGTCTGGTCAGACAATGAGTTCTCACATCCCTGAACCATATTAGTATCCAAGTCACATCTCTTCATTTTGTCTACTAGCATGAGAGACTTGGTTAAATGCCTTGCTGGAATCAAGATATACTCTATCCACGGCATTTCCCTAATCTGCTCCTCAAAATGGAGTCGAAAGAGGCAATGAGCTCAGTCTGGCATGATTTATTCTCAATGAACCCTGGGTGGTCCCAGTGCTTACCCATTTTCTTGCTAAGTGCTTCCAAACTCTCCCTTGAATATTAGGAATCAATGTCAGTTTCCCCGGCTTATCATCTGAATTATACAAACTTCCCCTTACTGAAATTGGGATATTTGACCACTTTCAGTTCTGTATCTCTTCTGACACTACCTATATAGGTAAGTCATTTAATATCGCTTGACCTCAGGGTTGAAAACAATAATGATGATAACGATGATAGCCAGCTTCTGTAGGATGCTTTTGATAATATTTGCAAAGAGCACAAATATTATCTCCTTGGATCCTCACAATAACCCTGGGAGGTAGGTGCTATAATTCTCCCCATTTTTACAGATAAAGAAACTGAGGCATATGGAGGTCAGGTGATGTGCTCAGGGTTGCTCACATAGCTAGTAAATGTCTAAGGCTGGGCCTGGACACAGCTCTAACCACTGTGCCACCTGCCTGCTTTAAACATTCTCTAAGGTCCCTTTGAGTTCTGGAATCGTGATCCATTCCAACAATTGGCAGTGGGTTAGTGATTTCATCTGACTTTCAGTACTTTTGTGATGTCACCCATCCAGGCCTGTGGACTTTGATTCATTTAGAAGATCTAGGGGCTGTTATTAGCATCTCTTTTTTTTTTTGAGCTTGTCTTTATCTTTTAATTTCATTGATTGATTTTAAGAGGATTTTAATTCCATCTTTTAAAAAAAAATTCCATCTTAACCATTTCATTCTTTTCCCCTTAAGGATGATTTTCTTGGTAGGAAATGAAACTGAGTATTTGTGCCTTCTCCTCATCATCTGTTGCCAGCTCCCCAGGCATGTTGTCACCTTCCAGTTCCTCCTACTTCAGCCCCTCCCAAGGACGAGTAAACCCTGCCTTGCTCTGTCAGCGTTCTAAGGTCTGTAATCCAGGGCCCTTAAACCCCTCTTTCTGACCGCAAGCTCCAATTCTCCCATCTCTTATTCAACCTCATTTTTAAACCTCTCTCTCTTTTTTCTTTTTAAATGTTGTATGGATACTCCTTTCTGTTTTCCATCACTGTCATTCTCCAGTGACTATCCCACCCCCCAACAAAACCCTACCTTGTAACAAAGCAGTACAGGTAAAGAAAATGAATGAACATATTGGCTATGTCTGAAAAAGTACTTCTCCTGATGCATGAACATACTGCCACCCCTCTATCGAGAGTCAACACCAATCCTTGGAAATCATGATTGGGACACTTCAGAGTTCCGAAGTCTTTTGAAGTACATGTAATCATAGGTCTAGAGCTGAAAGGGTCCCCCAAGACCATCTTGTCTAACCTCCTCATTTTACAGATGAGGAAACTGAAACCTATTAAAGTTGTGACTTGCCCAGAGTCACAGAGACAATAAACATCAGAGGCAGAATTTGAACTCAGGTCCAGAGCCAATGCTCTTTCTACTGTATTATGCTGTCTCCCTAATCTTATTCTTCATCCTCACCACAAGTCTATCCTTCCCTGTTCTCCCAGTCCATCACCCTTGCTCTGTTCTCACTTTTTGCCCTTTGCAGTCTTGACCCTAGAGCAAACTAAACTCATGTCTACGCCATTAGATTTCCTGCCCCTTTCTCTGCCATTGGCACCTTGCTGAACCCAAACTCTGGGTAATCTTCATCATCCACCTTCCTCATGCCCATTCACATGCTGCTAGACACCATTAGAGGAGTCACACAGCTAAGCTCTCTGGCTTCATCACAAGTTTATGTTATCTAATCTCAACCGGGCTCTGGAGGACTGCAGTCTAGTGGGAAATGAAGAGATGGCTGGCCTGGGCAGTCTCCTTAAATGGAAGTTCTGGGAAGAATCATCCAATGGGAGGTAGGGGAGGGGACTACTTCTGAGTGACACTTCCAGGGTTGAAGTGAAAAAGATCACAAGATGAAGAGGCTGCTGGGGCATGATGGAGAAGTCTGATGGAGGAAGGGTGCAACCCAGTGAGAGATGACAAAATGGCGGGCCTGAGCAGGTCAAAACTCTTGTGCCAATCAAAGTGGGAATGGCCCATGGGTGGCTGCTGAACTTCCAGTCTGGGCAAGATAGGAAGACCTAGTCTTTAGGAAAAAAACAAAAAGACAACCTGGGGTCAAAATTTAAGCCCAAGTCCCAAGACTCCAAACTCAGCATTCTTCCTATTGCACCATTTGGTTTGGCTGGAGCCACTGCTGAAGACTGCACTTTCTAGCCATCTCAGCCTGGTGTCTTCCTCCATTAGAATGGGAGCTTCTTGAGGTCAGGCACTGTCTTTATGCTTATATTTGTACCTCTGATGTTCAGCACAGAGTAAATGCTTAATAAATGCTTTATCTACATCCCCTCCCTCCTCCTCCTTCCCCTTCCACCTTTTTCTCTCTCTGTCCTTGCCTCCCTCCCTCCCTCCTTTGCAGAAGCTGGGGACCCTGTTACACACGGCTGATAATGTGTTGGTCAGTCTTGTTACCCTGCTGATTTGTTTCCTGTCTTTTTTTAAATTTTATTTACAAAAGATGGTTTGTTGGGGAGTGATGGGAGCAGGGCTGTATTGATAAATAAAGGTTTTATGACTCCCAAAAGTATCAATAAAAATTCAATAAAGAAGAAAGGAGGAGCAGCTAGGTGGCACAGTGGATAGAGCTCTGGTTTTGGAGTCAGGAGGACCTGAGTTCAAATCTGGCCTCAGACACTTGACACTTACTAGCTGTGTGACCCTGGGCAAGTCACTCAACCCTAATTGCCTCAGCAGAAGATGGAGAAGGAGCCAAGATGGCAGAGTGAAAGCAGTGACTTGCTTGAGCTCTCCTCCAAACCCCTCCAAATACTCATAAAAAAATGGCTCTAAACAAATTCTGAAGCAGCAGGACCCACAAAAAGACAGAGTGGAACAAATTTCCAGCCCAAGACAACCTGGATGATTGATCAGAAAGGTGTATCGTGCGGGGCTGGGAGCAGCACAGCGCGGTGGTGCGCAGGCCGCAGCAAACCTGGAGCAGGCCTCAGAGGACTGAATCGCGGGCAGCTGTGGAGGTTTCCAGATTCCTCAATCCACCAATGCCAAAGACAACTTAGAAGGTCTGTGGGAAAAGTCTGTTTCTCTAGGTGCTGAGGAAGGAAGGCGGGGTTTCAGCTCCATTCCCCAAGACGTGCCTGGGGGGGCAGCTGCTTCCTGAGCTTCTGGCCCACAGACTGAGGGGGAATCCAGTGGCTGATCAGAGAGGGATGCAGGGATCTCTTTGCCAGTGCTGAGGCAGGAATCTCTTGCTTTGCCCGTGTGTGGATCTGGGTCACAGTTCTGGGCCGCAGTGCTGGGGTGAAAAGGAGCTATGGCGTGGTGGAGCTTGCAGGGCTGTGGAGAGGAACCCCTCCTCACAGTTACAGGACAGAAAGGAATACTTGTGGTCACAGGCCAGGAAAGGAGTAAACACCTCGCCCCTTATCATACCACCTTGGAAGAACTGAAAATTTACAGGTCCCTACAAGTATCTCTGAAAACAGCTACACAAACCCCTGAAGCTTGGGACAGTACATCTCCACATTGGAAGCAGACTCTTACCTTAACAAAGAGTTTAAAACTCAAGTAATTGGCTGGGATCATGAGCAAGCAGCGCAAAAAGAGTCAGACTATATTATCTTACTTTGGTGAAAAAGAAGATCAAAATATACAACCAGAAGAAGACAACAAAGTCAAAGCTCCTACATCCAAAGCCTCCAAGAAAAATATGAATCAGTCCCAGGCCTTGGAAGAGCTCAAAAGGGATTTTGAGAAGCAAGTAAGGGAAGTAGAGGAAAAACTGAGAGTGATGCAAGAAAATCATGAAAAACAAGTCAACAGCTTGCTAAAGGAGACCCAAAAAAATACTGAAGAAAATAACACCTTAAAAAATAGCCTAACCCAAATGGCAAAAGAGGTCCAAAAAGCCAATGAGGAGAAAAATGCCCTAAAAAGAAAAATTGGCCAAATGGAAAAGGAAGTCCAAAAGATTACTGAAGAAAATACTTCCTTAAAAATTAGAATAGAGCAATTGGAAGATAGTGACTTTATGAGAAATCAAGACACTGTAAAAAAAATCCAAAAGAATGAAAAATTAGAAAACAATGTGAAATATCTCATTGGAAAAACAACTGACCTGGAAAATAGATCCAGGAGAGAGAATTTAAAAATTATTGGACTATCTGAAAGCCATGATCAAAAAAAGAGCCTAGACATCATCTTTCAAGAAATTATCAAGGAAAACTGCCCTGATATATTAGAACCAGAGGGCAAAATAGAAATTGAAAGAATCCACAGATCTCCTCCTGAAAGAGATCCCCAAAGGAAAACTCCTAGGAATATTATAGCCAAATTCCAGAGTTCCCAGGTCAAGGAGAAAATATTACAAGCTGCCAGAAGGAAACAATTCAAGTACTGTGGAAACACAATCAGGATAACACAAGATTTAGCAGCTTCTACATTAAAGGACCGCAGGGCATGGAATATAATATTCCGAGGGCAAAGGAGATAGGATTACAACCAAGAATCACCTACCCAGCAAAACTGAGTATAATCCTTCAGGGGAAAAAATGGTCATTCAGTGAAATAGAGGACTTTCAAGCATTCTGATGAAAAGACCAGAGCTGAATAGAAAATTTGACTTTCAAATACAGGACTCAAGTGGAACATGAAGAGGTAAACAGGAAAGAGAAATCATAAGAGACTTATTAAGATTGAACTGTTTACATTCCTGCATGGAAAGATGATATTTATAACTCATGAGACCTTTGTCAGTATTAGGGTAGTTGAGGAAAAAAATTATATGTATGTATATGTAGATAGATAGATAGAGGGCACAGGGTGAGTTGAAGATTAAGGGGTCATATCTGGAGAATAAAATTAAGGGATGAGAGAGGATGATACTCGGAGAAGAAGAAAGGGAGAGGTAGAATGGGGTAAATTATCTCACAAAAAAAAACAGAAAAAAAAGTATCTTACAGTGGAGGGGAAACAGGGGAAGGTGAGAGGGAATGAGTGAATCTTATTCTCATAGGATTTGGCTTAAGGAGGGAATAACATACACATTCAATTGGGTATGGAAATCTGTCTTACCCTACAGGAAAATAGGGGGAAAGGGGACAAGAGAGCAGGGGGATGATAGAGAGGAGGGCAGATTGGGAAAGGGGTAATCAGAAGTAAATACTTCTGAGGAGGGACAGGGTCAAAAGAAAGAATAGAATAAATGGGAGGGCAGGATAGGATTAAGGGAAATAGAGTTAGTTTTTCACAACAAGTCTACTATGGACATGTTTTGCATAACTGCACATGTACAACCTATATTGAGTTGCTTGCCTTTTCAATGAGGGTGGGTGGGGAGGGAGGAAGAGAGAAAATTTGAAACCTAAAGTTTTAAAAACATATGTTTAAAAAAATGTTTTCACATGCTACTGGGAAATAAGAAATACAGGAAATGGGGTACAGAAGTCTATCCTGCCCTACAGGAAAATAGAAGGGGAAGGGGATAAGAGAAGGGGATAGAGATAGAAGAGAGGACAGAGTAGGGGAAGGGATATTCAGAATGCATGCCATCTTGGGGTGGGGGGGGAGATGGGGTGAAAATATGGAACTCAAAAACTTGTGGAAGTGAATGTTGAAAACTAAAATAAATAAATTTATATTAAGGAAAAAAAACAATAAAAAAGTTCATTTAATTTTTAACAAAAAAAAGAAAAAAAGAAAATTGGGACATTTGACCCTGTCCAGGCCTCAGAGTCTCCATGATTTTTCAAAGATCACCAATAACAGCTCAACAATCTCATAAATAGTCCCCTGAGGCATAGAATATCTAAGCTTGGTCATCTGAACCAAGTGATGGTGGTGGGATGCTCTCTTACTATCTGTCTCCTTGTGTATCTTGGGTTTTAACTTACCAGTTATCATTTCTATTCCATCCTTCCCAACACAAAGGTCCTTCTCCTTGGAAGAGGAAAAAAAGAGATGAATAAATATTAAGTAGTTCTATCTTCTTTTTCTCAGTCTTCCTTTTATTCTCAACTTAAACACTTAAAATAAAAAAAAAACACCAAATATCTGTATATACAAAGTAGAGCACAAAAGTAAGGTTGTACATGAAACTCTAAAACTGTATTCCACCGTGCTACTTCTTTTTTTTTTTTAAGACATGTAACAAATTCAATGTTTTACTTTCAAAACTATCCTGATTGTCTGTGCTTCCTTCTGGGTTCCATGCACTTTTAAAAAGTATTTCAATGGCCTTCCTCCTTTTTTCTTTTTTTGACAGGGGGGAGCGAGGAGGAGACATCATCATCACTTCCCTCTGTCTCTCCCCATGCCCACCTCCAAATTAAAAGTAGAAAAAACACCCTTATGACAAATATGTACAATGAAGAAAAACACATCCACCCAGTGGCCATGTCCAAAAAAATACACGTCTCCTTCCACCCTTGAGTCCATCCTCTCTTCTTCCATTATTTTTGTCCCATCTTCCTGCAAGGCCATCTCCAGTCATCCTGATTTACATCTGGCCACTAGACCCAGATGGCTCCAGAGGACAGAGTGAGGCTGGTGACTTTGCACAGCCCTGCCTCACTTAAATCCAATTCACTCACAAGTCGTGGCATCACCTTCCTGATGTCATGGTCCTCTTGGAGAACGAAGGACAAACAACCCATCTATCATAAACAATAGCACTGTCCTTCTGACCTGCCTCTTGCCCACAACATAGCTAGAAAAAGTCTTCTCTTGGTCTCTATCATCGATCACCAGCCTCCGCTCATTCTGGGCTTTAGTGCCCCTGATTGATTCTGACAGTAAGTGTCATTTCATCCTTTTATATTCGTTCATACTCTCGTTGGTCCTTGTGCCCACCTTCTGGATGAAGGAACACAGAGCAGTAAGTGGAACAATGGCCTTGGAGGCAGAAAGGCTGGAGCTCCAATTCCACCTCAGCGGGCAAGTCATCCCCCCTCTGTAAAGTTCCCTCATCGGCACAAAAAAATGAGGGCTGAGCTCAATGCCCTGTAAGGTCAGGTCCAGCAATCAGCCTGTGATCCTGAATGTGTGTGTGTGTGAAGTCTAAGTTAATTAATGAGTTCCCTATGCCTCCCCCTTTTCTTTAAAGGAATCATGTCCGTCTGTATCATTAGAATTTCAGTCTCTGAGGACAGGCGTGAAGCTGGGTGCCAGATGGCAAGAACACTCTCCTGACCACAGTGACGTCTTCCCTCTAAGTCAAAGGAGCATCTCACCCCTCCTGCTGTACCTTTGGCACTCTATCAGCAGAAGTAACGGCACCACAGTGTCTGGGACCTTCATAAGAGGAATCTGTGAGATGCTTCCAGCATTCCCTTCATAAGAGGGATCTGTGAGCTGCTGGAAGCGTCACCCTGACAGAGTACAGGAACTGCCCACCAACAGGGCAAACTGGCTTATCTTAGCCCAACAAGCCAACCTTGCCCCAATTTTTTCCCCTTTTTCCCCTCTTTTCCTCCTCCTCCTCCTCCTCCTCCTCTTCTTCTTCTTCTTTTTCTTCTTCTTCTTCTTCTTCTTCTTCTTCTTCTTCTTCTTCTTCTCCTCCTCCTCCTTCTTCTCCTCCTCCTCCTCCTTCTTCTTCTCCTCCTCCTCCTTCTTCTTCTCCTCCTCCTCCTTTTTTTAATGTAAATTTATTTTTAGTTTTCAACATTCACTTCCACAAGTTTTTGAGTTCCATATTTTCACCCCATCTCCCCCCTTCTCCCACCCCAAGATGGCATGCATTCTGAATATCCCTTCCCCTACTCTGTCCTCTCTTCTATCTCTATCCCCTTCTCTTATCCCCTTCCCCTTCTATTTTCCTGTAGGGCAGGATAGACTTCTGTACCCCATTTCCTGTATTTCTTATTTCCCAGTAGCATGTGAAAACATTTTTTTTAAACATATGTTTTTTAAACTTTAGGTTTCAAATTTTCTCTCTTCCTCCCTCCCCACCCACCCTCATTGAAAAGGCAAGCAACTCAATGTAAGTTGTACATGTGCAGTTATGCAAAACATGTCCATAGTAGACATGTTGTGAAAAACTAACTCTATTTCCCTTAATCTTATCCTGCCCTCCCATTTATTCTATTCTTTATTTTGACCCTGTCCCTCCTCAGAAACATTTACTTCTGATTAACCCCTTTCCCAATCTGCCTTCCTATCATCCCCCTGCTCTCTTGTCCCCTTTCCCCCCTATTTTCCTGTAGGGTAAGACAGATTTCCATACCCAATTAAATGTGTATGTTATTCCCTCCTTAAGCCAAATCCTATGAGAATAAGATTCACTCATTCTCTCTCACCTTCCCCTGTTTCCCCTCCACTGTAAGAGACTTTTTTTTCCTGTTTTTTTTTGTGAGATAATTTACCCCATTCTACCTCTCCCTTTCTTCTTCTCCGAGTATCATCCTCTCTCATCCCTTAATTTTATTCTCCAGATATGACCCCTTCATCTTCAACTCACCCTGTGCCCTCTATCTATCTATCTACATATACATACATATAATTTTTTTCCTCCAACTACCCTGATACTGACAAAGGTCTCATGAGTTACAAATATCATCTTTCCATGCAGGAATGTAAACAGCTCAATCTTAATAAGTCTCTTGTGATTTCTCTTTCCTGTTTACCTCTTCATGTTCCACGGGAGTCCTGTATTGGAAAGTCAAATTTTCTATTCAGCTCTGGTCTTTTCATCAAGAATGCTTGAAAGTCCTCTATTTCACTGAATGACCATTTTTTCCCCTGAAGGATTATACTCAGTGTTGCTGGGTAGGTGATTCTTGGTTGTGATCCTATCTCCTTTGCCCTCTGGAATATTATATTCCATGCCCTGCGGTCCTTTAATGTAGAAGCTGCTAAATCTTGTGTTACCCTGATTGTGTTTCCACAGTACTTGAAGTGTTTCCTTCTGGCAGCTTGTAATATTTTCTCCTTGACCTGGGAACTCTGGAATTTGGCTATAATATTCCTGGGAGTTTTCCTTTGGGGATCTCTTTCAGGAGGAGATCTGTGGATTCTTTCAATTTTTATTTTGCCCTCTGGTTCTAATATATCAGGGCGGTTTTCCTTGATAGTTTCTTGAAAGACAATGTCTAGGCTCTTTTTTTGATCATGGCTTTCGATAGTCCAATAATTTTTAAATTCTCTCCTGGATCTATTTTCCAGTCAGTTGTTTTTCCAATGAGATATTTCACATTGTTTTCTAATTTTTCATTCTTTTGGATTTATTTTACTGTGCTGTGATTTCTCATAAAGTCACTATCTTCCAATTGCTCTATTCTAATTTTTAAGGAAGTATTTTCTTCAGTAAGCTTTTGGACTTCCTTTTCCATTGGCCAATTTTGCTTTTTAGGGCATTTTTCTCCTCATTGGCTTTTTGGACCTCTTTTGCCATTTGGGTTAGGCTATTTTTTAAAGTGTTATTTTCTTCAGTATTTTTTTTTGGTCTCCTTTAGCAAGCTGTTGACTTGTTTTTCGTGATTTTCTTGCATCACTCTCAGTTTTTCCTCTACTTCCCTCACTTGCTTCTCAAGATCCCTTTTGAGCTCTTCCAAGGCCTGGGACTGATTCATATTTTTCTTGGAGGCTTTGGATGTAGGGGCTTTGACTTTGTTGTCTCCTTCTGGTTGTATATTTTGGTCTTCTTTTTCACCAAAGTAAGATAATATAGTCTGACTCTTTTTGCGCTGCTTGCTCATGATCCTGGGCCAATTACCTGAGTTTTAAACTCTTTGTGGAGGTAAGAATCTGCTTCCAATGTGGAGAGTGTACTGTCCCTTCAAGCTTCAGGGGTTTGTGTAGCTGTTTTCAGAGATACTTGTAGGGACCTGTAAATTTTCAGTTCTTCCAAGGTGGTATGATAAGGGGCGAGGTGTTTACTCCTTTCCTGGCCTGTGACCACAAGTACTCCTTTCTGTCCTGTAACTGTGAGGAGGGGTTCCTCTTCGCAGCCCTGCAAGCTCCACCACGCCATAGCTCCTTTTCACCCCAGCACTGCGGCCCAGAACTGTGACCCAGATCCACACACGGGCAAAGCAAGAGATTTCTGCCTCAGCACTGGCAAAGAGATCCCTGCAGTCCCTCTCTGATCAGCCACTGGATTCCCCCTCAGTCTGTGGGCCAGAAGCTCAGGAAGCAGCTGCCCCCCCAGTGCTACGTTCTTGGGGAATGGAGCTGAAACCCCGCCTTCCTTCCTCAGCACCTAGAGAAACAGACTTTTCCCACAGACCTTCTAAGTTGTCTTTGGCATTGGTGGATTGAGGAATCTGGAAACCTCCACAGCTGCCCGCGATTCAGTCCTCTGAGGCCTGCTCCAGGTTTGCTGCGGCCTGCGCACCCATGCCGCGCTGTGCTGCACTCCCAGCCCCGCACGATACACCTTTCTGATCAATCATCCAGGTTGTCTTGGGCTGGAAATTTGTTCCACTCTGTCTTTTTGTGGGTCCTGCTGCTTCAGAATTTGTTTAGAGCCATTTTTTAATGAGTATTTGGAGGGGTTTGGGGGAGAGCTCAAGCAAGTCACTGCTTTCACTTTGCCATCTTGGCTCCGCCCCCTGAAATGTCCCAATTTTCAAAAGAAAAAGGAGAGAAAGGATAGATTCTATAAAACTCTAAACCCAGTGAGCTTGACTTTGATTTATGGCAAAATGATGGAATGTCTTAGTCAAGGTATGGCCTGTGAGCATTGATAAAGGAAGAACTGTGTGGGCTTCATTAAGAAAAGGTCATGTCACATTAGTTTCATTTCCTTTTTTGGCAGGGATACTAGAGTAGGAGGGAGAGGGATGCCATAGGCACAACAAACCTGGATCTCGGTAAAGCACTTGATAGTGTCCAACATATTCTTCTTCTTTTTTTTTTTTTTGAGGCAATTGGGGTTAAGTGACTTGCCCAGGGTCACACAGCTAGTAAGTGTCTAGAGTCTGAGGCTGGATTTGAACTCAGGTCCTCCTGACTCCAGGGCCAGTGCTCTATTCATTACACCACCTAGCTTGCCCATGCCCCCTATACTATTCTTGTAGAAAAGATAGAACAGGGGCAGCTAGATGGCGCAGTGGATAGAGCTCTGGCCTTGAAATTAGGAGGATCTGAGTTCAAATCTGGTCTCAGACACACAACATGTACTAGCTGTGTGACCCTGGGCAAGTCACTTAATCCCAATTGCCTGGCAAAAAGCAAAAAATAAAAATAAAAAAAAGATAGAACAAAATTCATCTGGAGAAACAAAGGCACATTAATGCATTGTTGACGGAGCCATTCTGTGATGCAATAAGAACTATGGCTACACTGTGAATATCCTTTGACCACTGCTAGAACTGTATGTCAATGGTATCAAAGAAAGACTAAAAGTACCCACATATCTACAAATATTTATAGCAACTCCTTTGATAGTAGCAAAAAGCTGGAAAATAAGGGGGTACCCGTCAACATGGGAACAACTGAACAAATCATGGCATATGAATATATTGGGATATAACATTGTATTATAATATTATATTTTAATATTATACTCAATCAATATATTCTATGTTAATATAATATATAAACTAATATATTAATATTATACTCAATCAATATATTCTATGTTAATATAATATATAAATTAATATATTAATATTACATTCAATATTGGAAGACAAATGACAAAAGGGATGTTTTTTGAGAAACATGTGAAGATCTTTATGAACTGATACCAAATAAAGCAGAAGGAGGAGAACAATTCACATCACTAAGATAACCAACTTGACTTTAGGCTGTCCTGAAAGGTGCCTCACACAGCATTCTTAACAAAGAAGGGCACTACAGCTGGTCTCCCTGAGTCCTCTGCCCTAGTGGGGTCCCATCGGAACCACTGAGTCCAGCTCTGGGTACCACATTTCGGAAGGACACTGAGAAGCTGAAGTGTTTCCAGGGAAGAGTGCCCAGGAGAATGGAGACCTGGACATTGAAGGAACTGCGGATTCTTAGCCTAGAGAGAAGGCTTAGGCCAGGACATGATACTGGTCTTCATGTATTTGAAGACTTGTTTTGCTTGGCAATAGAAAGTGGAACAAGAAGCAATGAGTGGAAATTTCAGAGAGACAGATTTAGGCTGGATGCAGGGAAAAACTTCCCGGTAATTTGAGCTGTCCCAAAGTGAAATAGGCTGCCTTGGCAGGTGGTGGGCTGCTCCTTATTTGGGGCTGTGAAGTGAAGGTTGGGTGTCTATCTGTGGGTGATGTTATAGGGGTGGAGAGTTTGCATGCAGACACAGGTTAGGTTAGACAGCCTCTAAAGTTCTTTCCAGCTCAAAGACTCTGTGATTCTGTAACTAAAAGAGTTAGTCAGTGAAGCCCAGAGAAACAGAATCCAGGGGATCCTCACTTTACATGAAATATATGATCCTTTAAACGTTACTGTTTCTCAGATGGCCAAAAGATGCGAACAAGTAATATTCAGAAGAAATCAAAGCTCTCAATAGTCACATGAAAATAAAACTCCTCCAAATTTCTAACACTTAGAGAAATGCTGATTGAAACAACCCCAAGGTTCTACCTCACACCTATCAGATTGGCCTTCATGACAGAAAAGGAAAATGACAAATGCTGGAGGGGATGTGGAAAAGCAGGGACAATAAATCACTGTTGGTAGAATCTGGATAACAATTTGGAACCACACTTAAAGGACTATAAAATGGTGCATACCTTCTGAGTGGGTAGTATTACCACTACGCTATAGGTCTGTATGCCAAAGAGGTCTAAGAAAAAGGGAAAGGACCCAGAGGTACAAAAATATTTATAGCACCTCTTTTTGTAATGGAATTGAAAACTGAGGGGATACCCATCAATTTGGGAATGATTGAACAGATTGTGCTGTATGATTGTGATGGAATATTATAGTGCTATAAGAAATGACAAGCGGGATCATTTCAGAAAAACCTGGGAAAATTTATATGAACTGATGCAAAATGAAATGAGCAGAACCAGGAGAACACTGTACACCGTCATAGCAAATAGTAATAATGATCAACAGTGGAAGATTTGGCTACTATGATCAATACAACAATCTACCATGATTCCAAAGGACTCATGATGAAAAATGCTAACCACCTCTAGAGAGAGAGCGCATGAACTCTGAGTAGAGATTGAAGCATATTTTTTTTGTTTTATTTTTCTTACTGTTTAGTTGCCATGTGGCAATATGTTTTGTATGATTTCAAATGTATAATCAATATCATATTACTTTTTTTCTCAATGGGTGCAGGAGCAGCTGTAGGGAGGGAGAGAATTTGGAACTAAAAAAAACCCCAACAAATGTCAAAAAAAGTTATTCCTCTGTCAAGGATAGGGACTGGACCTGTGATTTCACTGGTATAGGGGATTCCCAGATGAGGAAACTCCTTCCATCAATTCAGGTAAGCACCTTCTTTGCAATTTTTATACTCTTAGAAAGTTGCCTAGAGCACTGAGACATTAAGTGACTTTCTCAAGGTCACACAGCTTGTGTGTTTCAAGAGGTAGAGGACTTGAACCCAGTTCCTTCTGGCTTAGAGGCCAGTTTGCTATCCACTTCATTATACTCTCTGTAAAATCTTGTCGAATCAAGTAGTATTTTAACTGTAAGGGAGGAAGTTCCGCACCCCCACCTCAATTAATTAGTATAAGGGAATTTTGAAGTTTTAAATGGGTAAACAAGATGGTGATACCCTGTTATTTCTTTATGAGATGTGAACCTCTTTAATTGGATCAAGAAGGAAATAGCTAATTGGCTAGCCAGACAAACTAACCATGCCTTTGGGGATTTTAAATAGCTAGAAGAATTTCAGCAGTCCAGAGAAGATGGGCCAAGTGATTTGTCCCAGGCCTCACAGGTAGTAGGTGACAGAGCAGGATTTGAACACAGGTCCTTTGAATCCAAATCCAGAATTCTTTCCACTGAGCCACAATGCCTCCGTGGTGGTGTCTGTTCATTGCCATTTGGTGAGAATGTTGTAGAAGAGAATTTCCATTCAGATGGTGGTTCAAAGTGAATGAATAAATGAATGAATGAATGAATGAATGAACAAATGAACCCCAAAGCACCTATTATTAAGTGCATATTATGGTCCAAGCAATGTACCAGGGACTGGGGATATGAATGTAAAAGCAAGGGAAGGTTATATTCTAATAGGGGGCAAGGGTTCTTGGCCTGTTTGTGTGTCATGGTCTGGTGAAGCCTATGGACCCCTTCTCAGAAGGAGGCATTTTTTGTTTTTTGTTTTTGGGGTTTTTTTGGAGGCAATCAGAGTTAAATGACTTGTCCAGTGTCACACAACCAGTAAATGTCTGAGGCTGGATTTGAACTCGGGTCCTCTCCACCCAGCTGCCCCAGAATAAGGTTTTTAAACGCATAAACTAAAGTACTCAGGATGACACAGGAAATGAATGATATTAAAATACTGTTATCAGAATATACGTTTTTTAAAAATCAAACATCCAAGTTCACAGACTCCAGGTGAAGACCTGCCTTGTGGGAGGAGGCAATCCCAGTGGGGGAGGGTGGCCAAGGAGGGGTATTTTGGTTTGAAGTCGCGGGGGAACGAATGAAGAGAGAGCCCTCCGCCTCAGGGCGTGATGGCAGACTTGATTGGCCCCTAGTGCTAAAGGGCTGGCTGGTGATCACCGGTGTGAGCCTGAAGCCCAGACAGTGACTGGCCCAGGGGACGCAAGTGGCAGGTGGCAGTGCTGGGATTGGAACCCCGGTCCTCACTGCCCGGCCGTGACTCTCCCCCCTTCCTTTGCCTTCTCTTCTCTCTAGACGAGGATGCCGGGCTCATCCGCTACTCCTACCTTGGGCCGGGGGAGGGGAGGTGCTGGAACCCAGGGAACAGACAGAAGGCCTTTCACCGCCTCCCTCCTCCACTCTCCTCCTCTGCCCAGGCTGGCTCTGATCCCTGGCAGCCCCTCGTCCTGGCCCCCTCCCCCACGTCCCCCCACCTCCAGCCCCGGCCCGGCCCGGCCCGGCCCACTTTCCCCTTCTCCCCGCGACGATCCCCTTGCACCGATTCCCCCTCGGTGGGGCTCCTGCAGGCAGGCCAGGGTGGAGGGAGGGCCAGGGCCAGGACTTACAATGCCGCTCCTTGTTCCCCGGCCCCGACCAGCAGCCTCATGGAATCAGCTCCATTTCCTGCCCAGGCTGCGGTCCTTTTCCAAAGTAAATAAACAAATACAGTCGAGTTGGGGCCCGGGGGTGGGAGTGTGGGTGTGGGTGTGTGTGGAGAGTGTGAGGGGGCTCTCTCCCCTTCAGCCTCCGAGGAACGGGGGTGGTGGGGAGACAGCTCTCCTCTCTGATGCCTGCCCCGTCCCCATCCTCATCCCCTCCCTCACGCCCGCTGCCAGGCTAAGTGATGGCCGTGGGGGTGAATCATGCCCGTGGGCTTGGGGCCCTGGACTTCTGGCCGGCTCCTAGCCTGGCAGGGCTCCCCTCCAAGGGCACTCTCCCCTGGGGTGGGGTGACGCCCTGTTTTGGGCAGGGTGGGTGAGGCCCTCCTTTGCCTTGGATCTGCCGACCAGAACCTCCTTCCCCCAGCCTCTAGGTCACGGACATCAGCCCAGCCTTCAGCTCCTGCTCCCAGCCCCTGCGGCATCAGTTTTGTGCTGAGCTTGTCAGTGGGCACTCCCTGGCTACCAGGGAGCAGGGACGAGGCCCCTGCCCCCAGAGGGCTGCCCTCCAGAGATGCTCACTCTGTCTGTAGTCCAGTATGAGGACAACTGCTACCCAGGGTGAGGAGGGGGCTCTTTGGCTCAGAGCCGTCTTGTCCGGCCTTCTTTGTGTCCAGAGGAGGACGCTGAGTCCCAGGCAGGCTCAGTGAGCTGCCTGAAGTCACAGAGTCTGGGCTCTCTGACCTCCAGTGGCCATGTGCCTCCCCATGGTACAAGCTGCCTCTTCCACGGCATTAGTGAGTTTGGAGAACTGGGCAGGGTTAATCTGGGAAGGCTTCTGGGAGGTGGCATTTCTTTTAAATTGTGACTTAAATTTAATTAAATCTAAGGGATATTTTACTAAATACCCACTATGGGGGAGCTAAGACACAGTCACTGCCCCTGCAGCTCACAGTCCAAAGGCACAGAGTCAGACACTTGGCAGATTAAGCAGATTAAAATGTCACTGGGAAATACTGAACAAAATGAATAAAAATATAAAAGGATGTAGATAATGTGGTTTTCTAAGTCAATATGCAGCCCACAGGGTTCCTTATGTGTGGTTGAGTTTGTCACCGCTGGTCTAAGGGACAGGGACTGGACCTGTGATTTTTTTGTTTTGTTTTTTAGGCAGTTGGGGTTAAGTGACTTGCCCAGGGTCACACAGCTAGTAAGTGTCAAGTGTTTGGTCTGAGACCGGATTTGAACTCAGGTCCTCCTGATTCCAGAGCCAGTGCTCTAGGTATTGCACCACCCAGCTACTCCTGGGCCTGTAATTCTGCTGACATTGGGAACTCCCAGATGAGGAAATTCCCTCCACCAAAGCATCTTCTCTGAAATGTGGGGTCTTAGAAAGTCCTGGAGCCCTAAGAGTTTAAATGACATATGCAGGGTCACACAGCTAGGGTGTGTCTGAAGCTGGACTTGAACCCAGGTCTTCCTGGTTCTAAGGCTTTCCATTACACCATGCCTGCCTTTCTAGTCTAAATTCAATTCAATTCTACAAGTATGTGGTAAGCCCACGATGCTAGGGCTAAAAGACAATGGAGGGGCAGTTAGGTGGTGCAGTGGATAGCGCAACGGCCTTGAAATCAGGAGGACCTGAGTTCAAATCCGGCCTCAGACCAAATGTGACACTTACTAGCTGTGTGACCCTGGGCAAGTCACTTAACCCCAATTGCCTAAAAAAAAATAAAAAATAAAAATAAAAGACAATGGAAAACAGTATTTACCCTCCATGGGCTTACATTTTAACTGGAAAGGAGACTGTGGCACCATGTTTTAGATCAGAGGTTCCCAAACTTATTCGGCCTACTGCCCTGTTTAAAAAAAAAATTACTCAGGACCCCTCTGGAAATCTACTTCCTTTAACCCTTTAATGGTTTTTTTAAAAATTTGCATCATTTCAAAATAATATAAATGTTTTTTAAAAAAAGACATCTTAAATTTAAGAATTTATTATGTTTGTGGTTTTTCCTGCATTGAAATTTTGGTGACACAATATTGCATCATGTAACCGTCTGTTATAAACAAATCATTACATGCACATATTCCTAATTTTTTTTTGGCTAGAGAATTGGGGTAAGTGACCTGTGTAGGGTCACACAGCTAGTAAGTGTCAAGTGTCAGAGGCCGGCTTTGAACTCAGATCCTTCTGATTCCAGGGTCAGTGCTCTATCTGCCCCATTCCTAATTTTTTTTTTAAAGGCACAGTGCCTGCCCTCATGGAGCTTCAAGTCTATTGGGGGTGGGGCGGGTACAACATGTTTACAATCCATAATTACATAGAGGATGTGCCTAGGCAGCTCTAGATGGGAAACAGTCCTGTATGAGGGGCCAAAGGGCCAGCCACCCATGAGCGGGCCTTCCTTTTGGCTCCGAATGTCACTTAACAGAGTATAAAATACCCTTGCCTGCGCCAGCTCTTTGACAGGCTGTGGGCTCACCTTGTCCTGGATACAATTGAGCCAGTCCCACCTTGATGAGGAAATTCAAGGTCTCTTATTGCTCAGTGACACTTCATTGCCAATGAAGTTCACACCTGAGCTATATATTCCCTTAGACTTGGCTTTTTAAGGGAGGGCTGGAAGATGATGGAACATATTTTCCTTCTCTCACAGCAGAGAGGTGAAGGATTATGGGTGTGGGATGTTGCATAGAGTGAAGTACACACTGATTTTGTCCAGCTATTTTCTTTGTTTTATGTGTATATATATGTACTATATATATGTATTAAATACATATATACGAATTACAAGATGAGGGAGTTGTTACTAGGAAATTACTGAAGCGTAAAAAAAGAGAGAGAAAATAAAAGTAAGAGCTGGAGTCAAGGAAAGAATAGCTCGCTGGATATGAGAGGCTAATTATGGAGAGTGGATGCAGGTCCTCAGGCAGCAGACATCCACCCTTATCCTCATTCCCACCCCAAAACTCACGGCTATCATAATAGCAACAGTCAGCTACGGAGCCAAAATGGTGAAGGAGATCTGGGACGACCAGGGGCCAGAGGCATGGAGTGTGGAGGAGGAACCTCAGACTGAGTTGTGTGGACTGTGCCCGTCTGGGTCGGGGGAGGGAGGAAGGAGCAATTCTTTGTAGGTCCTGACTTATTTTTCTTTCCAGGGCTATTATAAGCCTAAAAGATGGTCTATGTCCCTGTGGCAGGTGAAGATCCACTTGGGAGGGAAGAAGAGTTATGCTGTCACAACTGTTTATAGGCTCGTGTGTGTGTGTGTGTGTGTGTGTGTGTGTGTGTGTGCCCTTCGGCTTTTCTGTTGGGTGAAGTAAAGCCTACCCCTATATTCCAAGGGTTTTTACCTTGGGGTTGATGAATTTGTCTTTTAAAATATTTTCACAACTGCATTTCAACATAATTGGTTTCCTTTATAATTCCATGTATTTTATTTTATGCATACTTCTTAAGAACAGATCCACATACTTCACCAGACTTGCCAAAGTGGTACATGAATTCTATATCTCGTTAGCCTGAGTGTTTGAAGATCTTTTCACTTCTTTTTTTGAGACCTCGACAAAAGCAAATTGTGATTTTCCCAGGAGAAACCCTAGGTGGGGTCAAATGCTAAAGGCATTATTGAGTGGTATCTCAAGAGCAAACCCGGTTTGGGTGGAAGTCTGTGCTCTCAGAGATGTGAGACTTCTCCCCTCTGTGCATACTGGTGCCCAGTAATGCCTTCTCCACCTGTGAGATTCTTGTCCATCTCCTCCCCACTTCTTCAACACACTGGAAGGCAGAACCTGCTGGCCTACATTACATCTTGCACGTGGGTCATTGTTAGAATTATGCATATCTCCAATTATATTTGCACAGGTAGAGCTAGTACAGGGCAAAATGAGAGAGAACGAAGGAGAGGTGGGGGGGAGAGAACACTTAACTCCTAATCTCTCAGCCTGGTAGTCAAGACCCTCCGCTGTCTGGTTATGACACACTTTTTTTTTTGGCTTTATCTCCCACGTTCTCCTTCATGAAACCATCCTGGAACATACCGTGTGCGT
The DNA here is from genome assembly GCF_003287225.1 of Phascolarctos cinereus. Classification (NCBI taxonomy): domain Eukaryota; kingdom Metazoa; phylum Chordata; class Mammalia; order Diprotodontia; family Phascolarctidae; genus Phascolarctos; species Phascolarctos cinereus. The sequence continues at coordinate 20,232,386 of NW_027555958.1, read as the reverse complement.
TTCTATCTCTTTACCTCTGTCCCTGCCTTTCTCCAGCCTGTAATGCTCTCCCTAGGCCAATCACCACCTCCCTGAGCCTGGGTTTCCTCACTTGTAAAAAAGAATGAAGTTGTTCTGAATGGCTGCTGAAGCCCTTCCAAACACTGGATGTGTGACCCTCTGATCCCCCATGAGCCTGGTGGTTCTCTGAGGGCTGGGGGTTGTTTCTCTGTCCCCAACGGAGGGGGTGGGGATGTGACTCTGTGAATTAGCTGGATTCAGTCAGCAAGCCTGGGCCACCTCACAGGTCCTGAGCAGGCGGTATGAAGATCTAAGGGAAGCCTTGAGCTACCAAGGAGAGAAGGAGGCCCACGCTGACCTGTGATAATAGGAAGCATTGGCAGCCCTGTTATTCAGGAAGAGAACTAGCTGCAGAAGAGGGGTCCTTTTTCAACCCTGCTGCAGGAAGGAGCAGCAGTGTTGAGATGGCGTTTCCCACGATCTAAAGAATGACACCTTGTGCCAAACTCTGGGTGCCTGCCCTGAAGCCAGGGCAGCAGAAGGACCTGGGACCAGGACCTGCCTGGGGGCTCCCATTTTCAGAGCTCTCCTTCCCCCTACAGAGCCCCTATGGCCAAAACTGAGCTCTGATCCCTGGCTGTGAGCCCCAGTGTCTCCACTGAGATCTTGACCCTTCTCTGGGACACTGAGCTCCCACTTCTCAGAGCCCCTCTCCCCACTGCCCCTAGCAACGGGCTCCCATCTCTGCCATTAAGCCCTTCTGTTGCCAAAGCTGAGTTCCTCTCTACAATTCCTTTTGTTATACTAGCCATGAACCCCCTGTCTCAGACTAAGCCTCTATCCATAACGCTGATCCCTAACACTGAGGCTCTGTCTCTATCGTTAAGTCTCTAGCCACTATTTTTTTCCCCTTTTTTTTGCTAGGCAGTGAGGTTAAGGGATTTGCCCAGGGTCACACAGCTAGTAAGTGTTAAGTGTCTGAGGCCGAATTTGAACTCAGGTCCTCCTGACTCCAGGGCAGGTGCTCTAACTGGGCCACCTAGGTGCCAGCTGATTTCCCGATGGCACAAGCCAAGGAACATGATCTTTAAAAAGACTTCAAGAGGGAACCTGGTCCCAATGAGCTTGGAGACTTTGTTATGAGCCACCGGTTACATAGTCATAGATGAGTCTTGTCTTCCTCCTAGACTATGAGGTCCAGGAGCAAAGGGACTGTGTCTTATCTAAACTTTGTGTATCTCCCAGCACCTGGAGGAGTGTTGTCCATAGTAGGTGCTTAATAAATGCTTTTTCAAAAGTGATTTATTGAAGTGAATCTTAATAAAGTAGCATTTGAGATTGGTATGGTAGAGGAAAGTCCACTAGACTTGGGGTCAGGAGGACCTAGATTTACTACTGCTGCCTTTGTGACCTTGGGTTCCTCCCCTTCCCCTCTCAGGATCTCGGTTTCCTCATTTGTCAAAGTATGAAAGGGTTGGATCAGGAGACCCTCTCAGGGTTCATGACCTCATGATCTCTGCTGTGAGGCAATGGACCAGGGCTTAAGAATATTAAAGGTTTGCTGGAGAAGATATAATGGGAGTGAAAAGCAAAAGTCAGAGATGATTATGAAGGTGATGAAGAAGTCCAGTGTGCCTCCGACAAGTCTTCAGAGGGTGGGAGAGTTTCTGGAAAAAGGAGTCGTCCCTCGGCACCTGGAGGGAGTCCTTGAAGACTGCGTATCTCTAAAGGAAGTCTGTAGAGATGCCTGCCTGGTCTGGCTGAGCGTGGCGTGGTCAGAGCCGTGAGCTACACACCAGTGGTGTCAGGGCAGCAGACAGGGCTGGATTTCAAGCCATTTACTACCTGTGCGCCCCCGGGCTAGTCCGTGTCCCTTCTTTGGGCCTCAGTTTCTCCATGTATAAGGGTGGGAGTGGGAGTGGAGAAGAGAACCCCGTATGTCTCTTCAGCTCTGAATCTGGAGCGCTGTGTTCATGGCTCCGATGATGACACAGTTAAGTAGGTGGAGATTTCTCCTGAGCCTTCATTATCTCTACTCTTACTCACTTCACTATTTCCTGAATGCCTCCTGTGAGTCTGGCCCAGGGCTGGACACCACAGGAAATCTAAGTGGAATAAGAGCCGGTCTTTGCCCTCCAGAAGCAGACAGTCTAGTGAAGGCCGGGGTGGAGAAGGAGGGCGAACAGAGCTTCAATTCAGCACATTTTCCAGATGCCCCCAGCCAGGTTAGGGGGCCCAGCGTCGAGGGCTGGGAGTCCTGGGGATTCCACATTTCCGACTGAAGCCCTGGCGAGGATCAAGAACCCATTGCCCCTCGCTCAGTAGCAGCTGCCGCTTTCATCTCCAGCCGCCGGCTCGCATTCCTCATCCCCACCCTGCCTGTTTTCCTGGTGGCTTGTCTTCTCCAGCAGCCCTTCTCTCGTCCTTTGGGCGCGCATGCACACACACACACACACACACACACACACACACACACACACACACACACACACACACACACACACACACACCTCGGACCCACCGCTTCATAGCAAAACCCACACAATTCCTTTTTTCCTGCCTCATCAGGCCCCAAGAGTCTATGAGGATGTTCTTGACCCTGTTCAACCCCCTGCCTTCCAGCCCTGAAGAGTCCCTGAGATGGTAGAGCAAGGGAAAACATTGGGAAGGGCTCACGAAGATATTTCTGAGACCCCCCCTCCCCCCAGGCCACCATGTGTATTTCTATCCAGGCAAATGCACTGGATATATTTATAACACAGCCCTTGGGGGTGGGCTGGGGAGGTGGCAGGGAGCAGATAGGGCCTCACATAAATCACATTATTTCCTTGGCAGGGGTAAAAATAGCCTCGTGGCATCCTGCACCCGCTTATGTATGGAACAGCTTGACCTCGTACCTCCCTTCCCTCTCCCGATCCATTATGGCCGCTTCTCCCTCTCCCTCCCCTCCCACCAAAGACTCCCGGAGAATAGTTTCCATCTCACTCTCCCCACCCTGGGCAGCTTGACGTCTGCAGAGGGGATTGCTCACACTGCCCTGCAGGGAACACTCCCCCATCCCACCTCCACCCTAGCACAGCTATGCCATGTACTGGGCAACCTCTACCAGCCTTCTTCCCCCAAGGGGCAGCCGGGGAAACCCAGACCTTGGGAGGCTGAGGCACGGCTGAATACTTCTCCCAGTCTCAGGCTTTCCACGAACACCCAGGGTTGGAGTGGAATAGGGGCACTGTGGGTCACGGGTCAGGGGAGAGAAGTCATATCCTACTTTCATAGGTCTACGTCAGGATCCGGTGGCCTGTGATTGTCTGATTGTGTCTGACGCCTGGGGAAATGAAAGCACAGGTTATGTGTATGTTGCAGGGGGATTAGGAGGGCTGTTTCACATGAAAAAACAGTTGACGCTGGGAAGACAACCTTGAAAAGGTCATTGATCACCAGACTGAAGCCTAGACAGGGCCTTAGCAACAGCTCTGAACAGCACCCTCCCATGGGACCCCAGGGACTCTCCCTTCACTGATCCCATTCAAGAGAGGTGGAGAGGCAAGGGGCACTGATGTTTAGAAGGGGGGGTGGGGTCAAAGTCTCCTCCCTCTCATTCCCTCTCTCTCCAGTCCTGCCAGATTTCCAGCTGTCCTGGGTCATCAGCAGCAGGAAAAAATGACTTGGTGGAAAAGTGGCCTGTTTGGGGCATGATTACATAGTCCTCTCCTAGCTGCAGTCTACCGGCTCCCTCCCCCACTCCTCTCTCTGGGCATCTCTGCTTTCTGCATGCTGGGTGGGAGGGGTCTCCTAAACACCCGGCATTCTCCACCATGGACGTGCAGCCAACGCTGGGAGGGATTCCAGGGAGAGTGTCAGGGTACCTCCCTTTGGTTCCCATGGAGAGCAGCGTGGGGACAGAGCCCTGGATTCCAAGGCAGTGTATTTGGTGTCCAAGGCTCGCTCAGCCACTTAGCGCCTGGGTGACCCTGGACACATCATTCCAGCTGTTCCCTCTGTAAAATGAGAGGGCTAGGCTGAAGGGATACTCCCAAAGCACAGGTACGCCCATGTCACTCCAAAGGGGCCAGTGGCTTCCTACTGTCTCCAGGATAAAATGCAGCCCTGTCTATCGGGCCTTCCAAGCCCTTGGGGATCTGACTGCAGCTTACCTTTTCAGGCTGATTTCCTATCACTCTTTGAACACCTTCATAGCTCAGACAAAGCTCCCCCTCTTCCTGAAAGCCATTCCTGATTCCCCAGCTGTTAGTGCTGTGTTAGTCTGCACATTCTGCTTGATTAGGTGACATCCATTTGTCTAAGACACAGCTTCTGCGAGGCGGGGCATCATCTAACTATGATAGTCAAGGGGCATTGGTTGGTTCAGGAGTTCATTTCAGCATTCATGGCACCCATGGAATATGGAAAGCCTCACAGATGTGGTGATGGGCTCTGGGTCAGATCTTGGCCAAGCAGGTACCTCAACGAGAGCCAATGATGGTGCCGACGGGACCGTAATGGAGATGGTGGCTGCCATGGTGGAGGTCTTGACAGACACACTAATGCTACAGCCTGAAATAGTATCAACTGCAGTGCTCTTGACCTGAGATGGGGGAAGGAAATTAATGTTGTAAATTTGACAGCTGGATATCAAATGATGGAAGATTATGACACACTGGGCTTTCAGGGGTGGGGGCTTCAATTGGCACAAAGAGTGGCTGCTTCATCCTCAGTTATGGAGATCATATAGTCCCATGCCCACCACAATATGGCGTTATGACCTCCATGTCCAGATTGGTGATGGACTCACTCCACAGCCTCTGCCATTTCCATATGACCCTGTGTTGTCTGTTTACGGGTAACCTGGGCCCACTAACAGGTGAGTAACTGCTTTCCAAAAGCGATCTAGTGAGTGACCACTTTAATGGGCTTGGCATTCCAGATGCCCAAAGGCACTTTGTTCTGGCCACCCCTAGGTGCCAGTTAAGGCTCCACTCAGCTTAATCTTTATGAACAGAGAGATCTTGAAAAACATGGGCATTGAGAAAGGTTCTACCATCTTGGAAGGTAGCCCATTCCACTTCTGAACAAGTCCTCCCCGACATGATGACACCGCTATTACTTGAGGACAGCTGTCATATGCCCCCTTGAGTCTTCCTCAAAGTTAAACAATCTCATTTCCTTAGCTGATCTCCATATGGCATGGGCTTAAGACCCTTACTCACTCTGGTTCCCCTTCTCTGGATGCTCTCTAGTTAATCAATGATCCTTGGATGAGTACCCAGCACTGAACCCAGTATGTTACATATGGTCTGATCAAGACAGAGTATATTGGGATCACCAGCTCTTTATTCCCAGGCACCATGCCTCTCTCAATTTAGCGTAAGACTGCATTCACTTTCCTGGACGTCACGTCACACTGTTAGCCCGTTAAAACCCCCAAATCCCCTTCAAACCTGTTGTTGTCTAGTTTTGCCTCCATTTGGTAGTTAGGAATTTGATTCTTTTAATCCAACTGTAAGATTTTAGATTTATCTCTATTAAATTATGTATATATATTTAAATCTACTATTATATATTAAATACATCTATCACATATTTGTATTTAAATATTAAAGTTCATCCTATTAGATTCAGCTCACTTTGATAGCCCAAGATTTCTGAATTCTGACTGTCATCCGACATGCTAGTTATTTCTTCTAGTTTTACGTCATTTACAAAATGGATATCCAAGTCACTGATAAAAATGTTGACCTGCTCATGGACAAACATAAATCCTTAGGAGACTCCTCATGTGACCTCCTTCTAAGCTGACATTGAGCCATTCATTAATAACTACTTTTGGGGTCTGGTCATGGAACTAGGTTTGAATCCAATTAAACGAATGTAACCTTCCTCTTGCTATCTTGTCCACAAGAACGTGAGAGATTGTCAAAAGCTTTGCCCACATCTAGGTTAACCATAGATAATGTTCCCCTGACCTTCTTGTTATTCAGTCGCTTTCAGTTATATCCAACTCTTTGTGACCCCACTTGGAGTTTTCTTGGTAAAACTGCTGGAGTGGTTTGCCATTTCCTTCTCTAGCTCATTTGACAGATGAGGAAACTGAGGCAAACAGGATTAAGGGACTTGCCCAGGGTCACATAGCTAGTGTCTGAGGCCAGATTTGAACTCAGGAAGATGAGTCTTCCTGACTCCAGGCCTGGTGCTCTCCCCACCATGGCACCACCTGGATGTCCTCCTGAACAACCAGGGGAAGAAGGATGGGTGGCATGCCTCACTTTTTATCACTGCTTCCTTTTCTAGATGTTCACTAGCCACCCTTTTAAGAGCATGGGCCTTTGAATTTTCCAGCCATGGAAGTCAAGTACACTGACGCATCTTTGCAGACTCAATGCTCTTAATTCTTTGAAATCCTTCGGTCCCTCTCTTGTCCCACCCCTTCTTTCAGAGCTCACTGACAATGGCTCAGTCAACCACGCCGGCCAGTCATTTCAGGGGGTTCATCTGGGTCAGAGGGCACGTATTCTCTCATTGATCTTGGCTATCAACTTCAGGGTAGCCATTTTGGTTCCATCGTTTCTAGTACAAAGGTGGAGGATTCTCCTCTTGGGCAAAGAAAAGTGATGCAGAGTTGAGAGGTCCCACCTTCTCTCAGTTCTTCATTGTCATCATCCTGTCCACTCTAAGCCAGGTCCTGTTGCTTCTTGCATCCTTCCCCTTTCCCCTCCCTTTGGTTATTCTTGGCCTCTCTCACCAGGTGAAGCTCAGTCTGAGCTTTAGCCCTGTTGACCCTCATCACAGGACTTGGCCAAGCTTCTGTATTCCCCCTCTGTTACCTGATTTGGCTTCCACTTTCTGTACTGGTCTTTTGGAAGTCTAAGCTGGTCAGTGAGTTTTCTGTGCATCCCTACTGGTCTCCTTAGAAATCTCCCCTTTCTTTTCCTCATAATAAATAAGCATTAAAATGCACTGTTGGGGTAGCTAGATGGTGCAGTGAATAAAGCACTGGGCCTGAAGTCAGGAAGACTCATCTTCCTAAGTTCCAATCCGGCTCCAGACACTTAGTAGCTGTGTGACTCTGGGCAAGTCATTTCACCCTGCTTGCCTCAGTCTCCTTATCTGTTAAATGACAAACCACTCCAGTATTTCTGCCAAGAAAACCCTAAACAGGGTCACTAAGAGTAGGACATAACTAAAAAGTGATTGAATAACAAAAATGTACTCTAAGGAAAATATTCTCTTATTATATGATTGTACTCTGAGGGGTTTTGTAGCATTTCCTGGCCCTTGAATTAAGGCCTAAGAATGTGCTTATCAAATGTGAAGAGGACATGGGGTTGGGAGGGAGAGCTATTGCATGGGATGACGCAGGGTCCAAAAAGCTCCCCACAAATTAGAACCACGCACCAAATATAATTAGGATGAAATGGAATAGGGATGAATGTAATGTCCTGGACCCTCCACAAGTACAAGGTAGGGAAGCCATTTCCACAACTCCTGTCAAGCTATTCCAGGGTCTTAAAGGGCTGCGGAGCTGAGTCAATACTGAGACATGGTAGCCTAAAAGGAGCATCATCTCACTCTGCAGTGAGAGGCACAATGCAGTCACCACCCAGTCCTGTGGGCATACCAGAGGGTGACTGCGGAGCCATGTGGTGCAGGGAAGTGATTTGCATTATGGTTAATACACCATAATGACTTGCAGGCCCAAAATGGCAGAGTCCAGGCATCATTCAGGTATACATGATTGGAAGATGAGTCACCCAAGTTATATGGCTCTAAGGGCCAGTCAACAGACTTTTTGCTGGATGCCTTTTTGAGGATTATGGGAGGGTGTGTATAAGAATCACACGGGATGAGAAGGTGTGATGGGTTGCTACCCACACCGATGAAGGGAACAACGGCTTCACTGAGATCATAGATCCACTGAGACACGCAGAAGCACCATGTCAAGAACAAGGGAGCAGAGGACCCTGGGTCCTGGTCAGACAACAGCTAGAGGGTTGTATTCAGTCCTGTTCACCGCATCTTAGGAAACAAAATTGATCAGAGGAGGGATAACAAGATGGGAAGAAGACAGAAGACCATGCTGCATGAACTCAGCTTAGCTAAGAGGCTCAGAAGGAACATGGCAGTGGTCTTCATGTATGTGGTAGGCAGTCATTTGGAGGATGGCCCAGGCGTGCTTTGCTTAGCCCCAGTGGACAGAACTAGTAGCAACGATGAATATTAGTAACAAAAGATGAAAATGGCAAAAACAATGATGAAAACAAAACAAATTAGCCCCGTTGTAAGGAAAACCCGATGAACATTAGAGTTGTCTGAGCTGGCCCAGGCTGCCTTGAGAGGCATCCCTGTCACTGGATGTCTTTTAGCTGGGTATCCACATGCCTGGAACGCCATAAAGAGGATTCCTGTTTAGGGCCATGTTTGGGATATAAGAGAGGACAGTGGAAATAGCAGTGACTGAAGTAAAGGGACGGATGAGGTTGTGTTCCTAGAAAGGAGCTAGATGTGAGAAATGCGGCAGCAGAAACGGCGAGATTGAGCAACTGACCGGCTGGATGGAGGAACCAGGAGGAGCCTAGGACGAGGCCAACGGGGAGAACTTGGGTGCTGTTGACAGAAACAGGTAAGTTTGCATGAGGGGAAGTAGAATGAGTCCGGTTTTGGCTGCGTCAAGTTTGAGATGTTTCTGAGACAGCAGCCAGCTTGAAATACCCAATAGATAATTAAGCTCTCGGCAAAGATGGGCTAGATACAGATTTAGGAGTTCCTGACGTAGAGACAATAATAATCAAACCCATGTGAACTACTGAGTTAAGCAAGAGAGTGAAGGAAGAGACGGGGCTTAGGAAAGGGACTGGAGAAAAGTCGCCCTAGGGAAGGGGTGTGATGTGGAGAATGAGCCAGCCAAGGAGACCAAGGGAGGCTTAGACTGGGAGGGAAAGAACAGAGAGAAGTCCAACTGAGAGCGTCCAAGAAGCAAGGCGTGTGTGTGTGGGGGGGGGAGGGGGCGGGCGAGGTCTGCAGATCAGTCTAGAAGGATGAGGGCTGGAGAAGATCTTAGATTTGGCATCTCCCGGTTTGTTGGTAACTTCAGAGAGAGCAGTTTTGGCTAAGGTGGTAAAGTTCCAGCCCGACTGCAAAATGGCAGAGGAGTGAGGAGGGGAAGTGGATGCAAGGGGCATGGATGGCTTTTTCTAGGTGATAACACTTGCAACATCTGCCTCATCGGATGCTGAGGCCAGCGCTTGGTGGAGAATCTGAATGACAGGATTCTAGATCAGGGGGAGATTTCAGAGGTCATCCCTAGTCGTCCTGGGGAGGAAATGGACCCAGACAGGGGACAGGGCTTGTCAAAGGTCATTTGGGGAATAAGTGGAAACCTGGCACTTGAACCCTCCACCTTCCCAATGAATTTCCAATTAGCCCCCAGGGCAGGGGAGCCTACTCCAAACACTTTGTTCCAATCCCAGCCCCGTGGGACCTTGAGGAAGCTGTCGAACTTTTCCCGGCCTTAGGGGTTAGACGCTAAGGTCTCTTCCAGTTTTCAATCTACTACCTAATGATCTTCAGAGGGAGGGTCCATCTTGAGAATTCCCAAACGTCAATGAAATTAGAGATCCTGGTCCAGGCCCTCCCACTTCGATGAGCTTCTGAACTCTGTGAACGGGCTCACTCACTAGCTTGTTCATTAGCAGCAGCCCCAGAGAGCTATGGGAACGGAGGAGTGTGGTGAAAGCTGCTGGAGCAACCATCGGGACCCCCAGCCCCATCCCACCCAATCCCAGGCTGCCTCTCACAGGTTTCCGACTGACCTCCCCAGTCCAAACCCTGCTCTGCGGGGCTCAGTTTGAAAACAAACAAACAAAAAAGCAAGAAAACCCTGGGCAAGGACGACACGAGGAGACCTTTCTCTGCCCACAGCCCCCCTCTCCACACCCCAGCCCGGTGTCCTGACACAGGGAAAGAAAGGAATTTCTGTCTAAATCACATTCAGCATCAGGTTTCTTACTTGCCTTCTCCAGGACAATTCCAACCTTTATAATGCAGCCGCATGAAGGGACTTTAAAAATATATATGTGTGTAATATGCGTATATATTTGGAAGAAGGGTTGAAAAAAAAAAGACCAAAGAACCTTTATTCTGTTAAAAATGAAGTGAATATTATATTCAGTATGAAAACAAGAGTCAGGGTGACTTTGTGAGACAGACAGAAAGCCTTTCATAACACCCAGGCCGCAGAGGCAGCGGCCAATTAAATCCGGCCTGCTCAGCTTGGCTCTGCTCTGCGGGCGGCTGCCAACACAAACGTGTGTGGGGGGGGAGGTCAGAACATGGGAAGCAAACAGCAGAACTGGAGGTGCCAGGCCTGGGCTTCACGGCAGCCCTGGTGCTGGCGCCTGGATGCTGTTTCCGCTCTGCTGACTCCCCGAAAATGGCAACGGAAATCCAAAGGCTGAGGCTCCCGCCCGCTTGCCCACCAGCAGCCTGGGGGTGGTGAAAGATGGGGGGAGCTGCCTTCACTGTGGCCAGAGAGCCAAGCAAGCTGCCCCCAGAGGGAGGCTTTCAGGACCAGGCTGCTGTGGCTGCCCTTTTTCTCCCTGCTTCCCCCATCCCGTGGGACAGGTTGCCCCCACCCCAAGCCACCATTTCATTCCTTTCTGGGAAAGTCTGCCCTGCCCTTTCCATCTGGTGGAAACAGGGTTGTATTTGGCGTCAGAAGATGTGGGCTCCATGTAAAGGGGCTCTGCCCATTCCCGCCTGTGTGACCTTGGGTCAGACACATCCCATCTCTGGGCCTCAGTTTCCTCATCTGTAAGATGAGGAGGTTGGATTGGATTAGCCCCAGAAGTCCTTTACTGCTCCAAGTCTACAGGAGGTGGGGGAGCTGAGTTTGGGGCTTAGCTGCGGGGCAGGTGAAAGATGAAATGACTGAGGAAACCAAAGGTTTAATATTCCAAGCTTATGGACTTATTAAGCAATGCATGCCGATGCCCAACAAATCCAGACCAGGGCCTTTCCTCAGTGTGGGCCTGGACCCCAAATACAGAAGGAGGCAGATTTTTATACATAAAAAACAATCAAATGAGGCCGATTGATTAAAAAAAAAACCTATTAACCAGGCTACTTTAGGTCATCTGATTTCTGATTGGAGGAAAGATTAGGGACTTTCCAAGTTGGGAGGGGCAGAGCAAACAGGTACAATTCCCTGAATTCAGAAAAGGAGGTGTCCCGCTCCCCCCAGGGGTCTGTGAACAATCAAGGAGCAGGGAGCCACTTTTCAGACAAGATGTACAGGTTGCCTGAGATGCATAATTGTGAGAAAACCCCCTGCATCGAGCTTCAGATCTGACCGGGTTTCTGGTCAGCATAACCTGTGTCCTTAGTTGAGGGTCTCTAAGCAGCAGGGAGAGGCGGTCCAGCTTCCCAGCCACTCAGGGCTAGGTTCAAACAATGCCCACAACTGAATAAAGTTTTTCGCAGGACAGAAATTGGACTGTACCCATAGCTGAACAGAAACTGAGCTAGCTCCAGAATTGAGTCACAAGATGGAGTCTGTGTGGTTCAATCAATTCCCACAACCGTTTGCTGCCCGAATCCCCTCAATTCTCTCAATTTCCTCAATTTCCCCTTTTTATTTTTGAGTTGGAAGCACTCTCCTCCCATGGATCACTTCTCCCTAAGCCAGTCAGTGAGGTTTTTTTTTTTCCATATATTCATAATCAGAATTACATAAGTCAGGTTACAAATCAAATCACAATGGACTAATTTTGGGAAGGCAGATTTACACATCACCAAGGTAACCAAAATTCAAACATAAATATAAAAATTCAAACATCATGAAACAAAAGGCCAAAGCAATATAATAATGATCATTGATATTAACTAACATCAAATCTCCCTTTATCCTCAGAACTCACTCCCCAAGTCCATTCACCGAGCGCATCTTGAGTCCCAGATATCTCTTGTAATCATCTGGTTCCTCGAACCTTCTGAAAGAGCCCTCATTCTCCAGACGGCTCTGAAGCTCTGTTTCTATAGTTCCAAACCACTTGTAGAGGTTCCTAGGTAACTCTGATAAAAACTGCTAGTAACCAAGACTTAATATCAGTTAGCACAATCTCTTAAATTTGGTTCTCCAATCTTGAAACCAGAGAATTTCAATTTTGATAGGTTATTTGCCATTTTGATCTTTACCTAAATCCTGTACCTGATAAAAGAATCTTAAAAAAAATTCCTGAAGGTCTAATTGCAAAATGAACTGTCTTTTAAAAATGATCAGATACTTTAAAAATGGGAAGATAATTTCACTTTCTTTATAATTATCAATACAATTTTATATGTAAAATCCTTAACCCAATTTTGAGAACTTATAACTAAAAGCCTGAATTTCCATACATTTGGAAGGCAACCACATACATACATACACACACACACACACACACACACATACATACATATTATTGTTAGAGAAAGCAGTCTAATGCTGGTGCTTTCTCAAAATTTACCATTCCATTTAATTAGAAAATGTTTACATTATATCTTTGTCTTATTACTTTGTTTAATTCCCCCTTCAGGAGGATATCATCCCTAATATTAGAAATTGACCACAAATGCAGATTTTTCACACTTGCATCCTATTATAGTAACTCTGAGATGTTTCGGTGTCAGTGCATTAATTAATAAAATTAGAATTGTATTCACAGAACTTCTTCCGCTCACCTGCCCTGATTATAGAAATCTGCCATGAAAGGAAAGGAGTGACATCGTTGTAACAGCATCTAGCCTCGTCCCCTTGAGGGCACAACCTGACCTGGCAGAGACCAGAGCAGGGGAGAAAAAACCCAACTCCCTTAGTGCTGTGTGATTCCAGGCACGTGTCTTAGCCGACAGCCAGTCTGTAGTCCCTGGGTATAGGAGGCCAGGCTTGTCTCTCTCCGTTTCCTCAGCTGTCTGGCATGGATCCCGAGCACAGGAGTCAACCTTTCTGCGCTCCCTTGTCACCTGTCACCTACAAGCAGTGGAACGAATCTTACCCACAGCACAGGGCTGTTAATAGAAGAGAATATTCGGGAAAGTACTTCAGAACATCCATAAACACCAGGCCCAGGGCCTGCCCTGTTGCTTAAAGGCTGAGATCTCAAACCTGATCCTTCCCAGGAGATGTCAGAGTTTGGAAGGGCCCTGGGGGTCTCCTATGAGCCCCCGAGAGTCATTGACATCCCACCTGAGGAGGGGTTGTCTGGGCTTGGCTCGAGGCCCCTCCTGAGGGGCAGCGGGCTGCCCAGCTCTCACTCCTGGCCTCAGGGGGCCTTTCACCCCGAGGGTCCTGGCTCTGCCCTCCGGGCCAAGCAGCACGGGACTTTCTGATACTTGAGCACAGGTGAGGCTGCTTGTTCTCTAGGGTTGGCAGACACCATTATGACCACCCTCCTTTCAACACTCTCAGGCTTATCAAAGCTCTTCCCTGTGTGACCCTGGGCAAGTCACTTAACCCCAATTGCCTAGCCAAAAAAAAAAAAAAAGAGTGGGTGTGTCACCTGCCTAGGCCTAGGCCTTCCTTTCCAACCCAATGACCGTCATCACAATCACTTCAGGCCTGGTCTCCCTGCCTCCCAGGAGAGACGCTCTGGTCCATCTGGAAGAGCAGGGCAGATGCACCTTCCTCACGTGTTGCTTTTACGTCACTCTCCTGCTCACAATGGGAAAGTCCAAATTTCTTATTAACACGGCATTCAATGCCTGCTGCAGCTATACAAGGTCTAAGGGGGAATGAGCATGCACTGTTGGAGACGGTCAATGTGATGGTTTTGCTGATGTGCTCCCCCCCCCTTTCTTTTTTCATCTTTGTTAAAAGGGCTGCTTACTGGGTAGGGAAGGGGGGAGGGACGGATTTAGAAATGAATGGGTATAAAAGCAAAAGATATCAATAAGTAAGGCAAAAATGAGACAACATTGTTAAGAAGTAAAAAAGCCTTCGATCTGGAGTCAGAAGGAAAGAAATAAGCATTTATTAAGTACCTACTACATGCCAGGCACTGTGCAAGCCATTTACAAATGTCTCATTTGACCCTCATAAAACCCTGGGAGATAAGAGATATTATTATTCTATAGTCTATATATTCTATATTCTATTTATATTTATTTATTATATTATTATAGTTATACTATTATTAGACGTGAGGAACAGAGATAGGCAGAGGTTAAGTGTGCCCAGGGTCACACCGCTATTCTTTTCTCAAAAATATATTAAATATTTTTCTAAAATTGAGTTCTAGATTCTCTGCCTCCTTTCTGCCCCTCCCCCACTCTTGAGAAGGCAAGCAATATGATCTCAGTTATACATGAGTCACACAGCTAGTAAGTGCCTGTGGTCACATCTGAACTCAAGTCTTTCTGACTCGGGGCTTAGCTCCCAGTCGTAAGATCTGGGTTTGAATCCTGGCTCTGTTGTTTGCTTCTTGTGTGACCTTGGGCTCTTGCACATCTCTAAGATCTTATCCAGCTCCAGATCCCAGGACCCAACTGCTCCCAATTACCTTCCACATCTCCCTCATAAGCCCTCCAGTCCAAGTCAATGGTCTTCATGTGCAGACCTTCCCTCACCTTCTACACTCACTTCACTGGAGAGATAACATATAAATGTGTCAGACACCGGGTATGTGAATACAAAGCAAAAAGAGAGTCCGATTCTGGGAGTTCACATTCCCGAGAGAGAAGACAATATCCAATGGGCAGCTTGTGGGGGGATGGCAGGAAGGGGAGTAGTTAGGCTGTTCTCAAGGAAGGCACAGAAGTTCATCCTAGAACAAGGATTGGGGCAGGAGTCACGCCCTGAGTGACTCAAGAAATGGTGGCCCTGGCCAGGGATTCACACATGTTTGGGGGGCAGAGACCACTAGGCTTCCCCTCACCCTTCCAAGCCGAGCTCACAGCCCACTTTTTACTGTCTTCCGTGGCTCACTTCCTAAACTGCTAAATAGCACCTGTGACTCTCATCTCCCCTACCAGACAGTAAACATCTATTAATTATCGTGCTTCGGACCCCCTTCAGCATCTATAGCACGGTCTCGCAACCGGCTCAGCTGAAGCCCCGGCCCCAGGGGCTGAACTGGTCTGTAGGAAGGAGGGATGAGGTTGCTAGCCTTGGAATGGGGACACTTGGAACTCTCTGTGGTCCTAACCACTGACTCATCATGGGCACGCAGGCTGCGGGAATCTGTCACTTCCCTCTTCTGTCCACTCGTCAATTCCTCTGGTTCTTCATCTCAGACAGATGCATCTTCAATGGATGACACCCTCCCTCCAACGGCATGGAAAGTAATGGGCAGGGAATAAAGTGGCCTTGGCTTCTCTGAGACAAGGAGGCATTGGCTCTCTGAAAGGTTCAGGACAGTCCAAAGTGCTGCAGCGGTCAGTCAGTCAACAGGTAAGGTCCACCTAGAGCTTAAAACCCAGCTGTGGGCGATCCATTTCAGTGAACCCTCTGAAGGAAGACCCTTGAAGTAGGTGTTGGTGGGAGCAACCAGGAGGTCCCCCCCAACTCCGGTTTCTGAGAGAGAAGAAAACAAACAAAAATCACCCCCCACCCTTCAGAAACATGAATGAACACATTAACGTAGTACCAGCTGCCTATTTCAAGTGATCCGAGTAAGGGAGAAGTTAGGAGAAGTTTCACGGGGGCTGGATGTTTGCTACAGATCATTTCTGATGGGAGGCAGCAAAGTCCAGACTCCTGGAAGGAGGGCAGAAGGTCTCCTGGGGTTCCTACATCTAGAGGATGCTCCCCTGTGGGAGAGCTACATGTCAACAGTCACAGCAATGCTCTAGCAATGGTACCACGTGAGCTTTAGACTGGGACTTGGCATCAGCTTTGTTGGCCAGCTCCCTCATTACCAGACCAGACCAGACCAGACCAGGAGCCTCTCACAGGTATGAAGGGAAAACTGCAACAGTTTTGATTTTTGGAGATGATTTGCAGTAAAACCTTGGTGGGGCCCTACAAGCTGACTAGCCCAGGGGTTGAGAGCCTGGGAACAATCGCTCAGACAGCCCTAATCACTCTTCTAAGTGGAGCCCCTAGCACTGTGGTCTTCTGGGTGCACGTGTAGGGCAATGAGGCAGGGGGATTACTGAGAGGAGGCATTTATAGGGAGCCCAGACTCCAAACCAGAACTCCTAAGGTGGGGTCTCCCTACAGCACCCTTCTTCAAATTGTGAAGAACTCCTATGCCCAGGATCTTCTCCCTTCCCATGGCTACCCACTGACAGGCATGTTGTTAGGTACTTGTCCTGATGTGTCCCCCTCCCACACTCTTGCAACACCCCGTTAACTTTCTCGCTCCTTGATGACTGACTGACCCCCGCAGTTCTCTGGCCTCTTCTTCTCCACAGCCTCATTAGGAAAGCACTAGTTTTCCTCGCCTCACCCCTGAAGGGGAGGCGGATGATGAGAGGGAAAAAAAGGTGAGAGCCAGCCAGAGGATAGAGCTCAGAGTGAAACTCTGTCGATTCCTTGGCCTGGTACGTTCCCCTCAGCCCTGGGCATCAGGGGACAGGAAGAAGCTCAGCAGAGCAGGCAAGACAAGGAACTTAGTGATTCCCAGCTCCTGAGAACTTTAAAATGCAACGTCATCATTTGGTTGGAAGAGTTTGAATTCCCAAAGACGCCTCCATTAAAATGCAAAGGAACAACAGCTGGTCTGCTCCATGTGCGGAGGGCTGGTGTGGAAGTCGGAGGACCTTTGTGAGGCCAGAGGGCAGCTCGGACGCGGCCTCGGTCTGTGCTTCTGGAAAATAATGTCTACGGTCCAAATTGTAATTGGAGACACCTTGGTGGTACAGTGGATTTGGAATCAGGAAGACTCAAGTTCAAATCCTAACACACTTACTGGCTACGTGACTCAGGGCAAGTCACTTAACCTGTCTCCATTTCATCATCTATGAAATGGGTATAATAGCATGCTCCTCCCAGCGCCGCATAGATGCCAGCTCTTACTGTAATAGAGGAATGCTCCCTCAGCATGCTGCGGAGCTGTGGGGGCTATAGCAGAGCTGATCTCCCTCAGGACCTGCAATGCCTTCCTGCCCTCACTCCTCAACAGCACTTCACACCAGCCCTTGTGCCCTGAAGATTCAGCTCCCACACCACCGCCTCCAGGAGGCCTTCCCTGATCCTCCCCCACCCTTCAGTTTCTGCTGCATATACTCGGCATCTTACGTATTTGTGGGGTTTCTCCCCAAAAATGACATCACTCCTCTCAGTCAGTATTTCATTTTTGCCCCCGAAGCCCCCAGTGACTAGGCAGGGGCCTGTTGTATTTGCTGACTGACAGTGGCCAGGTCATGGCTTCTTCTCCTCCAAAGGCTCTCTCTCCTGTGGCAGGTCTGGGAGAGAAAGCTGTGGCCAATCCAGGCACTTAGCACAGAAGACATGGCAAAACTCAGGTGACCATTCCACCCACATCTGGGACCATCAGAGAAGTGCAAAGAGAGACCTGTCGCCATCTAGTGCCCACTCATTTCACACAAGGGTCAAAGCAGAGCCATTTTTTTAATCCTTGGTCAGCTGGAGAGATTCAGTTGAACAGACATTTTTTACTGTGTGCAAAGCACTGTGGTACTGGCAGGGGAGATACAAAATTTAGCTAAAACATAGCCCTTGTCCTCATGAAGCTTACTGTCTAACAGGAGCAAAAGAAGAGCTCACCTTCTGCCTCTGAGGGGAGAAGGCTGCTGTTCTTCAGCTCTGAGGGGAGCGGGGTGTCCAGGGGCCAAAGCCTGGGGTCTTCGCTGCATGACCCAATCACTCACTTCCTTAAGTTTCTCCATCCGTCAGAGGGGGCCAATAATTGCTACTTAGCCTCCCTTACACCCATGAGAGTAAATGTGGGTTGAGAAACACCATATAAATCCAAGCATCTCTGGCCAAACCACTCATGGGCTTTCCTTTTCAAAGGCACAAGCAGTGAGCCGGTTCCCACCAACACCATTGGGAAGTCAGGACGAGGTGTCATTGGCTGGAAGAGATCAGGACGTAATTAGCTGTTAAGTGGCAAGGTACCCACGGTGCACAAATTCTCTGGCAATGTGGGGAGGTCTGGACAGCCCATCTTCCACAGGCCTACGGCTAACTGATCAACAAGCTTGGGTCCTGAAGGAAGCCAAGCACCCAGACCACGAGGGCGGGAGATGTGACTCCCATTCTGGAAGGCTGTAACCTGAGAGTAGGCAAACAGAGAGCAATCTCTTTGGGCTGTAGAAACACCCTTGACAACAAAAGACAGAAGGAAGATGTGCTTACTGGTAACCCTAAGAGATGGCCCTCTCCCCAGGGAGATCAAACAAAGCCTCACCCTCCCTTTCTGCTGGCCAGGCTATTCACACCAACTCCCCTTGAAAGGCAATGCCCGACGGTGAAAGGAGAGGTCCCAAGTCCCTCCAGCCTCGCCAGGGCCGGGTTTGGATTTCCGATCGCTATCTCCAAACCCTTCTATTCCACACAGTGCTGGCCTTGGTCATGGGATGAGGCTGACCCAGTGAGGCTGGGGCGGAGGCCGGGATGGACACAGTGGGGCCGATTATCTGACCACCCCGGCGCTCCAGTCAGCCGCAGGGTCCATTTCTTGTTGCCGCTGTCCCTGAGTCCGGTGGGCAGAGGAGATGCCTTTGGCCACTTTTCCGACATTACTCCCCTTTCCTATGTTAACCAACCACAATTATGGGGTTCTATCCATTCCACTGGTTTATCAGGGGAAGGCCATCAAAGAGAGCAGCAGCTCCAAGGCCAAAGCCCTCACCACTGCCAGGTATTTCTACCATTCTTCCTTCTTTCTCCTAGCTGGCTATCCTTGCACCCTCAACTCTGGCTGGCCTGGGACTTGGGGTTCTCCACTCTGTCTAGAGTTTTCCTGCCATTTTCTAGGCTCTTGTATGCACCATCCCCCTGCCTGTCAGTACCTTCTTACTCATCTCCCTTTATGGATGAACCCTTCTCCCCCCAGGGTCTCTTGGCCTCCCATCCTTGCTTTAAGCATGCCAGGGTCACTACAGCTTGGGGACAGAGGCCTTGATGACCTTGCACCCTTGGGGGGAGCAGAGACCTGAGCACCACCCATTGAGTGGGCTGGGACTGGTGACTGAGCAGAGGGCTGTCTGGAAAGCTCTGGCCACAAAGGCCAGCCCGTTCTGCTTTGGCTTTAACCCACTCCCTTCCATCATTAAGAAAAAGGAGCCGCTGTTAGGTTTAAAACCAGAGCCCAGCGCTTGCACTGGCGAGCTAATCCGCCTTGGCAAATGGCTGCCCCTTCATCCCGCCTACTCACTTTGAAAGCTTAATCATCCTTGCACAACGAATTGGCACCAGGTTTGGCTGGAACTGATTCCCAAGGACAGGAGAATTTTTTTTTATTTCTTCACAACAATAACAAAATTCTGAACATAATTCTCTCCTTTAAAACAACAAGGCCTCTGTAAACACATACAGCCAACTTTATGTGTAACTATTTACATAAGCACTTCAGCAGCTGGGGCAGGGTGTTGAGAGAAAAGCCAACAACAGCTTCCATTAAACAAACAAAACAACTCCCCCCCTCTCCACAAGCACCCCCCCACCCCCTCCTTTAACCTCACGGGGCAGAAAAAGAAAAAAGTGCTTCTCCAATTGGCAGTGCTGGCAATGTTACAGAGCCGCCCTGGTCCCTCAAGACTGGAAGAAGAAAACCTAAGACAGGGACGGCACCTGAGAAAGCAGGCCCCGGTCACAACAGCAGGCAGTGGGACACAGGCCGGGAAACCATCCAGCCCACCCTGCTTCCCCAAACCCCACTCAAACAGAGGCATCCTTCTAAGGGTGTTTAAAAAAAGGCTCCACATTCCTGAGCATTCAGGCTGCCTAGCTCCTGCCTCCTTTGTACAGAGAGCTGGAAACTAGAGCAGCTACCAGGAATGTTCCCAGCTTGTTAAGCCCCGGAAGTTTGGTGTGAAACTGTAGGTGCTTTGAGCTCAGAGACATGGACATGGCCTCCTTCCTTCTCTGCCCCGGGGACGTGTGGGGCTCTTTTTGTCCCCCTCTGTCCCTGAAATGCCATCTTGGAGATAGTTCTGGTCCTCTGCCAACCCTGACCAGGCTGGGCACAAGGAAGCCTAGACATGCTGTGGGGGGAAAAGAGGGACAATCAGTGTAAGGTACAGACACAACCCATTTTACAAGTGGGCAGACTCAAGCAGAGAGGAAAATACTGTTGGTTCCTAAACATAATTAGCACTTTACTCATTTACCTTATCCAGGCACTTTTGGACCTCAAATACTTTAAACCAAAAGTCCCAGACTTTTTGTGCTAAGCCCTGTCATGTCAATCCCCATTCCCTCCTGTGTTGGGCGTTCAAAGCTCTTCACAATCCAGGCCTGGCCTACCACCATTCCGAGCTGAGGATGCAGGGTGTCCCAAAAGCCTTAGTGCAGTCGCACAGCTCTGAAGTGGACTCTCCATCGAGAACTCCCAGGTCCGGCCAAACTGGATGTCTTCGCCCCTCCTGTAAGGCACTGTGTCTCTGCTCATCACAACTGCACTGTCGCGAGCCTAAAAGTCCTCCTGCCTCATCTTTGTTTCTAAGCAGCTCTTGTCTCCTTCAAAATCCAGCTGAAAAGGCCACTCCCCACATAAAGACTTTTCTGATAGAAGTACATGTAAAATAAAGGACCTTGAATTTATTTTATACAAACACAGATGTACATTCTGTGTGGACATCTCCTTGTGTCTTTACAATGCCAATGCTTCTTAGAGTAAGATACCAGAGTATACAATGGATGCTTAATAATTGCCTGTTTGTGGATAGACCTGGAAGTGTGGAGAACCTGAGTTCCAGCCTCAGCTGCAGCTCCCACGTCCTCTGTGCCTGCAGACCAGCCCTCTTCACCTCCTCTGTGACAGAGGCCTCCGTGGGCCCTGAATCCTACAACATTCCTCTTGGATGTGGGGAACAGAACTCCTGGTGATGGGCTGTTTCCCAGAAACGTGGCTAATTAACAAACACCAGCAGTGAGCATGGCAGAGAGGACAGAGTCAGCTCTTGTCCCCGGAGTCAGTCCAGGAGACCTGGGTCCAAGCCTCACAGCAGAGACATAAGAACAGGATATTCCCCATATGCCTCATGTGAATGAAGGCCGGGCCTCACACAAATCTGGCAGCCTGGTAGCATGGCACAGAGGACCCCATCACACTTCAGGCCAATGAGTCCCCCCATTTCTTGATCTCTAAAAAGAGCCTGACAGAAAACATTCAGCTCAATCCAGCAAATACTGGTTTAGCAGCTACCATGTGAGAGACACAGTGCCAGGTTCTGAGATTAAGAACTGCATCACCAAGGCTAACAGTACTATGGCTGACATACATTGTGTATTTTATATTATGTGGACTATTTCTATGTGAAAAACATCTTGGTTTCAAACAGCTGGCTTAGAACACTTTTTTTTTAACATCCATTCAATTTTTATCATATAACCACCTATTTGAAGTTGGTATAAAAGCTGTTCATAGCAGGTAGGGAGGATATGGGACTAGGACAGAAATCACAGTGCTAGGTGGTGCACTGGATAGAGTGTTAGCCCACCAGGCCTCGAGTCAGAAAGACTGGAGTTCAAATCTGGCCTCAGACACTTACTGGCTGTGTGATCCTAGTCAAGTCACCTAACCCTGCTTGCCTCAGTTTCCTCATCTGTCAAATGACCTGGAGAAGGAAATGGCAAACCACTCCACTATCTCTGCCAAGAAAACCCCAAACGGGGTCACAAGGAGTTGGACATAACTGAAAAGATCCAACACCACCACCTTCCTCCCATATATCACACTTGCATATAGATGAAATCAGTTTAAAAAATGATAGTCAACAGCATTCATTAGGGGAAAAAATGACAGGAAAGGAGTCAGGGACAAGTAGAGTCCAAGAGTCCACACTGCTTTTTGTTTTTAAGTAAGAGGGACGTAGATGCTTCAAGTCACGGGCTAGAAAGCTTGACTTCGATCCTGGAAGAATTCTAGAACACAGTATTTTTAGAGTGGTCTTTTTTTTTTTTTTGCTTTTTGGTGAGGCAATCGGGGTTCAGTGACTTGTCCAGGGTCACAGAGCTAGTATGTGTCAAAGTGTCTGGTCTGAAACCGGATTTGAACTCGGGTCTTCCTGACTCTCTCGCTGCTGAACATAGTATTTTTAAAAGAGTTTATAAACACTTAGGAAAAAGGGGAGCAGGGCCACCTGCACTACCAAGAATAAGTCATGTCACAACAACTCGGCTTTCTTTTTGGACAGGTTATGATGGCCATAGCCATCTCAGATTCCAATAAGGCAAACTCTTAAGATATCTTTGTGACAGTCAGGAGTGTGGGGGAATCAATGAGAACATAGTTAAGTGGACTTAGAATGAATGAATGTTGTTCAATACTGACTCAGAGGGACCCTGGGAGGGAGTCCTACGAGACTCTCCTTAGCCCTGCTCACTCAGCATTTGTCAATGAAACGGGTGATAGCACAGACGCTCATCTAACCTGTGGAATGTCTGAGGCTGGGCTAATATGAGAGGTGACAGGATTGGGATTGAAAAGATCTCAACTGGAGTAAAACCTGGAAGCCAGAGCCAAGATGGCAGATTAGAGGCAGGGACTTACTCAACCTCTCCCAAACTTCCCTCTAAACAACGTTAAAATAACACCTCAAAATACTGCTTTGGAACAGCAAAACCAACAAAAGGATGAGGTGAAACAATTTTCCAGCTCAAGAACACTCAGAAGGTCAAAGGAAAAGCCTAACTGGGAGAAGAAGGGAGTGCAGCCCGGTACACACTGTACCCAGGAAACCAGCAGCGAGGTCCTGAATCCAGGCACAAGGCAGTAGTGAGGCCCTAAACTCACAAACAAGGCAGCCAAGGCCGGCACAAGCCAGTGGCAGGGGCGACTTCCAGAGCTCTCAGCCTGCAAGCAAACAGTTTAGACAACTGGTGAAAAAGATTACGGGGGCCTCTTTGCTAGCACTGGATGCAGGACCCTGCTGTGTTGCCCACACTCAGTTCTGGGTGGCAGGCCTCAGGTGAGGAAGAACACTACCACACTAGAGTTTCTGGCTGCAGGGGAGCAGGGGTGCAGTGGCCCTGGTCATAGTTCCAGGGTAGAAAACAGTAGTTATGGTTGCTCAAAGACCAGAGTATAGGCCAGGACGGCAGTGACCGTACCTCTCCTTAGATCATACCACCCTGGAAGAACTGAAAACTTACAGACCCCCTCCCCCCCCCCCCCCCAAACTAGCTCTGAAAACAACAGAACAAAAAACCTGAAGATTCGGACAGTGCCCCTCCTCCACCCCTGGAGAAGAATCCAACTTCAACATAAAGTTAAAAGTCAAGAGATATACTTGAAAAATGAGCAAATCATAACTGTGTAGTAATCATAACTGTGAATGTGAATGGGATGAATTTACCCATAAAACAGAAGCGGACAGCAAAGTTGATTAAAAATCAGAATCCCAGGGCAGCTAGGTAGTGCAGTGGATAGAGTACCAGCCCTGAAGTCAGGAGGACCTGAGTTCAAATCTGGCCTCAGACCAAACACTTGATACTTACTAGCTGTGTGACCCTGGGCAAGTCACTTAACCCCAACTGCCTAAAAAAAAAAAACCCAAAAAATCAGAATCCCTACAAAAAACACATGTGAAGCAGAGAGACACACACAGAGTAAAAGTGAGGGGGGCTAGAGCAGAATCTATTATGCTTCAGCTGAAGTAAAAAAAAGCAGGGATAGTAATCATGGCCTCAGAGCAAAACCAAAAATAGATCTAAGTAAAAGAGATAAGCAAGGAAACTACATCTCGCTAACAGGTACCATAGACAATGAAGTAATATCAATACGAAACATATATGTACCAAATGGTATAGCAGCTAAATTCTTAAAGGAAAAGTGAAATGAGTTATAGGAAGAAATAGACAATAAAACTATACTAGTGGGGGACCTCAAAACTTTTCTCTCTCAGAATTAGATAAATCTAACTAAAAAATAAGCAAGAAAGAAGTTAAGGAGATAAGTAGAATTTTAGAAAAGTTAGATGTGATTAACCTCTGGAGAAAACTGAATAGGAATGGAAAGGAATATACCCTTTCCTCAGCAGTACATGACACCTACACAAAAACTGACTATGTATTAGGTATAAAAACCTCACAACCAAATACAGAAAATTAGAAATATTAAATACATCCTTTTCAGATTTTAATGTAATAAAAATAACACTTAACAAAGAGCTCTGGAAACATAGATAAAAAATTAACTGGAAACTAAATTATCTAATTTTAAGTATGAGTGGTTCAAAGAACAAATCATAGAAATAATCAATAATTTAATTAAAGAGAATGACAATGAGATAACATACCAAAATTTATGGGATATGGCCAAAGCAGTACTTAGTGGAAAATTTATATCTCTAAATGTTTACACAAATAAAATAGAGAATGAACAGATCAATAAATTGGGCATGCAACTTAAAAAAAAAACACACTAGAAATAGAACAAATTAAAAATCCCCAAAAACCAAATTGGAAATCCCGAAAACCAAAGGAGAGATTAATAAAATTAAAAGAAAACCATTAAACTAATAAATAAAACTAGGAGCTGGTTTTATGGGAAAAAAACCCAATAAAATAGATATGCTACTGATTAATACTTTTAATAAAGAAAGAAAACCAAATTACCAGTATCAAAAATGAAAATGGTGAATTTATTAATGAAGAGAAAATTATAGCAATTATTAGGAGCTTTTCTGCCCAATCAATCTGATAATCTAAATGAACTGGATAAGTAGGTGTAAAAACACAAGTTTAGATGAACAGAAGAGGAAGTAGAATACTTAAATCACCCTATTTTTGAAAAAGAAATTTAATAAGTCATCAGTGAGCTTCCTAAGAAAAAAACCCCAGGACTGGATGAATTCACAATTAAATTCTACCTAATATTTAAAGAAAAATTAATTCTCATACTACCTAAAATATTTGCAAAAACAGGCAAGTGAGTCCTACCAAACTCCTTTTATGACACAAAAATGGTGCTGATTCCTAAACCAGGAAGAGCAAAAACAGAGAAAGAATACAACAATTTCCCTCGTGAATACTGGTGCAAACAAATTAAATAAAACACTAGCAAGGAGACTGGAACAGGTGGAATTTATATCAGGAATGCAGGGCTGGTTCAATATTCAGAAAAGTATCAGCATAATTGATCATATCAATAGCAAAGCCAATAAAATCATGATTATCTCAACAGATGCAGAAAAAACTTTTGCCAAAATACAACACTCTAGAAAATATAGGAATAAATGTAGCTTGTCTTAAAATGATAAGTAGCTCTTATCTGAAACCAACAGCAAGTATTATCTGTAACAGAACTGGTCAGAGTATGAAGCAAGGATGACCATTATACCCACTATTATTTAATACTGTACTAACAATGTCAGCTACAGCAATAAGACATAGAAGGAATTAGACTAGACAACAAGGAAACCAAAGGTACATGTTGTTGTCCTTTGTTCTCGAAAAGGGCCATGACATCAGGGAGGTGATGCTGTGACACCCAAGTGAACTGGATTCAAGTGAGAGACTTTCTCCTCCAGAACCATCCGGGTCCAGTGGCCAGACATGGATAAGAACACCTAGAGATGGCCCAGGATGCAGTGGGGGATCTTGGTCTTCTCAAGCTAAGGTCTTCAACGGTCTGTTTTTTAAAAGAGGCCATTCTTTGCTCATTTTATTAAGTCTTAATCACTGAAAACAAAACGATCATACTTTGCAGACTATACAATGGCATACTTGGAGAATCCCAGGCCTCATTTCCCAAATATGTAGAGAACCCAGTCAAATTTATAAGAATACATGTCATTCCCCAAATGATAAATGGTCAAAGGTTTTGAACAGGCAGTTTTTAGATGAAGAAATCAAAGCTATCTATAGTCATATGAAAAAAATGTTCTAAATCGGTATTGACTAGAGAAATGCAAACTAAAACAACTCTGAGGTAGGACCTCATACCTATCAGATTGGCTAATATGAAAGAAAAGGGAAATGACACATGTTGGAGATGTGGGAAAACTGAAACACTAATACATTGTTGGTGGATTTAACTCTTCTGGAGAGCAATTTCCCTTTGACCTAGCAATACCACTACTGAGTCTACATCCCAAAGAGATAAAAAAAGAAAAAAGACCTATGTGTAAAAAGAAAATTTATAGCGGCTCTTTTCCTGGCAGCAAAGCACTGAAAATTGAGGGCATGCCCATCAACAGGGGGATAGCTGACCAAGTTGTGGTACATAATTGTGATAGAGTGCTACTGTGCTATGAGAAATGATGAGTAGGCTTTCAGAAAAAAACTGGGAAAGCCTTAAATGAACTAATGGAAAAAGGAAGTGCACAGAAATAGGAGAACACTGTATACAACAGCAACAGCACTGTACAAGGATCAAGTGAATGAGTTAACTATTTCCAGCAATATAACAATCAAAGACAATTCTGACTGACCTTTGATAAAAAAAAAAATGCTATCCAGCATGCAGATTGAAGCCTAATAGTTTTTCACCTTATTTTTCTTGTTGGGTTGTGGTTTTTGTTCTTTCACAATATGACTAATATGGAAATATGTTTTGTATCATCTCACATGTATAACCTTTATCAAACTGCTTGCCTTCTCAAGGATGGGGGAGGGGGAAGGGGATTGGGAGAGAATTTGGAAATCAAATTTTCAAAAACAAAGGTCAAAAATTGTTTTTACATGTAACTGGAGAAAATGAAATAATCTTTTTTTTAAATTAAGAAAAGAAAAAAGATCTCAATTGGCTAAAATGATGGGCTGATATCAATAAAATTAAATAGAGTAAGGATAAGCATAAAATCTATAGTCGGGTTTAAAGAAAATCAGCTAAGACAAATACAGGATGTGAGAGAGGTAGCTGAAGAATGATCCATGTTTAAAAAAAAAAAGCTGGTGGTTGGAATGGACCACAAGCTCGATGCACAGAGGCCAAATACACAACTGAGATTACACACGGATCACAGAACATCCACAAGGAGGAAGGCCGTCATTCCACTGTGTATTCACATCTAGGCACCACACTGAGGAACAACACTGACACAGAGCAAGTCTGGAGGAAGGCACCAGGAGAGCAAACGGACAGAAAACTGGAACGTTAACAGCGTTTGGAACATCTGGCCTGAAGAAGATGGAGGCCTCGTAGTTGGAAGAGGATCAGATTAGTTTTGCTTGGCTTCACAGGGCAGAAGGAGAAATAGATGGAAGTTACAGCAAGAAACGTTTTCAACTGGACAATTAGAACTATCCCAAAGTAGAAATGATGGCGCTTAAGAGGAAGTGAGCTCACCTTCAAGCACCTGTGGAGGGTGCTGTGGATGAGATGCTACCTAGGTGTGGCATGGGCTGCATCAGAGACACAGATAAGGAAGAACTTAGCTGTTGGCGCCTAAACATGAGATCCTTGTCACTGGCCAGTAAGTGGCCATCCCAAACACATTCATTTTCACCTTACGTGTAGCAGATGCTAAATGTCTGCTGAACTGACTCAAACCTTTGGTGACAAAACACATTGTCTCATCTAATCTTTATCGTTACTCTATTAATATTAGATTTTCATGAAAAATGTGGAGCTGTGAGAAACCCTAGATCACTTAGTCCAGTCCCTTAAAGATAAGGGAACCAAGGCCCAGAGGAGGGCAGTGACTTGTCAAGGTCACCCAAGTATCAGACAGCAGAGAAAAATTCAGCTTGGGTCTTTCGATTCCCAGCCTAGTGTTCTCCACACTCCATCATTCTACCTGATGGTAGCTGGTCAGTCAGGCCCTTCTGATGAGTTGATGCTAGACTGATTCACCATAGCAAGACTGTACTAAAAGGTAAGCTCCTTGAGGGCAGGGAGGCCTTGATTCTTTGTATTGTATGCCTGGCACCAAGCACAGTGCACTTACCAAATGCTGGTTGAGGATTCTCCGTTAGGAAGCACGGTATGCAATCATACGGATGGGCAGTCTATGGCAAGGGTAAAATCCTGAGAGCTCTAAGTTTTTTTACACAAAATTAACTTGTTTATCCAAAGAAAATCTCACTTTAAGACCCTGGCTACATGAGCCCTGCTCAGCATCTGGCTGAGCTTACCAATCCAGATGGACAAGGTCCTTTACACACATCAAGTAAACATCACTGCCCTTTGCAGCTAAATCTAGGCCACAGGAAGACCCTCCAAAAGTTTGCTATTTGTTCTTCATTTCTGAAGAAGATCAATGACATCACGGGGTGATGTCGTGACGTGCGAGTGAATGGGACTCAAGGGAGACAAAGTTGCACAAAGTTGTCAGCCTCACTCTCTCTCCCAGAGTCATCACAGTCCAGTGGCAGGACACGAGTCAGGCTGACTGGCAATGGCCCGGGACATAGCAGATGACCGTGGCATCTTTGATGCCTGACCAAACTCTAAGCACTTCACAGCACCTGTTGCAGCCACGCTCACTGCCACTGGAACAAATGGTTTTCACCCGCCATTTCACTGGGAAAGTCTTTATATGTTTGGGGTAGACACACTCCTACCTCACCCAGTGTGGTTTAGGCCATCTGCCCAGACGGTTTTATTGGGTACGACCACTGTGCATGTTACAGCTTTTTGAAACCACAGGCGAAGTTGGGTGGCAGGTGGACATCAAAGGTGGAAAGCAGCCTTGAAAAGTGCTTGGCAAGCTCTCACACCAGAGGTGCTAGGCCTCCCTGAACACCTTATGCACCCCCCACAACAGAAGTAACTCTACAACAAAGGCCCACTGAGCTGCACTGGACAGACATCTACTTCACAATAAACAGATTGTAACACTGTAGCACATGAGCAAGATTTAAGTTTCTCCTAAAATACACAAGACAGTTCACAACTCACTTTCAAGCCCAAGGAGGAAACCTGCTAAACAGAGCACGTGCTGACACAGCGAAAGAGAAAAGCATCACAGAGACAAAACCAGGAAGCCTGAAGAGACAAGAGAATTCTGCAAAGGATGGGCAGGGCGGAAGAACAAGGTCCAGCAAGGGAGAGACTCACGAACAGAGTCCTGCCAAACAAGCTCCCTCAGAGGTAAAAGAACGCTGCTTCAGGAAAAAGACATCATCAATGTGAAACAGAAACCCGAGCAATGATACAATCAATGGGCAGCAGCAATTGTGCAGAAATAATGTCCAGTAATCAAAGAAGAGTGTGAAAATGTAACAGAGACGATAGGGAGGGAGGTAACCCAGAAGCAGCGAGCAGGGACGACGGCGTCTGGAACTCTGCTTTGGAAATGTGAGAACAGAGACGAGGACTGGGAAAACGGCATCAAGGGAGCATCATTCCCACGGCGGCCCAACAGGAACAATCCTGGCCAGTTTCCTTCGAGCACAGACAGGCACTGTTTGAAAAGGGAAGATGGAAAGGCATTTGTATAATGTGGAGGGGTCTTGACACTAAGCCAGTCCCTTCCTCAGATTATATATTGATTAGTCTGCTTCTCGGATCTGGGGGAGGGGGGTTTGATCTGCTCTGTACCAGGTCAAATCTGTTAGCAGAAGCCATGATCTGGCCCAATGTCCTATTCTATAAAGACCCTGCTGGCAACTCCCCCTCAGTTAAGCAGAGTACATTCTCCGCCTGCTAATTAAGCGAAAAGAAGAAAATAGTAAGGCTACATTCTCAGGAAAGGGCCTGCCACATACAGTCAGTCAACAAGCATCTATTAAGTACCTGCTGTGTGCCAGGTATGATACTAAGTGCTGGGCTGCAAAGACATGTCAAAGACCATCTCTTTTCTCAAGGGGCTCACAGTCTAATGGTAGAGAAAGCATGAATAACTATGAGCAAATAAGGAATAGAGAGGGTAAGCTGAAGAAAAAATCATAAAAGGAAGGCACTAGCCTTAGGGGGAACCAGAGAAGGCTTCTTGTAGGAGGTGGGATTTTAGCTGGGAAGCCAAGAGGGGGAGCTGTAAAGGGAGAGCATTCCAGGCCAGGGGTAAAGTCATGAAAATACCTGGAGCAGACAGACAGATGGGAGGTCTCATTTGAGGGGCAGCAAAGAGGTGAATGTTGGGGAATCACAGCTGGGGACGGGAAGAAAAGAGAGAGGTAAGAAAGGTCCAGGTTACAAAGCCATATATTTGATCCGGGAGGGAGCCCCTGGAGTTGAGTGAGCAGACAGAGAAGAGGGATAGGGCATGAGTGACTGGGAGTGGGGGTGGTTCAGGATGAAGAGGGGATGATTGGGTGGAGTTTGTTAATCATCGAAAAATCATCAAGAAGGTTATCAACAGCCCTAGGGGTTCAGCCTCAGGGTGGAGGCCTCTCTGGGTAGTAAACAGCAGAATGTATCTGGAAGGTGGAAAGAGAGGCATAGGAATTAAGGGGTGAGAAAGAAGGACGCACCAGGAGAAGGGGAAAAGGAGAGGTAGCATGGGTGGGGTAAACTGTCTCACATAAAAGAGGTGCAAAAGAACCTTTACAATGGAGAAGATGGAAGTGGGGTGGATAACCCTTGAACTTTGCTCTCATCAGAACTGGCTCAGAGTTAGGAATAATGTATGCATTCAGTTGGGTACAGAAATCTATCTTACCCTACAGGAAAATCGGAGGGGAAGAGGATAAGAGAAAGTGGGTGCTGATATAAGGGAGAGTGGATTAGGGTAGGCGGTAGTCAGAAACAAAAACCTCTGAGGATGGACAGGATGAAAGGAGAGAGAGTAGGATAAATAGGAGGAAAAATAAGATGGAGGGAAATACACTAATTATAACTATAAAAAAAATTTTTACAGCAAGTTTCTCATTTCTCAATTCTATAGAGAACTGAGTCAAATTTATAAAAAAGCCATTCCCCAAAAACAAATGGTCAAAGGATATAAACAGGCAGTTTTCAGATGAAGTAATCAAAGCTAACTGTAGTCATATGAAAAAAATGCTCTAAATCACCACTGGTCAGAGAAACACAAATCAAAACAACTCTGAGGCACCACCTCACGCCTCTCAGACCGGGCCGACATGACAGAAAAGGAAAATGACAAGCACAGAAGGCAATGTGGGAAAACTGAAACCCTAAGGCACTATTGGGAGGTGTGAACCTATTCAACCATTCTGGAGAGCAATTTGGAACTATGCCCAAAGGGCTATAAAAAACCATGCCTTTCCTTTGACCCTGAAATATCACCAAGAGGTCTGTATCCCAAAGAGATAAAAAACAAAAAAAGAGAAGGATCTATATGTACAAAAACGTTTATAGTAGCTCTTTTTGTGATAGCTAAGAATTGGAAATTGAGAAAATGCCCATTAACTGAAGAATGATTGAACAAACTGTGGTATATGATTGTAATGGAATATGATGAGCAGGACATATTCTCAGAAAACCTGGAAAGATGTACTTCTGAACTGATACACAGTGAGCAGAACCAGGAGAACAACGTACATGGTAAGATAGTACTGCTACAAATGATCAGCTTCAGATGACAGCTGTTCTTAGCAAGGCAACGATCCAAGACAACTCTGAAGGACTATGATGAAAAATGCTACCCATCCCCAGAGAAAGAACTGATGGAGTCTGAATGCAGACTGAAGCAGACGTTTTAGATTTCATTTTTGTTTTGTATTTTTTGGTCTATGTTTTCTTTCACAATGTGACTGATATAGAAATGTTTTACATGACTACACATGTATAACCTATTTCAAATTGCTTGCCTTCTAATGAGGGAGAAGAGAATTTGGAATTCAAAATTTGAAGAAAAACTGTCAAAATTAGTTTTTACACGTAATTGGGGAAAAGAAATATTAAATAAAAACTTAAGTTGTTAAAAAAAATTTAAAAAAAAATTTTAAGATTCAGTACTCAGATCTCTTCCTAGCTCGGTGGCTTCATCAACTCCATCCCTTTCCTGACAACCTTTAACTGAACAAGTATGAGGAGGGAGAGGTGGTAGCAGCTGGGCCATCAACTGGCAAGCATTTGTGAAGTGCTGGGTACTATGCTTAGCACTGGGATTCAAAGAGAGGGAAAGCCAGTGGCTCTGCCTTCAAGGAGCTCCCACCTAACAGGAGAGACGACATGCAGATCCCGAGTTACCTACCAGAGCCATCCAGTGTCCACAGGCAGCACCTGTCATGCAGTGAGCGCTGGGACATGACGGAAGGCACCAGCAGCAGGGGAGCAAGGAGGCACACCCGGCTGGGGACAGGAAAGAACTTCCGTCAGGTAGTGTTTGAGCCAAGTTCTGAAGGTAACTAGAGATTCTAGGAGGCAGGAATGATGGGGCCTGGGTCACAGCCTGTGCATAAAGGTAACATATATGGGGTCAGAAAGGTCAGCAGAAGCCAGGCTGTAAATCCCTTTCAGTGACCAACAGAAAAGTTTGTATTTGATGAATCTCATCTTCTAAGCTCACTTGAACTACATCCTCAGCCACTGGAAGAACCAGCAGCTCTCTGGCTGACCCCTCATATGTGAAAGATGATGGTGAACAGGAGTGACCCAGCAGTTGGCAAGTACAAACAGGACAAGAAGAGAAGAGAGTCTGAATACTCTAGGGTCAATAACAATTCAATTCCTTGCAAAATTCTAGACCACATAGCGAAGAGATGTTTAGAGAACAATTAGAAAAGGAAGCTGGTCACAAAGAACCAATATGGCTTCACCAAGAATACATCCTGTCCTAATAAAGAATGTGAATTCCCTTGACAAAATTCAATAAGGACGAACGTGAACTTTTACATTTGAATTTTTTTTAAAAACTGACCTCGTACAAGATAGGGGAGGCATGGCTGGATAGCAATTTGTTTGAAAAAGAGCCGAGTTTTAGCCAATCATAGCCTAAACATGGGTCAACAACGTGAGCTGGCAGCCAAAACACTTGGCGTAACCTTGGCTGAATTGAGGCCTAGCGTCTTAGAGGAAGGAGAAGGCCCTTCTCTTGCGGGCCTGGTCAGCCCCCAGCTGAGGGACTGGGCTCAGGGCTGGGCAAGGCAGCTGGGTCGTGCTGAACATGGCCAGTAGAATGGTAAAGGGCCTCCACGTCAGCTGAGGAAAAGCTGAAGGAAAGGAGAGTGGTTTGCCAGCAGAAGACAACTCTCTGTGTGGAGAACCTGGTTCAGTTTGCTGACCTTCACGCAGAGGAGAGGGAGGATGCCTGCAGGGCAGTTCTGTCCCCAGAGGGCAAACCTGGAAACAACGGGAGACGAGTGAAGAGGCGAATCTAGAATTATCAAGGGGAAACTTTCTCAGAATTCAGACTGGCCTGCCTCAGGAAGGCCTGGCTTTGCCCTAGCTGCAGATCTCTGAGCCAGAGCTGTGTGACCTTTCGTTAGGGATGCTGAAGTAAGGACTCTTTTATGGGGGGTGGGGGAGGGGTTGGCCTACATGGCTCTTTAGGTCCTGTTCAACTGAAATTCTATTGCATATTTATATAATCCTTTATTCTAGTCTGTATTCTCTTAATACAATTCAGTGTAATTAAATAGTTATCATCCACTACAAGGTACAGAACGCTGAGCTAGGCACCAGGA
This sequence comes from Phascolarctos cinereus, assembly GCF_003287225.1. Classification (NCBI taxonomy): domain Eukaryota; kingdom Metazoa; phylum Chordata; class Mammalia; order Diprotodontia; family Phascolarctidae; genus Phascolarctos; species Phascolarctos cinereus. The sequence goes on along the minus strand of NW_027555958.1, from coordinate 20,198,806 downwards.
AAGGTACAAAGTTCACACAAAACAGCACCTGCTTTTGTGGAATGCACAGCTTGCCAGGGTAGTCAGTAAAAGCCTACATGAAGTACCCACAACCTGCTAGGCACAATGCTAGCTGACGGGGCTACTAAGACCAAACGAAGCCAGTCCCCGCTGTAAGGGGGCATACGGCTACTTTTAGAGGGAAACCACAGGAACACAGAAGAGCCCACCAGGAAGCAGACCCCCAGACACTTCCAGGGAGGAGAGGGGAGGCGGCACCGGCTTCCTGGAGGGGGTGGCGCTGGAGTGGAGGGTATGCCCAATGAATAACCAAAGTGTGCATAACTGCAAAGAACTGGAAAGCTTCTAAACATGTAATGGCTGCACGAATCAGGGTCCTTGTTCAGTGTTCTTCAGTCACGGCCGCCTCTCCCTGACCCCCTGTGAGGTTTGCTTGGCAGGTCCTGGAGGGGTTTGCCGATTCCTTCTCCAGCTCATTTGACAGATGTGGAAACTGAGGCAAACAGGGTGAAGTGACTCGCCCAGGGTCACTGCAGCTAGGAAGTGTGTGGCACCACCTAGTGGCCCCCAACTGGGGCATAATCAGTGGCAAATCAATGACATTAAAAAAGGCAAAGATGATGACCATGAGGAAATGTGGACAGATATGGGAAATCTGAAATGAAGAAAGCTAAACCAGAAGAACCAGACGATAGCATCAAAATCCAAAGGAAAAAGATAAATGTAAATGTAGAGATAAATGGACAAGCAGTGAATAGAAAGGAACAAACCACTGACTCTGGAGTCAGGAAGACCTGAGTTCAAATGCAGCCTCAGACACTTACAAGCTGTGTGAACCTGGCTAAGTCACTTAACCTCTGCCTGCCTCAGTTTCCACTTCTGCAAAAACAGGGGTAAGAACAGCACCTACCTCCCAGGGTTGTTGGGAGGATCAGACACTGGTGAAGCCCTCTGTAAAGCCCCTTAAAGCAGGAAACAAATGCTAGCTCTTATTACTGCTGTTAAAAAAGCTATAAGCGAATGTTTAATTGGTCATGTTAAAGTTGAGGACATGCTTGATTTTCTTTTTTGGTAAGACACTGCATTGCTTTTCCTTCAGCAGACTTCTGCACTATTAAGAAGCCCTGGGATGACAAGTTGTAAGCCATCTGAACCCAAGAGCAAACATCCTCTGCGATCAACTTGACGCCTTCCCAAGAAGAACAGGGGTGGCGGACGCCCATCACCATCACTACGGTTCTTAGAACCGTACGAGGAGGGCTGGCTACAGCAACAAGGAAGAAGAAGAAACTGAACGAGGCAGACCAGGCAGCAAGGAAACGAAACTATCAGTCTCTGCTGATGATATAACCGTAATCTTAGAGAACCCTAGGGAATCAATGACAAAAGTAGTTGAAACGATGAACAATTCAGCAAAGTTGCAGGATATAAAATAAACCCACACAAATAGTCAGCATTTCTATTAGTTACCAAAAAAAAAAAACCTCAGGAAAAAGAAAGAAAGAGAAATTCCATTTAAAATAACTGCAGACAATATAAGACTTGGGAGCCTCCCTGCCAAGACAAACCCAGGAAACACATAAACACAATTACAAAACAATTTTCACACAAATACAGATCTAAACGACTGGAGAAGTATTCACTGCTTGTAGGCAGGTGAAACCAATATGATAATAACCCTAAATTAATTGACTTTTTCAGTGCCAAAAAAACCAAAGAATTATTTTATAGAGCTAGAAAAAATAGTAAAACGTATTTGAAAAAAGCAAGAGTCAAGAATATCAAGGGAATCAATGAAAAAAATGTGAAGCAATGTGGCCTAGCATTACCAGATCTTCAACTGTATTACAAAGTGGTAATCATCAAAACATTCTGGTACTAAGATATAGAGTGGAAGATCAGTGGAATAGATTAGACACACAAAACCCAACAGTAAATGACCACAGTAATCTAGTATTTGATAAATTCAAAGATTCACACTTTTAGGTCAAGAACTAAAATTTCTGGGCAAAGTGGAGAATAGTTGGGCAGAAACTAGGTACAGACCAACATTTCATACTATACATATACTAAGATAAGGTCAAAATGGGTACATGATTAAGACATAAAAGGTGATATCAGCAAATTAGGGGAGTGTGGAAAAAATTATCTGTCAGATCTATGGATAATAGAATAGTTTTTGACCAAACAAGAGAGAGGCTCACAAGAAGATGGATAATTTCTATTACATTAAATTAAAAAGGCTTTGAACAAAGCCAATGCAGTCAAAATGAGAAGTAGGAAGTAGGGGGAATATTTTTTACAGAAAAATAAAAAGAGGCCTCATTTCTCAAATATGTAGGGAATCGAGCCAAATTTATAAAAATAAGACCCATTTTCCAATTGACAAATGGTCAAAGGATATGAACAATCAGTGTTCAGAAGACAAAATCAAAGCTATCAAGTCACATGAAAAAATGCTCTCAATCACTACTAATTAGGAAAATGCAAATTAAAACAACTGAGGTACCACCTCACATCTATCAGATTGGCTAATATGACAGAAAAGGAAAAGGATAAATGATGGAGATGTGGGAAAATTGGAACACTAATGCATTGTTGGTGGAGTTATGAACTGATCCAACCATTCTGGAGAGCAATTTGGAACTATGCCCAAAGGGCTATAAAACGTGCATACTCTTTGACCCAGAAATGCCACTTCTAAGTCTGTAGCCCAAAGAGATCATAAAAAAGGGAAAAAGACCCACATGTACAAAAATACTTACAGCAGTTCTTTTCGTGGTGGCAAAGAAATGGAAATTGAGGGGATGCCCATCAGCTGAGGAATGGCTGAACAAGTTGTGGTACATGAATGTAATGGAATACCATTGTGCTACAAGAAATGATGAGCAGGCTGACTTCAGAAAAACCTGGAAAGACTTGTATGGTCTGATGCTGAGTGAAGTGAGCAGAACCAAGAGGACTTTGTACACCATAACAGCCATGTTGTGCAATGACTAACATTGATAGACTTAGCCCTTCTCAGCAATGCCAGGATCTAAGCCATCTCCAAAGGTCTCATGATGCTGTCCACATCCAAAGAAAGAACTATGGAGTCTGAATGCAGATCGAAGCAGACTATTTGCTCTCTTTTTTTTAATTTCTTCTTTCTCACAGTTTCTCCCATTGGTTCTAATTCTTCTTTACGACACTGACTAATGTGAAAATATGTTTAATATCATGTATATGTAGAGCCTATGTGAAATTGCACATGGTCTTGGGAAGGGGGAGAAAATTTAGAACTTAAAATCTCATGGAAGTGAATGTTGAAAACAACAACAACATAAAAATACTAAAACCCCCCCAAGTATAAAGCCTGTCTGGGCAGTACAGAAAGCACTTAACTATTTTCTTTAAAAAATGTGGAACAAATAACTAAGCTATAAGCTTCCTGAGAGAAAGGCTGTGTCCCTGACACAGACCAAGATAACTACAAAGCTAAATGGGTGCTCAGTGGTCCTGGAAGGGGCCAAAGAGACCATCTAACTCGACGCCCTCATTTTGTGAAGAGGCTGATGGCCCAAACAGTTTTAAAGTGACTTTTCCCGAGTCCCATGCCAAGAGCATTGAAGAGCCAAGTCTAGAATTCCTAGGTTCCAGTGAGCATCTGAAAGTGAGATCCCTGCTCTGGCCCTTCTTTTCCAAGATGGGGGGGAGTCATCCCAGAACCAGTGGAGCTCTGGTGCTTTGCCAGGCTTCCCCCATTGGTAAGTCGCACACCAGGAGCATGGAATGTCACGAAGCCCATCTCTGTGCTTCCCGGGGGCCGGAAGCAAGCTGGAGCGTGAATCAGGAACAGAGAGGCTGTGGCAGCAGCCAAGAGAGGATGTGGTGAGAGACAAGGGAGCCAAAGAAACTGAACCAGGGGAAATGTTTTCCAAGGGAGGGGTGTTAATGAAAACGTACTAACCCAAGTGGGGTTATATATAGTTACACAACAAAGGGCCATTTCACTGGCATCTCTCGATTCTGAGGCACAGAGGGAGGGAAGGTATTCCACAGCCACTCCAAGGTCAGGATCCTATACGCAGCAGATGCCCAGAAAATGACACCAGACATGCCTTACAAGAAAATGCAGGCCTGGCAGGAGGTGCCTTGGAAAGGGTGCATGTGGTACTTTTCAAGGGAGGTGGAGAGGAGGGCAGTGGAGGAGCCAGCAGTTTGCACGAGTCCGTTTGTTTGGCATTCGAAGCCAGGCCAGACCTGGGTCATCAAGTACGCTCTGGGGATGCTTCACCCCTGCTCCGTGTCTCCTCTTCGAGCTCTGGGGTCGGTCACGCCAGGTCTTTGCCTCGCTCCAAGCCCTGGAACTGGAGGCAAAGACTTGCTCTGAGATGAACTACCAGGCTCAGAAATGCGAGAAAGCTTCCTGCCGCGCTGGCCTGCCTGTTGCTGTTGGCCATTCTCTGCATGGCCTGCTCCTCCTGTGCTAGATTTAGGGGACAGGGCCAAACCAGCCACCCAATCCGCCAACCTGCGCCAGCCTGAGCTCCCCATCACCATGGAGCTCCTGGGGACCTGCCACTGCTCTTCCCAAAAAATTAAGATATTCTTTCCCTTAAGTTGGACAGGCCAGGCAGTGTGGTTTAATCACTTAATACAATTCTCCAAGGTTTAAAATTCTCTTCTGTGCGAGGAAGGAGAGGGAAAAATCCCTAAACAAATGCTAGCAGAAAGATAGAAACTAGCAGCACCCCAAGAGGGAAAATTCACAAAATGATTGTTTAAAAACCATGCATCTGAAACCTTTAGGGTCCTGATCAGCGCTTGAGTTTGAAACTGAGTCAGTGACCGTGACTATTCCACATTCCAGAGTTTTGGTAAGCGTGATCAGAAAACATGGGAGAATTCTATCACCAAACAGGCCATGTCCCTGTCCCCCAGCCCTATCCCCAAGAGCTCTAGAGGGAGTGCTCACCCGTCACTGAGGAAACTTTTTAGGTTTAGACCAGGCCACAGGCTACAAGTGTTAGGATTTTGAGCTGCAAAGGATCTCAGAGATCACTCAGATCATACACTTTTTTTTTTTAAGAGAAGAAAATGGAAAGCCAGGGTTGACTGGGAAGAGCAAAGCTAGCACTAAGCCTGACCCTTCCACCCTGGGCTCCGGATGAGAGCAAGGTGATGATGAAGGGGATCAAGGACAAATCTGAGAGCATCAGGCAGGAGAACCTGCGCCTCAGTTTCCTCTTTTGTCCAAAGAGGTCGACTTAGACAAAGCTGCAGAAGCACAAGTCAGAGCTGGCAGCATGTTCCGGCTTTTGGAAATTTTCTGTGAAGGACGTGTCAGCAATGGTATCAGACCTGGGCCAGGGCTGCAGGTGGCCCACAACCCCAGAGTGTGGCCAACCGAACCAGGTTCAGTTATAACTAACGCTTTCACAGACCAGGCATTACCTGCTTCCTACTCCATAGGGGCCCAGCTGGAAGCCATCCTCCATCAGTATTCTTGGGTACTTCTGAACAATGACCTATGAACTCACCTAACTGGGCTAACATCCAGCCCATGCCTTCCTGTCTTGTCCATGAGGCTACTGGGAAAAACCTCGTCCAAAACCTTCCCAAAACTGATCTGCTCTCCATCTACCATAAAAGGAGGCTACTGTCAGATGAGAGGAAGCGCCCTGTAGGCAAACCCTTTTGTTTTCTTACATTCATTTTCACACACAGCCTTCTGAATAATCACACTTGTACTTCTGATGACACAGGGCTCTGTAAGAAGCACTAAAAATGTGCCTTTTAGAGGAGAAGTGGGTCTCTCGTGGCGAGAGTCAGAAAGTCCTGGTTCCTGTTGCAGGCCTGTTAGCTACATGACCACGGGGGCCTTCTCAAAAGCTCAGACCCTGATTCCTCACCCATTAGCAGCAGCCCAAGCCCATGTGAGGGTGGGCAAGCTAGAATCTCATTACAACGCCTCCTGGAGAAAGCCCAGATGCAGAGAAAAGATCCACAAGGGAGGAGGGTGATTCAGTCACCAAAGCTGCGTCACAAGATGCTCTGAGGCAGAGGTTACTGTGGCTGCAGCCGCCCCCTGCGGACAATGCCCACCTACCACCTCCCCTTTTTAGGCTCCCCCCAAACTGAGTTTTTCACACTGGGGCCCAGGGATGGGGTGGGGGAGAGGCATGGACAAGCACTGATTAAACACTTACTATGGGCCGAGCATTAAACTAAGCACTTCAAAAATATTATCTCACTTGACCCTCACGACAACCCTGGGAGGAAGATGCTGTTATTATCTCCATTTACGGTTGAGGAAATGGAGGCAGAGTTTAGGTGACTTGCCCAGGGTCACAGATCTAGTAAGGATCCGAGGCCGCACCTGAACTCAGGTCTCTCGATGCCACTGCTCTAACCACTGTACGCCTAGGTCAGAGGCTTTAGAGCTGGGAGCCTTGAGGCCTAGTACCTGCAGGAAAATCAAGTTCCCAGCTGGACTCAGGCACACCGAATTTGCTCCTGGGTAAGAAAAGGTGAACCCGTCACGGGGTTCAGAATGCTCAGAAAGACGCTGTCCCCACTGGGGTATAACAATGCTGAGAAGAGCTGAACAGGGTGGAGGTGTCAAGCAGTTTCCCAGTTCAGATATCGGCAAATCTCTCCATTCTTGGGTCCCTTGAGTCAGTGGGGCGAGGGAGAGGACGAGGACAGGGGCGCTTGCCGCTGGCCCCAACCTGACGCACCTGAGCAGGCAGGGAGCCGCAGCTCCCAAGCCCCTCTGAACGGCCCTACCATGAATGAGCCCTTTGACAGTGGCCTCTCTGCCATGCATGGACGCTGGAGGCCTCCAAAAAGCCAAGGTTTATCACTGCTGGTCCATTCAGCAGCTATTGTTAGCCGCTTTCTTGTTTAATTTCCCTCAGGAGAACAGACTTATCTATGTGGTGGAGCAGGTGTTTAAGGCAGGTGGGTTTTTTCCATGGATTAAGTAACAGTTGACTGAGCAAGTGCATTATTCTTCTGTGCACTCAGGGAAATCTTAATGGTGGGAACTGTGCTGGATTTAGTTCTCCAGGAGCTCTGACGTGGAATGGGACGGAAATGCTTTTATTAAAGACTTCCCATGTGTCCCAGGGCTGGGGGGACAAGCAGGAAAGCCCACGGAGAAACCTCCCCCAAGACAAGGCTCAGGTTTCAGAGGCGAATAGCTCCCATTCAAGATGGTTGTAGCACAGGAAGGTGAAAAGATCTGGGTCCTCGCACAAACCAGAGCTAGAGAGCTGCAGCTCTCTGAGCTCTCGGGTCAACTGCATTGGTCATTTTTCTGTTACCCACAGTTTACGGGAGGTCAATGCAGTGGGAGCGACCAACAGAGTCCTAGGTGTAACACAGCAAGCTCTTGTTTGGAATCCAGCTGCAGCTGCGTAACTCACGGCTGCGTAACAGTCAAATCCCTTAAATGCCCAGGGCTTCAGTTTCTCCATCTGTAGAAAGGGCTGAGGACCCTTGTCATCACTGTCTCCCCGGGAGACTGAGAGGAAGGGGCTGTTCTGTACAAGTGAGTGTTTACTATGCCCCCCAAGGCTTTAGAGGGAGAAGTGTTAATACAGACCCAGCTCCTTGGGACCTCAGACTTCAGGAGTGCCCCCCCCCACATCTGGCCCCTGGCTCCAAACAGCATGGTCAACAGTGACCTACTCTCTCCCATCCAGGTCTGCCACATCCCCTAATCTATCCTTAGTCCTCAGGCCAAGCCCTCCCTCAGCTTGAGGAGCTCCTGCCCCTCACCCTCTTCTGGCTCTCAACTTACCTTCAGTTCTGTTGCACAGCAGAGGAATGGAGAGGAGAAAATATTCGGCAGCACATTTCCTTCTCTTTGTCCATGTAGTGTCTGTAACAGCTTTTGGAAGAGAGAACAAAACGTTTCTAAAAGGCCTGTCTGTAGGCAATGACACAGACGAACTCCCAGAGCAAAGACTCTGCCCTTTCTGTCACTGAGTACAGGGCAGGAGCTTTGGGAATGGTTCCTGCCGGGCTCTGTCCTTCTCTAACACTCAGGCCAACCGCCACTGGGCAGGACCTGAGCTACAGGGCCGCCAGCATACCTGGGCCTTCTGAACAGGGCAGCCTGAAGGGCCCAGAGGAGGCTCATCCGAGGCTGTCACCGAGGGGCGAGCCGAAGGACACCTTCTTTTAAATGCACAAAACAATTAACATGGCTACAAAAGAAACCAACTACTGTGACATCGTCGTCAAGACAGATTTTCTTCAAGTTCACAGACCCTAGGTGGAGAAGGTGCCTTTCTTCACCAGCCTATAGGTTCCACGGCTTAACAGCCCTTGAACGCAATGGCTTGTGCTAGGAAACTTTCGTGTAAAGAGTCATCACCTAGCATCCCTGACCTGAGACAGTTATTTTTCAACATCAGAAAGGAAATATCTAGAATGTCCCCAAATTTTTAGCAATTTTGGGGATTCCTCTGCAACCCTGAAGCACAGTGAGACTGAAATCCTACCTTTACCTCCATCCCTGGGCACAATGAGCACTCCAGGAGCAAGCCTCCCAATATTTCCTCATGACAAGGAGACCCAGAGGCGACATGTCCACCAGTCCACAGGTCCGTGACAAGTCAGAAGGAGGGGCACTTGCCTGGCTAGCTTCTTCAGCTCCTTGTTGATGTCATGATTTAAAGGCTGTTCTCTCTGGGCTCGGACGAGGAAATCCCGGGCTCTCTTGTATTCAGTCATGATGAGACAAGCCTGCCATAAAGATGGTGAGAATTACAGCACTGCGTGTTTGGGAAAAGAAAAACAAACTGGGAGAAGTAAAATTCTTGAAGTAATCCATTTTAGTAAGGGAAGGGGGTCAACTGAGTTAATCAAATCACCTAACTTCCCTTAAAGAAAGGATAAGAGATAAACTCTAAGATCTTTGTTAGGTGAGCATATATCTCAACTGAATAAAAGGTGTGAACAAGGTCTGGATCCTCATGCCATCCCCCCCACAATCAGCCAATCAAAGACATTTCAACTAGGTTGCAACAGAAAGTCTGTTTGGAGGACTGATGGGGGGACTTGGTCACACCCTCTGGGGCTTGAGAGTGAGCTGGCATTGAATTGACGCCATTTAGCTGCTCAGTGGAGGAAGCTACCCAGCCATGCCAAGCTTGGCATGGGGAGAGTAAGAGTGCCAGCTTGGGCTAAGTCTTGATTTCCCATCCCACACTGGCCAGGGGAGGACCAGAGGATTCTGGTGACCTAGTCCAAGCATCATTCCTGGAACAGCAGATGCTGCTAAGTCTGCATTAGAAGCCAAGGACAAATTAGATGCACGGGGGAAAGGCGTCCTCAGGACTCTCTGAGGAGCTGGAGAAGGTGCTCCAGGAGTGGTCTCACAAAGAGGAGAAAAGGACTTCTAGCAGCCAGAAGGGGTTCTCCTGGACTAGGTACGTACTGGGGGGAGGACGTCCCAGACTTTTCGTCGATGTTTTGCGTCAATTATTTTTACTCTACTCCCTCAGCAAATACTCCTTGATAGAAGCGAATTAAATCTGGTCGGCTAACTGCTGTGAATGGACAGTATCACGGGCAGGAGAAGCCCCTTGGTGGAGGCTCCTGAGTCACAGTATTAGAAGGCCACCTCCAAGCCCCTGGGCTTCTGCTTGAGCCCCGAGGGGAGATGGAGAGGCCACACTCTGGAGATCTGGCTGGCCAGGACGTGGACACTGGAAGAACATGGTCCTTGAGAAGGTTTCTGTGTTAGGGACAGCACTTCCTGAATCTCTTCCCGACAAAAGGCCAGTTCCACACTCACCTGTCCACATCTGAAGAGGGCCTTAGCATTCTTCTGATCGATAGCCAAGGCTTGCTCTCCATAGACCAGGGCCCGGGTGGGTCGTTCCAACTTGAGGTAAGTGAAGGACAGGTTAAGGAAGACGAGGAGCTTGGCGCTCTCTATTTGACCCTGTTCCCCAGGGTGAAAAGGCCTTCGGCAAAGAATCGAGGAGGCCTGTAGGGGAACAAAGCAGTGGACAGAAAAGTCCGAAATCGCAGGGAGTGAGCAGCCACAACCAGGGCCAGAATGCTTGACCCCGTAAGAGCCCGAGGGCAGGGCCTGCTCATCTCTGCCTGTGTATCCCCCTGCACACAGCAGCTAGAAACACAATAAAGTCCAACAATACAAGTTAGGAAGAGAAGAGAAAACGTCGCCCCCGGAAGAGCAAATGCTTTTCCACTTCTGAGTCCAAAGAGTTAAGTCCTTTGCTTTTAAGGGAACCTCATTACTACCATAAGGAAATAACTCCCTCTTGTAAACACATAATATTCCTTAGCAAGTTGGAAAATTAAAGCTTGAAATCACACAAGGGAAAACAGACAGATGACACGAAATCCAACTAGACAAAATAAAGGAGCAAAGGAGTCTCTGCTGGCAACAATTTTCATGGCTAAATGGACCTATGGGGTCTGACCCACAATGGCAGCTCTTGGCAAGTTGCATAGTCCTCGTTTAACAAAGGGGGAAATATTACACAAAGAAAAGCAGTGATTTGCCCTAGAAAAAACACAGCAAGGTGATAAAGCCACGTCCATTGTATTTGTGAGTGGTGGAGGGTGTGTACTTGTATCCCCAGTAACTAGCCAAGCACCTGGCATACAGTAAGCACCTAATAATTACTTGTTGACTGATGCTCGAGTCAGCTACAGTGAGAGCCCACAGACCAGCATCCTCCCTCCCTAAGCCTACAAGGCAGTCACTACAATTAGTGTGTGATATGTAATTTCCCCACCAGGTGGTGCTATGCTCAAGCGACCAGCGTGCATGTGCACGTGTCCTGTGTGCCTCACCCTTCCCTCCCCATCGGATTTTTTTCTATGCTCATGCACATACCACTTTTCCCACCAAGCTGCACAACTTCAAAAGGACTAGGAAAGCGTGAAACCCTCTCAACTGTAGGCTAAGGGTTAACATTCAATACTCCTTGGGATGCCCATAAACAGCCATATCTATAGCCCTAGAGGCCCCCTCCATACCCAGGCGATCACCTTTCTGTTGCCACATGGTTTTTATTAACATAAAAGATCGCAAAGAAGCCTGCCAAGTAGCTCCTCCTAGTGTTCTCTCTCTGGACATCAGCCGACAGTTCCAGGGTATTCACCTTCCTCTGACCTAGGAGGTTATGGGAAAAAAACGAGGGAATGGACTGTGAGATTGGAGTCCAATGCGGGGGCGCTCTGTGTGCACAGGAGGGCCTGGGGTGAAGGGTCTCCTGCCTTTCTCACTAGGCCCCAAGCATCCCTCTAGGAGCTGAGCTGGACTCGCCTCTTCACGGTCTTGTCCCTATTAACTACTCTCTTCTCGGTCCAAGCTCTCTCGGGAGGCAGTAGGGATGGCTGCCAGCATGGTCTTCCCTAGAAGTCCTTAGCTCCAAGGGCCAAGCAGCAACAGCCTCTGCTCCTTGAACTGAGAGGGAAGCCTGGTTTCAAGGTAGGCCGTGCGTCCCAGCCTGCATCTGCCATGGTCCGACAGCCCCAAGCCCCAGCTACCGTACGTAATTCACATAGTGGTTGCTCTAGCTTCCTCTGGGCAGCTAGTTCCCTGATCCTCTACCTTAAAATGCAGAAAGAAAAGCATCCAGTCAAGCCCACTCATTTACAGGGAGGGGCTAGAAGGGTAAATGAGACAGTACAGCTACACATCCTTCTGGGGTGTGATGACCAGAAATGGCCATTTTAGATAAGGGCTGGTCTTTGTCTTCAAGGCTTTTTGATACTGCCCATCACATTCTTTCCCCTAGGGAAAGCCAAGTTGCAAGAGATCTTTCTGGAATATAGGCTGAAAAATCAAGACAACTGAGATGGAGTAAATCCTGAAGATTGACTGAGACAGCCCCACAAGAACCACAAAGGTGAGAAGAGGAGATGGGAAGCTCAGGGTTCTATTGTTGGTGTTGTCTGCTCTTTTACAGAGAAATGAGTCAAATTTATAAAAATACAAGTCATTCCCTAATTGATAAATGGCCAAAGGATATGAACACGCAGTTTTCGGATGATGAAATCAAAGCCATAAAAAGAAATCTATAGCTATAAGAAAAAATGCTCTAAATAACTATTGGTTAGAGAAATGCAAATTAAAACAAGGTACCACCTCACATCTATCAGATTGGCTAATATGACAGAAAAGGAAAATGACAAATGTTGGAGGGGATCTGGGAAAATTGGGACACTAATGCACTGCTGGTAGAGTTGTGAACTGATCCAACCATTCTGGAGAGCAATTTGGAACTATGCCCCAAGGGCTCTAAAGCTGTGCATATCCTTTCATGCAGCACCAGCACTATTGTGTAACCCAAAGGTATTTTTTAAAAAAGGAAAATGAACAACATATACAAAAATGTTTATGGCAGCTTTCTGTGGTGGAAAAAGATTGGAAATTGAGGGGATGCCCATCAACTGGGGAATGGCTGAACAAGTTGTCACCATATATGACTGTGATGGAATACTACTGCTCTACAAAAAATGATGAAGGGGATGCTTTCAGAAAAACCTAGAAAGACTCAAATGAACTTGATGTGAAGTGAAGTGAAAGCCATTCTCAGCAGTACAATCATCTTAGACAATTCTGAAGTACTCGTAACAAAAAATGCTGCCCACCTCCAGAGAAAGACCTGATGGAGTGTGAATGCAAATCAAAGCACACTTGTTTTTAAACTTTATTTTTTTTTTGGTTTTGTTGGTCTGTGTTTTCTTTCACAACATGATTAATATGACAATATGTTTTGCATGACTTCACATGTATAACCTATATCATACTATTTGTATCTCAGGGAGGGGATAGGAGAGATAGCAAGAGAACCTGGAATTCAAAATTTTAAAACATGAATGTTGGAAATTGTTTTTACGAGTAATTAGAAAAATGATAAAATTAGTAAAATACATGGTAATAATAAAAATAGAAAATGATGTTAAAAAAAAGATATGCACAGTGACTGATACTAATATCAATTCTGATGTCAGAAAGCAGACTGAAAGAAAGAGCAGACACAAAAAGAATTCCTCTCTCCGTAAGGAGCCGTGATGGTGACCGGGATGCTCAGGACACAAATCCAGAAGATACTGATTCCAAAATATCTACAACCAAAACCTCAAAGAAAAAGAGCTCGGGTAAAACTGGACAAGATACAGCATGAACGTAAAAGCAGAATCTTAAAACAGCTTTTATAAACGAAATGAGAGTGCTAGAGAAAAAAGTTGGAAAAGAAATGAGAGCCAAGGAATAGAGAATCAAAAAGGTAATTCACAGCTTGGCACAAGAGGTACAAAATGTGCCCACGCAACTAACTCCCTGAAAATCAGAATGGACCAAACAGACATCAATGACTTCATGAGACAATAAGAATATTAAGCCAAAGTCAGAAGACTGAAAAAACATAAGAGAAAACCCTAAGATATCTCAAAGTATTGGTATCTCAAACAATTGACTGAGAAAAAATATCAAGAGAAAAAAGTTTAATAATCAATGGACTATCTGAACACTATAACTAAAAAAAAAAAGTCTAGACACCCTATTTTGAGAAATCTTACGAAAAAACTTTCCAAGACTTTTTAGAGCCAGAGGGTGAAGCAGAAGTAGAAAGAATCCACTGGTCAAGTCCTGACAGAAAAACTCTAAAACGAAAACTTCCAGGAACATCATAGCCTAACTCCAATTTGTAGGTCAAAGAAAAAATACTGCAGCAGCCAGAAAGAAAGAATTCAGTACTGAAATGTCACAGTCAGGATCACACCTGATTTAGCAGCCACACTAACAATGCAGTGGAACGCTTGGAATACAATATTCCAGAAGGCAAAGGATTTCAGGTTATAACCAAGGATCACTCACACAACAAAACTGAGTATAGTATAATGCTTCCAAGCACTCCTGATGAAAAAGACCAGAGCTGTGTAAAAACTCCAAAGTTCAAACACAGGGCTTAAGAGGAACATAAGGGGCAGTTAGGTGGGACAGCTAGGTGGTGCAGTGGATAGAGCAGAGGCCCTGGATTCAGAAGGACCCGAGTTCAACTCGGGCCTCAGACACATAAACACTCACTAGCTGTGTGACTCTGGGCAAGTCACTTAACCCCAATAGCCTCACAAAAAAAAAAAAAAAAGGAGGAACATAAAAAAATATGGCCAGGGATGACTGGGCCTGCTCGGTGGGAGTGGGGGGTGCTCTGTACCCCTTGTCTTCCCCTTCCGTTTTGAAGTTATGATCTGCTCTGAGAGATGAGGCTGTGTTTATCTTTGTTAAAAAAAAACACTTTTTGCTTTCTCCGATTTTCTGTTAATAATGAAAGAATGGAACAGAATAAAGTTTTGCTCATTTTGAGACAAAAAAAAAATCAGCAGTAAAACCAGTAGGGGAAAAATGCCACTTCTGAAAGTTTTCAAACGCAATTGTGCGGATGAGCTCACAGGCTCACTAGCTGTGACTGGGCAGGTCCAGCCAGCATGTCCCAAGGGTCTTGGTGCAGCTTTGAGCTCGAAGAGCCGTAAGGCTGGGACACCCCCTATCTGAAAGGCCAGACATGCAGGCAAGAAGGCAGCACAGACCATTACCTTGCCTTCCTGGGTTGCCTCTGTGTGACAGAAGCAACGTCGGCTCAGCTAGCTTCTTCCCGTAAAAGGCTGAGGAAGCTGTTCCTGAGCCCTGACTAGCAGAGCAAGCTCAGGCTCAAGGCCCTGATGAGGATTCCCAGCCCCCTAAGGTCACAAATGAGGCAGGCATGAGGGGGAGGGGAGTCGGCCTTCCTCCGACTTGATGGACGTCCCAAGTCCCCACACACCCCTCAGAGGGCACACACCTACCTGAACTAGTACTGCAGCTTGGCTGAGAGTCCTTTCCACGCCACAGCTAAGGAAAACTCTTTCTGGAAACCAATAGATGGTCTACGAATGTCTCATTTCATTTCAACCTCAATCCTGAACTATCAGACTGGCCTGAGTCAGGCCTGTCCTACGACACTCGGGCCTCCCCACCAGCCTTCTCTAGAGGAGAACAAAAGAGTTGAGAGGACTGCAGCGCATCTGGCAGCCACTGGGCAAAAAGCCCTTCCATGGATGACCAGGAGAGACTCGAGCTTCAGATACAAACTCCTTCCGGGGGGGGGGGGGGGGGGAGCTAAAAGTCAAACTTGCCTGAGATGATGCTTCAGTTGGCTGGACTGCTTTTTTCGGTCTTTGTTTGCTCACTGTGCAGACGAGGAGGGAAATATAGGGAAATGAAAGTGCTGTGGGGACAGGCAATAACCAGAGGCATTTGCAGAGCCAGGAGAGCCTCAAGAAGGCTCATCATGGGGCAGACAGAGTGAGCTGCCCTCTGGAGCCCCAGGCCCAGGAGGAAGTGAAGCTCACAACGTCAGAGGCCTCAGGGAAACAGCTGCCCACCACTTGGCACTCTGTCCTGAAGGGCTCCTCCTCTCCAACAGAAGCTCTCCTGTTGGAGACACGGAGCCCTGCCATGTGCCAAGTCTCAGAAGGGACAAGGTAGCCCGGCACATGAGGAGGAAGCTTTTACAGGGAGAAGACTCTGGCCTTGAAGTAAATGAAAGAACACGGCAGCCAGACGCAGAGAGGCTCCAGGGCCTGGGCCTAGGAGCCACGCCTGGAACAGCTGACAAAATGACCCACCAATGGGGCAGAGGCCAGCAGAGACCAGGGGGAGCAGGGCCAAGACGTCACCGGAAGGCCCACGTGGCACCACACGGGATGCGGCCTGGCCACGTGCAAGCGTCCCCATCTAGGTTTCTTACTTGTTCACCCTTGCCGCTGATGCAGATGTATCCTCCCTGGGTGACCCTGGCTAAGTCGTGTGGCTTCCTGGGGTTTCAGCAGCCAGCTGGTCTTCCCCCAAACTTCAGTCCTGCATCCCCCACTGCCCAGTGGCCCCTCTGACCTGGATGTTTCAGACGTCTCAAACTCGAGCAGTCTAAAACTGACCTTGTTCTCCACAAACTCTCTCCTCTTCCTGTCAAAGGGACCACACTGTTCTTCCAACCTGCAACTTCATCATCTCAGCACACTACTCCTCACACTCTCTCAAATCATGCTCAGTCACCCCTCTCACCGCCATTTCTACCTCCATGACAGCCTTACATCCAATCCCTTCTCTCTACCACACAGCTGACACCCTAGGTGAGACCCTCAGCTTCTCCCACCCAGATGACAGCCTCCTCCCTGGTCTCCTGGCTCTACCCTCCACAATGCCAAAGTGATTTCCTTTAATTAACCACTGACCCCA
This sequence comes from Phascolarctos cinereus, assembly GCF_003287225.1. Classification (NCBI taxonomy): domain Eukaryota; kingdom Metazoa; phylum Chordata; class Mammalia; order Diprotodontia; family Phascolarctidae; genus Phascolarctos; species Phascolarctos cinereus. Next base: position 20,182,548 of record NW_027555958.1, on the reverse strand, counting down.
TCACTCCCCTACAGAAGCTCCCTATTGTCCCAAAGATGAAACACAGACTACTCTGCTCGGCTTTCAAAGCCTGGTCTGTCTCATCGGACACAAACATGTGTGTGTGTGCGCGCATGCATGCATGTGTGTATGTGTGTGTGTGTGTAACTGTCACACAAGCTATACCAAGAAAATAAAGATGTCTGAAAATTTTGAAAACAATGAGTATAAAAATTATATGAAACTATAAAGCTAGTAGAATTACATCAACATATAAAACACAACACCCGTTCATGGATCTGTAATCATAGTATAAATTGGTGATTCTCAAAACATCCTGTACCAGATAAAAACTATAGTTACAAAGACATATGATAGATTAATGTTTGCTAAACCCAAGATTGCAAAACATTAAGGAATATAATTAATCAATAAAACTATCGTAAAAATTGGATGGTCATATAGAGAAATGTGGTAGTAGATGCCATCACGACAAACTACAGTAAGTTATAATTATGCCAATGATCAGAAAAAATGAGACAAATTAATGGTATGTTAATTGTAACTGGAGAGAAAAAAATTTATCTGTTGAATAAATGGGAAAGATCGTAGGAGAGAAAATAGATGGACTTGATTATATAAAAATAAAAGCAGTTTTACATAACAAAAGCAACATATCTGATAGAAAAATTGAGGAAAAACTTTACAGTACATGCATCTGATAAAATTTTGATATATAAAATACATCAGAAATTACCATGAATTTACTACAGTAATATCTATTCCCCAACACACATGGTTAAATATATGATCCAGCACGTGTTTATTAAAGTTATCAATAACCACTTGAAAAACTGTTTAAACTTCAAAAATTCAGAAGTGGAAATTAAAACAACTCTGAGGTCCCAAACTGGCAAAGAGAGACAACAATGATAAAATTCACTATCAACTTGGCTGTGAGGAAGCAGTCAGCCCGAGGGGCTAGATCTGGGAAGCGGGGCACTCTGGAACAATGCAGCATCATACAACAAGGAGTTACTAATCTCAGAAAACCTCCCACCTCTAGGCTTCCACAGCCACTTCCATATACACAACATTATGGAGGGGAAACAAAACCCTACAAAAACACTCCTAAAGGCTTTAACCGTAAAGGCTAGAGGCCCGTAAGTCTAACGATTTGAGAATGGCTGAATGAATTGTAATATTAGTGCAAGGGAATATTGCTGTGCTTAAAAATCACAAATATGAAGAACACAGAGAAACACAGAACGCTTGTGAGGGCCCACAGCTACAGCTGTGAAGTGTACGCAGATGAAGCTGAAACTTGGGATCACTTTACAGCTTCTTTTTTGGCTTTCTCCTGGGAACATCAGCATGCGGTTTACATCTAGGTAGCCACAAAAAGGTGAAAAGCTTCCTCACAGGCCCGCTCGGGTAGCAACATACTGAACGTGCTGCGTCCACGTCTTCGTGACCCTGTGGACCCACTGTTCTTGGGGGTTTCTTGGCAAAAACACTGGAGAGGTTTGCCATTTCCTTGTCCAGTTTTATGGAAGCATGGATTAAGTGACTTACCCAGGGTCACACAGCCAGTAAGTGTCTGAATTCTGATCTGACTCCAGGCTCAGTGCTCCATCCACCGTGCTAGCTGCCCCATACTGCACACAAGGCCAAAACCAAGGACCTACAAAGGACATGAACCTGACCCTATGATCAACCAAGACAACTGTCCTTCCCCCTCTGCTAAACTGTTACCTCCTAGGGACCTAGAGAGCTAGTACTCCAGACTGTCAGCAGACCTTGAGTTTGACTTGCCCTCATTAGAAGAAAGCACTCAGGGATGCGTCAGACAGCCCCACCTTCTCCTTTGTCATCCTCCAGACTTAGAGTATTACCCTAGAGTTGAAGCTTCCCTCATACTAGTATGGTCACTAGACCTCCACAGTCCCCACAAGTGACAGTACCAGCTGTGTGGCCCTAGGCAAGTCACTTAACCCTGTTTGCTCAGTTTCCTCATCTGTCAAATGAGCTGGAGAAGAAAATGGCAAACCACTCCAGTACCTTTGTCCAGAAAACCCCAAATGGTGTCATGAAGATTTGGACACGACTGAAAAAAGACTTAACAACAAGAGAGAAGAGTTGAGTTTGAGGTGGCAATGGCAAGACATTCACATCTAAAACAAAACTCAGTGAACAGGAAAAGCTCTCTGGGCCCACCGAGTCTAGCAAAGGGAATCCCCCAAAGGGAATGATATCGCCACACAATGTGGTCCAGCCTGTTTGAAGATCTCCAAAGAGAAGGAATCCCTTTGCTTCCCAAGCCAGCTCATTCCTCTCTGGGACAGGACATTTCTTCATCCCTAAAATAAATTTTTCCTCCCCAATGTCCAGTTTCTTCAAGGACACCACCAGCTTCACAGGCAAGAAATCTTGGAGTGGTCTCTAATTCATCCCCTCCTATCGGGGATGAGGGTCTGAGACCACGTGCGGGCGTGTGACATGAGAGTGACAACTTTGGACAGGATGGAAAGGCCAAAGGGGCCGGCTCTTGACACAGGAGGTCAGCTCAGAGTTAGGAAAGATGCGATCAACAGAGTGTCATCCTCTCCATTCCCAAGCAAGCTGTGGCCCTTAATAAATCTGTTGCTGTTCCATGATAACTTTTTATACAGCTAATCTGGTGGGTAGAAAAAAGGAGTGCCTCTCCAACATACCACACACGCAAGTGAATTAACAATAAAAAACAAATGTGAATATGGGCCCCAGGAGAAAAAGCCACAGCAATGCCTGACAAAGCAAGGCAGGAAAAGCTATATATGATGCACAAAGTCAGGAGAACTGACCAAAAGAGAAAAACTAGAACAGAGACTGATCACGTAGGCTGATAAGCAAGCGATGACGTGAAGGGTCCTCGTATTAACTGGCCCTGGCTCACCCAAGCGTGGGTGTGAGTCCCAGGTGATACGCCGAGGAACCTGCTAACAAGAGGGAGACAAAGGAACCAGAGAGGGATCCAGCCTGCAGATGCAAATTACCCAGCAGCCACCGCCACACCCAGCCCACCTAGCAGCAAGGACTTGCCAGCCTGGTACACTACTTACTCAAGGCGAGACTGTGATGCCCTTCCCTTAGGGACAGAAGAGGCAGCTGGGAAGCCTGCCTGCAGGATCTCTTACCCTTTTGTATCTCTCCTTGGCATCGTGAAAGCGATTCTGGCGAAAGAGGTAGTTGCCAAATTCACGCTCTGTGCCAGCCACCTTCAGCACCTTCTCGAGAGGAAACACGTCCTGCTGCTTCTGAGGGATCAAAAACAGAGGCATCTGAGGTGACCCAGCAAAGCGAAGGTGACATGGCCTTGTGTAACCAGCAAGACTTCAGGCCCCAAGTCTTACCTTCAGACTCTGATATCCCAGCTGGGGCCACCTGTGGCTGGGAAGGGTATGAAAATCCACTGTCCCACAGCTGGCTTGCAGGTGTCTCCTCTTCAAACACCTGTGGCTCAGGCTGCTCCACCCCCCCACAACTGGCAGTCACCTCAGGCGCGCCCCCCCCCCCCGCCTTCTTAAACTGCTCTTCCTATCAGACCCTTCCCTCTGGCCTCCTTTCTATCCACCTGCACCCATGGAGGGCAGCCCTCCCCCAAGACGCCACACTGGGCTCCTCGCACCAGCACTGGGACACCACCCTCCTCCTTCTCTATTCTCAGTTCTGATGCACCAAGCCAGGAGGAGTGGTAGGCATGCTCCTTCACTCCTTGTCATCACTCCCAGCCCTCTTCTCCGCTGCCATCTTCCTGGATGCTCACATGCATCTCTCAACAGCAATCTCTCCAGATGTTGGTGGCTATCATCTACTAGAGTCCAGACCATTCTTCCTTCTGTCTCACTGTCTTCCTTTCCACCTTAATCTCCGTCCTCATACCTGGGTGTCCTTAGTTGGGGAGTTGCTCAGAAGAGGCCTCAATCAACTGACTCCCCCACATGACTCACCTCAGCCCATTTCATGAAATCACAAAGTCCAAGAGGGTACAGAACAGAGACAGCCAAGTACAGGGAAGTTCACTGGTTAGGCCCCATGAAAGAGGGTGGCTCGCCACTGCCTCCAGAGTGTCTCTTTACAACAGTCAGGATGGGAGACAGCCTTGAGGAATCTGAGCCGTGGCAGCAGGGAAGAAAGACCCCAAGCCTTGACAGAGAATTGCTCCTTGCCTCTCCCCAGAGAGCTGCAAGAAGGGGATCCCTCCACTCTGCAGTGGGCCTACTTGCCCAGCAGGAGACCCCCAAATCCAGGAGGAAGCTGTTCCAAGAGTCAAGGTGGGAGACAGCCTTGAGCAAAGAAAAGAGTCAGCTGTCTTATGAAGAGAAATGGCTCGGATAGTTTGGGGTCGAGCTTGAGGAAGAAGTGGACCCAGGGAGCCCAATCTAGCAGCAGTTACTCTGCCCAGAGGAACATGAAGATACCACCAGAAGAGAGAGACCGCCCCAGCCTGCAGTGGCAGAGGCAAGCGTGCCCTCTGAGCGCGCACCTCTCCACCTACTCCATGTGTGCGTCTGTTCCTCCCATTGACACCACTTGGATTGGTAAAAGAGGGCACACAAGGCTTACAGGGAAATGCTCTGTAGCTCCTCTACTTTTAGGAGATCCCTCTGGGAGACTTGGCCTGGGACTGCAAGTTGGGACGAAGGGGAGGGGAAGCCTATACCACTACCCCGCCCAAAGTCTCTGGCCTCCCAGCTCATAACCTCCTCAGCCACTGGGATCTGCACCTTCACTCAACCTCAGCCACACATAGGGAAGGCCCTGCCCTACTCTGAACTTCCTCTCTCACACCATCCATAACCTTCCATCCCTCCCTTCGTATTCTTCTTCATATTCTCCTTAAGCCCAACCACCAAGGACTCCACGCATCCCAGCTTTCTTACTTCATGACCTGTCACATCCTGGCCTCTCTTTCTTCCCCCTTCAAAGGAAACTGGCTGCTGAAACAGCAGCAGGACAGAGTGACATTTCCATCCCAGAACATGCGAACTGAGGAAGAGGGACTACTGACGTCACCTCTGACCTGAGGAAGGTGGGCTTCAAAAAAGCGACTGGAGAAAAGAGAGGCTAGATCCAATGACCTAAAATACCCCTGAGGAAGGGAGCCCCAAATTGCTGGAAGAAGCCCAACAACGAAACTACAGATAACCATGGAAATGTTTCTTTAAAAAGGATGAAAAGCGAAAGCTCTCTAATAAGGGGCCAACGTGATCATGTGTATAAAATGTGAAAGCGGGGGCAGGTAATGGTGGCACAAAAAAACCCCAAACACAGTCCTGTAAAAAAACATCAGGAACATCAAGGTTCACAACACACGGAGGTTGATAAGGAACATAAAGAACATTAACGTTTCTTTGTGTTACACTGAGGGCAGAAGGAAACTCTGAGGAAGAAAAAAAGGACTGAGGCTCAGGACAGACAGGCCGATAGAGAAGGAACGCGAGAAGCCAAAGCAATTCGACTTGTATTTAGTTTCCATTTTCTCTCTGAATGAAGGGGAATGCATTTTGGAGTGAGGAGCTAGAAAGCAGTGGACCAGAGTGCTGAAATTCAAGATAAGGAGGCGGTAAGAAAGCATCAAGATGCCCCAGTGAGTTGAGGATGTCCGGAACCACCGAGGCCTGAACACGTGTGCTGATGAGAATGCTGAGCCACAGTCCGTGAAGGATGCCCAGCACAGAAGAAACGTCACAGGTCTCAAAAAGGACAAAGCCTACCCCAATTTTATAAAAAACAGGAAGTGGGGGGGGGGATTCTGCACACTACACATCAGTGAGCTTCATTTTATTCCTGGCAAAACTCCAGATGTAATTTAGGTTTTGTATCTTTAAAAATATAATTTTTGTCAATCAAGAAAAATCGATTTCTCCTCCCCAACAAAGCCTTTGTAATGACTAGTCACAGTCAAACAAATTCCAGCACTGGCTGTGTCTAAAAAGGAAAAATTAAAAATGTATCTCAGTCTGCACCCCGAGTCTATCCCCATTCTCAGGAAGCCAATGAGACCTCTGGAACCGCAGCTGGCCACCAGCACTGAGAAGAGTTCTGAAGGCTTTCCAAGTCGTCTTTGGAACACTTTATTCTACAAATCGCCACTTCACTCTATCATCAGCTCAAATGAGTCTTTCCGAGATTCTATTCGTATTCCCTTCATCATCTCTAATGGCACAACAGTAATGCATTCGTATTCTCATACCGTCATCTGTTCAGTCATCTCCTTTGTCACCATGTGTGTGAAGGAGATCTTCAGAGATGCTTTAATCCCATTTCCCTCGTTATCAGTGACTTGGAGCAGTTTTCACGTGGCTGTTGATAGCTTGGATTTCTCTCAGAAAACTGCCTGCTCACAGCCTTTGACCATTTGTCAGTCTGGGAATGGCTCTTACTCTTACAAATTGCAGTGCAAAGGGAATGGCTTATCAACAGTTAGCACGGTGATCTACAACCCATAAGAGGCCGTGCAGCTGCATTCAGAATGAGTCATGCCAAACTAACCCCCACCTTTTTTTCCTTGACAAAGCAGTTACACTTACATATTAGGGGAATACCAGACAAGTAGAAGACCTATATTTCTGCCAAGTATTTGACAAAATCCATCATGGTTTCCTTGTGGACAGGATAGAAAGATGTGGACTACGGAACTGGGTGAATGACCAGAACCAGAGTCAATGTCTCCTTGAGGAGGGATCTCTTAAGAGACTGCCTCGGGGGGGTCTTTCCTTGCCTCTGTGCAGGTCAAAGTTTCTTTCTATGAACTGGAAGAAAGCACAGAGGGCGAGACTGTCAAACTGGCCAGATGACACAAAGCCATGATGGCCAATGCATCAGATGAGACAGTCAGGATCTTGCAAATTGGCAATGAGCTAAAATGGGTAAAATCGAGGAAGACAAATTTTTTTGGGGGTGGGGTGGGGTTAGGCAATGGGGTTAAGTGACTTGCCCAGGGTCACACAGCTAGTAAGTGTTATGTGTCTGAGGCCGGATTTGAACTCAGGTCCTCCTGAATCCAGGGCCGGTGCTCTATCCACTGCCCCCACCTAGCTGCCCCCAGAAAGATGAATTCTGAAAGGATAAACGTTAAGAACCCAAGCAGGTTTTCAGGTGAATGCTCTATGATCCCTTGCAGGGGATGCCACAGGTGGAATCCTTGGCCAAGCAGAGTTGTCCTAAATGGTTTCCAAGTCCCTTCCAACACAGATTCTGTTTAAAGATGATAAATGGGTGATGAGGGAATTTAAAACAAGAGAAGGTGTAATTAGACGGCTACAAAAATTACACTGATTTTTAAAACAACTTCATGTGGGTAAACAAATACACCATCGTCTGACAAAGACAATTTGGGAAGCAAGGTTAGTAATTGGGGTAAACTGTTAAATAAATGAATCTACCCAACTTAGTGAACACCATCACTACCACCACTATAACGTTTGTGAAGACCTTTTCACATCCATTATCTTATCTGATTTATTAAAAACACAAAATACATTAAGTTGAGAGGTTGCCTTCAGCACCGGCAAAGGCTTCAAAATGGAAGTGGGAGAAAGGAGAATCAGAAAGGTCAGACAAACATGAAGAAACAAATGCCATTATGCAGGATACTGAGGCCACAGAGAGCGCATCTAAAGATGTCCAGTCTGCTCTCAAGGACTTACAGCAGTTAAGGCGAAGAATTTGTCTGACTCGGCAGAGTCCAGGAAGTCCAGCAGCTCCAATTCAAACAGGACCGTGGTGTTGGGCGGAATCAAGGGTGGACAGCCCAGAGCCCCGTAGGCATAGCGAGGTTTGAAGAGAAATCGGGCCAATTCGCCTTTGCGCATCGTTAACAGGCCCACCTCCATTCCCCACAGGGTTATCTCTAGAACAGAAGAGACAGAGGCTTGATTTAAGCCTGCCTATTTCCAGCTTTCCAAAGGAGGAAAAAGGAAATGAAAGAGTTACAGCAAAACTACTGGTTAGACATCAAATCACTGTTCTGTAAGGTTCACTCTGGGTATCAGAGGCTAATACCAATGAATTGAGGCCATGCATCAGAATCCCTGTTCTAGCTGATAACCACAGTTCCCCCCAGTGGTCTGTCATGGGCTCCCTTACCTCAACCAATATAACATTGTTGACTCCTAACTGGAGGCTGCTTCCAATCTCCCTGCCTCCCTGACCCCCCCCCCCCACTCCACACCGGTACCTAAATGATTACCTATCAGTCATCGTGGAAACTATTTGGGACTATGCCCCAAGTCACTACACTGGGCATACACCCTGAGGAGATAGGAGGAAAAGGCCCATATGCACAACATGATTTAGAGCAGCTCTTTTTGTAGTGGCAAAGAACTAGACACAAAGGGGTGCCCATCAACAGGGAATGGCTGATCACATTACAGGATGTGGACGGAACGAAGTCTCCTCTGCCACAAGACATGACCAAAGGGGCAGTTTGGGAGAAACCTGGGAGGACTTTCATGCACCAGGCCCAGTAAGGACAACACTGTAAATGACTTTGAAAGACTAAAGGATCCTGGCCAGTGTACTGACAGACCACAGCTGCAGAGGCCTGAGGACAACGCCTGCAGAGAAGCAACGGACTTAGGGTGCAGATGAAACGCACGCTGTTGGAGAGGGCCAATGCAGGAATTTGTTTGGCTTGACTCAGCACATTTGTTATAAGAATTTCTTTTTTCTTTTCTTTTCCCCCCAATGTGGGGAGGAGGAGAGGAAGAAGTGGGAGGGAGAAAAACATTTTAAGTGAAACAAAAGTTTTAAAAATCATTCACACTCTCCTATTCAATTCAGCTGGCTTCCTACTGCCTCTAGAATCAAATATAAACGACCTGTCTTTTAAACACTTTCTCCAATCTGGCCCCAACTGATCTTTGCAACCTGATTCGACAGTGATCCCTTTCCCATCTGACACAGACCAGTCAAACTACACTGTTCGCTGTTTCTCACACACAACACTCTCAACCTTTCATCTGGCAACTTGTCTGGCCCACAATCCCACCTCATCTTGGGGCAGCTAGGTGGGGCAGTGGGTAGAGCACCGGCCCTGGATTCAGGAGGACCGAGTCCAAATCTGGCCTCAGACACAACACTTACTAGCTGTGTGACCCTGGGCAAGTCACTTAACCCCATTACCTAGCCAAACCCCGCCCCCCCAAAACAAAACAAAACAAAACACAGAAGCCCTTCTTTCCTTCAAAATTCCTTTTCTGACCCTTTCCTCCACCTGCAAATGCTCTCCTCCCCTCAAAAAGAAGACTGATTCTATCTACATTTACATATACACGTCTTCTAGACAGCACAATGCTTAGCACGTTACCTAGCTGCCCGTTCCTCCCTGTACGTATTTACTCTGCAATCCAGCCTCCCTGGCTGCCCAGCTCTCCCTCCCCCCTCCTAGGCACGTCCTTCCTCCGCACCTCTGCAGCGAGTCCCCTGGAAAGCCTCTCTCGATCCCCTGTGACCCGGGTGCTCCCTGCCTCCCTCCTCCAGGGACATCCAAGGACATATCCTTGTGGCTGCTCAGGACGGGGGTGCTTTCATTGTGTCTGTCTCTCCTAGCACCTGGCACAGTTAGCCTGGTGTGGAGAAAGTACTGAATAGGGGCTGCGTGGACTGAAAGTAATTACATGATCTTAGATCATGGCCCAGCCTGGCTGCCCACTTCATAAATTTCTCGGTCACAAGGTGAAATGGGAGAAGGAAAGTACACGTGGCTCCACCCAAACCATCACTCCTTATCGGAAAAGCCAACACAAAGAACACGTGGACATACAGTGGGTCTGTGGGTCAAAAGTGCCACTTAACTTAAAAACACCAGTCTAGCCTCAGGCCAGGCCTGACTCACCTTCTCCAAGTTTCATTAGTCGAGGGATCTTCCTAAAGCAGTTGGTGTCAAAGGGCTTGTCCATGTGCTCCAGATACCCAGAGTATTTCACTGAAGGAATTGTGAGAGAAAGCCTTCAAAATTCACATGGAACCAGATCCACGAGAGAAGCTGGCCCCGAACCAGAACCAGCTGCAGCTACCCTACATCACCAGCCAGGAGACTAGCCATCAGCTACTGCTTCCAAAGAAACCAGACAGCGAGGAAAGGTGGTCTCTGGCAGACCCTCAGCCAGCGAGTCCGACAGGCCACATTTATCCCAAGACCTTCGAGGCCCAGGCTCTTCTTAAAATGTCTGCACTGCTGGCCTTAAGCCACATCCCCAATTCGTGTACAGGGCGCCCCGATCTTACTACTAGGCCTCCCCTAGTGTCTGAGGCTCTAGAGCACAAGCAAAACCCCGTCTTTCCCCCTTCAAACATCTCTACTGCTCTGACCCCTCTGCCAGAACCCAGGGGGCGGCCATACCCAACACAGAGGCATCGGGCATCACCAAGTCTCCGGCTCCTTCACGGATGACCTCCTTTAACACCCCCCTGTCTCCAGTGACGTCCTGCATTCGCTGGCTCAATCTCTGGTAGGGAGACTGGTACGGGGCAGTCAGAAGAGAAGAGATCATTACTCCGAGACCCCCCCCCCCCCCCCCCGAGGAGCAGCAGGGGCCTCTGGGAAACTCCCAGATCTCAAAGCCCACTCCGGGTCACAGGTATCAGGGCAAACACTCGCGAAAATCCTCTTTCTTTGGCTTTGGGATTTGCCTCTGGATTCCCCTCCTGGCTAATAAGGACAAATAATGTCACAGACAGTCAGAGCTCCAAAGAGGTCATGGATTCCCCAGCGCCCACTTTATAGGGGGGGAAACTGAGGCCCAGGGAAAGGCACAGAGGAAGCAACCGAATCAGGACCTAAAAGTGTAAGATAGAGAGCTGAGAGGGGTCAGAGCCCCTCTACCCTCCCCCTCAATTTACAGAGAAGGAAACTGAGGCAGAGGGAAGTGACTTAATATCACAGGATCACAGGGTCGGAAGGGCCCAGAGCCCCCCTACACCCCCAATTTTACAGAGAAGGGAACTGGGGGGCAGTGAGTTAATATCAGAGAATAATATCTGGCAAAGGCCAGAACCTCCATTTTACAGAGAAGGAAAATGAGGCAGGAAGGGGGGGAGTGACTTAATATCACAATTAGGGCCAGAAAGGCCCACAGCCCCCCTACACTCCCCCCACCAATTTTACAGCAGAGGAAACTGAGGCCTGGGGGGAGGTTAAGTGATCCGTCTCCTCCAACTCCGAATTTCCGGAGCTCTTTCCGCCCTCTACTACGGGCTGCCAGGACAAGTCACGTGACCCCTCTGTGCCTCAGTCTCCCCCTCTATAAAATGGGGGTTCCGACAGACAAACGACCAGACGAAGCCCCCATCATGCAGTGTCCCCTCCGCGCGCACCAGCTCTCCCGTGCCTTCACGGTCCAGGGCCGGCATCAAGTCGTTCGGAGGCGTCACCAGGGGCTCCACCATCTTGTCCTCCCACGGCACGACCACGGCGGTGGCCCAGAGAGCGCATGCGCGGGGCCAGGCGCTTGAGACCGGCCCCAAGCTCCCGCCCACACGTGCCCCGCCCAACCAATCAGCCGTCGCCCACTTGCGGTCAAGTGTGAGCCTCTCCACCAATCATCGCCCAGGGCTGGGTAGATTGGAAGGCACGTGTTTTCTCAGGCCCAGAAGAGCGTTGTCCGTTTCTCTTGCCCCTCCCCCGCCTCCTCTCCCCCCCCCAGCCCCCGCCCCCGCTCTCCTCCCGACTCTCTCAGCCCCAACAGCTGGAGTAACAAGCAGTCAATCAACCACCAGCATTGATTAGCCGCCCACTAGTTCTGGGCGGGGTGCTGGGGCTGGAGCTAGTTACTGGGGCAGGTCTGTCCTTCAACAAGAATGTAACCGGGCCCTGCGATGGGGAAAACCCAGACCCAGCAGTTCTGTGATGTCATTGGTACACAAGACTGCCACGTGGGAAAACTCCCTCTGTCAAAGACTGTTGGCACCTTCTCTGCAATTTACATAATCTTAGAGAGTTGCCCAGGGCAGGTGGGCCGTGGATAGGTCACTGGATCTGGAGTTAAGAAGACAGGAATTCAAATTCTCCCTCAGATACTTACTAGCTATGAGATCTTGGGCAAGTCACTTAACCTGTTTCCTCATCGGTAAAATGGAGATGATTATAATAGCGCCTCCTTCCTAGGGCTGTTGCAAGGATCAAATGAGACAATAATGGGAAAGTGCACATAGTAGGGCTGTATAATTATTGTGCTGTTGTCATCAGTTTGTAGAAGAGGCAGTTTGGTGCAGGGGGCTGGGCTGGAATCCTGCCCTGGCTCACTGGCTGACCTTGGGCAGTTATCCCTCCTCGGCTCAGCCACAGCCTGGGGGGCTTTATGACTCTCTGGTTTCGGATGGATCCTCCTTCCCTGGCGCAGATCACAGCTCCCCCAGGGGTCCCCATCCTGCATGGCTCTGGTCCTCGAGGGGGGTTGTCCTGGGGGTCCCCATCCTCATCCCTCTGTCGCGACCCGTGGCTAGTCCATCCTTTTCAATCACAGCCTCACATACGTATACGGCATGCTGAGCTTTCCAAACCTCTGTAACACGAGGACTGAGGATGCGCTGACGGAGGACATCCCGTCCACCGCCAAGTCTTCCATCCCCCAGGCTTCCAGTGTTGCTAAGGAGCAGGGGCGGGGGAGCCCTCCCCAGAGCCCCACCCATCCCCCCTCTTCAATCCAAGCAACCACCTGAACGCTGCTATCAAAGCGGGGACGGCGGTGGCAGGCGGCTCGGTCCTGTGACCAGACTGGTGACTTTGCCCTCGCTTTGGGGTGGGAAGGGGGAGTTGCCCGAGAAGAAAGAAAGCGACAAAGATTAGGTGGGTGAGGGTGCGCCCACCGTTTTTTCTTGCAGTCCCCGGTCCCTCTGGAAAGAAGAGGCTGTGGTGGCCAGAGAGGTCAGGAACGCTGGCTTGGAGGGCCTAGGGAGAGCCCTTCAGGTGTCCCAGATTGCCTTCCTCTCTGCTCTTGTTGTCGCCTGGGGGTCTTGGGAACATGCTAGGATTAGACTGAAAGGTAGCAGGCTGGAAGGGAAAGAATGCTGGATTTGGAGCCTTAAGACCTGGGTTCAGATTCCACCTCTGACAAAGGTAAGTGACCCTTGTACCTGGGCCTCAGTTTACTCATCTCTAAAATGGGGATAATAATGCCTGTGAGCATATTACTTCACGAGGCTGTTTGTCACCAAATGAGATAATGCAGGCAAAGCGCTAGCCTCGAAGCACTGTTTAAATAGTCCTAGGGACTGGACTCCTAATTTCACTAGTCTAAGGAACTCCCAGGTGAGGACACTCCCTGCACCAAGGCAGGTTAGCACTTTATCTTCGATTGACAGTCTTAGGAAGTTTCCTAGAGCACCAAGAGGTTAAATGACTTGCCCACAGTCACAGAGCCAATATGTGTCAGAGGCTGGCCTGGAACCCAGATCTTCCAGATTTCAAAGTTGGCTCTAGTTGGTGGCCCAGTGGGTAGAGCACCAGACCAGGGGTTAGGAAGTGAGTCTAAATCCCACCTGAGACATTTCCTACCTGTGTAATCTAAGTCACTTCACCTGTTTGCCTCAGTTTCCTCAACTGCAAAATGGGGACAATACCAGCACCTATCTCCCAGTGTTGTTGTGAGGTCCAAATGAGATATTTGGAAAGTGCTTAGCACATGCCTGACACACAGTAGGTGCTATATAAGTGCTTATATTCCCTTCCCCCTCTCCAATGTGCCATGCTGCCTCACATAATAACACCCCTCTGAATGCTATTATTATTAGGGACAGCTAGCTCTTCCAGGCACCAGAAAGTGTTGTCTTAGTGTGGAGGATGGCTAGCACACAGGCATTGGACTTGGCTCTTGAATTTTGCTTCTTAAAACCATAGTCCCAGCTTGTTTCTGCCGTGAAGAGCTCAGAGAGCCTGGTTGGTGGGCAAAATCAACTTCATCAGCATCCAGGATGGCTCCTCCTTTCTGGTTCTTTTCTTGTTTCCTTCTTGGGCTGATCTAGAATCCCAGATCTAGAAGGGACCTTCAGAATGCTCATCATGGGGTCATAGAACTAGGAGGAATCTTAGAGATCAATTGAATGAACCCCATTCATTTTACAGACAAAGAAGCTGAACCCCAGCAAGGGGGTTCTGAAGCTCTTGGGGTTCTTCAAGCTCTGTTTAAGTATGGGAGCCAAGAAGGCTAAGGTGGTTTAAGGCTGCGTCAAGAGAGGCCAAAGGGCTCCCAGAAATAAGGGGACGAGAGTCCCCATCATCCTCTGCCTCAGTCAGACCACATCGAGAGTCTCATATTCAGTGTGGGAAGGACACTGTTGAGTTGGAAAGCGTCCAGAGGAGAAAAACCAAGATGGTGGAGAACCTGAAATTTACTCCATGGGAGGATCACTTGGAGGAACTGGGAATGTTCAGCCTGGAGAGGAGAAGCCACAGGAAGAAGGTGATAGTGGTGCTCAGGGAACTGAAGGGCTGTCATGTGTGTGGAGGAGGGAATAGACTTTTGTTTGGCCCCAGAGGGACTGGGAAGAGGAGTGATTACTGGAAGTCACAAGGAGATAAGCTCTGGTTGGGAAGAAAGTAAGGAGAAACTTGATCATCAGAACTATTTGGGGCAGTGAGGTGGTGCAGTGGATAGAGCACGGGCCCTGAAGTCAGGAGGACTTGAGTTCAAATGTGGCCTCAGACCGTGATACTTACTAGCTGTGTGACCCTGGGCAAGTCACTTAACCCCAATTGCCTAAAAAAAAAAAGAACTATCCAAGAGCAGGAGGTTGTGGGATCTACTTCTTGGAAGGCCTACGGCAGGGGCTAGATGTGATAGGCAAGGTGTTTTGGGGGGGTATGGCTCTTGAAATCTTGTCTAACTTGAAATCTGGTGTTCTTGGATACCCAATGTCAGAGAGATAGTAGAGCTCCAGCTAGGACTCGAATTCATGTCCCCGTCTCCCAGCCCAAGACTCTTGTCTACATTCTAAATGAGCACTTAGGTGGCACCATGGTGCATAGAGTGCTAGGCCTACAGTCACAAAGACTCATCTTCATGGGTTCAAATCTGATCTTTGACACTTATTAGCTCTGTGACCCTGGACAAGTCACTTGAACCCCATTTGCCTCAGTTTCCTCATCAGTCAAATGAGCTGGAGAAGAAAATGGTAGACCATTCCAGTATCTTTGCTAAGAAAACCCCAAATGGGAGTCACAGAGTTGGACGTGACTAAAAAATGACTCAACGATACACTGTGAATGGGCATCCTTCCTTCTAAAACATCCTCTAACCCTTGGGACTATTAAAGGATCAGGGTGAGAAACTAGGGAGGGAGCAGAGCCAGGACAAGGTATTTGAACATTCTAGGTCAGGCTTGAAAATCACTCTCTCCCCCAGGCCCTCATGTTGGGTGTTACTGTTTCCCCAAAGCTTTGAGCCTCATCTGTGCCTTGTTGGCTTATTGCAAAATCTAGAAATACGTGGCATCAGTAGCAGAAGATTCTGGCACTAAACATATTTAAATAAATAGACAACAAAGTTGACCCCTCTTCAAGACCACGCTGATTGGCGAATGACTAAACAAAGTATGGTATGTAAAGCTAAGAAAAAGAATACTGCTACACTGTAAGAAAGGATGGCTATGAGGAATTCAGAGAAACATAGGAAGATTTGGATGAACTGATGGAGAAATAGAAACAGAATTCATGAAAACATCCCTGAAAGGGAGCTGAATTCTGAGTAATAGAAAACCCAAGACCCGTCCCTAGGGGGCACGCAATGAAATAGAACCCTCGTCCTCTCAGCAAAGGGAAGAGATGAGTAGGGGAGGATGGTGTTTCCATTGCCAGATGACTTTTTGCTCAATTCTTTGTGGTTTTCATTGTGGCCTGGGGAGCAGCAGCAGGGCCAGAAGCCATATGGAGCTGACTTTTGGTTCTTAAAAGCTGTGACTGGCAGACCAGGAGATTTGACAGGGAGCAGCAGTACGGGGTCAGTGGGACTGGGGTTCACATGCCTGGGTGACCTTGAGCAAATTACTTAACCTCTCCAGGCCTCAGTTTCTTCATCTATGAAATGGGCAGGGGTTTAATAGATGTACTCTAGGCTCCTTTCATCTTTAAATCTATCATAAAATGTGGTAAATCCACACGGCATCAAGAAACAAGGACATTTCTTTAAAGTAGGAAGCAAAGTAAACAATGAGGAATGAAAACGTGCAGCAGGAATGCCGGCACCTGCATCTGAAAATGGCCTCCTTCCCCACGGGGCCTGAAGGCCCTGGCCTCTGCTCTGGCCTCTTCAAACCCCAGAACCCCACGTTGCCCTCCTGGGTGCAGTGACATGAGCTGTCTTATGCAGCAGCTGGAAAGCCTTCAAAAGACTTTTGTTTGCTGCCCAGGGACCAGCCCAGCTGCGTTTGATAACGGGGTGATGTCAGTTTTTGGCCACAGACACTTTTGAACATTAAGCTGTAGAGGGGTTGCTAACCAAGGTAGAGGAGAAACTATGCAAAAAGCATTCACATTGATGAAATAAAAATAATAATAGCACGCATGTCTATGGCTCCTTAAGGTTTACAAAGCATTTTTACAAATATCTCATTTGATCCTCATAATAGCTCTGGGAGCTAGGTGCTGGGATTAGCCCCATTTTACAGATGTTGAAACTGAGGCAGGGGAGATAACAATGAAAGTGAAATAGTAAAATAAATTGTAAATAGTACAATTAAAAAATAGTGAAACAACCCTCTTTAAACTTAGCTAGGTTAGGCCTTGGGCAGCAAATAAAAGAGGTTATATGGCTTGACCCAGAATCATACTATAGTAAATGTCTGAGGTAGGATTTGAACTCGGCTCTTCCTGACTCCAAATCCAGGGCTCTACTACACACAGTATAAAGTAAGTATTGAAAGTATATTAAAATAGAAAGTAAGTTTCGAAAGAAGTACTAGAAAAGCGTGTGCATGCCTCCCTCTTTCTGTGTTGTGCTTCTGGTTAACTGCCCTGCTGGCCTAGCCCTAATCCCAGCTCTGGGAGTGAACTGTGACAGGAGTCACTTCTGATCTTGTTTTTCAGCCTGGAAAGTTTGGATGGCGTTGCAGGTGACGGCCCCTGATTTGGCAAATGGGCTTCAATGTCCTGTTTGTCTGGAGGTCTTTAAGGAGCCCCTCATGCTGCAGTGTGGTCATTCTTACTGCAAAGATTGTCTGAACTCCTTAACCCACCACCTGGGAAACCAGCTCTTCTGCCCCGTGTGCCGGCAAGTGGTACCCGATGGCAGCAGCTCCCCGCCCAATGTTTCCCTGGCCCAGGTGATTGAAGCTCTGCATGTCCCAGGCGAGCAGGAGCTGAGTGTCTGTACCCATCACCAAAACCCACTCAGCCTGTTCTGTGAGAGGGACAGAGAGCTCATCTGCGGCCTCTGTGGCCTTCTGGGCTCCCACAAGCAGCACCAGGTCATACCTGTCTCCACTGTGTACAGCCGCATGAAGGTAGGAAGCTGCTTACCTCCCTAGCCAGAAAAACCAGGGTCTGGGCACCAGATCAGCCACAGATTCTCTGTTGAAGGCTGAGAAGGCAGGCCAAGGGGGTTGACTGTGCGCCTGAGCCTGCAGGGACTCCCACCCATGCCCAGAGCAGAGGTCAGGCGACTTAACACAATGGATGCTGGGGGGAGATGATGGGGAGCAGGGCAGGGTTTCCTTTTCAATGAGGATGAGCTTTGGAGTGAGGAAGTTAAAATAAGCAGTTAGCAGGCAGGGAGAGCCAAGAGATGAGCAGTCATCAGGGGACGTTTAGCGTCCGGCACCCGTGGATATGTCAATCCTGGATGAACCAAGTCCTCAGACTGTTGAGGGTTGGCTCTAAGAGTCCAATCTGGGTTTAAGATCCAGGACAGAATTTGACTCTTGTCCAGGCTTAACCCACAGGGCTCAATCATTTAGGAAGCAGGGCTCTCCAAATCTCGTCTTGCAAGGGAGGCTCCGGAGACATTCCTTCTCAACCTTTGAATCTTAGATTTACACATTCGCTCCTCTATGCAGGTGGCTCCAAGGCGCCTGGGAAAACCTTGGAAAATACAACCCAATCTAGGAACCCTGATGACGAGGAAATGTATGTTGTCATGTCCTCAGCAGATGTTTTGGGGAGTGTCTCAAGGGGAGGACTCTTTGAAGTTAGGCTAGATTTTCTCTATCTATCCTGTACCCTCAGATGAATAAACTGAGTCAGTTTTCTGCTCCGCCTGGTCCCACTTCATGTCTTATTTCACGCCTCTCCGTTTGGTGTACTGTCTGGTTGTGGGCCACATCAGACCCTGACGGAACTGGGCTCAGTGTGGCCTCGACTCCAGCCTGAAATGCGTGGCCATTTATGTTACTGAGGCCTTGCTTGGGCTGGGCTCTGGGAAATTCCCCTTTCTACGCCTTCCCTGAGCTAAGGGCCCACACTTTGGCACAGATGGTCATGATTATTTCTATAATCATAGCTCCTCTACGGTTTGGGCAAGGGGACTTACCAGGGGCAGGAATACAAAAGTAGCGACTAGCCACCACACAATGAAAAACAAACAAAAAGGGGGTCATGAAGTCTCTCTGGCCTAATGAGTACCTAAGTAAATCCTTAACTTTTTCCAGCCAGTCTCCAAACTTTAAAGAATCCAGTAACTAGGTTAACATTTGCTCAAGGCTTTTGATGAAGATTTCATCTACTGGGGTATCTTGCATTTTTGAATGAGACCAAAGCAGATGTGAGGCAGGGGAGCCAGAGAGGGCACCCGTGAGGTAGGGGGGAGTTCTGGCCCCTCATTACTATACAAACCATTCGTGGGTCCATGGAAGGAAGCTGAAGAGGCAAAAGGGGATGCCAGGAAGAGTGCCTGCAAGGGCCTGGTGATGTCCAGGATCCCTCAGTAGTCTGGGTAAGAGAAGGACAGAATGTGCATCTCCAGCCCGTGTGTGGGTCCTCGGTGTCCATGGGAGGGTGTGCAGAGGGCGGGGGAGTTCTGTGGCCACATGCATCGCCTCGAAGCCATCATATGAACGTGGGGAGCTAAGATGAAGCCCATTTCTGAGCTCCCGCTTATCTCTAGTGACCAGAGAAAGTTCTGGGGACGTGGCGGGGCGGGTGGACAGGAAGCCCTCTCCCTCCAGCTGTTGGTCATTTTTTGTGAGGATATTTGCCAGAACTGACTGACAGCATGGCTTTCCTCCCCGTGGCCAGAGCTCCATCCTGAAGAGGACCCTCCCTGCTCAGTATTGGTTCCTTTCTCCCACCTCCTCATTTTTGCCCACCTGAAATCGTTTCATCCTTAGTACTGGTATCACCAGTGCGTGGCACGTAATGGGCACTTAAGAAATGCTCGTTGGCCTGACATGAATCGAGTAGATTCCCACCTGTGTGACCTTGGGCAACTTAATTTAATCTCTCTGGCCTCAGTTTCCTCTTCTGTAAAATGAGAGGGTTGGGCCGGATGGCCTCTGAAGTCCTTTCTATCACTCTGTCTCTGATCCTCTGAGTCTGAGGAAACACGAGAAACACACCAAATAATTATAGAGTTATTGAGAGGATTGGGACCCACCAACCACCAGGTGGGTCTGCCTATGAAACGCGTCTGGGACTTGTTTGGCTTGGATTTAGGACTGTATCTACACACAAGGTGGAGGCTAAGGAAATCTGAATCACTTCAACTCTACCCTGATTCTGATGGGAGACTTTGGGTGCTGGCGTGGAATCAGAAAGGCCTGGGTTCAAATCCCACTTTTAACATGGGCACAGTTCACTTCCCCGGGCCTCAGCTTTCTCCTCTGTAAAATGAAAGGACCAGATTCCATGGCCTGTATGGTCCAGACACCAGAGGCCTGGGGAGGGGGGAAAGGATGGTTTCCCTGGGATTCATGGGTTCTGCTTTGGCTTCCTTCCCCAGGAGGAGCTCTCGGGCCTCATCTCGGACCTGAAACAACAGCGGGAAAAACTGGAGGAACAGGTCACCAGACTAGGGAACAACAGGACCCGGATTGCTGTGAGCCAGCGCCCATATTGTGCCCCATGCCCTCGCCTCCCTGCCCCCGGGAACGGGCACTCCTCCTGGTGTCACAAAAGTAAAATTAAGATCCAGAGCAGGCCTAGGAGAGGTGTGGGGGTCTGCATCTTCCCTTGGAGCACTGGATTCCAAACCCATCCCTGGCTTGTAATACTGGTGTGACCTTGGATATAAATCACTTCGCTGCCAGAGGCCTTAGCTTCCTTTTTCATAAAATGAGGGGAATAGCACTTCCTAGACACTCCCCCTCCCCATTTTAAAGATGAGGAAGTTTGAGGCCAAGGGAGGTAAAGGGACCTCCCCAAGGTCACACACTAGAAAGCAGGCCCTCTGACCCCACACCTGTGCATGACCCCGCCTCCCCTCTCGGGTCTCTCCCACTCTGCATCTGGGGTCCCATTGCCTTCCAGTGGAGGGGTGGGCCCCAGGGCCTTGGTAAACCCTGTAGTCCTCCTCCACGAAGGGGTTTGGAATGACCATCTTGTGCCACCTTCTGGTCAGCCTGGCTATAGCTCCTTCCGGTGCTTGAGTCACGTTGGGGTGGGGGAGCCCTGCAGAGGCAGCGCCAGGACTGGCCCACACTGGGGGGGGGGGTGCTGGCACGACTTTAGGTTCTCAGAGAAGCCACAGCCACTCTGTTCTTGGCCCAGTGCCTGGAACTCAGTAGGTGCTTAAGCAATGCTTGTTGGTTGATCGGTCAACTGCTGTGTCACCTCTTACAACACGTCCTTGGCCTAGAGGGACGATGGTGGTGTCCTGGATCCCTCCATGGTCTGGGTAAAAGAAAGGTCAGAACGAAGAACAGAACGTGCATCTCCAGCCCATGTGTGGGTCCTGCGTGTCTGGGGAGGGTGTGCAGAGGGAGGGGGAGTTCGGGTCTAGTGTATATAGTTTATATAGGCTGTGCCTGTGTGCCAAAGGAAGCAGCATGGCACAGGGGAAAGAGCAGTGGAGGCAGAATCCTGGGTTCACATCTTCCCTCTGCCCCTCATTGTGACCTTGGGCAAATCACTTAACTTCCTCGGGGCTCACTATTCTCTTATAGAAAACAAGGGGGTGGGCCCGGCCCCGGATGACGTCTAAACCCCTCTCCAGGCCGAGTCCAAGACCCTGTGAGCTGAGGGGGCGTCTCCATCTCCGTAAAATAAGGGGGTCGGACCAGATGACTCCGAAGGCCCTTCCAGGCCAGCCTGGATCTGCCCCACCCTCCCTCTATGAGCTGCTCTCTCCTGGCCCAAACCAAAGTAAGGGTTGGGCCGAGACGGGCTTTGCTCCCTCCCCCAGAACGAGTCCGACGTCTTCAGCTGGGTGATCCGGAGAGAGTTCCAGGAGCTCCACCGCCTGGTGGACGAGGAGGAGGCCCGCTGTCTGGAGGGTATCGAGTGTCACAAGCGGGGCCTCCTGGCCTCCATGGACATCCAGCTGGAGCAGGCCCAGGGCGCCCGGGAGCGGCTGGACCAGGCGGAGGGAGTCTTGGAGCAGCTGAGTGAGGAGAGCCACCTTGACTTCATCCAGGTGAGCCAGGGAAAGGAACAACCGGTCAGTCAATCCACGACGTTCATTAGGTACTTACTAAGTGCCAAGCTGAGGACAGGAAGACAAAAATGCAATGGTCCCTGCCCTCAAGAAGCTTACATTCGGGGGGGTGGAGAAGAACATGACGTTCAATTCAGTTTAAAAAGTATTGAATAATTATCACAATATCTAGCATTGATATGACACTTTTAGGTTTGCACAACACTTTATGGACATTGTCTCCTTTGACATCATTTAAGTGTCTACTACGTGGCTGTACACACAGGTGTCCAAGTATAAAGATGCAAGGGTGCCTGCCCTCGTGGAGCTTGCATTCTAATGGAGGAGACATGTGCATGTGCAGTATAAACAGAACAGTACAGAATGACCAGGAGGGCGGTCCCTCGAGGGCAGGTGTTGGGTTTGTCTTTGTATGCCCACCGTATACACAATGTCTGCTGCGTAGTAGGCGTCTAATAAATGTTCCTTAAAGTGAGCATTGTGCTTCCATTGGACCAAAGGGTGACCTTTGGCCTTGGGACATCTAGCCAGCCAATGCCCCTCCTCTGAGGCACCTTCCCTCTATCACCAACCACAGTTCCTGCCCAGCAAACCCCGTCACTCCTGGCTTCTGAAGGAGCCTTCCAATGTCTTAATCACCTTGTTTCTCTTTTCTTATAGAAATACCATGCCATGGCCTCCAGGTAAGTACCCTGGTGGGGAGAGAGGGAGTCAGGCCTTTTGGATCTGGCAGAACACACAGAGGAGGGATGGAGAGGAAGCCTGGGAAATGGCATGGGCCTCTCAACCAGCTAGAGCCGTCTTCCAAATGGGGCTAAGTCAGGATTCCAGCCCCACTTGTAATGGCCTTTGGGAACATAGATATACACGCCTATATACATATAACACATATGTGCACATATAAATATATGTGGATGTATGAAGTATGACCTCTTTCAATAGGGAGCCCGATAAAGCATTTATTCAGGTTTTACCATGTGCCCATCAGCCTGCTAAGCATTGGGGATGTAATACAAGGAGGCTCCATTCTAATGGAAGGGGCAGTAAGCTGGCATGTTATGAGAGCAGTCTGAAGGACCTTGGAAAAGAAAGCTGACCTGTCTGAGCTTGGGGACCCAGGGGTGAAATCCAAGTTGGTGGGAGGGAAATTATGATTTATATATATATGTATATACACACACACATGTGTGTGTATATATATGTGTATATATATACACACACAGAGAATTTATATGATTTATATATTTATATATACACATATATATGCATGGATATACACACACATATATGCCTGTATATATACACACATACACACAGAAATATATAGCCATACATACATACACACACACACACCTATGTCTTTTCCTCAGTTATGTGGCTTTTGCTTGCACAAATCTCCATCCCCAGGGCTGTGAATTCAGCCAGGAATGGGTCTCAGGGTAGAATCCTATGGTAGATGGCAGGACTGTGTGAGTTTAGGTGGGGGAGAAGTTGTACCCAGAGATTTAACTAGGGCAGATTGGTGGGGTCTTTGATCTAGTGTGCTCACATTCAGAGGGTGCCAATAGCATGGGCTGGGGCGCCCTTCTTCCTGATCCCTGGCTCCTCCAGTCCCTGCTCCCCATTTTCCCATCAGCAGTCAGGCCTTCAGGAGTGGAGTAGCCTCCTGGCATCCTGGGCAGGGGGATTGTCACAGGAGTCACAG
Organism: Phascolarctos cinereus; assembly: GCF_003287225.1. Lineage (NCBI taxonomy): Eukaryota > Metazoa > Chordata > Mammalia > Diprotodontia > Phascolarctidae > Phascolarctos > Phascolarctos cinereus. The sequence continues at coordinate 20,159,298 of NW_027555958.1, read as the reverse complement.
GACCTGGCTTCAGAGCCCACCTCTGATGCTTACCTGCCTGTGTGACTCGATTCAGGTCACTTGACCTCCTTGGCCTCAGTCTCTTTATCTGTGAGATGAGGGGGTGGGACTTGGTCCCTGCCAGCTCTCACTTTAGGATCTTGGGATCGTCCAGCTTGGAGGGCCCCCCCCCAGCCCCTCCCTACTTGCCCTGGGCACCCAAATCCAAATCCTCGGTTATGGCTCAGTTTGCTGGCCCCAGCAAAGGGAAGCGGTACTACCACCACTCACTCACACCGGTCTCCGGGATCTGTCCAACCACGTTCTTCCCAGCACAAAGCTCCAGCAGACTCTGCCGCTGGAGGGAACCTTCAACGCCGTCTCTTTCAAGCCTGGCTTCCACCCAGCCAATCTCAAAATGACCGTGTGGAAGCGGCTGTTCCGCAAGGTTCTGCCAGGTGAGTCACTGCAGGAGAGCAGCCCCAGCCTGGGCACTGCTGGGTACCAGCATGCCCAGCCAGAGTTTATTTGGTGCTCACTTAGGTGCCAGGAACTGTCATGGGCACCAGAGATGCAAAGCTGACAAAGAAGGCAACAGGTATATATATGTGAGATGTATACAAAGGAATCTTGGGGGCGGGGAGAGAAAAGCTTAGGGAATCAGGAAAGGCCTCATGGAAGCTTCCAGGATTCAACAAGGCCTATGTAAGGAGTGGAGTGCATTTCAGGCATGGTGAGGGGCAGTGTATGTCAGCCTGTGTAAAGGCAAGGAGGTGGGAGATTGAGTATCATGGGTGAGGAACAAGAAGAAGGCCAGGCTGGTTAGAACACTGTGTCATGGGGAATAATATATATGTATATAATTTATTTATTTTTATATTTATATATATATATATATGTATATATATATATATATAATTTGTAAAATGTATGACATCATATAACATATAATAATGCAAGAAAGGCACGTAGGATCCTGGTAATTGAGATTTCGCATAGAGCAGTCTGTAGTTAACTCTGGAGGTCATCGGAAGCCAGTGGAGTTTACTGAGCATGGGAGTGACGGGGTCAGATCCAGGCTGCAGGAATATCCCTTTGGCAGCCATGTGGACCATAGCCTGGAGACAGGGAGAAACCTGGTCTTGCTGTGGCCTGAGCAGGCCTTTTTGGCTTCTCCTTCCTCAGCCATGGAGACTCTGAAATTGGACCCAGCTACGGCCCACCCGCTCCTCCAGCTCTCCAAAGGGAACACAGTGGTAGAGTGTGGCCTCCTGTCTCAGCGGAGTGTCGGCCACCCTGACGGCTTTGACTACAACACCTGTGTCCTCGCCAGTCAAGGTTTCTCCTGCGGCCGTCACTACTGGGAGGTGGTGGTGGGCAGCAAGAGTCACTGGCGGCTGGGGGTCATCAAGGGCACCGCCAACCGGAAAGGCAAGCTGATCAAGTCCCCCGAGCATGGGCTGTGGCTGATCGGGCTCAAGGAGGGCCGGGGGTATGAGGCCTTCCAGTGCCCACGAGTGCTGCTGCCTGTGGCCGGCCACCCTCATCGCATCGGTGTGTATCTCCACTATGAACAGGGGGAGCTCACTTTCTTTGACGCAGACCGCCCCGAGGGCCTCCAGCCCCTGTACACTTTCCAGGCTGACTTCCAAGGCAAACTTTACCCCATCCTGGACACCTGCTGGAATGAGCGGGGCAACAATTCCCTTCCCATGGTTCTGCCTCAACCTCCGGGACCTGGCCACCTGCCCACCCTGGAGCACACCAAACTGTAGACGTTTGGTCCTCCTACCCTCCCTACATGCCCATGGCAGGTGGGCAGGGGATAGGCATCCTCAGGCCCTTGGCTTACGGGCACTGAAGTGCCATCGTCCCTAGAGACTGATCTTCCAAACCAGATTTCTTGACTTACTCCTGCATCTGTCAAAATGACATGATTCAAAGCTTTCCCTGATAAAATGTAAGCTTCCTGAAGGCAAAGCCTGTTTCCTTGTATCCCCAGAGCCCAGCAGAGCGCCTGACACACAGCAGGTGCTTAAGAAATGCTTGTTGACCGATAAAGTAGGAAGACGTTCCAGGAAAGAGTGGGGTCATAGACGCCCCCAACGGCTGCTCTTCTCTATTCAGTATAATGCAGGCCATGCTTATCATCCTCTACCCACCTTTCTCATTTAATAAAAAGATCTCTCTCCTGCAGTTTTTAAAGCCCCATCCTCTGAGGTGAGCACTGTAAGCACTGTGAGCCTCAGGGGGGGCTGGCATCCTCAGGGAAGGCCTCCAGGAAAAGCTGGCACTTGGCCTTGGTCCTGAGGAACAGGCAAGTTAGCCCCAGAAGCTTGAGCAAGCCTGGCCTGGGGACAGCACTGCTAAGTGCCCTGGGCTTCTTGCAGCTATTCAAATATGAAAGAACAAGGTCTGTCTTTTCTACTTGTATCCTCCAGCTCTTAGTACTGTGAGTACATAGTAGGTGCTTAATAAAGGCTTTTAAAAAATCCTTCACTTATTCATTTATGGGGGAGGGAGGACAGGATGGCCATGGCATCTGAGCTGACCCTCCCCTGCCCATCCCCCTAGTGCTCTAACCACTGAGATACCAGTTCTATCTTCAGCAGTGGAAGGAGCACTAGACTAGAGAACCCTGAGTCAAAGCCCATCGTTGTCTGCTTCTATGACCTTGGGCAAGTTCATCCACCACTCTGGGTCTCAGTTTTCTCACCTGTAAGATGGGACAAGGGGGCTTGTAGATCTATGATCACATGACCTTTTGGGTCAAAAAATGGCAGAAGGGGGAGTGAGAAGATTCAGGAGGGATGACCCAAGACATGAAGGGCATCTTCCCCGTGCCCATGGGAATAAGTCTTCCAGATTCTAGACTTCCCACCTGGGGGCATCCTCAGTGCCCTCGAGCTAGATTCAATCTGTTGTCAGTTCCTGTTGACTTCACCTCTGCAACATCTCTAGAATAAGTCCCCTTCCTCTCCTTGGATGCTGCTGCCCCGCCTCCCAGGACCTATCACCTTCCATCTGGACTAGTACAGTGGCTGGGGGGGGGGGGTCTGCCTGCTTCCAGTCTCTTCCCACTGCAGCCCATCCTCCACTCAGCTGCCAATTGATCTTCCTAAAGGGCAGGTCTCACTGTGTCACCTCCACCCCCCACCGTCTTATTCAACAAACTCCACACCTATCATTTCCAGGAAACTCCTCCGGCATCAAAGTCCTTCCTAACCCGGCCCCACCTCCGACCTTCCCAGTCTCCTTACGCTGACTTGTCCCCACACATGCCCTGATGTATAAGGCACTGCCCCCCTGGCTGCTCCATCTCCTGATCCCTGTGCATTTTCATTGATTTGTCCCCATTTCAGGAATGCTCTCACTATTGATCTCCACATCCTGGCGTCCTTCACATCCCCACATCCTACAAGAAGCCTTTCCCAGTCCTCCTTAACCCAGTGCTTTCCCTCTGTTGATTATCTCCAACTTATGCTGCCTAACAATTTTTTTTATCCTGCCTAACAATTAATCAATCATCTATTTTTTTTTTTTTTTTATAATTTACTTATTTTTAGTTTTCAACATTCACTTCTATAAGATTTTGAGTTTTAAATTTTCTCCCCCTCCTACTCCCCCCCCCAAGATTGCATGCAATCTGATATAGGCTCTACTTACACACTCATATTAAGCATATTTTCCCATTAGTCGTGATGTAAGAATAATTAGAATTAATGGGAGGAACCACAAGAATGAAGCAACGAAACAAAACAACAAAGGAAAAGGAGAGCAAATAGTCTGCTTCCATCTGCATTCAGATTTCGTAGTTGTTTCTCTGGATGTGGATGGCAATTTCCATTGTGAGTCTTTTGGAAATGTCTCAGATCCTTGCATTGCTGTGAAGAGCCAGGTCTATCAAAGCCAGTCATTACACAATGTGGCTGTTACTGTGTACAATGTTCTTCTCCTGGTTCTGCTCACTTTGCTCAGCATCAGTTCATGTAAGTCTTTCCAGGTTATTTTATTTTTTTTGAAGTCTGCCTGCTCATCATTTCTTATCGCACAGTAGTATTGCATTACATTCATATACAACTTGTTCAGCCATTCCCCAATGGATGGGCATCCATCTCCTCAATTTCTAATTCTTTGCCACCACAGAAAGAGCTGCTATAAATATTTTTGTACATGTGGGTCCTTTTCCCTTTATTATGATCTCTTTGGGATACAGCTCTAGAAGTGTCATTCCTGGGTCAAAGGGTACCCACGATTTTATAGCCCTTTGTGCATAGTACCAAATGGCTCTCCAGAATGGTTGCATCAGTTCACAACTCCACCAACAATGCATTAGTGTTCCCATTTTCTCATATCTTCTCCAACATTTATCATTTTCTTGTTTTGTCATGTTAGCCAATCTGATAGGTGTGACGTGGTACCTCAGAGTTGTTTTGATTCGCAGTGATTTAGGACATTTTTGCGTATGACTATAGATAGCTTTAGTTTCTTCCTCTGAAAACTGCCTGTTCATATCCTTTGACCATTTATCAATTGGGGAATGACTCATATTCTTATAAATTTTACTTAGTTCTCTATATATTTTAGGAACGAGGCCTTTATCAGAGACACTGGTTGTAAAAATTCCCAGTTTTCTGCTTCTCTCCTAATCTTGGATGCACTGGCTTTGTTTGTGCAAAAACTTTTCAATTTAATGTAATCAAAATTATCCATTTTGCATTTCATTATGTTCTCGTATCTGTTGTTTGGTCATAAATTCTTCCCTTCTCCATCGATCTGACAGGTAAACTTACTTTGCTTATAGTATCAGTTTTATACCTAAATCCCGTACCCACTTTGACTTCATCTTGGTATAGGGTAATCAATCATCTAATAAGGACCTACTATATGCCAGGTACGGTGCTAAGCCCTGGGGATACAAAGAGAGGCAAAAGACAGCCCTTGCCCTGAAGGAGCTTACACTCTAATAGGAGAGCCAACACTTATACAAAGCAAGCTATATACAGAAGAAATGCCTATATCGGGTTCATAGTACGGGTTTGTACCTTGAGGGTAGGCACTGGTTTTGCCTTTGGATTTCCAGAGCTTAGCACAGAGCCTGGCACACAGCTGGCACTTAATAAATGCTCGCTGCCTTGCTTGCAATTTGGAGTTAGGAAGGTCTGGGTTCAAAACACGCCACAGACGCTACTTGTGTCACCTTAAGTGAAACACTTCTCTATTTACGCGCTCCAGCTTTGTCGTAAAACGAAGGCTAACTCCTAAGAACGATTCCGCCTCTAAAGCTCTGACCCAGCTACTCTAAGGATGCGAGGGCGGTGCCAGGAAATGCTTGGCCAATGAGGAGCGGGGGTGGAATTGACCAGAAGGGGGCGGAGCCACAGGCCGGCGGGCCAAATCCGGACGAGACGGCGTGGCGCGCCTGCGCAGTGGTTGGGGCAGCCACGTGGGGCGCCGCGGGGCCGGAACTGGAGCCAGGAGTCGGAGGAGGCTCATGGCGCTGTACGGGGCTGCGGCCGCCGTGCTCTCGGGGCTAGAGGCGCACCAGGGCTCCCTCAAGAGCCTGGTCTATGGCAGCCGCTTCCAGGTACTGCGGCGAGGGAGCAGGACCGGAGTGTGGTCAGCCTTGGGCCGGTCGTCCGGGGCTGGGGGTGTCCAAGGCCGGGGGCTTGGGTGTCCGGGGTCGGGGGCAGGGTGTCCGGAGGTCAGGGACGGGGTCTCCGGGGTGGGATGTCCGAGGGTCGGGGACGAGGTGTGCAGGTCGGATGTCCGGGTGTCAGAGGCCGGGGGTGGAGTGCCCGGGGTCGGGGGCCGGGCGTCCGGGGGTCAGGGACGGGGTGTCCAGGTCAGGGGGGGGCGTGCGCCTGATGCCCGCGTCTCCACCACGCACCTGGGCCCCAGAACGTCCGGCAGCTGTACGCTCTGGTCTGCGAGACGCAGCGCTATTCGGCCGTGCTGGACGCGGTGATCGGCAGCGCCCGGCTCCTAGAGGCGGAGAAGAAGCTGAAGCCCCACCTTGCCAAGGTGAGGCTTCTGGGAGAGAAGGGCGTGGAGAGGGTTAGGTCGGCACCGAGCCCGGACCCCACGCCCTACCCAAAGGAGGCTGTTAAGGGAGGCTTTTTTTTTCTTTTTTTTTCTTTTTTTAATATAAATTTATTTATTTTTAGTTTTCAACATTCACTTCCACAAGTTTTTGAGTTCCAAATTTTCACCCCATCTCTCCCCACCCCAAGATGTCATGCATGCTGAATATCCCTTCCCCTAGTCTGTCCTCTCTTCTATCTCTCTCCCCTTCTCTTATCTCCTTCCCCTTCTGTTTTCCTATAGGGCAGGACAGACTTCTGTACCCCATTTCCTATATTTCTTATTTTAAGGGAGACTTTTTCACATACCCACCCAAAGTCATGTTCTTGTTAGTCCGGGAAGGGATGAATGTGGGATCCATAGCTTACCTGGAAAGTCTCTGGATCAATAGTTTTGGGGCCAGAGGACCCAGAACTCAAGCTCTCCCACAGGGAACCCCACCTGATCTCCCTCCCACCCTAATTAACGCCTTCACCCCTAAATTACCTTGTATTTATTATGACTGTGTTCACAGACATGCTGCTTCGCAGATAGAATGAAGCTCTCTGAGGGCAGAGACAGTTTCATTTTGTCTTTGTCTCCTCAGGGCTCTCCTATAGTGCCTGACATGTAGTAGGTGCTCAGCAAACAGTTATTGAGTAGAAAGAGTGGATTACAGATGCTGCCAGAGGCTCTTCTTAGATGTCCAGTAAATGGTTCTTGACTCGACTTACCCTCTGGAGCCTGGCTCATTAGAAGAGGTCAGAGAGTCATGGATGTAGACCCAGAAGGGCCCTCTGAGGCCCTCTGGTCCAGTTCCTCCATCTTACAGATGAGATTAGCCCCAGGTTGAAGGTGGTTGGGTGTGATGCCGGGGTGGCTCAGCTCAGACCGTCAGTCCCTTCTCAGGTCCTGGTGTATGAGCTGCTGCTGGGCCGGGGCTTACGGGGTGGAGGCCGATGGAAGCCTGTGCTGTCCCGGCACAAGGCGAGGCTGCAGGCCGAGTTTGCCCGGCTCAAGGTGAAGCGTTGTGTGAGCCGCAATGAAGACCTCCTGGAGTCGACTCCTGGGGCCGTGCAGGGTGAGTGGGAGCCCTGGGGAGTGGCTGGGAAGGCCGTGGAGGGGAGTCTCAGTGCCTCTCCCTTTGTCTGCAGAGTTGCAGCTCCCTCGCTTTGTGCGAGTGAACACGCTCAAGACCAACCTCGACGACACCATTGATTACTTGAAGCGTGAGGGCTACTCCTACCAGGGCCGTGCTTCTGGGTGAGAGCAGCCTCCTGGTTCCTGGGCAGTTGGATGGGGGGGGGGTGGTCTCTAGCCTGTTCTCAGGCTGCCTTCTTCCTTCTCTTCCCTGACAGACTGGACGAGCTACGGGCCTTAGAGGGGAAACTTTTTTTCCTAGACTCACTGCTTCCTGAGCTACTTGTATTCTCTTCGGGCACTGACCTCCATAAGCACCCGCTGTACCAGGCTGGCCATCTCATCCTGCAAGACAAGGTCAGGAGGAAGGGCCGTGCTGAAGGGGGGTGGGGGACAGATGGGGAGAAGAGGCCCTGGGTGGGGGGCGGTTCACTCAGTTCTGATGTCTTGCCCCTGCCAGGCGAGCTGCCTCCCAGCAATGCTGCTTGCCCCTCCACCTGGCTCCCATGTCATTGATGCGTGTGCTGCCCCAGGCAATAAGACGAGCCACCTCGCTGCTCTGCTGAAAAACCAAGGGTGAGGCAGGAGGGAAGGGGTCGGGGTGGGGAGAATCGTGTGGCATCCAGTCTAGACTGTCTCCTGACAGGGAAGGAAATCTGGTGAATAGAGATTGATGGTGCCCTGGGTGACAGTTTCCTTTAAAAACCTCATTCGGAGCTAGGGACTTTTGGGTTTGCACCCCTCATTTGTGGGGGTCCAAATGGCAGGATGTTGGATGGGAAATTCCAGGGATAGGAATCCAGGCATTGTTAATGCCTTTGCCTTTCTTTATGCCTCATTTGAGAGGTGTCATGTTCTAGTGAAAGGGACATTGGACCCAGAGTCAAGAAGGCATGAGTTCAAATCTCGCTGCATACATTTTGGCTTTGTGAGGTTGGAGAAGGTACCTCATCTCTCTGGGCCTGGATCTTCTCTGTCGAGTGAGGGGTTGGACCAGGTGACTTTGAGGATTCCTTCTAGTTGTAGGGTGAGGATTGTGAGGTTGAGGGGATAGCTGGTGACAGGATGAGGAAACTGAGGCTCAGCTGAAATGGTCTCACACACAGAGCTAGTAAGCGTCAAGTCTCTTCTGATCCCTTAGGCTCCTTTAGAAAGAACCTTTCCCTGAGGGTTTTCTGGTGGTTTCATTGATTTGTGCCCTGTCTTCCCTCCTTCCCCAGCCAGACTACAAGCTGCTCCCTGTTGGCAGGAAGTTGCATTTTCTCTTCATGTCCTGTGTGCCCACCCTCTCCCCGCCAAGTGCTTTGTGCTTGGGGAGCTCACTCACTGATTTCTTCTCTAGGAAGATCTTTGCTTTTGACCTGGATGCTGGGCGGCTGGCCACCATGGCCACACTGCTGACCAGGGCTGGAGTCTCTTGCTGTGAGATAGCCAATGAGGACTTTCTGTCTGTATCTCCCTCTGACCCACGGTACTGCCGGGTCCAGTACATCTTGCTGGACCCTTCTTGCAGTGGTTCTGGTGAGATGGGGAGAACCTCAGGGAACTCTCTGAACAGATGGGTAAAGGTGATGCTGAGGGGTTCTGGGGAGTCTCAGGAGGCTTAGTTTGTCCTGACTTATGGCTCTGACATGGGATTTCCTATTGATGGCTTCCCTGCTGTTGCCTGATTCTATTCTGTGGCTTTATACAGGCTGCCCCTAGGGGCCAGAAAGGCCCATCCCTGGAAGCTCCAGCTTCTGGAATCTCTAGTTATGTGTAGAGCTCAGCTCAGGTGCCACCTTCTGCAAGAACTTACTTTGTATTGGCACAGTGGATAGAGTATTGGCCTGCAGTCAGGAGGACCAGAGTTCAAATCTGGCCTCAGACACCTGACTAGCTGTCTGACCCTAGACAAGTCATTGAGCCCCGGCTGCCTCACCAAAAAACAAAACCCAACCCAACCCAAAACAACTACTTTGTTTTTACTTATTTGTGGACAGGTTGTTTCTTCTAGCTCTTGGAGGCTTGGGATGGCTAGTCCCAAGCACAGACGCTTGATAAATGCATCTCTCTTCCCCCAGGCATGGCGTCGAGGCAGCTAGAGGAGCCTGGTGCAGGTACCCCCAGTCAGGAGCGCTTACACGCTCTGGCCGGGTTCCAGCGCCGTGCCCTGAGCCATGCACTCTCCTTCCCGGCCCTGCAGCGCGTCGTCTATTCGACCTGTTCCGTGTGCCGGGAGGAGAATGAGGATGTGGTCCAAGATATCCTGGAGCAGGACGGGGGCGCCTTTAGGTATTCTAGGACGGAGCCTGCTGTGTGGCGTGGCCTCCCTTTAGGGGTGGGGTAGGTGTGCTGCGGTGTCTCTGATCTCTACCCCTTCTCCCAGGCTTGTGCATGCGTTACCTCTGTGGCCCCAGAGAGGTCTTGGCACCTTCCCAGGTGCAGAACACTGTATCCGGGCATCTCCGGAAGCCACGCTCACGGGAGGCTTCTTTGTCGCTGTACTGGAACGGGCAGATGGGCAAAGGTGAGTGTTTGGCTCTCATGGCTGAAGAGTTAGAGTGCTCTGTCTAGGTCTGATTTTCTCTTCTCCCTCTAGCTCAAGTCCAGAACCACAGCTGCTGGCTGGAAAAGCCGTGCCCAGCGTGGCTCCCAAGAAGAAGAAACGATGCCGGCAAAACGCATCAACTACGTGAACGTGGACTGTGCTCCTCCCTCCTCTGCCCTGGGCTGGGTCTCCTTGGCATCTGGGAGCAGCAGGCAGTTAGCTTCTTGGGATCAGTTCTTGCCTGAGCCTCAAGGGGCACTTCTCACTGCTCCGCTTCCTAAGGCAGGGAGACGGAGCAGTCCTTTATTTCTGTGTGCAAAGTCCAAGTCTGCCCTTACCTCCCATGGGAAAAAAAAGACAGGCTGGGTCCACTGGAGATCACAGTTTTGTTTATTTTTAAAATCAATGACATTATAAGAAGCAAGGAAAAAAAAATTGCACATTCACACTAAATTCCCACCAGACTCAACAGGAACAGCGTCTTAAGGAAAGCTTTGTCTGCTGTTCCTGTTCGGTCTTGTGCATGTACTGCACGGGGCCGAGGCTGAGTTGGGTGGGCGTGGGCAGATCTCTGGGCTGTTCTGGTAACTAGCAGGCTTGTTGCTGCCACCACTGCCGTGGAAAGGCTGGTTTGACCTGATTCCGCTTTCCCCAGGGTCCTCGTGGACTGAGCAGTGGCTGAGACACAGGCTTAAGATGGAGCTCTAGAGACCTTCCGATGCCCCTCTCCCACCTCCAAAACTACAACCACCAGAGCTGCTATCACAGGGGGGGAACCTCGCCCTAGCCACATTCACATACATCACATTATTATAAAAGAAATAAGTACATTTTACAGAATGATTCCCTGGGTGAAAAGGGAGTCTGAGTGAGCCCTTCCTCCCCCAGGCAACATCAGGCTCCCTCCTCCCCCAGCTTTCACTGCTCATCTAATTTCTGGACAACAGCTTTGTACTTTCACAGCCTCAATGAACCAAGCTTGAAGGAATTCAAAAGGCAATTTAGCTTAAATATAAAAATAAATTTTATTTTGTTAAAAAAATGCTTAAATATTTCTTTTTTTTCTTTTTCTTAAATTTAGACTTAGGCAAATCACCCACACACATTCACACTTTTCCCAAAAGTGATGGCAGAGCAGCAAGGCTCCTGGGCCAGGGAGAGGGGGCTCTGGGCCGAGTTGGTATTCAGAGGACAGCCCTAATCATTAACAAGTGGTATCTGGAAGGTGGGTGTGGAGCTCACCTATTGTGTAACGGGGCTTTCCTTCTTGGCTCAAAGGAACCAGAAGGAAGCTACCTTACCCAGGGTTTTCCTTACTGAGGCGGGGCTCCTCCACGGTGACCTTCCTTACCCTCCCTTTTCCCCCAAACCCAAAAAAAGCATGCAACCCGGCAGTAAAATAAGATTACCCACTAATTTAGGGATACCCTGCCCTACTGTGAGATCACAAAGATGTGTGTATGTGTGTAGGGGAGCCCAAAGCAAGGTGGGGAGTCTTATCTGCTTACATTCACAGCACCCTGTCCCTTGGGCCTTATTCCTTCCTGGGCTGCCATCCCTTCAAGTCAAAACACTGTTTGAAAATTCAGGAGTCATTCAGCACGTGCAGCCTCTCACGGCCACATTCCACATCCAATTGAGTGGGTCTGGTTTCTGTGGGAAACTCCTGGACCCCAAAAAGCTTTTAACACCAAGTCCGGCACTACCAACATGCCGCCACTCACACACATCAGATTTTCCTCCAAACTCGATTCAATGAGCATCAGACAGAGCAACACTGACAGGACACGGCTTTATATGGACAAACCCAGAAAACAAAAACGGCACTGGGGAGGAAAGGGAGAGAAGCCAGGAGCAGTGGTGCAGTGTCTGGCCTGCTCCTTTGCTGGCCAGCAGGGGGTCTGGGGAAAGGTGCTTTCCTCTTCTGTTGGCTAACTGCAACCTCTGAGGTCTTAAGGGCTATGCTCCCAAAGGGAAGACTGAGGCTACAGCCTTCCTCTTTCTCCAGGGGAAGAAAGGATGGTGCATCAGGAGTAGCCTTCACGGAGACTTCTCCCAATTCCTGGAGGCTTCCCCAAGGCAAACCCAAGCCAGACCAACACCACGAAGAGGAATGCTTTCTGGGGGGACAAAGTCCAAGGAGCAGAAGCCAAGACCCAAGGCAAAAGCAGCACGAAACCTGCCCTTGCGGCCACGTGGAGCAGGAGGAGAGCTGGGAGGCTCAGGCCGAGCCCTCCGCGTGGCCAGGCCGAGCGCAGGAAAGGGGCTCCTTGGCCAAGCTGACAGACAGACAGACAGACAGACAGACAGACAGACACACACACACACACACACACACACACACACACACACACACACACACACACACACACACACACAAGGAGACAAGTCAGGAGAGGCGAGGCAAGGCTGACGATATGTACACAAGCTTCTCCAGTTTCAGCAGTGGAACTGTTCAAGTAAAAAGGGTTTGTTTCCACCCTGCCACTGCCAGGGCAGCTGCTGCTAGAGGAGTGGGGGGTGGGGTGGGGTGGGCTTGCTGTACAAAAACAGGGACAGGGCCGAGGCTCTTCACAGCAGGAGCCGAGGGGGGGGGGGCAGGGCAGGTTATTTCTTTCGGGTGTGCTGTCTCCGGGCCTGCAGTCGCTGCCTGGCCCCAGGGGTCTTGGATCCAGCACCGATGGAAAACGAAGGGGTCGCTGGTCCTAGGGATGGATCCAACACAGTCATCAGGCTAGGTTCTCTTGAGAAAGGTGCCTTGTTGCCCACGTCCCTCCCCAGAACTCATCGGAGCCTCCCAACTGCAAACAATGCGAAGTGGCCGACCCGCTCCACACCTGGACAAGTGCGGGTATGCAGAAGACGGGGGACCCACCGAGGCCAGGAACCTCTAGGGACCCCTCCTCCCCTCTCAACCCCCCTCAGCCAGAGGTACTCACCGAAAGATGGCCCTGCTCCCACAAAGCCCTGGGCTGGCGTGGTTGGCGTCCCAAAGGAAAGGCTACTGCCCACGGAGCTCGTGCCTAGGAAGAGGAGACAGCTGAAAACTCTGCATGGAGTCTGTTGGCACAAACTTCGTGACACTCCCAAGCCCTGCCTGGCAGTCACTGGAGGGATGGGTGACTGGGTCGGCGCAGGCCGCCCCTGAGGCCACAGACAATGGTGAGCCCACAATGGTACAGACCCAGGACAGAACCCTGAGGGCCACATGCAGAGATCGGAGAGCAGGTCCAAAATCCCGGCTAGCCTGGTTTGGCGTGTCAAGACTCAGGACAATCTTTGGCCAGTCTCTGGGCCCCCGTCAAAGGAGGGGGTTGAACTAGGGAATCTCTAAAGTCCCCCCAAAGGGGGCTCAAAGGCTGCTTCCTGAATGAGGGCCACCAGAGACCTCCCCCCTCCCAACTTACCTCCAAACACAGGCTTGTTCTCGGTGGTGTTGGCCACGCTGAAGGCAAAGGGTGTGCTCTGACTTGGGGCGCCCAGGGGGTTCTGGTTCAAGGTGCCCCCAAAGGGGGCAGTGGCACTGGCTGCCCCACTCTGGCTTGCTCCGAAGCTGAATGCCACAGTACTCGAGCTGGTTCCCGGGACGGCTGTGCTGGCCCCAAAGCCCCCGCTGCTGGCCGCAGGTGTGGAGCTCCCAAACGTGAAGGGGGCCATGCTCATACTGCTAAACATGGAGCTGCTGGTGCCACTGCTGGTGGTCTGCGTGGTGGCCCCAAAGCTAGAGGTGATGGTTGTGCCAAAAGAGAAAACTGTGTTGGCGCTGCTGAAGGCCGGCTGAGTGCTGGCAGGGGTGCCAAAGGAGGTGGGGGGCTTCACTCCGCCAAAGGCTGGCTGAGCAGCGCTGCCAAAGGTGGGCTGGGGGAGGGCGGGGCCCGGGGCTGCCGAGCCCCCAAAGCTGAACGTGCTACTGAAGCTTGTTATGGGGCCCGCTTTGGTGGTCCCCTGCTGCTGCTGCGCATCAGCAGTCCCAAAGGCAGACTGAGGGGCAGCGCCAGGGTAGGGTGGGGGTGGCATCGTCTTGACGCTGGAACCGAAGGGGTTGCTGAATGCGGCAGTGGTGGTGGTAGTGGTGGAGGTGGTGGCGGCGGCGGGGCCAAACGTCAGCGTCACTTGGCTGGTGGCTGGCAGGGCTGCCGTGGTGACGGTCCCGCCAAACGCAAAGCCAGCAGTGCTGCTGGGGGCCGTGTGCGCGGCACCAAAGGTCGTGGTGGGTACTGCTGCAGAGGTGGTGGCTGCAACAGTGGCAGCAGGTTTGTTAAACTGGAACATGGAACTAGTGGACGGGGTGAAGCTGGCCCCAGAGGCAGGAGCTGCCCCAAAGAGGAAAGGCTGTGCTAGGGAGGGGGTGGTAGTGGTGGCAGCGCCTGCAGTGGTAGCGGGAGCACTGGCCGTGGTGCTGGCCAAGCCGCTCAACCCAAAGCCAAAGGTGGGCTTGGAGCCCGAGTCAGTGGTCCCACTGGAAGTGGCTGTGGCGGTGGTCATGGTGGCAGTAGCCGTGGTGGGCTGGACGCCAGGGAGGCCACTAAAAAGGGGTGCCAGGACGGCGCTGGTAACGGCTGTGGTGGGGGCTACGGAAAAGGGCTGCTTTAAGAAAGGGGAAGCTGAGGCCAAGGGCACAGATTGGGGGGGGCCCATGCTACCAAAGATGGGCTTAAAGGTCGAGGTGGAGGTGCTGGGGGCTAGGGGTAGGACAGAGCCACCAGACACAGCAGCTGTGGCAGAGGGGGCAGCTGGCAAAGAAGCCCCACTCTCCATTTTAGGGGGAACCCCAAAAATGGGTTTGAACATGGGAGTGGTGGGAGGAGGAGCCGAAGCAGCCGCAGGAGTGGGAGCAGCGGGAGCTGTGGAACTTAGAGGCGGGGTACTCAGCATCCCAAAGAGAATGCTTGGTTTGGAGGCAGCAGTGGGGGGTGGCTTGGGAGAGCTGTCTGATGCAGGCGCTGGGGAGGCCTGGCTGCTGGTAGCGACGGGGAGCGTGGCAGAAGAGGTCAACAAGGAGAAGGTTGGGATGGGCTTGGAGGACGAAGAGGCGGCAGCAGGGGGCCCTGGCTCTGTGGGCCCTGTGGCAGCGGGCGGGCTGGCCGGCTTCAGCGGGGAAGGCGCCCCAGCACTGGCTGCTCCGTCTGGGTCTGTGAAAGACAAGAGAGGGACATGTCAGGAGCAGACAGGACCCCACTGTCCCAGAAAAATGTGCTCTGCCCAGAGCAGTCTCACAAATGTCAGTTATTCTAGAACTTCAAAAAGAGAAAGACCCTGGGCCCAGTCAAGCAGCATGCTGGCATAAACCTCAAAAGCAGGGCCCCAGCCGTCAAGGGGGTACCCTCGTTTGGACCCTGTTCGTCTCCAGATGCATTTAGCCAGGACAGATGGACACTGGGAACAGAGGACACTTGGAAAAGCAGCACTGAAAGCTCCAGATTCCAGCTTTTCGTGCTAAGTAATCAGACCACGTTTAGAGACCCGAGCACTACAGCAGGTTTATCATGGTTGGGGTTCATCTCTGCCGGGCCTCAGCTCGCTCCTCCTAACAGGGAGAGGCCCAGAAGCCTGCAGCAAGTCCTCTCTAACCTGCGAGGGTGGCTGGGCTCGGGGAATTCTGCATCTTCTTCAGACTGTCCAGCAAGGGGTTGGCACTGGAAACTGGAGGGGCAGCTGGTGAGGAAGAAGTTGTCTCTGGGGATGGTAAAGTGAAGGAAAGAGGTCGAGGGGCGGGGGAGGTCTCTGCGACAGAAACAGCAGGGGGATCTACAAGAGAGGAAAATGTTTAGAAACAGGTCTCCTGTGAAAGTCACAGAGCTCCAAACAAATAAAGGCTATAAATCACAGGGCCCCTAAGCATTCCTGGGCCTTCCATGTTATGGGTTCTCCAAGTCTATTATCTCCTAACTCATATATATATGAGTGAGAGTGAGAATGAAAAAGAGAGAAAGAGGGAGAGAGGGAGGGAGGGGGAGAGAGGGAGAGAGAGAGAGAGAGAGAGAGAGAGAGAGAGAGAGAGAGAGAGAGAGAGAGAGAGAGAGAGAGAGAGAGAGAGAGAGAGAGAGAGAGAGAGAGAGAGAGACACATTAGTGGCTGTCCTCTCTGTGCTAAGGAAGCCTAGTATCCAGTGCTCTCCAGGTTTCAGGGGAAAACGAGACAAGAAGAACCCAGGTTAGCATCTCAGATGAGACTCAATTCCAAAAGTCAACTGGAAGTTTCTGGTCCCCCTCCCTCTGGGAAAAGAATGACCTTCAGATTCAGAAGGGAACTCTTTCTCATGGGTGTGTGGGATGCTACCTGAGTCCCTCACCTGTCTTCTCTTCCAAGACTTTGTTAAACCACTGCAATGCAGCCTTCTTTTCCAAGTCTAGGTCTTCAGCAGTGATCGAGTAACCGAGCTGGGGAGGTGGAGGCTGTCAGAGACAAAGAGACAGTCAAGCCTATCAGAAGGGGAAACCAGTAAGGACACCCTGGTGCACTATGGGGGCTGCTGGCCTGGGTAAGATGTTTGAGAGAAGGGGGTTCTAGGGAGACCTCGAAACCTGGAGAACAGAGGTGCAGACCCTTCTGGTCTATGTACACAGGTTAAAAGAGAATGTCTCGGAGGCCAGGCTGGGCCTTCTCTAGGAGCACCAAAATAGATAGCTAAGGCTAGAGGCTTGTGGGAGAAAAGGCCAGGGGAACTCCACGAAAGACATTGTACCAGGGTGAGCTGGTCCCCTCGCCGAGAAGCCAATAACTGAACTTTGCGTTTGCGCTTCCCCCCGCTCCCAGAGGTAGGTGGGGTGCTCCAGGAGCTCTGTTTCTTCCAAGTGGGGGTATCCGTCACTAAAAGAGAGACAGTGGAGTTTAAAGGAATAGCTCGGGCACAGTCCACCTTCTATCCCCAGGCAGCACTGTTTTGTACCTCTGCCCAGGTCTTCCCTTTGCAAAGCCTGGGTGTCACATCCTTCACACCTCTTGGAAGGTCTCCAAAGGCTAGGAGTGGACACTCAGGCCTGTTCTAATTTGATTAACCACAGCTGCCAGAAGTTGCTTGATGTCCCCCTTCCCCCTTCAAAACTAGGCTCCTGTGCCCTGCTGTACTGAGAGCTCTCCTGACTCCTCCCACTGAAAAACCTCCCTCCCTCACCAACTGACCCTTCTCTGCCTGAGATTCCTTGTCTGAGGTCATGGGGGTCAAACGGCTAGACTGATGAGACTCTTCTTCCCTGTGGGGGGAAAAAAAAGTCAGACTCAAACTTCGCAAGACTTCCTGGACAAAGATAAAGACACTGGGCTGCAATGTCACTGAGCCAACGATCCCTAAACCTAGAATAAGGCCATGATCCTATGTGTCTGTGGTCACTGTTCCCAACAGATCTTCGTCCCCTGCTAGCTGCCAAACTTACTCATTCAACATTCTATTTTAAATTCTTATCATAAGTGGCCACAGGAAATGCTTCACTCTGGGCAAACATCTTAACTTAGCACTTAGACCGGAAAAAAGGAGATAAGGAGAAGCCAATATGAAGCGTTTACCCTGTCTTACAGAAGGGACACAGCTGGCATTGAATGCACCAGACCCCAGTCTGCCTCCTGACGGAGGGTCTGCTGCCCTCCCGGCCCATTCATCCTCGACACCGGCGTGACCATTATTCAGAACCCAACAGCTGCCTCTGCAGAGCCTCCTCAGCACCTGACACACACAACCGCCCTGCGAGGCACTAGAATTCATCACCCCCACATTTTACATGAGGAACCTGAGGTTCACAGAGTTCAGGTCACACCAGTCCAAGAATCTGGACTCCCAGCCAGGTCTAGTGCATCACACCGCCCCCATGCCATCAGGTCTGTGGGCAGAGGAAGAGGAAGGAGACAGCACGAGAGCGTGCGCCCTCACCCGCACCCCTCCTCTGCTCCCCACCACAAGATCCTTCCCCTTGCTAGGCCTGTTTTCTATAAAAAAACGCGGACCTTGATTTCTAAGGGGACTTTTCAGCTCTAAACCTGGTGTTTTGGGCACCTGATAATTCTGTCGATATTGTTCCAGGACAGAAAGGTATGGGTCATGAGAATTTACTTTAGCCTGTGAGTTCTTTCTCTAGGCCCTGACCTCTCACCACTCTGCACCTCTGGGGGGACTCTGACTACCTTTCACTTTGTTCTTCCTTCCCTTGCCCAAAAGGACTCTCAGATCCCTCGGGATCATGCACATGGGCCTCACTCCAAGCAGTTACCGTGCTTTCTTCATAGGCCTCTCCGGGGTCTGGGAGCGAGATGAGGCAGGGCTAGAGAGAGGCGAGGTACTAGGGCCACTCCTCTTCCACAACTGAAATCCAAACAAAGTCAATGTTAATATTCTCCCAAAATTAGAGCAACTTATAGTTCACATCATGGGGGAAGATGTCATGAAGCCTGTTGACAAGTAACAGAGGACAGAGCTGAGAACGATAGCACAAGTTACAAAGAGGCAGATTCGGGCTGAATGCAAAGCAAAACTGGGTAAGAAACAACACAGTTCAAAGGCCTATCTTCAAGGAGTGGAAGGTTTGCAGGTGGGCCAAGCTGGCAGAGCATCAGGAAGAAGTACAGTGACCTCCTCCCTTCCCTTCCCCAAACTCCTCCAAAGAGAGCTGGAAAAAACACTGACCCAGATCCTAGCGGGGCTGTTTTCAGCCTAGGCAGTCAAAGGGAGACAGTGAGAGGCCCGCTGACCCTGGGGCGACAGCACCTGGAGAGGCCGTGCGCCCCGAGCCCATGAGTCCAGAGTCTAGCAGAGGTACAGTCTACACCTGCACGGGTGGCAGGAAGAGGGGGCAGTTCTGCTGCTCACAACCGAGCTCCTGGATGCAGGTCCACAGCTGATGGAGGAGGGGATGGTGTTCCAAGGCAAGCAACAGATGTAGGCCCTGAACTCTGTTCTGAGCAAGAAGTGAATTTGGAAGCAGCAGCAGCCATGTGGCTCAGATCCCAGGAGCAAAGCAGGGTCTCAAGATCTAGCCCCTAGCCCAGTCTGAAAAACTGCAGAGTAAATTAAGCTGGGAAGGAAACCCAGACCAAAAGGAAGACTATACTCTGCCACTCAAAAGAGCAGAGCTTCCCAGGTGACTCCCGCCACAGTCTACTGACACTACAAACAGGGCAAGCCTGCAGACCTGCTGCTCAGCCCCAAACCCACATCTGAAGCTGGGACCAACCAGGAAGGCAGCTATGAGAATTTGCCCTGTTGCTGAGCTGTCCCTGAGATCCTGAAATAATGCAACACTCAATACCTAGAGAAGCAGCTGGACTGGCACAGACCTCTCCTCCAGAAGTGCACAGGATCTGCCCCTCCAAAGGGCAGTGTGGAAGAATAAGGAAGCCAACAAAGAAAAAAGAATTCCAGCATAAACAGCTATTACAGTGCCAGGGACCTTCAAGATTCAAACCCGGAAGAGAATGACTCCAAGCAAACCTCAAAGAAAAACACAGCAAAATCCAACTAGATTTCCTGAATGAGACAGAGCAAGAAGTTAAAAATGTTAGTGTAAACAGAATGACAGCAAGCTGAGGAAAGACTGGAAAAGAAACGAGAGCTGCGGGAGAAAGAACAGGAATGGGAATTAACAGCTGAGCACAAGAGGTACAAGACCTACCCCAAGCAACAAACTTCCCCAAAATTAGAATGGACCACAAAGAAGCCAAGACTCCATGAAGCAAGAAATGTTAAACCAAAGTCAAAAGACTGAAAAAATAGGAAAAAAGAAACCTCCAAGCAAAAGCAACTGACCAGCACAACAAATCTAGGAGGAAAAATCTTAAGAACCACTGGACTGCCTGGAAGCCACGACCAGACAAAGAGCCTAGGGAAACTATTCCAAATATTATAAGAAAACTGCCCAGATTTCTTAGGACCAGAGGACAGAGTGGAAACAGGGAGAATCCTATGATCACATCGGGAAAGAAGCCCCATGATGAAAACTCTCATGAATGGCGTAGCCCAAAGCCAGAGCTTCCAGGTCAAAGAAAAAACACTGCAGCAGCTACCAGCCAGGAACGTGGTATTCTAGAAGGCAAAGGATCTAGGCTCATAAGCAAGGATCACCTACCTAGAAGAACTGAGTATAATCCTGGAGGGGAAAAAAATGGAACTCTAAGGAAACAGACTTCCAAGAACGCCTAATCAAAATGCCAGAGCTGCTCAGAAACAGTGAAGTGCAAACCCAGGCGTGAAGAGAAATGTAAAAGAGTAAACACGAACGAATAATCATAAGGGGCTAAACAAGGGCAAACTGTTTACATTCTAATATGGGAGAGGACACCTGTGTCCCCTCAGAAGCCTGTCACCAGGGGCCACAAAGAGAATCCAGTTACAGCAGAGGTCTGCAAACTGTGACTCACATGCTAAGAATGGATTTTATATTTCTAAATAAAGTTTTATCATCTTTAAAAATGTACAAACCATTCTTCATCGGCGGAGCCATAAAAAACAGGAGGAGGGCGAAAGTCCATAGTTTGTCAAAGGCCTAGGAATGATCCTATTACATTTTGATGATTTTGAGAGAAAAAAGGAAAGGAAGCGGAAGAGGGATACACTAGGAAGCAAAGAGAAAGAATGTTAGGGAAAATCATCTCTCATAAGCAGGGTACGCAAGTCTACACAAAGAAGGGAGGTGGGCACTGGGTGACCCCTGAACCTCACTCTCAAAAGAGGGAAGAGCACTGTACCTGTACACTGGCCACAGAGGTGAATTTCACTCCACAAGGAAGCAAGAGGGAGAAGGGCAAATTAGAGGGAGGGCAGATCAGTTCTAGGCAAAACAAACGCTAAGGACACACAAAACTTTTTACAGCAGCAATGTTTGTGATGGCAAAGAACTGGAAACTGAGGGGATGCCTATTAACCGGGGAATGACTGAACAAGTCATGTCTATGAGGGTGGTGGAATGCTACTGTGTGTAAAAAATGATGATGGGGTTTGTTTCAGAGAAACCTGGAGGACCTGTATGAACGGATGCAGAGGAAAGTAAGCAGCATCAGGAGAACAAGTTATACGATGGTAACAATACTGTAAGACTGAGGAACTCTGGTCAGTGTCAGGACCAACCACGTTCTGAATGACTTCATGATGGAACATGCTACCCAATTCTTGACAGAGATGGACGTGGTGAGTGTCCCTTTAGTAGAGGTCTTCAAGAAAAAGCTTGCTGACCACTTGTCAGGGAGGCTGTGGAGGGTTTTCCTTGATTAGGTGCAGGTTAGAACAGAAGGCCTACAAAACAGCCAGTGCCTGACCACATGCGAACAATGAACCTATCATTTTTTTTTAAATTTCAAATTCAAGCACTTATGTTGTGGAGAGGAATAAAGTGATGCTTAAGAGCAACCTAATTTATAAGATTATATACCATGCCACTACATCACAAGGTTATTTTGAAAGTCAAGTGACATTAGTGTGGAAAGTGATTAAACATACAGACATTTCCCTTACATGTATATCTGTGTAATCACACAACTGCTGCTGACTATTACCTCATCTCAAACTTTCAAAAGCATCCTACTCAACTCTCACCCCCAAAATATCTTATGAAAAATTCCCTAACAGGAAAAAGGTAGGCTACTGAGACTGCTGCTAGAAAAGGGATGTTATGGAATAAATGTCTCCTCACTACATTGTTTTTTATGTAGCGTAATTATAATTGAGTCAAGGAGGATGTTCTTGGGAGTAGGTTTGGCCTCCAAAAAAATCCACGAAGATTAGTGCTGTCAAAATTATTTATTTTTTGCTTTTTAAAAACAGGACATTGGGGCAGCTAGGTGGTGCAGTGGATAGAGCACCGGCCCTGGATTCAGGAGGAGGTGAGTTCAAATCCAGCCTCAGATATATAACACGTAAGAGCTGTGTGACTCTGGGCAAGTCACTTAACCCCATTGTTTAACCCCAAAACAAAACAAAACAGGATGTTGAGAGATGATTCTAAGGTAAGACACCAAATGTCTTGGTTTCAAGGTTGTGACACTGGCGTGGGTTTAGAAAAAGTCAAATCTTTTAAGAAATAGCATCCCACCACCAAATACACATCCGCTTAGCAGGGTTTCATCATTGATAATGATGCTCCAACATACATTTTAGGAAGTCATCAAGTTGAGAAGGAGGTGGGAAAGAACATTGGTATTTTAAGGCTAAATGAAAATAGCAATTTGCTTAATTAGGACTTCTGCAGAACTAAAACGTTTCCTAGTCTTCCTCAGCCTCTCAGTCTAAGTCAGAAAAAGCTACAATTAAGACCATTTGCAAATCACTACTTAGAGCAAAAAAGAGCTGTCTGTCACCTACAATCAGTGGGACTATTTACCATTCATTATCTTTTTTTAAATTTCCTTTCAAAGATCAGTCTCATTATGAAAGGATTCCCTTTTGCTTCATTCTCCCTAAACATCTTAATGGATGACCACTAGAGGACCAATACTGAGTATGTTACAATGAGGATTCCTGTCTGTGTGATTTCAATTAAATGACTGCTCAGGTCCTTCCCCCACCTCTCAAATTCTGAAAATGAGGATAAAAGTACTCCCCCTCCTCCCCAATCTTTCACAGCTGTCCCGAGGAAACGGGCTTCAGTAAGCGGGAAAGGGGCTCTATGTGTGAATTACCATTATTATTGCCATGTATTATTCTGGGGATTGAGATGGAGGAGGAAAACTTCACATCAGATGCTGAGGTCACTGAGCAAGGGGAACTTGGAAGAAAAAATAAAGTAAGAGATGGTGGCAGAACAGTCTAGAAGCAGCAATGGAAGCCTGAATGGGCCAGCTCTTCTCCCCAGCCCTGTGAATTAAGAGTCAGGGAAAAATGGAATGGTTTCTAGTGGAGAGTGTTAGAAAGGATTTGTTTCCTCAGAAGAAAGCCGCCTTTTCAAGTTAATGCAAGGAGGGACAAGAAACTTTTGAGAAAACACTCAAGGATGTGCTCAAATTTACTTAGACTAGACACCAAGGATAGAGAAATTAGAAACACTCCATGAGTAATGGAGCAGGAGGAGAGGGAAAGAGGAAGAGGAGGAGGCAGACTGGTGTAGTACGTTGGTGACTGGGACAGAGACTTGAGAGTGGACAGAAGCTAACAAAGGGGATGGTTTTGAAAAACTAACCTGCCTAGGATTCTAATGGGAATTTCTGTGAGCCACAGAGGTGGTGTTTTGCAGGGTCCTCCCAGACTGCCCTCCCCAGGTGAGATCTGGCTTAGGGTTAGGGTTCACTGACTGGGCCTATCCAGACAGCTTCCTAGGGGCTTGGAAATTAAACAGAGTGATAGTGGAATAGAATTAATAAGCCAGAAAAGGTCGAAGATCACTCAAGTCCAGGGATGCATTTCATGCCTGGTCTATTTTCAGGGTCATTGTGACAGGGAGATTACACTCTAAACTACTTCAAAAGACCACTCCAATAATTAAATCTGAGTAACAAGATAAGCCACTCATATTTACCTTCTACTAGTCCTTTTGCTTTTTGAGATTAATGGGAAACTAAGTCACCTGTGCCGCTTTCTAGAACAAGACTCTAATTATATGTCCCCACACTGGACCGTAGAGAAAACCTTTCCCCTATGAACAATTTCTTGGTCTCTCAGTTCTGAAATCAGGAGTTCATAGAAGGGACAGACTCATCTTTCAGCACCCCAGAAGCTGAACAGCATGGAGCAGATGCATTAAGACAGTTGCCATTCTTGTCACCAACCTCAACCCCACAAGTGATCTATCACCCTCAAGGCAGTACCTGTGAGAAACCCCTCGTGGAGCTATAGGAGCTGGTGATGGCATTGCGGATGGAGCTGGGGATGCCCCCCGGGGAGGTGCTGGGCAGAGAGCTGGTGGAAGAGGTTCGAGATCTCTTATTCGAGCCGTCCTCTGTGCACTGTGAAGTGAGGCTTCTCTTCAGAGATCCAGGCCTAATGGAAGGAACACAGATTTCTCAGGGCTACATCTAACTTGGCCATGGTTTCTTTCTTCATGTAACCCAGGAGGAGTTATGTGAATGTAACTGGTAACAGTTCAGCTAGGCAGTTATGAAAACAAACTGGGAACATGAGGAAGATCTCAGTATCTGAACTTTAACCCTGCTTAAGGCTGAACCAACACGATAAGCCAAGAGTAACAGTTACTGGGTCACTCATTAGGTGTGATGTTCTTAACGAGGGCAGGCCTGGGCAGAAGCACTTAGACACAGGCTGTTTACCTCTTTGCTAAACGTTCTATTAAGGGAACTATTACTTACTTGGGAACCAGAGATGCCGGGGCTCCATTTGCGACCAGGGGTTCAAATGCTGAGTGTCCACTGCCACTACTGTCGTGGCGCCTGCAATGACAAACAATCCACAGTGAAACGGATTTTTTTTGGGGGGGGGCGGTGGCATAGAGGGCAGACTGGGAAGATGGCATCGACAATATTGCCGTGACTTCAGGACCTTTACAACACCATCAAGAAACATTTACTTCATTCTCAGTTGGGAAGCTGAGTTTCTTGAACACCTGGCAAGCAGCGTGGAGATCTCATCCAAGGCGCTCATTTCTGTGACTGCTGTTCTTATCAGAATAAAACTGAATCCAGCTCTGCATTTATAAAGGCTCAACCAAGGACAGAGAACTGGGGATCCCAAAGACGCTTGATCCCGCCTGCTTCACTTCAGTCCCTAAGGGCAGAACGTGGCTGTCTCCACAAAACACAAAGCCAAACTTCCCCCAGGCCCCTCCCTCCAACATGGCACTGACCGCACAGCCCTGAGCTCCCCTTCTAGAAAAGATGCACACAAGAGGCAACTGAGCTGCGAGCTGGCCAGTGTGCAGGGAGCCCAGGCTCATGTGCCAACAGAAGCAGCCTGGAAACCTCACTGGGAAGGACTTCCTCATTCCTGTCCTACCTGTCCAAACCTACTCTAAATTATGGTGCTGTGAATGACCACTCGCTGCAGACAAGCCACAGCTGCAGGCAGGCTCCTGGATGACACACCGGGATAGTGTCAAACGCCTGGCTTTGTGCTGTCTGGGACACGCTATCTTGGCAAGGCCAAGAGGGGAAAGCAGGGAACCTGAAAGGACTCCTTGGAGAAGCTGGCTGAGCTCTGGTACGTCTGCTCCTCACTCCCACCCGTGCTCTGCACACGGGCAGGAATCTTCTTCACTTCCAAGACCTTATCACACAAACTCAAGAATGACTCACGCTGCCTCTGACGGTTCTTTCAGGTTCAGCGTTCTTTGCCGAGGCTCGTACCCACTATGTGACTACTTGAGCACACGCTAATCCTCCTGTGTTACTTTGGGCACCGAGAGATGGCCTCGCCACAGTCAGCTCTTCTTAGGATAAAATTCAAGGGCCAGGGGATGAAGAACGTGCACACTGCCAATAAAACGCTTCAGGGTCGTTGGCGTTATAATTCTCGGTACTTTGGGGAAAGCAGCAAGTTATAGAAAAACTCCTTTCTCATGCCATCTCACGGAAGGCTTAAGGCTTGTGTTACTGCGTGCCACCCTTAAGGGAAGGCTGCAATCAAGGAGTAATTAAGCCTCATTAAGAGGAGCCAGCTCTCAGGACCCCACGAGAACCAGCTGCTTGGTCCCACCAGGCTGTTACCTTCGCTTGTTTTCCTGGGCATCACAGAATATCTGATCATCCTCCTCCACCACCCTTTTCCGGCTCTCTTTGAGTGCGTTCATCACAGTTTCCTTTGCACACGGGTCTGGGGCATTACTGGATGGTGAGGGCATGGCTGAATTCACAACCTGCTCCAGGCTGCAATGGGAAGAGGAAGTCCAGTGCCACTGAGAGACCAATACTGTTACTCCGTGTAGACAGAGATCATCACAATCTACTGAGAAGTCTCCAAAGTCCTCCCCCTGGTTATACAGAAGCAGAGATACCTATCATCTGTCCATTCACAGAACAGCCACTGGCAATTAATGATGCCCTCGAGGCCAAATGAAAAAACGATCATAGCTCTAGAGCTAGAGAGGTCCTCAGACGCTGTCTGTTCTTACTCTATCCACCTCAACTGGGAGAAAAGGAAAGCGAGATCAGTAAAATTATGAGACAAGGTCCCATATGTACTAAGTGGCAGAGGCAGGGCTCCAAGCTGGGTCCTCTGACTCACAAAAAGCTGGTGTTCTTTCCATCCTATGAAGGATGCTTTGGGATCTTTGGATCAAGGCTGTTATCCTTTCTCTACTGACATGTTTTTTGGTCACTTCTGCCAGGAATACAAAGTGAGTTTCCCCTCTGAAAAACATCAAGTCATAAAACGCATACTCACGGGGAACGGGGTAGATCTGGGCGAGCAATTCTCACGGTCACAGGGCTTGACACCATGTGGGAGTTTCGGGCAGAGAGTACGTTTTTCCTCTGGTGGCCTTCCCAACACACTGTGGGAAGCGTCCCCAGTGCGGAGTACTGGGCCTGCTGAATTGGATATCTTCTCCGTGGAGCTAATGAGAATCGGTTTGGAGGAGTCAGGTGGTCCCTGGACAGAGCAGGGGAAATGTGCCGTTATACCAAAGGCAGCAATCAACAAAGACACCAACCCTCAAGGAGGCTGAGCTGTGGAGTCACAACTTCATGGTGGAGTGCGACAGCAGCCTGACATCTGTCACAGTCTGAGAGAAACAAAAGATCTGTGGCGCTACTGTGGGATAGGGAAAGAATGTAGCTGTTAGTAAAGCCTCTTAAATTCAAATTTCAGAAAGTTACCAAGGACCATGCCCGTAGCATTTCAGAACTAACTTCATTCACAAACCTCTTTTTAACATGTTTTTTTTTATATCTCTTCTGGAAAATAAGAATTTAAAAACCAAACTCTGTGTGTGTGTGTGTGTGTGTGTGTGTGTGTGTGTGTGTGTGTATAAGTTAGGCTATTTTACAGTATCAATACCTGTTTTCATACTTATCATTTCTCTTTGTAAAACTCTAATAAATTTTCAAGAATTCATGTGTTAAGTCACAAGGTAAGAAGATAATGATCTCAACAAGAGTTAACTTTAAAAAAAAAAGGTTAAGAGTTATTTTCAGTGGCTCATGATTTATTTTTTTCTTGCTCTAGACCAGGGGTGGGGAACCTGCAGCATCGAGGCCACATGTGGCCCTCTGTGTCCTGGGGTGCGGCCCTTTGACTGAATCCAAACCTCGATGAACAAATCCCCTTAATAAAAGGATTTGTTCTGTAAAAATTGGACTTGGTCTAAAGGCCACTTGTGGCCTTGAGGCTGCTGGTTCCCCACCCCTGCTCTAGACACTGGGAAGCAGAGATGCCATAGAATGAATTAGCAGTGGGGGGTGGGGTTCTAGGAAGAGATAGCTTTATCCCTTTGGCATCCCTGTCCTTCCCTCCCAAACTGGGGAGACCAGAGTGACTGTAAGCTGAGGGAAGTCCTTCATCCTTCCCACCGCCACCACCTGCCCGCTCCCTAAATGGGGAGCCCCACCGTATATTACAGGGGACACACGACGCCTGATCTGGGCCTTACCAAGCACACTGATCCTGACTACGAAGCGTCCCCCCAGTCTGAAGCCTCTGCTCCCCCCGGACATCCTTCTCTAAGGCTCACATCGGCCGTAGACAAGCCCCCATCAACGCCCTTGAACCTCTCGCTACATGGGGGGCAGGCGGCGTGTGTGGTGGGGGATGAGAGTGGAGCCCTGAGTTCGAATCTGCCCTCCCGCTTCCCAGAGGTGGGACCCCCAGCCCCCGCCAGGGATCTGCCCCGCCTTCGTGAGCTGGGGTCTCTCTCGCAGCCGCCCCCCCAGGCTATGGGGCGACGCTTCGGGGAGGGCTCCCAGGGTCCAGGGGCAGGCCAGGAAGGGTCCTCTCTGGGGGAAACCCCGGTCCCAGCCCCCCTTTCCGGACGGGACCCCGAGGCCTGGCCTTACCTGAGCTGGAGCCTGCGGCCGGGCTCAGCAGCTGCGGCGAGGGCGCCTGGGGCTGCCGCTCCCGCCGCGGGGGTTCCGGCGGGCCCGGCTTGCCTAAGTAACCGCCCATGAGCAGCGGCTGCCCGGCGGGCCCGGGGCCCCGGGACGGCGGCTGCAGCGGGGCCCCGTTGACCGCGGCCTTGGCGGGCGGCGGTAGGCGGCGGGCCCGTGCCTGGGAGGCGGAGGAAAGCGGCGGGTTGCAGCGCGGACCCCGGGCCGGCTCCCGGGGGCTCAGGCCCCACCAGGCCGCGGCGGCCCCCACGCCCAGCCAGGCCAGCGCCGCCGCCGCCGGCACCAGGTACAGCACGAGGCCCAGCAGCGACAGGCCCAGCAGCGTCGCCGCGCCGCCCGGCCGGCCCCGCACCCAGGGGCTCCGGGAGCTCCCGGACGCCGCGGCCCGCCGCCGCCGCTCGTTCCGCTCGGTGCCGGTCCCGGTCCTGATCCCGGCCCCAGCCCCGGCCGCCGCCGCCGCCGCCGCCGCCGCAGCCGCCGCAGCCGGAGACATCGCGGCTCCGCGCCGCGGGGAGGGCTTAAATATCCCAGCGTGCACCGCGCCGGCGCGGAGCGTCACGGCGTGCGCGACTCCTGCCGACGCCCGGCCCCCACCCCTGTACTGGCGGCGAACGGTGACGGGCCAGGCGCCGACCCGTTGCTAGGCAACTGCGCGGGGGCCGCGGAGGAGCGCCTCGTTTGCACCGGAGAAGGG
Organism: Phascolarctos cinereus; assembly: GCF_003287225.1. Classification (NCBI taxonomy): domain Eukaryota; kingdom Metazoa; phylum Chordata; class Mammalia; order Diprotodontia; family Phascolarctidae; genus Phascolarctos; species Phascolarctos cinereus. The sequence continues at coordinate 20,130,985 of NW_027555958.1, read as the reverse complement.
CGGCCCCTTCCAGGGGGTAGGAGCTCCACACCTTAGAGCCCACCAAGCTCCGCGCACGCGCACACGGACCCCCTGGCCACCCAGTCTCTGTCTGGCGTTCCCCACCCCCGCTCCTAGCGCTCAACCTTAAACGCGCGCGCGCGCGCGCGCACACACACACTCACCCGCCCACAGACACCACACTCAGCGCGTTCAGACAACACAGCCCACACTCACTCCATCATACACACCACCCACATACGTACTCTATACACCATACTTATGCTCACACACGCTATTATGCTCTTACACCATATACCTCGCACAGTCACCACACGTACACATATGCAGTCCTCACACACCACACTGAACACACACGCCATGCTCACCACATCATACTACACTCACCACACACTACATGCAATATACACGCTTAGCTCACACATGCCACACGGCACACACATCATACACACACCATGTAACACGTCACACACTCACCGCACATACACGAGGCACACATACCACACACACCGTATATACAGCACCCCACGCTCACGCTCCCATACACATACATCCCATCACACACGGCACATCACGCGTGTAATAACTGTGTATTAGAACGCACACACAACAGACACGGATGCACAGCAGACACAGACCCCAAACAGATCTCACACCGACAGCCAGGCCTCCCCATCACACACATCAGACTTTACCGACGCAGGGAGCACACGTCACACACACAAAAGAAGTCACACGTCAGGACGACGACAACAGCTACCGTTTGTGTAGTGCTTGCTATGGGCCGGGCAGTGTGCTGAGTGCTTTACGATTATTGTCTCCTTTGACACAACAAGTCTGTGAGGCTCCATTTCACAGATGAGGAAACTGAGGCAAACAGGATCAAGGGACTCGCTCAGAGTCACACAACTAACTAGTCCACGTCCGAGGCCAGATCTGAGCTCTGGCTGTCTAACTCCAGGCCCAGGGCTCTGTCCACAGAGCCCCACGAAGGGAACACACACCACACCGTAAACATACACAGCCCACATAAAAATCCAACCCTGAAAACTTCCTGTGCGCATGCCCACGCTTAGGCGCGCCAAACGAAGACGGACTCAGCACCTGCTGTGTGCCAGGTGTTGGAGACACACACGTAAAAGTGAACTGGTTCCTGCCCCTAAATTGTTTATATTCTATCAGAATATATGAGCACATCCTATATAAGGGACAGGACCTGAATTTTGAACCCAGGTTCGACGGACATATGTGTATAAACATTTACCAAATATAAAGATGGGGACTGACTTGCGGTTTTCTTTCTAGGTAGGACACAGATCAGAAGCTGCCTGGAGTGCTGAGAGGCTGGGACTTGCCTAGGGTCACACATTGTAAATATGTACCAGACACAAGGTAATTGTTGTTGGTTTTTGGAGGGGGGAGGCCCTAGCATCTAGGGGATCAGGAAAGGCCTCGCAGGGGATGGAGACCATGCTTGGCAGACAGACGGCACACGTATCCCTTACTGCGTTCACACCTCCAACACTTACACACAGCATACATGCTATACACATCACGTAACACACCTCCGTGTTACAGCAATCCTAGCACACACACAACACACACGTCTTACATGTTGCACACCAGACGTTACAGAGCAAACGGAGAGCGCTGATCGATTCCATTTCTAACCCTCACCACCCAGCAAACGAGGCCCACGTAGACACAGCATACTGTCTCCTGCACTCACCTCCTTTCCTCTCCCTCCCATTGATCACAATTACGTTTCTTTGACATCAGTGGCATCCATGGTTTCATGGGGTGGGTAGCCGCTCCACCAACCGTCACAAGTTCTACTCTTCAAGAGTTACCTTACCCAAAAGATTCATCGCCCTATGGCAAACCCGGCAATGAGCCTCTTCCTGCTCAGCAAGGCTGGTGGTCCTCAAACAGTGTATGCAGAGAAGTCTATACTTGGTCCTAGGTGGGATTACTGAATGAGGTTGGGGGGTAGGGATGACGTGGTTAAACCTTCCTTTGAAGACATAATGTTGACAGCTGTGTGGAGGTTGGCTTGGTACTTGGAGACTCATCAATGAAAATACTAATGCCATGATCCGGGGGAGTAGGAAGTGAGGACATGAGCTGAGGTGGTAGCTGGGTGAGGGGAAGAGAAGGGAGTGTGTGTGTGTGTGTGTGTGCATGTGCGTGCACACGCGCGTGCGCATGCCTGTCCCAGGACCAAACAAACCAGTCCCTCCTCTCCCTTGGCAGCTCTTCAGATACTTGAGTCAGAATCACACAATCTGGTTATTTGGAAGTTTCTCCCTTTCTTGTGCCCAAGCTACAACTTCTACCCATTCCTCTTAGTTCTGCGCTCAAGGGACAAGTGGAGCAAGTCTGATCCATTTTCCACAGGCAGCTCTTCAGATGAGTGAAGACAAATGCTAGGTTGCTCCCAAGGCTTCTCTTCTCCAGGCTAGTCCTTCAGCTGGTCCTCATACAGCCTGGGTCTCGCTTCCCTGACTATCCCAGTTCCCTTCTGTGGGTGTGCTCCAGTCTGTCGATACCTCGATGAAAATGAGGCTGTCACTACCCTCGTTCTGGACCTCTATCATTTTTGGCTGCTGTGTTCCTCTGTTGACTCACATGGAGCTGGCTGTCATTGAAGGCCCTCAGATAGTTTTCACATGAACTGTTGACTCTACTGTTCTGTACGTATGCAGTTAATTTATTTGGATCTATGTGGAGAATATTTATCTTTATCTCCATGAGATCTGCCTTATTTTTGGCCCACTGAGCCTGTAGATATCATTTTGGATTTTGAATTTGTCACCCACCATTTTGACTCTCCTCACTGTGGCACTCAGCCAGCCTCATTCCCTGGCTCAAGGTCCACTTGTGTCTTTGGGCTGAGTATTGGGGGCTCAGAACTGGGCCGGTCAGATGTAGATCCATGTCATCACTGCTTACTGTTTGGGGATCGGCATGCCCTAATTTCAGACCGGGCGCCTGGCTGCAGTCTGGATGATGCTCGCACAACTCAAACTGTGTACTCACTTATCTTCTCAGTCTCCCTTCTTCGTAATCAATCTTTCTCACTAACTCACACTATTAATTGTGCAAATTAAACATCCACTCTGTCCTGGGCACACTTGAAAAGTGTTTTCAATACTCTCTATCCAGACCCCCAAGGCTTGGTTCCTAACTTGCTGCTCTAGTGAAGGCCGCTGTCAGAATGTTCTACTTATTCGTTTATCCCTAGAAATAATAAATCACTCTGGGCAGCTGTGAGCCCCCATGGCATTGGGCAAAAAGTTGCTGCCTCTTTCTCCCCCTGACTAACCTCAGTAGCTGTTTGCAGTCAGTCATTCAGCTAGTTCTCAAAGCCACCCAACTGGTCCTGGCGTCCAGTGTCTGGCCCACTTCGCTTTTCTGTTGTTCACAAGGTTAGCATGAGGGACTGTTAAACAACTTTCTGAAATCCTATTGTATTTTATCTACAGCATTCTTTTTTGATCTAGAAATGAGGTTGTTGGGCATAACCTGTTCTTGAGAGCCCCAAGCCATTTTTTGGTCATAACTACCTCCCTTTTTAAATGTGTGCAAACCATCCCTTTAGTAATACATTCTAGTGGTTTTCCAGGAATTGAAGTCAGGCTCACTGTTTTATAGTTTGAACAATCCTCTTCTCCCTTTTTCAAAAAATGGAGACATCAATTTCTCCCATTCAGTGGTCACGTTTGCTGCTTTTTTCAGTGCCCTGGGTGCAGCCCAAATATGGTGCAGGACACTACCAAGGGTGTTAGGTATTCTGCTGGCTTTTCCACCTGTTGTCCATATTAGACCTACCTTTCCTAGTCTGAAGGTCCTCCTCTGACAAAGGAAACAGACCAAGGAGGAGTAGAAAAGTTCTGCCATCTGCCTTCAGTCCCTCCATCAGGGCCCGCTGAGCCTACTGAGTGGTTAGCTCCTCTTTGGTTTCCCTCGAGCCCCAAGATAGCCAAAGAAGCTCTCTTCTTGTCCTTGGCATTCCTCGCTGGCTCTAGCCCATTTGGAGCTTTCGTGCTCCTGACAGAACCCCAGGAGCTCAGAATTGGAAGTTCTTCGAGGCTGCCCAGCCTACCCCGGGCCTCTTCTACTCGTCTCTTTTATGACACGCCCAGTAAGTAAGTGGTTATACTCTAGGGAGGAGAGGGAACTCACTACTTCCCAAGGCAGCTTCACTACACTCTTGGAGAGCCTGATTTGTTAGGAAACTTTTCCTTATTCCAAGCCTTCATCATTCTCTTTGCAACCTCTTTTCGCTGCTCCTAGTCCAATGCTGTGGATATAAACAGAACAAAGCTTGTCATCCTTCTTCCACATAACAACCTTTCCAATTCTTATGGGACTGTATCATTCACAAATAGTGCCTTGCTTTGGATACTACATCAATGTTTGCTGTGCCATATAGTATTATACTGATCCCCAATTACCTAACTTTGCTTCCATCTTCTCTTCGTGGCTTTTAAAAATATATATTGTTCATTGAATTCCCAGTGTAGCCATGTTGGTGTCTCAAGACCGCTCACACTTTTTTTGTGGGATAATTTGTCCTCAGAATTTCATCCTGAGAGTCTTTCCTCTTTTTGGGGATGATGGGGGGAAGCCATGGGATCCTGCCTCTGAACTGTGAAATCCTCTCTCCCGGATTCCAAGGTGAATGTCACAAATTCGCCTGTGGTCTGAGAGGGAGCCGTGATGCTGTTCATCCTTCATTTTTGAAGAAGACCTATGACATCACGGGGTGATGTCGTGGCTTGTGTGTGATCTGGATTTAAGTGAGTCATCGGCCTCACCCTCTCTTTTATAATCACCAACATCCAGTGGCAAAACAGAACTGGTGATGGTGCTGGATGCAGTGGATGACCTTGGCATCTTCACTGCCTGCCCAAGCTCTAAGAGCTCCACAGCACCTGCTTGAGCCGCCTTCAGGGCTGTTGGAACAAATTGTTCTCATCGGCCCATCCCAGTGGGGGAAGTCTTTATGTGCTTGGGGAGACTTCCCCCTACCTCACTGACAGAGCATTGGCTTGTCAGCTACCCTCAGCCTGGTTTAGCCCATTTAGTGAGTTGGTTTTACTGGGGTGTGGCCGCTACACATGCCACGACTTCTTGGAACCACAGGTGAGAGCTGGGGGGCAGGTGCATATCAAAGGTGGATGAGCAGGCCTGAAAAAGGTTTGGCAGCTCTCACAACAGAGGTGCTAGTCCAGGTTGAACACACAAATATGTAACACTTCCCACCTGTATGCACAGAATAAATGGATAATGAGTTGTGCTGAGAATTACACAAGAGGAAAGATAATCCAAAGTGCTCTACTGCCATCCTCACAATTTTCTGGAGAAAGTGAAGACCACCACTACCCCTCAACCCCACCCAAGCACAGTAGGTGCAGAAGGCAGAGGCATACAGGATGAATAGACAAGGAAGGGTTGCAATCTACTGTCACGGTGATCTCAGAACTGAGGAGATCAGAGATCCATGTGTGTCGTAACATGGAGTGCTGGAATTAGATTGGGGGAAGTAGAAAGTCCAAAGGAATGCAGCCTGGCACTCCTTACATGGATCCTGGGGGGTTCTCTACCCTCCAAACAGAGGAAATGGGCCTGGTGTGAAATGAACATTCAAAATGAAACTCCTTATTTCCCCCAACCCCTCCCTTGCTTTCAAATTAAATGCCCTGATTTTCCCCTCCGGTGCCTACACAGTGACAGACACTGGGGACAAAAGTACAATGAGTGAAATGACCCTTACGGAAGGACCACATATCAGTACAAATAAGTACCATGGATTTAGGAGGGAGAGAACCTTGAGTTGGAGGGAGGGAGAGATTCAGAAAAAAGCCTCGTGGACAAGGTGGAGTTGTACCTGGAAGGAAGGGAGGGATTCCTTGAGGCAGAGGTGAAGAGAGAGTGTCCTCTAGGAATTAAGGATGCCCAGTACACAGGCAATGAAAACGGAGGGTCTGGTGTGAAGGAGAGGAGGCAAGTTTGGTTTTATTCTGGACGTTTGGTAATTGGAAAGATAGGTTGGGGCCACTTTGTGAAGATAGTTTGGGGCCAAGCTGTAAAGACATTTAGAAAAGCTGAACAGAGCTGGTTATATTTCATCCAAAAAGACACAGAGGAACCACTTCAACCACTTGACCGAATGAGGGGAGAAACATGGTCAGCTGTGCACTTAAGGAAAATCGCTTTGGCAGCGGTGTGCATAGTACGGACTAGAGTGGAGAGAGACTCGGAGTTGGAAGATCAGTTGGAGTAATTGGGTGAACGCCAAGGTGATGCAGGGAGAAATGGCAGGATTTGGTAACCGATGGGAAACGTGAAGTGAAGAAGCATGAGGACTCGAGGGTGATATCCCAGTTACACAGCTAGATGACTGTGAAGGACAGGGCGTCTTCAACAGCAGTGGTGAGCTGTGATATGGGACACTGGTCTGAGAGCCAGAAGACCCAGGTTTGAATACAGGCTCTGACACTGACTGGCTTTATGATCTTATGTAAATCTCTTCATCTTTCGGAACTTGCTTTCTCATCTATAAAGTGGGTATACATACAATAATACTTACATTCCTTGCCTCACAAGGCTCTTGTAAAGAAAACATTTTATAACCTTTAAAGTTCCATATAAATGTAGTTATTCCTTTACTAGTTTATTAACTTTACCTTGCTTTTTTGGGTATATGTTATTTTGTATACACAGCCTCCCCTAACAGAATGCACACTCCTTTTGCTTTTGTCTGTGTTCCCAGCTCTTGGCGCACAGTAGGTGCTTAATAAATGCTTGTTGATTAATTGATCACAAAATCTTAGTTGACCGCTTTCCCCAAGGGGCATTATTTCTATTTCAGCAGCTGGTCCTTCCTTATTGGTCAGAATTAGCTTCAGAATCACCGTTCTCCTTTTATCATAGTCCCTCAGTCTTTGAAGAATGAAATTATCCTTAAGAGAAGTCATGAATTTATCAGCTGCTGTGCTTTGGGTGGAAAGAAAACTCTCGCAGACATGGGGCAGTTGGAGTCCTCTATCACTTCTATGGCACACCTTGGTGCAGGGATCGTGATGTTTTGTGAACTCGTCTCTTCCCTCCCTTTGACTGGTCGGCTTGCTGGCCCTTACCTTCCTTTATTCTCACCCCAAATCCAAAGCATTTCCTTCCTCTTTATGGGATCATGTCCTCTTCAAATACAATACCACACCACTGCTTCGCCCTCTTTACTTTGAACAAAGTAGACCCATCTATAGCAACATTTTAGTCAGTGGTTCTATCCTCCCAAATCTCAGTGATGCCTTAGTAAGGTCAGATTGACCTCCTGGCTTTAAGATCTCTTTAAGATCACCTTTTTTGGTTAGTCGAAATTCATGCATCTGTATGTAGACATCTGAAACCAGGGATTTTATTGCTTACTTTCTTCTTGGACACCATTAACCTATACATTACGGGTCCTTTTCTATGAACATTTTTATAGTTTAACTGCTATTCTCTGTAGTATCTAGCTGGGCAGACATAAGTTAGCAGGGCTCTCTTTTCATCTCCATTGTCAATTTAGAAATCCTCATTAGATGTAACCCATCCTTGATCAAGACCCCATTGGTCAATCCTATTATCAACATCATCATTTCCTGGGCTGCCCTTGGGAAAAAGGCAGCCCATTCTTATCCCGTAGGAAAAAGATGAAGATGCTTTCCTGCTGGGTTGAAATATTTATTTTAAAAATTGAAAACACACATACAACATATTATACAAAGAAAGATCTTAATACTATAATAATCAAAAGTCTTGTTGGAAAGAAACCAAATGTCAGTGGCCACCTGCCCTGGGAAGGTAGGCACTCAGAGTGATAAATCAACTTAATTTACAGGAATACTTCTAATGGACATCTGGGTAAAGGTTAAAAAATTAAAGAAAAAAAAATTCCCGTCTCCCCCAAACCAAAATAGACGAGAAAAAGTTATAGGATCGAGACAAAAATTGAGTTATCACCAAGATTTATCTGAACCCCCTCGGTTTGTCCCTTGAGTAGTAACCTGCTTAGTCTAGGGCCTTCAAACCTGAGGTAGTTAAGGGTCACCTGAAAGACAGTGGGTCTGGACATGTGGCTACTCTGCTCTCAGCACTGGGCCCAGCAGTAACCAATAGATCTTCTGTATTGCTTTGGCTCCTGGGGTGAAAGGCAGCGTACCACATCAGTGCGTGGTGGTATTACAGTTGGTTTGGACCTGGGAAATAATGGAAGTCCTCAGCAAATAGCTGGAAAGATTTGCTGGGTTTGTGTGAGAGACAAAGAATCCGGCAGACCCCAGTGTTATATCGCTCTCTGCAACAGGCAGTGTGGGCTTTAGAGGGGTTGGAGACAACCGGGCTGGAGAGGCCTCCGCTGGAAGGCCGATGTGGGAACCAAAGGCTTAATCAGCAGCAAGTCCTTTCTGATTGATTTGGAAAGGTAATGGCAACAAAGCATGGTGAAGATCAGGCAGGGCAGATTCACTGGGCTCTCGTGGGTGTAGGTGCTGGCCAGGAGGTAAGCGTTTCTCTGGCCTGGAAGTTAGAAAGGCCAGTGGTAACTGGCATGGCCAACATGGTACTTATTCCTCCGAAGCCAAGTGCTCAGTTTGGCAGCTGAAACAATTCCAAGAGGAGCAGCTTGGGTCAACACATGGCCATTCCAGCTTTGGGTCTAAAGTCACAGGCCTAATTACGTTTCAGGTGGAGGATTGGGAAATCTGGGCAGAACCATCCACATCTAATCTAATTGAGGAGCCTCTTTGGTGAGGAGTCCAAAGATGGTATCCTTGCCTTTTCTTTCATGTTCATGAAGCTTGTTGGGTGGAGAGCAGCAGTCAGACGCAGCCTCCTCCGACACTGACTGCTCCAAGCATTTCTTCGTAGGGTGTTGCTGCTTGTGGCCAGTCAGTTATAAATAGCACAGGGCACTGTAAGAGGGACGGGAGGAGATGGACACCAGCTACGAGCCTCCACTCTTTTTGGGGACACGGCTTGCTTGATTCTCTCTGACCAGGGCTTCTTAATGAGTTAGCCACCTTCAGTTCAGGTAGGTGACAAGGCTGACTACTTGGTGAAAGCCATCGAGATTTCCCTCATCTTCCCCTTCTTGGTACCCTGGTCAGGAATGGAGGGTGGTGGCCAGGGAAGGACCTGTTGCTGCTCTCAGCATCCCCACCCAAGGAGGGCACCACGGGGTTTCTGGAGTCTGATCACGAGCTGTTGCCGCAGATGATGGTTCCTCGAGGACCTGGGCCGGACCCTTCCCTCCCCCCCTCTTCTGTGGTCCCCACGCGTGTGGAGGTGAATTGTTGGGGGTCAGCCGGGGTCCAGGTACAGTAACACAAGGCACTCGACCTGCCTTCCCCTAAGGAGGAAGCTATTCCCTTCTAGGAAGTGGACGTGACGATGCCGCACTCCAGTGATGTGGCGAATGTGGAGCACCGAGGGCAAAGCCTGAGCAGCACCATTAATTGTTTAACCACTATGGTACCGGGACCCAGTTGTGTCCCAGGAGCTCTAGAGGGGCTCCCTTGAGGAAAGTTGGCTATAGGAATTGACTTTCCAAAAAACAAAAACAAAAACCCAGCCACCCTAAGAAGCAGTGGGGAGTCCATGAGACTGCCGAGGAGGGGGAAGAACTGCCCGGGGCCTTCTCGGGCAGGACCCTCCTGTGGACAGATCCAGGAGAGCTTCTCGGCCTGGATCCACCTCGGATGCTCTCCAGTTTGTGCAAATAATGGAACAGACAAGACTGAGGAGGAAAGGGAAAGGGTACTGATGAAGTCTCTCTCTTGGCCTCTCCCTGCAATCCTGGCCCCCAACCCTGGGCAAACAAGCCCGAGGAAATGAGCATGGAGATGAAGTGAGTCACGTGGCCAAGACGTGTTCCCTACAAGCTCCCTGGGGGCCAGAATGGCTAGCAAAGGCCTGCCGGCATCTCAAGCAGGCAATGGGAAGTGAGGGTCATCAAAGTGTGGCCCGTGGGGCGGGGCTCCGTGGGGGGCTGACCCCCGGGGGAGGTGGTGAGTCTGCAGCACGGGCAGGTGGACAGTGGAGCGGCCGCACGACAAGCACAGAGACGAGTTATGAGCGTTTACAGTCTGGTGTCTGGGGCGAGGGCCGGGCTCTAGTCCTTCTCTGACTCGGCTTCTGGCACAGCAGCTGCAGATGCTCCGGGCTCTAACAAACAATTTAAAAAACAATCATAGACAATACAGCGGCTGGCATCCACACTGCCCCTTTAAGAAGCCCTGCTTTCAATGCGAGTCACTTACAGTGTCTCATTCAGCCCTCACAACAGCTCTGTGAGGGAGGCGCTGGGGGCATTATTAACTCTCTTTTACAAATGAGGAAACTGAGCTCACAGAGGTTTGGGCCACACAGCTAACAAACGTCAGGCACAATCGGAACCCAGGTTTCTCCTGTCTCCAAGCCCAGAATTCTTTTTCACTCGATTGTTCTCCTAAAGCTTTGGTAAGCAAATTATGTCTGCAGTCATGGGACCAGTGTTGGGATCCAGGGACAGCTGCTGCCTAAAGGTCAAGAGGGAGTTATGGCCCGGTGTGTTTGCAGGCCCCAGACTTAGGCTATCCCTGCAGGGCCCAGCGTCTTGGCTGCGGCGGCAGCCGTCACCTCCATCGTCCCTGACAAAGCCTTAAGCGATGACCACAGGTGTGGGCAGCTTGGCTGGCCGAGGCCTGGGTGCAGGCCTGCGCTCTGCCTTCCCTCTCTTCTCGCTAGGCTGGACAGACGGCCGCCAGCCTGAGCGTCAGGCTGTGCTCTGGCAGGGAGCGTGGCTCAGTGGATGCAGCCACGCTCTGCTGCCCCCTCTGCGGCTTGCTTACCGTCCTCCCAGCCCTCGGCGACGCCGGCCAGCTCGTAGTGCTTCTTCCGAAGGTAGCCCAGCTTCTGCCGCTCCTTCTCCAGCTGATTTTCCAGTTCCAACACTTTTACCTGTGGGGGGAATAAGTGGAGCTTTGCTTCATCACGGACTCAAGGATGGTCTCATTTGGACTTGGATTCATTTTGGTCTCATTTAGCTTTGCATCCATTCCTCCTTGTTCTCTACTTCCTTCACTTTCCATTTCCAAAAATCCCGCTTTCAGTTCCCACTCTCATTCCTCTTCCTTGCTGTGATTCCTCCATTAAAAACTAACACTGTCGTACTGGCCATTTTCATAGGTTTGCAGGATCTAAAGTTTGAAAAAACCTAAAAGGCGATGCCTCTCAATTTACAGATGAGGAAACTGAGACCCAGGGAGGTGAAGGGACTTGTCTAAGGTCACCCAGGCAGTCAGGCAGGGCTGGGATTTGAACCCAGGTCCTCTGGCCCCAAAGCCAACATTCTTCCCGCTATACTAGGCTGTCTCCTCCTCTTGCATGAGGGCAGGGGTGTAGTGGGAACAACACTGACTCTGGAGTCAGATCCCTTCTTACCTTACTACCTCCCTGGGCCTCAGGGAGCTGGCCTGCCAGGCCCTTTCAGTGCTAAGCCTACAATCCTACGGTCCCCTGTGTTACCGTCTTCTCTTTCATTCACCCTTCAAGCCCAACTGTCTCCCAACCAGCGTGATACTCCACGGGAGGTGGCTGCTTTGTGAACCTAAGGAAACCGCAAGAGGAAGTGCCTACTTTGTATTTCTCTGGTGAACCACCAAAGGAGACCAGCCCTCTCGCTTTCAGATCACCGAGAACGGTGCATCCTGAGCCTCTTGCTTTCTCCTGCGCACTTCCTGGGAGCCTAAGCAGCGGTGGAAGCTGGTGGAGGGCCCAGGGGCTGCTTCTGTACAGCTGGTCAGCCTCTGGCCACAGAGTCCGGCACCGCGGGGCCAGCCTCCAGCGTTTGCCAGGCCGGCCCCGAGAGAGAACAGCTTCTTATGACTTTTTGGTCGTGTCTGACCCTCTGTGACCCCATTTGGGGTTTTCTTGGCAGAGACCCTGGAATGGTTTGCCATTTCCTTCTCCAGCACATTTTACAGATGAGGAAACTGAGGCAAACAGGATTAGGTGACTTGCCCAGGGTCACTGGCTGAAGCCAGATTTGAACTTAGGAAGGTGAATCTTCTTGATTTCAGGACCACGGCTCTGTGCACTGTGGCGCCCCCTAGCAGTTCTCTTGCTAGCTAGAACTTTTTCTACGGAGACCCTTTTACTGTTCTCCACAAAATAAACTCACCTGAAATAGCAGGAAGAATGGTCCTGTGGACCTGAGATGCCAACGTGACCGATGCCTGATGCCTAGTTTTTATTCACTTTCCTGAACGGGTAATTAACTCATGCCAGGAATACAGACCTCGGTACTAGCCCAGGAGAGCGGCTGCTGGGGCACCACGGCTTCCCCAGGTCACCTGCCTCTAGACTCACTGTCCATTTCTGGCTGATGGCTAAGATTCTGCCCCTCCCTGGTCATCCCTGCACCAGGATTTCCAAGTTTCCTAACATTTGGATGGCAGATGCATCACGTGCTCTTCTCCCTGCCAGGCGTTTCCCTGCACCAGAGGGACTCTGAGGGGCGCATCTCAGCAACCACACACAGACAGACTACACCTGTACCTGGGAGTCCATCTCTTGCCGTTTGATCTGGGTCAGCGTCAGGCTGGAGAAGTCCATGTTTTCTGGAATGAGGCAAACAAGAAGACCTTGTCAAAGTATCCCTGGCCGAATCTCTCCAGTGCCAGCACACTGCTTGAAAGCAACCAGGGATGATGGAGGCATAGAATGGCCTGGAGCAGCCCCTGCCCGGGACCACTGGGAACTTGCCCAGGGGCTTTCTGTAGTTTCTGTGGGCAAGGGCAATGTGGCTTAAGGGATAAGGACCTGGCCTCAGAGTCAGGAAGACCTGTGTTCAAGTCATGCCCCGATACATCCTGCACAAGGCACTTAGTCTCTGAGTACCCCAGGCAACTCTCTAAGACATAGACTCCTGTGAAGCAGGTATCAATCTGCTTTGGTACAGGAAAGGCTTCCTCTAAACCAATGAAATCATAGGCCCATTTTACGAAAAGGAAGAGCGGTGACCCACAGTCCATGAAGACTCTGCTTACATGCTGATGAACCTGCCTAGCTTGGTGGTCCAACCTGTGGGTGAGATGAACGTGGGCAGGAGAAGATGAAACATAAGAGAAAGAATATTTAGGCAAAAGCAGGGTAAAGGAGTTTGTAGAAAAGGGAGACAGAGGGAGAATGGAAAGGACGTCTGTGCAGGAGGGGGAGGGAAGACTACCTGTCTCCTCAGTCTGCGACTTCCCTGCCATGGTTGACGCCACCACCTCTGCTGTCGCCTGGTTCACCCCCCGAGAGGCCTGCTGCAGCTGAGCGAGGTTTGCGCTGTCCTTGTCCGCTTTCACCTAGGTGAGGCCAAAGTGGATTCAGATTCACACAGCATGCAGCCTGAAATAGGTTGGTCTGGGCACACTTGCCCTCTGAGGGACTGGAACACTACCACGTGGTTTTCCAGTGGCAGAAGCTGCCCTCCGCACTTTCACTCTTGGCTTGCTTCTTGTTCCTGAAAAGCCTTCCTGACCGTGGGGCTGCAGATCCGCATCATGACTTTAGCAGCCAACGCTATGCCAACAAGTTCTACCTGAGGCACCAGTAAGTGGGTTACGCAGTGAAATCTCCCGGGGGATCGGGAAGCTGCCAGTCTGTGCATCTGCAGCAGCAATGAAAAGTGGAACCGAAACATGAGGTGGCGAAGCCCAGAGCGAAGCAAAGGATCGATTCTGAGTAAAGGGACCGTGCTGATGCTTAAGCAAGGGCTGGCGCCAGCTGTGCCACTCATGCTGGGTCAGACCGGGCAGGAAGCCTGCTCTCCGTGACCTCCGTGCCAAGCGTGCCTCAATCTGAGCGTTAGCTGCAAGTCGGTCTGACGCGTCAGGAACACTCAGGGAGAAACTTCTCCATGCTGGGAGGCAAGAAGTGAGGGCACGGGAGAATCGAGATGGGGGGCAGGGAGAAAGACTTCTGGGGGGACGTTGGATAAACCAGCAGGCTGCCCTAGGAGCTCTGCATTGTGACTCCTGGGGAATAGGGTGGCTTTGACTTTAGAGACCTAAACATCTGAATTATCCCATCTGGATCCTGAAGAAAACATCTGTTCTGGAAACCTGGAGAGAAGGTAGTTATGGCCCTCCTAAGCCACCCAAGCTCTTCATATCCTGGGGCATCCTACCTTGGAAGCAGCCACCAGCTGTGCTGTGCTGGCTGCAATTTCACGGGAACACACCATCAGCTCCTCAAACTTCCCTTTCCCTTGAAATACCAGATCCGCTGCATCCCTGATGAGCAGGAAAGAAAAAGAAGGTCTGTCTCTTACAACTCAGACCCCCAGAGGCTTACAGGCTACTCCCTATAGGACTGGGTGAAAAAGAAGCAAAAACTTCCCTGACAAATGCTACCTACTGTTACACCACCTGCAGAAAGCCCCCGTTCCCTCTCCTATTTGTAGAGTTCTTTGGCCAAGGGTCTGCTCCCCGAGGCTGGACAAAATTCTTAAATGCTCTGGGCCAGCTTCCTGTGGTCTTGGGGCTCTGGAGGAGCCAGGAGTTGGCGGCTACTTACACCATGACTGTGGCTCCCCAACCAACAGCTTTGGAGGCCGAGATCAGTCCTTCTGTCCATCGGGAATTCTTGGCATAGAACTCTTTTGGGGAGGCTGCACCCTGGAGAGTAATAGTAATAATAACATAATAAGTAGGCATAATACTAGCTGGCATTTCCATAGCACCTGCCATGTGTCAGGCACTGTGCTAAGTACTTTGTAATTATCCGATTTGATTGTCACAACAATCATGGGAGGGAGATGCTGTTATTATCTCTATTTTATAGCTGAGGAACTTGAGGTAGACAGAGGTGAAGGGACTTGCCCAAGGTCACACAGCTAGTAAGTGTCTGACCTGGATTTGAACTCAGGTCTTCCTGACTCCAGGCTCAGCTCTGCACTAAGGTGTCCGCTGAGAGGCAAGGAGCAAACCTTTATTTGTTCTCTTAGCAGAGGCAGTAATAAGGGGCAGCTAGGTGGCACAGTGGATAGAGCACTGGCCCTGAAGTCAGGAGGACCTGAGTTCAAATCCAGCCTCAGACCAGACACTTGCTTTTACTAGCTGTGTTACCTTGGGCAAGTCCCTTAACCCCAATTGCCTTGCAAAAAACAAAAACAAAAAAACCCCACAAGAAATCAGAGACAGTAATAAGATTGGCCAACCTGTGTCCTAGATAGTTTACAATTTAGACAATCCAGACTGATATCCACGCCAGTAACGTTATGCAACGGGCGGATCATTTTAAAAAAACTGTATTAGGATTTAAGGCACTTCTAGAAGCTGCATTTTAGTTTGGGAATATTTGATATTCTCATGATTTGGGACAAATGTGCCAAGCCCCTGAGGAGCAGCTCCAGAGCTTCCTCCTCCCTGCTCAGGCTGATGGATGGAGAAGAGACCACTTCAGGCAGAGATGAGGGAGGGGGAAGGGACAACAGCCAGGCAGAGAAGCCTATGCAGGGCATCTCAAAAGTCTTAGTGCACTCACAGGCTTCTATCGCTTAGCACGGCACTAAGACTCGCGGGACACCCTGTTTTTGATGGTTTAGGGGGAAGAGCAGGCAGTAACAAGGTGAGGGGACCTCTCGGGAAAGTCAGCCCAGGAGCTGAACTTTACAGGGAGCTGGCGATTCTAAGAGGTGGAGGTGAGGAGGGAGGATGTTCCAGGCAGGGAAGGCAGGAGTGTGTGTAGCTTGGAGAACAGCAGGAAGGCCCAGGTGAAGGGGAGTGACGTGCAATGAACCCAGAAGGGTGGGCTGCAGCGCTTGTGAAGGGCTTTGAGCACCAGGCCAACCACCTTGTGGATTCCTCTATGATCACGTAGGCGATAGGGAGCCACAGACAATTCTTAGGAAGAGGACTAACATGGTCAGACTTCGGCATTAGGGAGATTATTTTATTGTGGAGGATGCACTGGAGAGGGGAAAGACGGAGGCAGGGGGCAGAAGTTCTGAGATTCTGAGCCGTGATGGTGGCTGGGTGAGTAGAGAAGTGAACAAATGGGACATGTGTTGTGGGGTAGAATCAAGACTTGGCAACTGACTGAGGGAGGGGCGAGAGGTGAGGATAACCATGAGGCTGTGAACTTGGCAGGCTGGAAGGAGACTAGTCCCAACAAAGACAGAGAAATTGGAGGTAGAATATGGATGGGATTGGGAGCGTGTGGGAACATAATGAGTTCTGCTCTGGGCCTGTTGAGTCTGAGATGCTCAAAGGACATTTAATGCCCACTAGGCAAGGTGAGGTAAGGTTGGTGTTCAGGAGAGAGACCAGGGCTTGATACATGGATCTGGGAGTTACCTGTGGAGAGAGGATAAGGAACTCTGTCGGAACTGATGAAATCACTGAGAGAGTGAAGGAGAAGAGGGCCCAGGACATAGAGCTTTGGGGGCCAGGGCAGCAAAGGAGACTGAGAAGGGGAGTGGCCAGACAGGTTGAGTAAAACCTCAGGGAAGAGAGAGTGTCCAGGCAGAGATGGGGGGAGACTGTCATGAGTGTTAACGGTGTCTCTGTGTGAGACAGGCTGCTCTTGGCCTTGTCAAAGGACTCAAGGAACCAGGAAGCCACAGACTGTCCCTCTTGGCGCTTTCTGCCAGCCCATCTCCACACTCACCCGGCCACTCTCCACTATCTCCTTCTGAAGGTCTTTGGAGGCCATAATGAGGACCTGAATTGCCTGCATCAGGCTGGTACAGGAGCCCAGGATCCTGCAAAACAAAGCCCCACTGATGATCATCCCCTCAACAGCGAAGCCAAGTCCAGAGCGTTTGAGGGACTGGAGAGCTAGGAATGAACTGGATTCTTCTGGAAGGATTCCAGAGAGAGACCTCTGAGGAGAAGCTGGGGTGGCGAGGCATCTTGATCACAGGTCCTCCCAATGAGACAGTGCTGATGGGCTGCCTCCTGAGATGGGTCAGCCAGCGGTCACATTCCCTGTGAGTGGGATGTTCTTTTCTATTTGTCCTCCACTGTCATGCGAGTATCCCGAGGAATCCTCTACTAACTGCACAAGGGGGACGACGCAGACCCAACTCCTACCTGAAAGAGCCTAAAGCAGGCTTCCAAACTTCGGGGCCTTAGAGTTTCTTACTATTGTTGGCATGACTCCACTGAAACCTCAACAAACTATCTTTGCTGATGATCTTCAAGAGTCGCCCCTCTGTGGCCAAACTGTGGCTGAACCTCTAAGCTTAGCTAGGCTGGACTTATGGCAAGAGCCAGCTCATCATTGGGACCATACTCTGAGCCCTGCCATCGGCGCATTGCCTGCTTGAGCTGACACCAGGCTGGACAGCTTTTGAGAGCCCAGAGTCGCCTCTGCTCCATGATAAAGCACAAGAGGAGGCCAGGAGAACAAGGTGAGCATAAACTGAAATCCACCACCAAGGGTTCAGGGGCCTGCCCTGGCTACCTTGGAGTCAGAGCACTGGTCATACTGACCTTTCATTCACCTCTAGTTTGACCCCTGTGTCTCCAGCTCGGGACTTATTGAGCATCTCCTGTTAACAAAGAGGAAGAGGGAAGGGGTTAGCTCACAGTTTGGAAGCAGGGTGGGTGCTGGAAGGGGTAAACCTCTAGTGTCTATCCCATGGAGAGTGGCCAAGGAGAAACCCAGCCCCAGAAAGGTCCTTCCTCCAAGGTGCCCCACCAAGCCCTTGGGACTGTCAGGAAGAGGATCCAGCCCAATTGTTTGCATAGCTGTTCACTAGTGACAGGATGCTTCTCCTTCTGTAACAAATAGTACCCGTGGGGCAGCTAGGTGGCACAGCAGATAGAGCACCAGCCTTGGAGTCAGGAGGACCTGAGTTCAAAGCTGGCGTCAGACACCTAATGCTCACTAGCTGGGCAAGTCACTTAACCCCAATTGCCTCACCGAAAACAAAACAAAACAAAACAAAAAAACCAAAGAGTACCCAGACCTCTAGCACATGAATCAGCACATTCCATTGCCCAAGACAAGAGAGGCAGATTGGCCTCTGGGTATCCATGCCAAATGGGCAATGTCCTTTACACCAAAGGACTCATTTCTAACCTGTATCCAGGCTTCTCCTAGATGTGCTGTCCCTGGATAACTTCTGTGTACTTTCTGGCCCTCAGGTAATCAAAGGGATCTTGGCCTTGGTTTGGTAGGGCTCTTGCCCTGTGGTCTCTAGGTACTTTCCTCTAATGGCCAAGGCCCCATGTCTTGATAGGGCAAGACCTCTCCCTCTGAATCTTGGGCCCAGCCAGTAAATGACTTACCTCGATCCTGGCTGTGGCCGTTTCAATGGCAGCTGAGGTGGCAGCCATCTCCTTGTCCACCAAGTCTCCCAGCTCCTCCTGCCTAATGTCCAGGCCTCTGGGTCTGAGCTCCTAGAACCCAAACACAGAGGCTGAAGTCCTCCAGACCTCCCTGGAGGGACTCTGGGGCTTGTCACACTTCCTGCTGATAAGGGCTGCAAAGGCTTGACTGAGGGCCAAGGGACAGCCCTGTTCACACACCCACATCTGGAATGTTGTTGCTGTCCCTCTGTCTGCCAGGCATGGCAGCCGTGTGTAACCCTCCACAGCTGGCTTATTCTTGCCTCTGGGCCCTTGCACACGCTACTCTGCGAAGCTAGCTCAAAACTCAACTCCCTTCCAAGGAACCAACCATATTGATCTCATCTGACTCTAATCCATCCATTAAGTTGCATCCCTTCAAAGGTAGGTTGTTGAGACCTAGGCATGCTTGTAAGGCAGAAAGTAAGGAGCAATGTGAAGAACTAGGTAAATGTGAGCCAGTATAACAATCACAATTATTAGTGATGTCATTTGAACTTTTCTCCAGCACAAATCCCGTTTTGCAGCAAGGCTGGTGTCATAGAGCACGAAAGGACCTTTCATGTGAGAAGATGAAGCCGAGGATGGAAAGTTACTTGCCCAAGATCATAAAGGTATTAGACGTCAGAGGCGGGGTGCTCTGATTCTGGGGTCACTGTCTCCATTCCATCCCATCCTCTCCATTGAATTGCCCCCTCTGGCCTCCCTGCCTACAAACATGCCCATGGCTCTGCCATTCTCAAGAAGCTCCATCTGAGCTGTCCATCCATGCTGTGGTCCTGAATCAATCCGCCTTTTCTGGACTAAACTCCAGAAGGCTATCTCGGGCCAGTGCTTGGGCCTCCTTTCCTCCCACTCTCTGCAGTCTGGCTTAGGACCTCATCACTGAACTGAAACTGCCCTTCCCAAAGCTACCAACAAGCTCTTGATGACCTTTTCTCAGTTCCCATTCTTCTTGACCTCTTGGCCTGGGTCACTGTCAATCACCTTCCAGGTTTTTGGGAGGCTGCTCTTTCCTGGTTATCTTCTTCCTGGCCTGACCCCTCCATCTCGGGCTCCTGAATGGATCTTCGCGATGTGGGTGCCCTCCAAGGCTCTGTCCTGGGCTCTCTTCTCCTCTCCCTCTATACTCTTTCTCTTGGTGGTCCCATCAGCTGTCATGGATTCCATGATCATTTCCATTCTTCTCAGATCTACTTATCCAGCCCTCACCTTGCTCCTGACTTCCAGGTTTGCCTCTCCAACTGCCTACTGGCCATCTTGAACTGAACGTCCCGTAGACACCTTAAACTCAACGTGTCCAATGTGGATTGACGATCTTTGCCCCCCAGGCCCTATTGTCCTCCTAGCCTCCCTCTTACTGTTCAGGGCCCCGTCCTCCTCCCGATCACCTGGGCTGGGTGCCGTCTTTGACTCCCCCTCTTTCTCCTCCCTCCTCCTCTATCAATCCCTCTCGAGTCCTGTGGATTCTGCCTTTGTAACTTCTCTCCTAAATCTGCCCTCCTCTCCCATGGCCACCGCCCTGGCACAGGCCCTTAGCGCTTCGCGCCAAGACGACTTTGCTTCAAATCTCTCCCCACTCCAGCCCACCTTTCAATCAGCCACCAGATTAATCCTCCTAAAACACAGCATAGGTCTACCCGCGCCGCCTCCCTATGCAGTTGACTCCGCTGGCTCCCTATTATCTCCAGCATCAAATGCAGAGCCCTCCATCTGGCTTTTAAAGTCCTTCCTAGCCTGTCCCCGGCCCCCGTTACCGGCTCACACACCTTCCATCCCACACATGCTCTGAGAGCCAGTGACACTGCCTCCTCTCTGTGCCCCAAACAAAACCCTCCACCTCCCAACTCCAGACATTCCCATTGGCTGTCCCTCATGCCTGGAACGTTCTCCTTCCTCATCTCCATCCCTAGGATTCCTCCAAATCTCAGTTAAAATCCCGTTTTCTGCAAGAAGCATCTCCTGATCTCCTTTTGCGCCCCGTCCCTTCCTTGATGATTTCTGACCTATTCTGTGTATGGCTCGTTGCACATAGTTGCCTCCCCCTGAAGCTGATGGCCCCTTTCTCAGAAACATGTTTTTAAATTCGTAAGATAAAGTATGAAGGATGACAAAGAAAACAAATGTCTTGATATAGATACAGTTATCAAAAAGTTTTTTAAAGTGAAGCTCGTGGACCAGTAGCAGGAAAAGTCATTGGGTGCAGGGGCTGTTCTGTTTTTGTTCCTGCAGCCCTGAAGTCTAGGACAGTGCTCTGCTCGCCACAGAAGCTTAATAGATGTTCTTGAGTGAATTCATGAATGAGCCGATGCTCCTCCTGTTAATACAAACTGAGGGTGGCTTTTGAGAGTCACACAGCAAGACAGTGCCGGAGCTGAGCTTGGCCCTGGGGGTCCTGCGTCCCACCAATGCTCTGATCTGTATCCCACGTGCATCTGGCATCTCCTCCCTCAGAGAGTGGAGCCCTTGAAAGCGGGGGGCATATCTTACATTTGTCTGGCATTGCCACAATTTTAGCATGTGGAAGATGCTTAATAAATAGCCACTGAATGGATGGAGACTAAGGTTTCCCCAGAACATCTTCTGGGCATCAGGAGGAGCCTGCCTCAATGCCTGTGACGCCTCCCCACCCCGCCCACATCTTCGCCCCAGGCCCTAACTGCGATGGTCATTCCAATGGTACCTCGCCAATGGCTGTGATCATGCTGAGGCAGCTCTTCATAGCCGTGCTATCTGCATTCCTAAGACTGTCCTCTTCCTTCAGAGCAGACAGATAGAGCAGGGCTTCCCTGCCACACTCTTTACAGGCATCTGTTAGCACTATGGATTCAAGGAAACACAGAGCCATTAGGAAGGAGCACTGCTTCCCCTGACCTTGGGCACAGGCCCAAAGCAGAACTGGAACCATCGGACCATCCCGGCCCAGCCCATGGTACTCACTCTCGGCAGGCTCCAAGGAGGTCGTCAGAGAGGTGGCACTGCCCTGGAGGATGGTGTCACTGACCAGGTGAGCCAAGAGGGTCATGGATCGTGCCAGTCCACTGACATCTGGAAGACAAGTTCAGTGGAATTCACCAAAGCTCTTCCCTCCCTTGGACACCCTCAGAAGCCCCTGGGAAGTGCCCAGGCTCTCCCTGGTGTAAGGATGAGTGCCCTGCCCACATCTCACCATCTGAAGAGGTCAGATACTGCTTCTGGGCCTCCTCCACTTGGTCGATGCATTTCAAAACACAATTGGTCTTGAAAAGGAGATGATCTGGAAGACAGAAGCCAAGGTAAGGAATCCTTGTATCCTGGTGCAGGGAAGCCAGGTGACCTGCACACCCCTTCGCTCCCCAAACACTTAGAGTGGGGGAATGCCTCTTGGACGCCTTCGGGCTCTAGAGCTATGAGAGTAACCCCTTCATTTTACAGAGAAGGAAACTGAGGCCCGCAGAGGTGAAGTGATCTTCCCAAGGCCACCTAGGTAGGAAGTAGCTGAGGTGGAATCCACACCCAGGTCTTTCCACTGCACCGCCCTCCCTCTCTGGTGCTGGCAGGGAAGAGTCAAACTGAGGAAAGGTTTTCTGGCCTGACTGGGGTGTATTCTCCTGCTGTAGCTTCATTAGGTTCCCTCCACTCACCCGAAACACAGATGTTGCCTCCCTCCCTACCACATGTTGGGTAAAAGCCAAACTCTTTTGTGGAGTGTCCCATGCTTGTCTGTTCGCCCACGTCTGGGTGAAATCCTTCCGCTCAGAATCACAGACGTGGAGCTGCAAGGGGCCTCGGTTGAGGGCTACCTCGTCCACTCCACTTTATGATACCTAAGCAGTGGTCACCCCGTCTCCATCTGGACACCTTTAAGGAGGGGGTCCTGCTGCCTCTCGAGGCCCCCCCCCCACCACAAGCCAAGTGGTTTCCTGTCCCTGCACGCAGCTTCTTCATCCCCACCAGGGACC
The DNA here is from genome assembly GCF_003287225.1 of Phascolarctos cinereus. Taxonomy (NCBI): domain Eukaryota; kingdom Metazoa; phylum Chordata; class Mammalia; order Diprotodontia; family Phascolarctidae; genus Phascolarctos; species Phascolarctos cinereus. The sequence goes on along the minus strand of NW_027555958.1, from coordinate 20,108,670 downwards.
TGGCCTTTGCCCAGTCCGATTGCTTCCACTCAGAACACTCTTCCTCTTCCTCTCCAGTAATAATAATAATAATATTAATACCTAGCATCTACAGAAAGCTTCAAGGTTTGCAGAGCACCTTACGTGACCTCATTTGGCCCTCTCCACAACCCTATGAGGTAGACACTATTATTATCCCCTTGTTACAGATACAGGAACTAAGGCTAGGACATAGGTGACTTGCCCAGGGTCACTTAGCTAGTTGGTGTCTCAGGCCAGAGTCAAACTCAGGTTTTCGTGACTCCAAGGCCAGTGCCCTAGCCATCATTACACTGGCTGATGTGGTGGCCCACGAATTTCGCTCTCATTCAAATCCCACTCAAAATTCATTTTTGAGGGAAGCTACCCCCAAATGATTGCACCTGTTAATTTCTATGTTTTGCATTTTTTTTTTTAGTAATTACTTGCTCATTTGTATGTAAATTTGCATTCATGTTGTTTTTTCAAATATCTTTTTTTTTTTTGGCAACTGGGGGTAAGTGACTTGCCCAGGGTCACACAGCTAGTAAGTGTCAAGTGCCACCTAGCTGCCCCCAAATATCTCTTTTTCAAAAGGCCTAAGATCCACTGCCTATTACAAAAGGCAGAAAGTCCTCTGCTCATCATGGACATCCTTTGTCAACTTCACACCCCGCTCTCCTGCTCGCCATTTTTCCAGATTCTTGTTTTGTGACTCCCCAGGAGGGGTCCTCATGCCCAGAGACTAGTGATGTTCCCCACTCTGTTCCCCAACACCCTCTTCTCTCCTCTACAAAGAGTCCGCTCATCATCTCCCCTGAAAGCGGCTCCTCTTGTCCAGGAAGCCTCCCTGGCCTAGCCACACCTGCCTTGGGGTCACGCTATCACTTGGCATGGACACATCCACTCTGTGTGAATTCTGATCATACTCGTCATGAAGAAACAAGAAAGGGGACCAGCCCTCCAACCTGAACCCTAGCCTTCTTCCTTTCCGTTGGGAGTTCCTAGATCATCAGATTCCTTTGTCTGGCTGGCTATGCTTGGGGAGTTGTGTTCTAGCTTGCCTAAGCTCCCTATAGAGAAGGCCCAGTTTTGTGCACAAGCTTCTCAGCAGTTGTGACCGTGTTTCTTTTGTTGGAATGGGAGCTCCCTGAGTGCTGGAACCACCTCATGTCCCTGCAGAATGACTAGAGCAGGTGTGCTGTCACCAGGCCGATGGGATTTGGAGCTAATGGACGTATTGGAGGTTGGGGAGAGCCCAGGGACTGGGGAGGAGATGTACCTGCAGACCCAGTACAGCTGATGAGGATGGGGTCCTCAAGCTGGCTCAAGGTATCTTTCACCATCTTCTCAGCCTCTTGCCCTGTTTCCAAGAGAATTGACTTCCGCTGGTCCTTTGCGATTTGATGCATAGATTCCTGCCAGTGAATCAAAGAGAGGCTGTTGTGGACCCAGAGTAGGGGCGTGCCCTAAGGGAGAGGATCCTAGCACTGTAGAATTACAGCCCTGGAAATGGGAAGAATCTCATAGGCCGAGGTCCAACCCTTTATTTTACAGATGAGGGAAACTGAGGCCCAGAGCACCAGGGCAAGATTTGGCTCCAGAATCAACGTTTCTCCCCCTGGAGCACTAGTGTATCCCTCTCCTTTGGTGCCATGCTATTGACTGGGCTAGAAAGCTCAGTGCCAAGGAGGCACTGATCATGAGAAAGGCTGGGAGAGGAGGACGGTGACTGCAACCTGTGCCCTCCTACGGTGGATAGCACTCATAGCATACCCATGCCCCGCGTCAGACCTGGCATATGTGAGGTCATTCACATGCGTTAAGCCAGCCATAGGCTGGCTCTGGCAGGCCAGCTGAGAGGGACCCACAGGAAAAGGCCCAGGGACCCTGCTGGAGCCTCAGCATCCTCCCTATCTCACTGCTCCCTTCAGGTGGAGTCAGATGCGCCTCTCCGAGCCCCAGGACTTCTGAGCTGTGACATGGGCCCCGAGACCTGCCTTCCCTACTTGCCTGTGCACTGGTTAACTCAGACTGTGTTCGCTCCAGTTGGTTCCGAAGGGATGAGATTTCTTCATACCTCTCAGATGCGATTTTCGCCAGGCTGGTTCGCTCCTTCTCTAGGCCTTCAATCTGCATATTCCACTTTGCCTCTGACTGTAGGAGAAGCCACAAGGGAGAGGGAAAACAGAACATTCACAGCTCACATTTACATAATACTTTGATTTTTAAATTAATCAACTTTTTAGCTTATTTTTTACTTTGATGTGATTTCATCGGTAAAGGAAAGCCCTGCTGCACTTAGTCTTAGGGCAGTGTGGCGGGGGGCCCCCAGAGGGGCCATCAGAGCCAGGATTCAGGCCTTGACTTCTTCACTCAGAGGCCTGCTCTTAATCCACTCCACCACCCCTCTACCTGCCCACAGAGCACTCTGAGGCTCCCTAACAAGGATCCAGTGAGCTGTGTTGTACGAATATTGTTATCCCCATTTCACAGACCAGGAAACAGGCTCAGAGAAGTAAAGAGTCTAAGGTGGGAAGGTTAAGCTGTTCGCTCTTGTAGTACCCTAAACCTGCCCTCCTGGTCCTGGGCACAATTGGTTCTACTTCTTTTAACCTACTATTCCTATTTCCTGAGGGCATACAGAAGGATAACCTGCTAAGGTAGCCCAGGGGCGTGTGAGGTGGCTGGCACAAAGCCATTTTGCCACAGATGACCCACACACTGGACAATGAGTATGTGACTGGAAGGTCTTCCTTAGGGAACATTAGTAGGATTCTTCTGGGCACAGCATCACCAATTCTAGCCTTTGGTGAGAAGAGTGTAGCAAGGGCAATGGTTTCGATCTCTCTGACCCTGCTCCCCAGGAAAGGGGTTCATGATCACAGCCAACCTTCACACGGTGCTCTAAGTTATGCAAAGCACTTTTATAATGACAGCTCTGGAAGGAAGATACCATCATTATCATTTTACAGATGAAAAACTGAGGCTGGGAGGTGAAGGGATTTGCCTAGGGTGCCCAGCCAGGATGGGTCAGAAGCAGGATTCAAACTCAGGTTGTCCTGATTCCATCCACTCTACCATCTAGCTGTCCCAGGACACGAGGGAAAACTGATGCCCAGAGAGAAGTTTTTGGGCTGGATTCCTAATCTCACTAGGTAGGGAGGTCCTGGCAAGCACCTTCCTCTCCCAGCATGGGTCAGTGGGTTCTCTGACACGTTGGAATCTTTGAGAGAGGCCTGGGGGACACTGAGGGAGAGGTCCCCGCCAGGACAGCTCCGAGGAAGTACTTGGACCAGGTCTTTCCGACTCTGAGGCGAACTCTCAGTCGACTATACTAACCCGCTGGAGAGGAGGGATTTACAAACATGTTACTGTTCTCTTTTGTTTTTATATCAGCTAGCCTTCCCAGAGCTTTCCTCTTCTACCCCTTCCTGGAGAGCTGTCTTTTGTAAAAAAAAAAAAAATTAAAAACAGAAAAAACAGCTCGGCAGAGTTAACCAACATGACAAAAACATGTAGTATTCCACACTCACAGGTTCCTCTAACCTCCTTCCTCATCACAAAATTGGGGGGTGAGATTTCCTCGGCTTGCCCTAACCACCCACTGGGGCTGAACTTGGGATGTGCTCCTTCCTTAATGCACAACCTTGGGTCAACTGAGCTCAGCTGTAGCTATGACAAATGGGTGTGTGTGTGGGGGTAGCTGCTGTTGAAAACAGAGCTTGTGCCACCGTAGCATCAGCGGCCCCAGTGTCAGCCGGGAAAGGACGGAGAGGGACAGGAAGGTGGAGGGAGGCCATATTTACCTGGGCAGAGGTCTCCAGGGTGCCTTGGAGGACTTGGAACTCATGTTTGCTGATGGAAAGTTCTTGTTTTAACGTCTCCAGGACCTCGGTCTGTTCTTGAGTCTGTAGGGCACATCAAGAGGGTGCTGGAGTGAGTCATACCACAGCCCGCTGTCTGCAGAGGGAGCCTGGCAGAATCCAAGATTCTTCCCAAGTGTACCATGGCTGCAGGTGTGGAAAGAGCTGGGGACAGCAGTGAAGCTCCCTGCTGACTGCATGCCTGCTCTCTCTGGCCCCCACCTTGAACAAGGGAATGTTCCAGGCCTCTGGTCTCTGCCTCATCCATAAGACCAGCCAGGGCCACGTTCCCCTTGTCTGGTCTCCCCAGTGAGGCAGAGCTCCCCAGGGTCCCTGAGCATGTGCATGGCTCTGGCTCCCAAGGCTCCCGAGGCTCCAGGGTGCTTGCTCTCAGCCTTGAACATTCTCTATCCCCCTTGGCCTTTGTCTTCCTCGAGTCATTGTGAGTGGGGATGGTTTCATCCTTTTCCCTTGTATTCCCAGTGCCCTGGCACAGAGTGGGCCCTGAACGGTGACTGATTAACGGATTCTTTGGCTCGGTTCCTTTCTTGCCCCAGGCTCTGATACCCTCCTGCTGTTTCCCTGCAGACTCCAGAGCAGATGGAGGCCCCACCTATGAGGCACTGACCTGCACTTATCTTGGTCACTGTCTGTGATCTCTCAAGATTGTAAGGATGAATGGCCCACGGTGCTGGCCTCTTCTGAGTCACCCAGGTCGCCTGGGTTGTGCAGTGCAGAAGTTCTGCCTCTGGTCTCCTGGCTCCATTCAGTCCAACAAACATTTATTCCTTACACATCACAGGCTAAGCCTTGTGCTAGGCCCTGGATGTGGGGCATGGAATCAGGAGAGGCCTTATCCACCACAGCGGGAGGACCTGGACAACCAGCCCCACTTCCTGCCTCCATATACCCAAGGCCCCAGTGACCTTCCCAGCACCAACCCTAGGGCGTTGAGCATTATCATTCATCTGCTATCCCTGAATCACTGAATCACTGGCCACTTAGGAGCCACCTAGTCCCACTCCCACCTCCCTTTCCCCTCCTCCTCATCCTTCCTGACCCTACTCCATCCTGCCGCTAGTTTACCATTTCCACTGGACCTTCTGGAATTCCCATCCCATAGTGAGCTAACTTCCCTTTATCCTGAGCCTTTCTGCTCCCATCTACCTGTCCTTCTTGAGACCTGGCTTCCCTTCACTCGCACCCTACAGCACACTGGCCCTAGAGGGGGAGGGGGCTTTCTCATTGCTCTCCACTGCCATTCCCAGACTCCCTTTGCTTCAGGGGCTCCGTAGCCAAACCTCAAAGTGCCAACAACTGCCAGCTGGAATTAGTGTCATTGTTAGGGGACTTCAGTAGCCATGGTGGGGCCTCCAACTCTCTGGCCACCCAGCTCCTCAATCTCCTTGAGACCCAGGGCCTTCACCCCAATTCCTCTGCCCTAGTTTTGGGAAGGGCCCAAGGCTCTGTTCTGGGCTTTAAGGACTTGGATTCCCCCTGAACTTTGGGGCCTCCTCACCAACTGCCCGTCAGGCATCTCAAACTCAATACGTCCATGCAGAACTCACTCTTTCCCCCCAGACCTACCCTTTTCCCCAAGTTTCCTATTTCAGTTGAAGGCACCACCAGCCTCTTAGGTTCCTGATCTCAGTGTCGCCCTCCACTCTTCATCTCACTCATGCCCTGCCAGATACTGCCATCAGCTCCTCTCTGATCAGTCACATGGCACCATCTTGGTCCAGGCCCTCATCATCTCTAGCCTAGCTTATTGCAATAGCCTCCTCAGTGGTCTCTGTGCCTCGGTCTCTCTCCACTCCAAGTTTTCCTCCCCACAGCTGCCAAAAGGATTTTCCTCAGCCCAGCCCTGACCGTGTCACGCCTCTACTTTGTTCCACTGCAGTGGCTCCTTGTTGCCTCCAGGGGAAAATGACTTTTAGAACCCTTTGCCACCTGGCTCTAGCCAGTCTTCTCAGGATGCTGTCATTTGGCCAAGCTGGCCTCCTCTGGGTGCCTCCTTTCAGCACACCTTCTCCGTCCTTTTCCATCCTCCCCACTGCCGGTGCCTGCCTTTCCGACCACCTTGTACTTAGTACATTTATTCTTTTGATACGTATCCCACCTATGTTTCTATATGTACTTGTCTCTGCTGTTGGACTAGAAGCTCCTTAGGGGAAAGAATTTCTCCTTCTTTGCCTGGCACACTGTAGGTGCTTAATAAATGTTTGCTCACTGAGGGGGCAGCTAGGTGGCACAGTGGATAGAGCACCGGCTCTGGATTCAGGAAGACCTGAGTTCAAATCCAGCCTCAGACACATAACACTTACTAGCTGTGTGACCTTGGGCAAGTCACTTAACCCTCATTGCCCAACAACAACAAAAAAAGTTTGCTGATTGAATGATGTAGGAGAACATCACAGACAAGGGACTCGGCATACAAAAGCCAAGAGGTGGGAGATGGGAGTTCCCTCCCTGGCTGGTTTGACTGTAGCAAAGACGCAAACATGGGGCAGTGATGGGAAATGACCTTGGGAAGGCCGGGGGAAGCTGGGCTAAGGAGTCTGCATTTCCTCCTTGTGGCCCAGAGGATGGATGGAGGCGGGCACAGGGGCAGAGCTGGAATGAGCTCTGTTCTGCACATGCTTAGTTTAAGCCTCCTGCAGGATGGCTAGCGGGTAGCTGAACTTGGACCCTTGGAGACCCCAGGAAGCTTCCATCCCTGGTCCTTGGAGGCCCCTGCCCTTGGAGCTCACCTTGCGCTGGGCCTGCTCGTTCGCATGATGGAAAGTATCCTCCAGCTCTTTCTTCTCTCGCTGCAGGTCAGCCTGGGCCTGTCTCATCACAGTGACCTGTCTGGCCACTTCGGCATTCTGTGGAGAAAAGGAAGCCCCACAGCTCGCTGACTCTTCAGGGCCTTCTCCATCCCCTCCCTCCTCTCCCCATGGGAACATGGGAAAGAGCCTGGTTATGGGGCCTGGGGCAGGAAATCAGGCATAGGGTTCACCCTAGTACCTTGGGGGAGGAGGGCTCCCCCAGAAAATGCCATGTTCCTAAAAGACTCAGCTAACCATTATCAAGAAAACAAATGGAAACTCATTCAGCAGGCCTTGCTTGGTATCTCAGACGGTAATTAAGCCCTGAAAAGGGGAGGGAGCTGGAAGGCCAGGCCCCTGAGGGGTCTAGGTGCACAGGGAGAGAGTTCAGGCCCCCAATCTGCTCCTGCTCTCTTCATGGGAATCAGAAGAAGGCCACATAACCATGGTCTGGGCCATTCCAGGCTTCAGCGCTTTACAGATGTGGAAACGGAGGCCCGGGGAAGGTCAGTGACTGGATCAAGACCAAGGGATTTTAACCCAGGTTCTCTGACTCCCGGGTCAGTGTGCACTTTCCATTGTACCACACTGCCTATGACTTGAAGCCTGTTGCCATGGAACATGATGTCCCACTGCTGCTGTTTTTTTGTGTCACCGCCCTGCTGGAAGCCCCTGGGGCCTTCTGAGCCAGGCCTGAGAGGCCAGAGTAGGACTGGACAGCCTACCTTCCGCAGTAGGTCGGCATGGTTCTGAACCAGCTCAGTGTACTTCTCCTTCAGCTTGCTGTAACGCTGTTCATTTGTCTGGGCTTTCTCTGTAAGGTTAAAGGCCACAGTGCTCGCCCTCCTGAAGGAGGAAGGAGCAGGGATCCCTGGCATAAAGACATCTTCTCCGATCCACTTCCTGGCTCCCCTCCCTGCCCCAGAGCCTTGCGTAACCCTTGTTCCCCAGGCTCCATCACTACCAGCCCCCATGACCCCTCTGCGCTTGGCCAGTGGGTACAAGACAAACTATATGAACACCAGAAGGAACAGGTGTGTCAACTGATGCATTAACTAGAGACAGGAAAATCAACTGAGTTTTCTTTTTATAAATCTACTATAATTTCTCTGTAAAAAACACATTCTGAATACAAATAATTCCAAGCAGATAGTATGATTTTGCTTTGGAATAAGATTTTTCATCTTCCTATCTCTCTTTTCTTTGCCTGGGGGATGTACTGTTGTCCTCCCAGGAGATGTAAGTGGGGCCCTTCTTTAATACAGACTTACTTGTGTGTGTATTTTGGGTGGGGGATGGGGTTTGGACCTGCAGCTGTGGTCTCATTTACATAGGGAAACTCCTCCCAACGTAGTGTACCATTCCTGCTCTCTGGCTGCTTAGGGCCCGAGAGGGTCGGTGACTTGCCCAGGATCACACAGCCAGGAGGGGTCGGAGACTTGGACCCAGGTCCTGACTCTGAACCTGGCTTGCTATGCTCCACCCCTGGAGGCTTCTCTTTTTGTATCTATGACATTTAAAAACCTGTTCTTTTGCTGTGTCTGCATTATTGCCCACGCTTAGATGCTGCCTCCCTGACCCCAGGGCTCTGTTCTTTTCCTCCCTCCTCCCTTGGCCCTACCCCACACTCGGACTGAAACAGAGACCCCAAGCGCTTACTGGGAACGGCCCCATCGAGAGCCCTCCCTGCCTGACTCTCGTCCTCCCTGCCCAGCCCAGCCCATCCCCCCGGTCTCTCACTCTCGATCTCCGTGAGGCTCCGCTGGGCTTTCTCTGTGTCTTCTCGCTTTTTATTGAGCTCGTCCAGCTCAGCCCGGAGAAATTCGCTCTCATCGGCCGCCTGCCGCCGCAGGTGTCTCTGCTCTGCCAGCTCCGCCTCCAGCTCGCTGATCCGGCCCTTCAGCTGCAGCAGCGCCAGGTGTTTCTGGGAGAAGACCTCAGGCAATGAGAATGGTGACCCCTGCTTCTGTACTGTGTTGGAGGCAGTGCAAGAGGAGGGATCCCATGCTTGCCAGGGACCAGGCCATGTTCTTAGCACTAATCAAATCTATAGAACCGGTGTCTTGCTAAAGGAGCTGCTATCATGGCAGCTAAACCTGCCAAAGCATCTGATGTCTCGGGAGCTGGGGAGCTGGGGAGCTAAGGAGCCAGGCCGGCAGGCAGGAATGGTACAAGAAACATCGGGGATGCTCGTTCTGAGGCCAGCCATCAGACCTTGGGCCAGTGACCAGGACCAGGGATGGGGGAGGAAAGGCTGGCTCTAAGCCTGGGAGGTGGGGCTTCCAAAAGCCTTGGGTTTTCCAACCAGCAACCACAGTCAGAAGTCAAAGGCTGCTTCCAGTGGGTGAGGGGCTGCAGGATCCCCCTGAGCTTTTGAGCCATGGCGCACACGGAAGGCCATCGCTGCCATGGGCAGTACTGTTCACCAAAAAGCAAGCACAGTGATACAGTGGGTGAAACATGAGGTCAGGAGACCATCTTATTGGTGAGGTGGCAGGATATGACCAGATCCATCTTGGGCTTTCAATAGATAGAAGTTATCTGACTCATCAGAGCCTGTCAGAGCAGAACGAAGCTCAAGGCTTCCCAGCATCGGATCAGAAAGCACAGAGGTCCAGGGGGACCACCCTTGTACCTCAGCTTGAATGTTCTCCATCTCTTTCTTCAGTCCGTTGATCTCCCGGTACAGGTGATCAATCAATGTATCCCTGAAAACAGTGGGGCGAGAAAGGCTGCTTCTGCATTATTGACTTCCTGCTTTCTTTAAGTGGGGTGTGGGCGGGGATTCGTGGGAGGTGGCACTTTGGAAGCCCTTTGGTGCCAATCCTTGGGCATACAATGTGGAGCATGAGTTTTCAGCCTCATTTGATGCCCTCCTGGGGTTGGAGGAGCAAACACTGGAGGCCTCCTCCCTCCTCCCTTGGCCCTACCCCACACTCGGACTGAAACAGAGACCCCAAGCACTTACTGGGAACGGCCCCATCGAGAGCCCTCCCTGCCTGATTTGGAGTTAGAAACTTGGGTTCAAATCCTGGCTCTACCACTTACTATATGTGTGAGCTTGAAACAAGTCACTTTCCCTAGCATGGAGGCATCACAGAAAGGGTAACAGGTCTCAGTTCACAACGCTGCATTTGGATTCCAGCTCTGCTCATTTCATAAGTAACCTGGGACTTTGCTAAGTCACTTATCCCTTCTGGGCCTCAGTTTCCCAAGCAGTAACATGAAGAGATTGGATTAGATAATGTCCAAAGGCCTTTCCCACTTCACTCAGAGAGGCTGCAGGGCAAACATTTTGGAGGTCAGGACATCCTTTGTCTTTCCTAGCTCCTTCTAAAGAGACTGGGGAGATGGCTGACTGGGTTAGGAAGGCCGTAGGTAACCCCCAATGCCCCCCTGTTACAGGGTCACCCTCTCGTTCTGAGCCGGGCAGGGGCTGTTTTCTGCACTTACTTCTTTTCTCTGCTCCTCATGCCATTCTGATTGTTGAAGTTGAAAGGGTCACTGCTAAAAGAGCTGCCGAAGATGTCATCAAACTTGTTGTCAAAGAAATTCTGCGGCAGCCGGGAGAGAACAGAAACATGGGATTAGGGCCAGGGGACTCCATGCCCGGGACAAATGAAGGAAATCACGCAGACCCCACGGGAGGGCTGAGGCTGAGGCTGAGGCTCAGACATGGCCTAGGTAAGAAAACTTCATCACAGCTCAGGCAAATCCCCTAGGTCTGAATAATTCCTCTTTGGGAACCCAGATACTGTAGTAGAATCTGCTTAAGACATGCATGTCAATGACGTCTGTTCAGAGTTCCAAAGTACTTAGATGGTCTCTACCTTGGTCCCCTCCTCTTATTTTCCAGCATGAGAAAGTCTGCTTTCCTCTCACCTGCTGAGAAGCGGCATCCATTTCCATGAGGTCATCTTTCTCCAGGACGGGCTCACTGTCTGGGGACGAAGCCTCCACTGGGATGACCACCACAGGGCTGATGTGTTCTGATAAGGCTGAGGCCCGCAAGAAGTTGGGTGGGTTCTGAAGAGGGGAGACTCGGACTGAAGGCCTGTCGTGTTCCAGGGCCCTCCCATCACATCCCACCAGGCCCTCAGGAGGGACAGCCCCAGGGTCTCAGGTGTCCAAGGGCCCAGGGCGGCCTCACCTCTGGAAGCTGAGGGATCTGGATGAGGCGCTTGAAGTACTGCAGGTTGCTGGAGCGGTAGAAGAGGTCTTTCAACCTAGCGGGGGGAAGGCACCCCATGAGCAGACAGAAAGGCTGCTTCCTTAACAGACCTCCCCATGTTGAAGGGAGGTGCTGGTGCTGGGGCCTTCTCTGTGTCATTTGGATTCAATTATGATACCAATGGGGGCAAGGGTTATTATAATCAGTTCCCTAGCAAAGTATGTTTCCAGCAGCTGAAAGAATTCCCAAACAATGGATAATCCAAAACTTACCTCCGTTTGACTCTGGATTATATGGGGTTTTTATTTGGCATCTGATTTACCTTTTTAATTATATCTGGCCTACAGTAATTTTCAAAAAAGGCTGTACTTCCTGAGCTCATGCTAGCTGATGATAGGGAAGGGCCTGCAAGCATCTATGGTGCCAGTGGTGATACAGTCTGGCTTAAAGAAATACTTGCTGTGTGTAGACCACAAGTAGATAGTGGAGAATTGGCTGTATGATGCTGCTTAGGTAAAGAAGTACTTAGAACGCTCTGCCTCCCTCCACTAGCAGGCATTATAAATAGTCTAAGTGGGACACTCCTCATTTATGTCCTAATCTCTGTAAGATACTGAGATGAGGGAGACAAAAATCTCTTCTCTCCACTCCCCACTCCTACCTTCTACCTTGAACCCAAACTCTTATGACTTGGAAAGGCCACAGTCCTAGGACCCACATGGTCTGAGATTTCAAAAATGGCAAATCCAGGGCTTAGGACTTCCATCCTCCTGCTCACTGGAGCTCAGAATCCTCTCTGGTTCAGCCCTGTTAACCAGTCCCTTTGGACTCTCCAAACCTTTACAATCAATTCTCTTTTTGTTTCCAAAAGCATCAAACCTTCTACCATGCTACCTTCCTTCTTCTCAAGGGCAGGGAGGACACAATGAATGGCCAAATACTAGGGCAGAGGAAGAGAGATGGGGGGGGCACTTATTTGGAAAGACTCATTCAGATGTTGGGGAATTGGATGGAGTCAAGCGTCCGCTCCCCTCAGAAATGGAGCCAAGCGCTATGGGCTCTCCCATTCTCATAAGGCACTAGTATTTAACATTCAAGGAAGAGAGTCTCAGGGCCAGGCTCTTAGGATTTAATAAGTCAGCAAGGTCTGACTGTTAAATAGGCCATTTACAGGGCTGTTCAAAGGGAACAGGCAAACCAGGAGGTCGACTTAACCCTGAGCTTGCCCTCTGTTCACTCCCAGAGGAACCTAGCCCTGGGTCTGGGAGAACTGGGTTGGCTCCATTCTTGGGGACAGGGATGAGGGGGCTGAGAACCATCAAGAATCATTGAGTGTGCTGGAGTGTGAGGTCAGGACTCCTGGCCCGTCTCACTGCTGTGCTTCCAAAGAGCTGGAAGTGACTGCCGAGGCTTCTGGTTAACCGGGTGGGTAATAAAAGGAAGCCTGGGTGAGTCGTGGAAGGCTTGCTTGCTCTGCTTGCTGGGGGCTCACCATCTGATGCTATTGTACTTTTCTCTGAATACTCCAGAGGAGCTTGCTGAGCCCCCGGGGGGCTGGGGGGTTGCCACTGAGTGTCTCCATCAGTTCCGAGAAGGGCCCTAAACATTCATTAACCCCCCAAATATGTATTCTCCACCGATCCTTTGAGGGTTTCCCCAAGATAGCAAAAAGTGTTCCACTTAATGAAAGCGTCTTACTGTCCAGGCCAGACTCGGACATGTAATCACTAAAGGAGATCCATTCTGGTTGTGCAGTTAGCAGAGTATGGTTCTTTTGACCCCCTTTGTCTTTTTTGATCTTATTATTCCTGTTCAGTTGTGTCCGACTCTCCATGACCCTATTTGAGGTTTTCTTGGCAAAGATATGGGAGTGGTTTGCCATTTCATTCTCCAGCTCATTTTATAGAAGAGGAAACTGAGGCAAACAGGGTGAAGTGACTTGCCCAGGGTCACATAGCTGATAAATGCCTGAGGCTGGATTTGAACTCAGGTCCTCTTGACTCCAGGCTCACACTCTATCCACTGTGCCACCTTGCTGCTGCCTCGTCTCCTTTGATACCTCAGTCTAATTGTCTCCCCCTGTCTGGAGCACCCCATTAGTATCCTTTGACTATAGTTCTTACCCTAGCCACTTAACCTTATCTCTTGCTCCCAGCTTGCCCACTCCATGGGAGGCTCTCTCTTACCCCCAAGCCAACCAACCCTTCTCTCTCTCATCAGTCAAACAGTTTCGGGCAGACAAGTCACTTAATAAATGAGCAGCACCCCACCTCCTGGGGCCCCCCTCTAGGTCTGATCAGAGGGGAGGTGACAGCTTTGTCAGCCCAGACTCTCAGTGGTTCCTGGCACTTCCTGCTCCTGCTACTTCCCCTGACTTTTTAAAGAAGAGATTAATTAAAAACATAATATTAAGCAACAATTCAACTAACTGAACTTGCTTTAGTAACTATTTACATTTAAATAAGTTCATTTTCACTGCCTAAACCATGGCTAACTTTCCAGGCCCTCCAAGGCTTCATCAGGCTTCTTTCTCTTTCCCTTTTTCTCTTCTATGGTCATGGTTAGTGTGTTCTCTGTTCTCCTGCTTCTGTTTTGTCCTTCCCATCATTTCATCAGGATTTCCCCAGATTTCTTTATATTCCTTATACTTGTCTAGACGATATTATAAATATATTTAATGCATTTCTGAATTCCTAAACCTTTTCTGTGTCATCTGTAGCCTCTACAAAACTCCCCCCAAATTCCCATGTAATTTTTTGTGCCTACCTGAAATATACAGAAACCACAATGGGGCAAGTTGTGATGTGGAAGGGAAAACTGTCATGTAACACAATTTCTATAACTATTGCTCTATAGGCTGCTTCTAATTTTTTTGCAATTATAAATAATGCTGCAATGAAAACCTTTGGAGAGATCACACGATCATATATCTAGAGACGGAAAGGACCCCTGAGTACATTTCCTTTATTTTTTGGATGAGGAAACTGAGTCTCAGGAAAGTTAAAGTGACTGGCCCAGGTGGTAGGCCTCAGAGGTGGGATTAGAACCCAGCTCCTCTGACTCGGGAGCAAGTGCTCTCTCTATTGTGGCATACTGCCTTCCTCAGAGCATCCATCACCCGGCTGTGGGCCCTCTCCCTCATTATTCCTTCCCATCTGTATGTGAGAAAGAAAGAGTCTATTTCCACCGGCGTGATGACTGAGTCAAGAGGTAGGACTGTTTCTGTGACTGTGTACTGCCAGGTGGCTCTCCACAAAGAGTTCACAAGTTTCTTTTCCTGACTGTTCCCCTGTAAAATGCACTCACAGTGCAGACCCCATCCATGCCTGGCGGGAGCACCTCCCACGGCCAGAAGCACCAGACACTTACTTCTTGAATTGTTCCATGAAGCGGTCCCTGTGGCCCTGCAGGGTGTCAGCAGGAAGACCTGGAGGAGATCGGGAAGAAAAAGGCTGAGAGAAGGGAAGGACAGAAGCAGGAACAAGAGGAAGCCATGGGAAGTGAGCAGGGAGAATTCTTGTTTCCTCCAGAGTGGTTTCCAGGGCTACTGCTGAGACCTTGTGCCACAGGGCAGCCCTGGCACCTCCCAGGTCCAGCTCAGGAATCAAGGAGCCCCAGCCCGGGTGACAGCAGTGACCACACAGGCCCTGCAGTGGAGCGAGCGGGAAGGCTGAAGGACATCAGAGCTTGAGGGGCCTGATTGTCCTTCAGAAGCCTCCCCAGCCCAGCCTGCTTTGGGGTGCATTGTGGCATTCAGGGCCGGAAGGGCCTTTCCAAGACATGCAGCCCAACCTCCTTGTGGTTCAGGACAGGAGACTGGCCTGGGGTGGTGACAGGCCTGTGTGGAGTCATCTAAACGAGTGGCAGATTGGATCTTGGGTCCTTGGATTCTAAATCCAGGGCCCCTCCCTCTTCCACTGCTGTTCATCCTGAGCTAGGTGCAATGGCAAGAGCAGAAGCTGTAACATCTGACACAGGCTTCACATCCCCTGTGAGATGCCCCAGTAAGAAAGGGTTTTCAGCAAGGTCTCAGACATGTCATTGAGTGGTGAGCCTCCAGTGAGGATAATGGGGGCGTCCTGGGCCTGGAGGCAGAAAACCCGGGTTCTAGCCCCCCCCCCCCCGCCTCTGGCCCTGTACATGTCATTCTACATTTCTTGGCCTCGGAGCCCGCCTCTACAAAATTACAGGGTTGAGCTAATTATCTCTAGGGTCACTTTGAGGACTCACAATTCTATGGTTTTAAATATTTCAGATGTGGCCTGCAGCCCAGTAGGGCTTTTGAACAAAAACAATTCATTACCTCCATCATCCCACAAATAGAAACACGTTAATCACGAGATAAGCCAGGCCTATTTAGGGTCCCAGGCACAGGACAGAGGCTGCTGAATTATCTGGGTGAGGCTATGGAAAGATGCTGAGCCCTCGTCCTTTCTCATTTCCTCTCCCGGCCCAGGACCGATTCTTGTGGACATCCCCGTAGATAGTTGCCTTTGTCAGCTCAGTTCACGCCCCGTTCTCTTCCAGGTCACAGCCACATTCCCAGAGTGCTCGACTTCACCTAATCCCGCACTCCTATCATGAGCAGCTCAAAGTCCATCTCTTCTGTGAAGCCTTCTGGGACTGACAGAGAGGGGTTGCTTCCCCTTCCCTCATCCTCATTGTGACCACTTTGAGCCTCCCTGACATCAACAACCTTGAATTTTATGCTGATACTTTCTTTTCACTCCTAAAATATACCCTTGGTGTGTCTGTGGCTTAATACTTCCTGCCCATTTAGATCTTGGCCTGCCATTTCCATTCTCTTATCCCTTGGCAGGAGAAATGTTTATAAAAGTGATTGTCTGGGGTCATGCCCTGCTATGATAGGAACCAAGGTCTGTGTCCCTAATATGAGCGAATCAAAGCACATAGTGAGGGCTTTCTGGTCCTGATGGTGATGTGAGGCTAGAAGGTAAAAGGGAAGAGATTTTCCCTAGGGGAAAGTCACATCCCATGCTACAAGACTGTTGGACATCATGATGTCTAACATGTCACTGTCTTGATACTTAGGTCCTGAGCAGGATGCCATTCAAAGAAGGTTTTCCTGACCTGCTGCAGAATCTCCATGGCCTCCTTGGGCATTGGGGTCTCTCCAATAGGCCTTGACCTTGAAGCTTTACTTTCAGGTGACCCTGAGGGGACCAGGGATACACTAGTGGGGTGACCTGGACTGACCTCTAGAGATGGTCTTCAGGGAAGAAAGGAACAAGGGAGTCCCCTGACGTGGAGGCAATGGGAGGGTGCTAGGCCTCCTTCTGGACAATGCTGACTGAAAAAAGAGGAATGGGGAGGCCAAGCGAGGGCTGGGCCAGGGCTGGTGGAACTCACAGGAGTGAAGTTTGAAGAGGAGCTTGACGGTGTAATCATACAGGTGGCTGCAGTCCAGAATGACCTGGATCAGGGGGGCCAAGCGGCACTGCCCCGCTGTTGTCACCGACACCGAGCGGGACATATCCAAGGAGCTGAACACTAGAAAGGAAGGCGAGAAGTGATGGGGTGAGGCAGAGAGGGCAGAGGAGGTGGTCCACAGGCCAGTGAGCCAGCGGGACCTAAGGCTTCCTGACCCTTGGACAGACCGTGTCCCCAAAGGCCTCTGTGGGCAGATCCACAGGGAGAGGAGAGAGACACGGTCCTTGCTCTGAGGAGTGGGAGAGAGATGTCTCCTGCCCTCAGAGAAGTCCCCATCTGATGGGGAGACAGCAACTGAGAAGAGCATTGTCTGAGACCCCCGGCTTTTCTAGATTCCAGCACCGTGGTCTGGAGCCAGAACCTGCTCAATCCCCTGGCCCAGAGCTCCATACTAGTGGTCAACCAGTTAGCAAGCATTTATTAAGCACCTACTATATGCCAGGCATGGTGCTAGGTGTTGGAGACCCAGATACAAAAACATAATAGTCGCTGCCCCCCAGGTACTTACATTTTCTAATGTAATAAAACGCTGACATGCAATTAAGACCGACAAGTGTAAAACATCCCCAATTAGTATCCAGTGAGGGTCTGAGGCCTGTCCCATTCTAATTCCCCATCTTCTACTTTAAACCTGGTTCCTTCCTCCCAAGGACCCTCAAAATTTTGGAGTTGTTTTCCACTCTCAAATTGTGTTTCTTTTTTCTTCTTTGTCTTTCCTAGCCATGTTTCTTTCCATTTCTACTACTTGTCATATCTTCCCACTTGGCAAAGACATTAGTTTTTTGTTAGCTATGCGGTTTCTAGGCTCTTCTGGATTTCTCAGTGTGGACTTCTCACTTCTGTGGTTAAATTACCCTATGAAATAGTGGTGTCAATGTCTATTCTGTCATCTTCTTCCTATCTGGAGGCATAAACAGTTTACTGAGTAGGTCAGGTGGGGTTCTTTTAACTGCATGCTACATTATCTCATTTTTATTTTTATTTTTGCCTTTCCTTGTTGTTAGCAAAGATCTGCCAAAGGGTTAATCAGGTACAATATCAAAAGATTTAGAAGAGGTATTCTTAACTTTTTGTGTGTCCTGGACCTCTCTGGCAGCAGACCCCTTTGATGAAACCTATGGACCCCTTCTAAGAATCATGTTGGTTTTTTTTTTTAATTCATAATTGAAGAGTTGGTAAATTTCAGTAAGAGGTTAGTGAAAATAAAGATACAATTTTTTTTCCTATTCAAGTTCACAAACCTCTTGACATCTTATATACACACCTTTGGGAGTTGGTCCATGGAATCCAGGTTAAGACCCCCTTTTGTAGAAAAGAAAGCTTCTGGCATGTTGGGCAGAAGATTTATGGGAGGATAAGAGAAAACAAATCTCATGGGACCAGAAGGCACGGAGGGCTTGTAAGGTGTACTGAGGCAAGGAATACCCATGTTAATTAGACAACAGAAATGAATGAGCCTCTCTTTGCTTAGCCATGCTGGTTCAAAAGGCACATTCTGCCAATGGCTTGAGACCCAAAGCCTTTGGAGCAGGGCAGAGGGCCTAGCACAGCCTTGAAGACGCCAAGGCCACCGCCCTGCCATGATGAGGCATCAGACGAGAATGCACGTTGATTTTTTCCATGATTATTTCTGATGTCCCCAAACAGGCTGTAAGTAAGTTCTTTGAGAGAAAAGACTATGGCCTTCAGTAGTGCCTTGTACCATCTGCCCTATAGCACTGTGCCACGGTGGGCATTTAATGAGTGCTCGATGATTGACTGATCCAAAGACACATTCCATAGAAACCTGGATGAACAATGCACTTTACAGAATAGCCTTCTTGAGGCCCAGCAGTTAGGCCGGCCAGGACGGAAAGGACCATAGCCTAGGTTTCTTGGGAGGTTAAGTGTTACTGGCCTAAGCAGGATCAGGAGACAGCTAATTGACAGCCCAGGAGAAAAAGCTCTACTCCATTCTCAAGAATCCTTTGGCTCAGTCTTAGACCTACTGTTCCAAAATTGGCTCTTAAACCTTGAAAAACAGGTTGAGATGTTTGAGCCTACAAAGCTAGAAGGGAGTCCTTGAGGGTCCATGGTAGGGACATTCATAAGATGGGAGGGCTCTCTTGACGGCTGATCAGTGATATCACAGGGAAGATGTAGCCAGGCATTCTGACTATGGAAATGAGGAGAAAGCCACCAAGGCTGGTGACTCCAAGTGTCTCTGGATGCTGCTATTCCCCCATGTGCTGAGAGACCAGCAGGAGCTGGGAAGAGGAGGCCTCTTAACTGGGAACATTTCATTGATGTACTCTGAATGTGTAAGACAAAAAGACAGGCAGTTTAGACAAAGACGGCAGATCTGCGTGGTTTAGCATGTGCAAAGGAGGTCACTTAGCCCACTTTACCTCCTGGCTGGCTTCAGACACCTGGACCGTACTCTAGCTTTACATCCTGTCTGGATTAAACTGTCCATCGAGGCCATCTCACCATCTGTCTGTCACCTCTGACCTGGTCCTTCCACCTGGATTGGTGCCCTCTACACTAGACCTGGACCTAGACCTCCACCCTTGGGACATTCAGATCCAGTGCAGGAAAATTAACCTACTTATCTTTAGAGCTCCTGCCCTATGGTCCAACCCATTTAACTGCTGACTGAATGTGTGCAAGCTAGCCCGCCCTATCCTCTGCCTGTCCCTAGACACTAGACTTTGCTTCATCCCACCCTGGCCATCTTGCCTGCTGCCAACTGCATGTTTTTCCCTCCGCTTTCTACACCCCTTGAATGTGGTGTTTTCTCCTATTAAAATGGAAACTCCTTGAGGGCAGGGACTATGTCTTTTTTAAAAAGTATATTCCCAGTGCTTAGCACAGAGCCTGGCACATAGTAGGTGCTAAATAAAAGCATATTTGCTTCCTCATTCAGCAGGAGCCTAGTCTGAGTTGTTCAAATTCACTATTTGGCCAGAACGTAAAACACATTCACACGTAACACAAATATAAAAACACACTCCAAAGCAAAATGTAAATGAATTTCAAATTGTCAGTGTAAATGAATTTTGAGTGATCATCAGCAGAGATCACTGAGAGGCAGGCTACTGCACCGAATGCAAGTGTTCGTGGATTTCTTTCTCGAGGGCTGCCATGTTTTTTTCATGTGTGGACTCTTTGCTCTATTACATGGGGAGCCCTAAGCTTTGACCCAGATCTGAAAGAGATCCAGAAGGGCTGGAAATAGTACTTCCTGTCCCAAATGAACTTCTCTGACATCTTCACAGGATCCTGCTAAATAAAGTTAAGCTGACTGAGTTCCTTTTTAATTCGTCCTCCAGGCATCAGATGCCTAGTGTTTTTCTCTCACATCCTGCACTGAAGTGACAGGCCAAGGTTTTAGGATTTTGCCACCCTCTAGGTCAGAGGGAAGTGTAAGGTCAGGGTGTGCCACTGGACTCAGTGCATTTCATGCCTGGAACACTCTCCCTCCCTACCCCTGCCTTTCCTTTAAAGGTCACCTCAAGTATTTTCTTCCCTTGGGAACCTCTCCTAATCCCTCCCACTACTTGGGCCCCCCAGATTACCTTGTCATTTTTTTCTATCCATACATATGTACATACTGTTTTTCCCCTCTCTGCCTCTCAATGTGAAGTCCTTGAGGGTAGAGGCGGTTTAATTTTCCCCTTTGGGTCTCCAGGGCCAGCCCAGTGCCTGATATACAGCAAGCATTTCATAAATGCCTGTTGATTGATTGAGCAGGATACAAGGGTTCTGAGAGGTGATTCAGTCTCTCATTCAATGCCAGCATCCCCTCTGCGGTTCTCAGGGCAGGTGATCTCATCGGTCCTCCACTCAGGAGCCTCCAGGGGTGGGGACCTCTACTCATTCCATTGTGAAAGATGTCTGATTATTAGAAAGTTCTTCCTTCTTTTTGTCATCCCTCGAGGGGAGGGAGGAAGTGTGGAGGAAGCTGCTGCTTCCTTGCTAGGGCAAGATGGGGAAGTGCTGAGAGGCCAGAGAACATTCTGAGCCACTTGTAGCACCCACAGACAGGCCCCATGAAGTGCGACCCGCGGCGTTCAGTTGGAGGACAGAGGCCTTGCTGACTCTCTTGAGTCACTGGCTCTGGCATCAAGGGAGCGACAGCATGGTTTTCCCACCCCTCCCCCAATGACTGGAAACCCTGCAAAGACAGGGACTGTTTCATTTGTGTCTCTGTAGTCCCTTAGCTCATGGATCTGATTGTATCTCCTCTGTGCACATTGTATGCACCCATTCATGCACGTGTCAGAGTGTAAGCTTTTTGGGGCAGGAACTCTTCCCTTTTGCTTTAGTGTTTAGCCAGCACCTGGCAGGCAGAGATTACCAAGTGCTTGTTGTCTGACCTGTGACCTGAATGCCAACACTCATAGAGAGACAGAGCATTTATTAAAGACTGTGCCAGGTGCTGGGCTAAGCACCGGGGATCTACATGCTAGCAAGGAAGATGGTCCCTGCCCTCAAGGAGTCTGCATTCCAGCAGAAGAGCTAGAAGGCGGGATGCACTTGCTGTGTGCACGGTGGGGACTGCTGAGCCTGGTGGTGGCCATCCAGGACCCAATGGCTTCAGAGTGGAAGGGTCACCAGGAATGTGGAGAGACACAGGGTGAGCTTCGTCTTTCTGCTCAGATATGATCATTGGGTATTTGAGTCGTCACCCCTGGGGCCTTGAGGACTGGCCAAGTCTGGGGCATCTATTTCTGCTCCAGCGTTCCAGAGAAAAGAGGTGACAGATACAGGTGCTCTTCCTTTGGAACCTTATTGACAGTGGAGCTGGTGTGGGCAGGGCCTGGCCTAGAAGCTGGGTGTTCTCCTGCAGCTTGTACGGGATGGAAAGGAAGGAGACTCACCAGTCTGGAAGAGGTTCAGCTCACACTCCAAATAGTCGAACATCTCGACTGTCAGCTGGAAACTGGACCAGAGAGAAAAGAGGGGGCTGGTTGTAGCCCCAAGGATAGGTCTTTTCTTGCCTTCCCCTGCCCCAGGGGTGGGGACCCTGCAGCCTCGAGGCCACATGTGGCCTTCTAGATCCTGGGTGGGTACGGCCTTTTGACTGAGTCCAAGTTTTACAGAACAAACCCTTTTATGAAGGGGACTTGTGTGAAGTTTGAATTCAAAGGGCTGCACTTAAGGACCTAGAGGGCCACATGTGGCCTCGAGGCCCCAGCTCTGCCCCACCCCGTTCCCAGTGTGTGCCTGTTCCTCTTACAACAGAGGCAGCTTCTCTCTTACACCTTGCAGCAAGATCCAAATAAAAGGGTTACTCGGACCAAGGGTAAAGAGATTGAGGCGTGAGCCAGGAAGGAAGTGTGGCAGCCCCGAAGGCACCCTTCCATCCATCAGGGCCAACATCCGTGGCTGCCCTCTGTCTCCCCATCAGGATCCCAGGCGGAGAGGGCACTCACAAGCACATGGGCAGCCCGTGTCAGGAGGAGACAGGAGCTCAGGGAGGGAGGGAGGGTTACTTACAAGTTGTTGACATCGCTCTCTCCTGCCTCATCCAGTTGCCGGTCACTCATCTGGAGGTTGCCTGGGAAACGGGGGTTCTGGAAGGGAGGAGGCCAGAGCATCAGCTCAGCATCCTTCCCTGGCGGGGGGCTCAAGTGGGGCCATGGAGTAGAGTGGTTAAGTCTGCCGGGCCCTATCATGATGTCCTCCCCCTTCTCAGGGTCTGTGAGGGGTCCTGTGTGGGTGCCCACATACGGAGACCCTTTTTTCGGATACATTCACCAAGGAGAATATCCAATTTGTATTATCAGAGGTAAATTCTCTCCTCCATTGCGCAGGCCCACAAAAAGGCTGCTCCCCAGTTTATTTGGCTCTTCCAAACGCCGTGAAACCATATGAGAAAGTAAAGCCATGACATAAAGCCTGGGAATGTGTTCGACTCCCCCATGTCTATACTGATGAAGTAGAGCAGAGGATTGTGGGTACCCAAAGCAGCTGATTAAGGCAGCTTGGTGGTAAGGTGGACTTGGAGTCAGGGAGACCTAAATTCTAACCCTGCCTCAGACGATTCCTAGCTATGTGACCCAGGGCAAGTCACTTCAGCCCCTCTGCCTCAGTTTCTTCATCTGCAAAATGGGGATAATAGTGACACATCCCTCCCAGGGTTCTTGTGAGGATCAAATGAGATAATATTTGTAAGCCTTAGAACACTATAAATGCCAGCAATTATTAGAGTGATTGTCCATTGCAAATTCCTATCTTAGGCTGGCATTCCCCATCCCCCTCCTGATTGTGGGACCCGGGCTTTGGCAGTGGAAAACTCATTTTCATGTTAATCTACCAAAAGTGAATTAAGAAAGCCAATGTGCTTTGGGGAACATCTTAGGCCACCCGTCCTAACCCTACAGAAATCATTTTTGGACGACTCATCGTCTAGTCTAGAGCCGCCTGCAGCAGTGCTCTTTCATTAATGTGGCGGGGTGATTTTGGAGGAGATTCGGGCAGTGCGATCCAGTGGATAGAGGAGCAACCTCCGAGTCAGGAGGGCCTGCCCCTAGCATGTCCTGCCTGGCTGACCCCAAGCTGGCTGGGAGGTTTGTGCTTGTGGGGCTCCAGGTAGGCGGAGGCCTGCGACTTGTCTAGCAGTCACTGGCCTGCCTCGGCAGAGAGTGTTTCCCCAAAGGGAGCTCTCTACATCACCAGGGTCACAGGTCCCCAAAGACTGGCGGGAGCAGGGATTCTTGGTAAAATCATTTTCAAAATGATCTTAACAACCCCAGCAAAAACAAAGGAAAGGCTTCTGTTCCCTCATGGCAATGTAGTCAAAGCCATCTCTGATAAGTACTTGAACAAACTAGCAGCCACTTCATGCCTCGGTTTCTTGCTGACCTTTGTCCTCTTCGGACTGTGCCTGCAGAATTGCAGGGGCTGCTGCACCGCTGGCTGCCGCTGGGACATCTGTGTCCTGTTTTCTCCGCTTGGCTCAATGATATTCTACTGCTTTTGTATATCCTACCTTAGGTGGCCATTTCCTAACCATCAAATGTATCCTTTGTAGATTTTTGGGGGTATTACAAAACTGCTATGAATATTTTTGTACAAATGGGTCTTTTTTTCCTTCTAACTCTGTCTTTAGGGTCCACCTGCCTGAGTGGTAGAATCAGTAGTTCAAAGGATATGAATAGTGTTGCATTATCATGTATTACCAGACTGCTCTCTCCAAAAGATCAAGCCAATAAGCAATTCCACCAACAATGTAAGAGTGTGCATGCGAATGGGGATGACTAACTGTTCCAGGGCCAACAACAGAAGGTAAGATAGCCACAAAGGTGCCCTCGGCTGACACTCCCCAACAGAACACAAGCAGCCGATGGCCGGACGGTGCAGGCGTGAGCGGCTTCCCAAAGCATTGAGGAGCAGCCACTGCTGGGATGGAGCAGTCATCCCGCTGTGCCCAGAGGCAGAAGGAGAGATGGGGATCCCCTGATCCTGAGGGCCCCAGGAGAAAGCGCAAGAGGGCGAGGCTCACCTTGGTGTGGTACTCCATCTTGGTTCTCAGCAGTCGGAGGTAGATGCTGCAAAGCTGGCCATAGCCCTCGCTCAGGTGACCCTGCCGCAGAAAGGAGAGAAAGAAGGTTCGGGCCAGGGAAAAGATCGAAGGGCTCTCAGGAGGAGGATCTCAGAGCGAGTGGATCCTACCTCTCCATTTAAAGATGAGGAAGCCGAGGCCCAGGGAGGGGAAGGGACCTGCTTGGGACCACAAAGCTAGGAAGCATCAAAGGTCCTCAGCTCCTCAGAGCTCTTTCTTTTGTAGTGAGGTGCCCACTTTAGGGCTCTTGGGCCCCCCACCCAGAGTAGCCCTAACCTGGAAGTGGGCACTCTGCCCATCTGTATATTGGAGAGAAAAAGGGGACCCTGGCTTCTGAGGGGCTGTTCTCTGGAAGCAGGAAAGCATTTTGAAAATAGCGTCACAAGGATGTGAATCATAGTCTTAAGCTAAGTGTTCGGGCCTAGGCTGTGAGGGTTCAAAGTCAAGCTCGGCCCAGAGGATTCACTGAGTCATCTGTTGAGCTGACAAGGCTCCCCTTCTAGAAAAGCCAGGGTCGATCTTCTCTGGGCCCTGCCTGGTCAAACCTCCAGAATCCTGAGCACCGACCCAGAGGGGGCTGGAGAGAGTCAGGCAAAGTAAGCCGGAAGAATGTTTTCAGCTTTTAACATTAAAGGAGGGTAATGCTGGCCCATGCTGACTCCTTGCACAATGAGACAAGAGGGTCAGATCCTGGGTGATGTGGGGGCGAATAAAGGGAAAGAGAGGTGCTCTGTCACTTCCTCCACCAATGCGCTTTCATAAAAGGCTCTCTCTGCGCCTGGCACTGGGCTGGGCCAAAAGCAAAGTGGGCCCTCCCCTCAGGGAGCATGTATCCTGTCAAGAAGACAGCATGTGCACATAAGTGTATTAGTCTGAATAAATATAAGGTAAATTGGTAGAGGAAAGAGGCAGGCTCAGGAAAGAGCCCATATAATCACAGGGCTCAGGTCCAGGCCTCTTGGGTATTGATGCTATGCTACCGTTTGGTAGAGTCCTTAGCACGTCCATATTCTTGGGGAGAGCTAGTTGGGGCTTAGAAATGAGTCTGTCGCCTTGTACCCGTAGCTAAAGGGAAAAGACAGGGGAATGACAAGGCTCATGACCTTTAGAGCCAGAAGGGGCATTGGAAATCTCCTTCATACACCTCATTTTACAGATGAAAAGATATGAGCAATGAGGGAATGTGTTTTCCTGGATTTAGCGTATTTGTTATAAGGATTTTGTTTTTCTTTTTAACTGAGAGGGGAGGTGGGAGAGAAAATGAATGCTTGTTAATTGAAAAAAAAGTTACATAAACCCCTTCAAACTTTCTCTGCTTCTTTCCCTCTCATTCTAGACACACCCATGCAGATGCGCGTGCGCGCACACACACACACACACACACACACACACACACACACACACAGAGGCAGAGAGCGCTTAAGGCCACCATTATGGCCTCCCCAGGCTGAATCTGCCCAATTCCTTCCCTGATATTCATAGGACATGGTCTCCTGCGCCTCACCATCCCTCTAGCAGCAGGGCTAGGATTCAAACCCAAGTACCCCTACTCCCAATCCAAAAGAAGAGACCTGTTCCCAGGATGCAGAAGGAGACATGTTTTTGTACATGACCAATACGAGGATTTGTTTTGCTTCAACCACGTCGATTTATTACAAAGGTTTTGTCCTGCCATTTTTTTTTCCATTGGGGAAGAGAAGAGATGGGAAGGAGAGAAAATAAATACTTTTTAACTGAAAAAAAATTTTTTTAAAAGAAGACCCCAGTCCCAAAGGCTGTCTCCAAACTCACCCACATCCTGCTCATGTCACTTAACTCATTTTTGTATCTCAGGGAGTCTTTCAGGACCTGGGGAGAAGAAGGGAAATTACTCTGTGTCGTTAAGAGGGCAGCCAGGGTTTTGGGCGGGGAGAGGAAGGAATGTGGATCTGCAAAGCTGGACAAAGAAGGGGAAGAAGGCACTCAGCCCCTCAGTGGGGACAAAACAGAGCAGGTCACGGTCAAAGTAGCAGAGCACTAGGGAAGGGGGAACCTGACAGGCCAGGGCCACCAGCCCTCCTTCCCCACCTCCGTCCTCTTGTTCCCAGGCACAGGCCCTGCTGACTCACATTGGGATGCCCGTCCCGAAGGAGCTTATGAAATACATGGCAAAACTTCCAGCAGAGCACAGCGTTGCTGGACAGCGGCAGACGGTTCACCACCGACCAGAAGGTCTGTGCGCCTTTCTCGTGGTGGGTTCCCAGGATGCACGGTGAGGAGGATGTTAAGGAAAAGATGAGCATATGTCCTTGGCACAGGCAGGGAGGCTCCTGGGAGCCAGAGGCTTCAGTGGCCTTTGGCTACCTGGTGGTTGTGAAGGGTCATGGTCCCCCCCAGCCCTCTATCAGGGCACCTGCTCCCCATCTCTTCTTACACTCTAAAATGCCTTCTTCCAGAGGCCCCATCTACAGGAGACCTTGTATTTACTCCCTTGGATTTTGCTGGAAACAGCCCTGTCCAGGGCAGCCACAGTACCTAGAACGTCCTGCCTTCCTACCAACCCAAAGGGTTCCTCAGGTCTCAGTTGTTCCATGGAACCTCCCTACATTGATGTAAGCAGAGCTCAGAATGCCACCTGCCCTGTCTGTACACAGGACACCTGTGGCTCCTCCCTCTGCTTCCTTTCCATAAGTATCTACAGGGCCAGCTACTATCTGCTGCCCTGATCCTGCAAAGGTACAATGACATAAACATCACTGTTCATTCTTACCTCGTCCCCACTTAGTGCCTCTGCTCGAGGCCATCACCTCTTGGAAAGCAAGGATCAGGTCAAGGTGATATTCTGACCCACAGAATTAGGTAACTTATAAAGGCCTTTGGATGCTGCTGCTGCTGATCTCAGCTAAAAGTATTCAAACCTTTAGATGAGGAGGGGTCACAGAATCACTAACTTAGAAATAATATAATCCCGGCCTTTCTTTTTACAGATAAGGAAGCAAAGGCCCAGAGGAGCCAGATCGAGCTTCTTCCTCAAAGTTATTTAGGGAGAAATTAGCACAGCTGGCATTCAGAGTCACACCTTCTGAGCCTAAACCCAATGTACTTGCCACTACATGGCCCAGGAGGGCCGACTCAAGCATGTGGACTTCTAATCTGTTGGACTGGCCCTGCTGCCACTCCCCTGTGGGCTCCCATCACAGCGAGGCTCTCCCTCCCCTAGACCACATGTGTTGAACCCCTGGTGCCCCTGGATTCAGATGCCTGGTGCAGCCAGAGAACACAGGCTCCAAAGGGGAAAGGCTGCCTGAGGGGCAGACAAGCCCAAGACCCTGGCTGGGAGGCTCTCCACAAACTTGGAGCAGTTAACCAAGCCCTTGACTTGATTTCATGATCATCTGATTCTTCAAAGGCAGAGGAAACTGGAAAGGAAACAGCTCTTCTAAGTCTGATTTCTGATCAAAGAGGAGGAAAGGGCCGCACAGTGTCTCCTTCCATGAATATCTACCCATGGCATGGAGGGGCTCCAGCGCACTGCCAGGGTGAAGGAGGAGTCCTACAGACTGCTGCCAACCTCAGCTTCCCTAGCGGCAGAGATCACAGGGCACCGCCGGGAGCGGCTTGTGTTGTAGAAAGGATTTTGATAACTTTCAATACAACTGATTTCCTTTGTAATCCCATGTATTTTATTTTATTTTATGTATTTAAAAACTATTCTGTATTTCCCATGGTTTTGCAGCTTCCTTTTGTTAACAGCCATTAATGGAATTCTGTACAGAGATGCACACTAAAAGTCATTAGTCTGTGCAAAGCGTGTACTAGAAGTAAATACATTCATGTCTACCACTCTTTAAAGAAATTGCACCTGTTATCTTTAAGTGGGATTGCCTTTCCCATTTCGTACTCCTCCCTCACCCCAAACCCTTAACCCCTATTCAGGGGGAGGAGGAGGAGGCTCTTAGAAACTCTAACTTCTACAATTTGGGAGAGCTTTGCCATATATAAATGTATATGTATGTATAAATAGACTTTTTCAGGCATGGGAGAGAGGACAAAAGAAACTGCATTATAAAAGTACCCAATATACAAAAGAATATGCACAATTCAATAAGGATGTAGTGAAGCTCAATATCTTTTTTGACTTGTCTTTTGCATAGCTGTATGCTCTTATTTCATAATGTGACTTGCTCCCTGATTGTGTGAAATTATAGAGAGATATTCAGTACCACTGACCGTGTTTTCATTATACTGCTGGATTAAGTTATTTTACTGAGTTGCTCTCTTGCCAATTATTGTTAGTAAACTATGTAATGGCTTAGGATGGTGGTCATGAGGTCAGTGTAAATTTTTTTTCATTTACATGTTTCCATTAAGTAAGTTTACTGAAACCTTAATAAAATATTGGCTTCATCTAAAAACAAAACAAAACAAAACAAAACTATTCTGAGAAGGGGTCCATAGGCTTCAAAAGACTGCCAAAGCTGTCCACAACACCAAAAAAAAGATAAGGACTCCTGCTACAGAATTTCTCTATCAGTATTACCTATCCATCCATTTATCATCTTTCTCTATTGTCTATCTCATCTATTCCTTTATCTTATCTATTTCATCTATCTCATCTATCCTTCATCTATCTCTATCATCTCTTCATCTATCTCATTTATCTATTCATCTATCTCATCTATCCATCCATCCACCACCCATCTATCTATCTATCTATCTATATCTATCTATCTATCTATCCATCTATCTATCTATCTGTCTGTCTGTCTGTCTGTCCGTCCGTCCGTCCGTCCGTCCGTCCGTCCGTCGTCCTGTCCGTCTGTCTGTCTGTCTGTCTACCTATATCTATCTATCTGTCGTCTAACTATCTCTTGGAACAGACTCCACAAACAGACACTTACTGAGGCCCAGAACTCAGTGGGAGGAGAATGAATTAGACTGTCTTTGGGTAACTTCGAAGTCTTTTAAACGATTTTTAAGAAGCCTGGTCTTTTCTCTAAAACAAAGGTCCATCTTTTCGTTAACATTTCATTGCCCTGTAGGCATTAGATGGCTGTGAGTGGTAGGACACTAGAGTGACTAAAGAATTGAAAATGATCATTACCCAGAGGTCAATGGAGAGGGGTATGGGTGGGAGGGGGTGCACCACCTACTGCCCTCCCCCCAGGGTTATTGTGAAGATCAAATGAGATTATATCTATAAAGTGCTTTGCAAACCTGAAAGGGCTTTGTAAATGCTAGTTATTATTATGAAGTGGTGTATGTGACAATGGGCCTGGGAACAGGGATCTTCGTGGCTTGGTCCAGGTGAGGAAAAGCCCTTTGTTGGCAAGAAAACACAAGGGAAGAGGTAGAAGGGAAAGCAGAGGACTGTTCTGGCACAAGAGAATGAAGAACTTGCTCATGGTGCATAAATAAGGAATAACTGATGGGTGGCCCATGTGATAGACCAGTATAGAATGAGAGGAAGGCCTCCACCATATTGGGTAGATCTCTCACCGCCATGATGAAATGATGGGAAGACATGACCAAGTTGCATGGGATGGACAGGCATGGATGGGTTGACATCTTCATCTTGGAGAGAATGCCCACATCAATGAGGTTTAAGGTCCATTTGAATATTTGAAAGTCACGGGGATGATGAATTAAATTTGCTCTGCTTGGCCTGAGAGGACAGAAGTGCTACCAATGGGTTACAGAGAGATGGCTTTAGGATCATCGTAGAGAAAACATTTCTAACAATCAAAGTTGTCCCAGAGTGGATGAACCAGTTGGATGGCTGAAGGTCTCCAGTGGAAGCTGAATAACACCTGGTTGGGGGGTGTCCTATTCTGGTACAGGTTGCACTAGAAAGCTTTGGCTGTTCCTCCCAGCTCAGAGATGCTGTGATTTCATTTTTCCTGGCTAAGTCAGGAGGCTTTTTCTCACTCATCACAATTCAGGAAGGTCTGATGCAGGGACTAGGGCCTTTCAGATGCCTTCTCTCCTGGTGGGGCCTGGGTGTCCTCAGAATAGCAAGAAGGATGTTGTAGACTGCTGAGAATTGCCTCAGTCCCAGCCTTACTCTTCCCTGTCTCCCCAGTTCTGTTCTGTTCTCCCCTTCTGGACCCTTCTGTGTTGGACCTGGCCCTGACTAAGTGTTTCAGCCTCTCAGGCAACCTCCTTTTGTTTTTTCAGGGCTTCTGGTGCCGGCTTTCCTGCGTTCTACCTTGTCCACATGCGCCCGAGACTTCTGTCTGCCAGGGATGCTGTCTACCTTGCCACATGGATGCTGGTGGGCACTCCCTGGACCTCTGCCAACTTGATGGGGTCTCTACATGCCCCTCCTCAGCCCTGGCTTGCTGGCTCCTGTGGGGGGTTTTCCATCCCCCTTTCTGGGGTTGCTTGCTTCTTAAAGGCCCCCGTAAGCAGACCTGGCTCCTCAACCGAGCCCCACCTTGCAGTTCTGAAGGACTGGAGGTCACCCATTCTTAACCTGAAGCATCCATTGGACTCAGCCTCCTAATCCTACAAGGCAGAGGCCTTCAAGACAGCCATAAGCTCCTGGCTGTGCCAAGTGTGTGGCCAGCATGGTCAAACCTAAGACAAAGGCAGGGTAGGAGAGCTCGCCCTCGGGCCCAGGGCCTTGAAAATGTAGCTGAGCATTTCTTCTGGACCCTAAAAAACCCCATGGAAAGTTCTTTAAAATCTCTCCAGAGGCAGGGACAGGGTGGGAAGGCAAACGCTGGGGGGGATACCCAGGATCATATGTAAACTTGGGCAGGGGAGTCACCCTGGAACCTCTAAGGCTCCTTTCTAGATTTAGCCTTCTCTCCTCCTGAAGCCAAGAATCTATTCAGGCCCCAAGCACTGAGGCACTTCAAGCCTTGCAGAGACTAGATCCAATCACAGGAAGGCCCCTCCCCCACCTCAGCCCCCCAAGCCAGGAAGGGGATCTCCAGGCAGAAGGCCCCTATCCCATCACCTAGCCCTCCAAACTGGGCAGGGGATCTCCAGGCAGAAGGCCCCAGTCCCGCCTCACAGCCCCCCAAGCCAGATAGGGGATCTCCAGACAGAAGGCCCCCACCCCTACTACCACTTCCCACATGTGGACCCCCTGCAGGATTCCCTCCATCTGGGCAATGTCCAAAAGGATATTCCTGGCATGTTTTTCCTTCACGGCCACTTCCTGGGTATTAATAGCTTTATTGATGCTGACCGTCTGAAAAACAAACAACAGAGAAGGGGGGTGAGATGAATCAGTCTGAGAGTGGCCCCCGAGGTCCCCAGACCCCCATCCCTGCCCTCTGCTCCCCAAGCCCCTTCCCAAGGCTGGGCCCCAGGCAGAAGCTGGGGCTGGGGGGGCGGGGGCTGGGCTCCCAGGCCAGCTGGCTGTGGCACCCGGGAGGGATTTACTGCTGGCCTCTTGTTAGCCTCAGCTGCTGCCCCTGGGCTGCCACTCATTCACTGGGCACAACAACAGCGATTAAAGCGGCCACAAAGAGAAGCTTTTCATTCTCCAGGGAAACATTATTCCTCTGGGGGCAGAAGGAAGAGGCAGGAAGGGCCGGAGGAGAGCTGCTCCCCCTCCCATCTGTCCTGAGCAGATGGAGCCTGTCCACTGTCTACCTGTCCATCCTGCCAGGCCGCTCCTTCCCTCTAGCCACGCTGCTGCTTCCAGGAAGCCTTCCCTGACTAACCCGAGGCAGCGGCTCTGCCCCTGGCTTTAAGCATTCCCATTTGCTTGGTCAAAACAGATTCCACGGAGGGAGGGACGTCGAAACTACTGACAACAAAAATACGTTTTAATGCACTGATCACTTCCTGTCTGTCCCCTTCCGATTTACTACATCATAGCACATCACGGCCCTTGGAGGCCGTCCAGCCAACACTGACATTAGAGATGAACAAACTGAGGCCGGGAGCGGCTGGCCTGAGGTCACAGTGTCCCGCCTGGGAGCAGAGTCAGCTGTGGGGACATGGTGGAGGCTTGGCCAAGCCTTCTTTATGGGCCGGCCTTCCAGTCCACCGATAAGCCCCAGGCATTCACCAGCCATGGCAGACCAGAGACTCTTCAGTCAGCGCTGTGACTTTGTAGTGACGTTTATTTGGGACACTTTGGGACATTTCCTTTTCAGTATATCCTTATAGAGTGAACTCCCAGAAGAGAAATCATTAGGCCAATGGGACAGTCAATCTTATGACCATTAATTATATTGAGACCTAGACTCAAAATCAGGGAGACCTGAGTTCAAATCCTGCCTCTGACATAGGCTGGCTGTGTGACTTTGGGAAAGTCACTTACCCTCCCCGTGTCCAAGGTGCAGAGGAGGTGCTGATAGGTATCAGTAGGGAGGTTCCTTACGAAGAGTTCCCTTCCCTAATGAATCACAGGCTCCTTCCCTGCTTTTGCCTCTAACTGGTTCATACCAGTTTACAGTTTCACTAATGATGTAATGGGCAGCTAGGCGGTGCAGAGGAGAGCAGAATCAGGAGGACCTGAGTTCAAATACAGCCTCAGATACTTACCAGCTATGTGACCCTGGGCACTTGTGCCTAGCACTACACCTGGAACATAGTAGGGGCTTCATAAATGCTTGTTGACTTCTCCAGCACTGTATGTAACCTCTCTGCCTCAGTTTCACCATTTGTAAAATGGGGCTTAAAGCACCAATTTCACAGGGTTTCTGTGAGGATCATATGGGATACTCTTGGTAAAGTGCCTCAGGAATCTCAAAGAGCCATTTAGAAGCGAGCTCTTTCTTGTGATTTATTCAGCATTCCCCAGCCACTGGGCATGAAAGTTGCTTCCCGTGGTTTTGTTTTTTTTCTTTCCCCAATAAAGCCAGTCTGGATGCTTCTGCACAGATGAACCCCTTCCCCCTGAAGTGATGTCCTTAGGACAGATGGACAGCCTGGCTTGTTGGGTCAAAGGAGCTGATCAGACTGTGTGTCCTCTTACATCCTGCCAGACTGCTGTGGCACCGACCTGGAGTGTCACCCACAGTGTCAGTGGAAAGGGCCTGTTTCCCTGCAGTCCTGCCATAATTGAATTTTATCCCTTTTTAAAAAGCTTTCTGGGGGCAGTCTGGTGCTTTCCTGACTCTCTCTGCCTGCAAAGATCTCTCATTTCTCTGAACTTTCAGAGTCTATTCCAAAGACTCTGACAGTTGGTATCTCAGTCCCTCCCTCCAAACAGACTAATTAAGGTCCTCTGTGGCAGAGAGGGGTCACTCCCCACAGCTCCAGCTACAGTTAGGTCTACAGTTAGTCTGTGGGGCGTGTGGCCTGTCCTCCACCTTCAGATCCGGCTGCTGCCTCCCAAACCAAGGCAAAAGCTGAGTTCTGAGGGTGCCTTGGGCCAGCCAGTGAGAGGGTGAGTCTGGTGGTCCCCCAGCTGACTGTCTTGCCTCTGGAGAAGCTGGGGCTAGAGAACATCCCCCCACCTCCCAGGACTTGCTGTTCCCAGGGTTTTCCTGGAGTCACGGAGGCCTGAGACCATACAGTGCTTCCCCTGAAAGAGCAGTATTGTACACCGCTTCCTGACCCAGCCCTTCTGTACCAGGCTGGTTCCGGAGGGCCAATTAGCAGCAGCCACACACAGGAAGGACGACTTTCTCTTGGGCATCCCTCCTACTTCCATCCTCTTCCCCCTTGAGGCAGCCTAGATGGGGCTGCAGCCAGAGGGGGAAAAATCACCCCACTGTTTTCTTATGGGAAGCAGGGCATGGGCCCTGCCCACTCAGTGCCAGCTGGGCTCTACCCAGTCACGAACACAGCTCCTGGCCAGGGCCCAACATTAGGGCTGCCTCCTGCATGCCCAGGGCCAGGCTGGCTCATTAAGGCTTCAGGGCATGGGGTAAGCAAAAGGGAAACAGCCAGGGCCAGAGGCTATAATAGGGCCTTATATGGGGGTCACTTCAGTCCTGAGGGACCACAAATAGTTTAGAAAAGATTGCTGGCAGGTGTGTGTGAGAAATGGAGAAGAAGGAAGAAAAAGAAGGAGGGAAAAAAAAGCAAGGAGAGAGGGAGACAGAGATAGAGATAGATAGGAGGGGGTGGAGAAAGGGAGAAAGAGAGAGAGAGAGAGAGAGAGAGAGAGAGAGAGAGAGAGAGAGAGAGACAGAGACAGACATACTCTGGATGGAGAGGAAGATAGAGGGAGAGGGGGAGGAGAGAGAAGAGAGAAAGAAGGAGGGAGGGAGAGACAGAGGAGAGAGCCAGAGAGAGGGAAAGAGAGAAAGAGAGAGAGAAGAGAGAAAGAAAGGGGAGAGAAAGAGAGACACATTCTCTGGATGGAGAGGAAGATAGTGGGAGGGAGGGACAGAGAGAGAGAGGAGAGAGAGAGAGGGAAAGAGAGAAAGAGAGAGAAGAGAAGAAGAAAGAGAAGGCAGAGAGGGAAAGAGAAAGAGAGAGGGAGAAGAGAAAGAATGAAAGGGGAGAGAGAGAGAAAGAGAGAGGGAAGGGAGAGACAGAGACAGAGATAGAGAGAAACAGAGAAAGGAGGTGGAGGAGGTAATGAGAAAAGAAATCATACAAAGGGGGTTATGGAGGAAGATCTTCAGGGAGGGCCATCACTGAGAGAGACCTGGGAAGAGTGGAATGGAAAGGGCCTTGAATTTGGAGTCAGAACACATTGTGGGTGGGCTACCTCGGTTTCCTTTCTGGTAAAATGAATGGGTTTTACAATATCCCTGTCCAGTACTAACACTGCATAATTCTGTGCCCTTCCAAGCTCCACCCCCCCACACACGCCTCGGCCTTATTAGAATTAGTGGGTCTTTCTAGCCTTGTGCAAATAGTTCACAGAACCATTTGAGATCTGTGCGAGAGACCTAAGCAGCCATTTAGCCCAGGAATTCTTAACCTTGTTGGACCCTGATGTCTGGTGAAGCCTCTGTTCACACCTTCTCAGAATAATGTTTTTAAGAGCATAAAATAAAATAGGATTGTAAAGGAAGCCTTTATCTAAATATACATAAAAAAGTCCAGAGATCCCAAGTTAAGAACCCTTGATCTGGTCCAATCCATACCTGAAAAAGACTCTCCACACTGATATAACCAAGAAGCGGCCTCCACTTTTCTACTTCTCCATTTTCTGGTTTTTTCTTCCTATGTGTCCTCCCTTCTGCCATTTTTCTCTTAGAATTACAGGATCATTGGTCTTGAGCTGGGAGGAATTTCAGAGGTCATTTAGTCCAGCTCCTTCTTTAGAGATGGGGAAACCAAGGCACAGGCAGTGAAGTGACTTGCCTAAGGTCACAAAGGATGTGTCAGAGGTAGGATTTGAACCCAGGTCTTTCGACTCTTTCCACTGAACCACACTGAGCAGCAAGTCTTTTTCAGGGTCCCAAATCTGCGAACGATCTCTTTTCCTCTGAGGTCCTTGGCTACACTGATTCATTCATTCATTCATCCATCCATCCATCTCTCAATCAGTTAATAAGCATTTATTAAGCCCCTACTATGTGCTAGGCACTGAGAATACAAATAACAGGGATGCAAACAATGGAATAATCCTAAATTATATGGAGCTTCCATCCTACCTGGGGATGTACTGACAGGTACATCCATCCACCCCATACTTTTACTAAATGTCTATTATGAACAAGACATGACACTGAGTTGGCACAGCCCCTGCCCTGTGGAGCTTAGAGTACAGGAGGGGAGACCAGGCAGGGTGTCAAGGTCCTGAGCCCCTTGACTCGTCCACCTCTCTGTGGCACCAGCTCCATCCCCCTGCCTGCAAGAGGCTGGGGGGGGGCACTGCTGCCCCAACAGAAGTTGTTAATGCCGAGATGCCAAATCCAGGAGAAAAGCCGGTTCTGGACCTCTCAGCCCTTCCCCCCCATGCTGGTGGGTGGCCCTTGGACAATTCATAGCCCCCTTCCTCAGCTTCCCCCAGAACGAGCCTCCTTGCTCAGCCTCCTCAGAGCCTCAGGGGAAGCGTCAGTTCCGTCAGACAATTCCCCTTCCCCAGGACCTTGGCTGGGAGCCCGACTGGGCTGTAACAGAGTGTGTCAGAGGTAAATGCTTCAGGGGCACTTGGCTGGGTCTCTCTAAGGAGATACTGTCTAGACAGGCTCCCCCTGCCCCCACAGCCGGCCCCTAATAGGCACTTGTCGAGTGGTGGGGGGTGTGGCCCAGCACCAGGGCCCTAACCATGACACACCATCTGGTCAAGGCATCTGGGCTGGAAGTCTGAACATGTCGAAAGTGAAGACAGCATTTCCCTTACTAACCCATCAATCTTTCCCAACTTCCTCATGACCAAAAAAAGATCCCCTGCTCTGCGACTTCAGCAGGTCCTCAACCGCGTGACGGCTTTCCACTGGGCCCTGCGACCAACATGGACTTGGCTTTACACCATGTCTTTTCTAGGAAGAGCTCAAAGCAGGATGGGGGTGCCAGGTTACAAGCAGGAAGAATGTCCGGACTCTGCTGCTGACCACCTGTGGCGCTGGACCTCAGTTTCCCGATCTGTAAAATGAGACCTCTAATGTCCCTTCCAGCTTTCCCTATGATCCTATAATCCCTCCTAAGAGGTCTGGGGGCAAGGACCACATTATATGGCAGCCTTACCCAGCACAGCCAGCAAGGAGCCCTATACAGAGTAGGAGCGGCCTGCTGTGCCCAAAGAGATGCCCTGTGGCATCCTCAGGCTTTGCCCTTTGCCTCCCCTTCCCCTCTCAGCCTGAGCCCTCGTCGCCTCACGCTTCCAGTTACGACAACAGCCTCTGACTGTCCTTTCTGCTTCCAGCCTCTCTCCATTTGAGTCCACTCAGGGTAACTCCAAGAACAGCCTTCTTCAAACATGGCTGTGATTATCCCCGATTTGGAAATCCTCAGTTCCTCCTTTTTACCTCCTGTTCTGCAGCAGAGGATGTGTGATTTCACCAGTGTGGGGTAGTGCCGATGAGGCTGCAGCTTACTGCCATACGGGTGCTAAGAGATCACATGAGCTGCCCAGGGTCACACAGTCTGTATGCATCAGAGACAGACCTTGGATTCAAGTCTCCCTGAATACTCTAAGGACTTTGTCTCTCATTGCCTGCCACTCCTTGGCACCATCTTTTCTCTCCTAGGCCAGACACGGGAAAAGAAACCCTGAATTTGGGGTCCTGAGTGCCAACCCTTGGCTTGGCATGGTAGAGTGGATGCTTAGAACCAGCTCTGGGTGCAAATTCTACATCTGCTGATTCCTACCCATGTTACCTTGACCCAATTTCCCATCCTTAAAAATGGTGAGGCTGGCCCGGGTGACATCTAAAGTTCCGTCTACTTCGTGGTCTATGGTCCTACCTGTGTGACTGTGGCCCAGTCACTTCCAGGCCCCTCAGCCTCCCGCTCTGTAAAGGGAGGGGGCAGACCAGACGGTCCAGTCTTGCTTCACCATTTCCTACCTGCCCCTTACTCCCTTTGGCTCTCAAACTGCTGCCCTCCCTACATGTTGGCACCATGCCCACTGCTGGATACTGACTCGGAAAACCTGGGTTCAAACCTTGGTTTTGGTGTTTACCCAACCTCTCCAGGCCTCAGTTTACTCATATGTCAAAGGAAGGTGATGCACTAGGCTAGGCAGCCTCCGATGTCCCTTTCCATTCTAAATCCAGGACAGCTGGGTGGTGCAGTGGGTAGAGCACCTGGTCTGGCCTCAGGAAGACCTGAGTTCAAATCCTGCCTCAGGCACTTACTAGCTATATGACCCTGGGCAAGTCACTTTATCTCTGTTTGCCTCAGTTTCCTCATCTGTGAAGGGAGGGAAGAGGGATGGAAAGGAGACCAGAGAGACTAGCAGTTAAAATGTTCCCAGGGGCAGCTAGGTGGCACAGTGGATATAGCTCTGGCCTTGGAGTCAGAAGGACCTGAGTTCCAATCCAGCCTCAGATACTTTATACTTACTAGCTGTGTGACCTTGGGCAAGTCACTTAACCCCAACTGCCTCATCAAAAAGCAAAATAAAATAAGATAAAATAAAATAAAATATTCCCAGCCACAGCCAGCTGAAGAGGAATCAAAAATCCCCCAAATGCCTAATGAAATCACAAAGGGAAGTGGGACTTGATTAGCAGACAACATGTCTTCTGCTCACTTGTAGGGATACTGAGGATATCCTGACGACTGGGACACCTGGGAATCCTTGGAGGGCAGCCCTGAGCATAAAGAGAAGGCATGATCTAACGGTGCTTGGGCATCTTCAAGGCAGGCTGATGGAAGCACAGCTGGGGACCCTTCGATGACATCATCCTTCAGCTTGTGGGAATTCTCTGACCAATTCAAACAGGAAATCCATGAAGGGCAGACCTTGAGTTGGATGGCTTCGGACAGGCCAGGACGGTTCCTGTACAGCCAAGGCTTCTATCGCTTCCCAAGACCGCAGGACCTCAGTTGGGAGGCCCCACAGACGGCACGTGGATGGGAACCTCCATTCAACGTTCCTGAGGGGTCATCACCCAGTCTTTGCTTGAGGATGTCTAGTGAGATGAAACCCGCTATCCACCATAGGAAGCCACTTCATTTCTGGACAGTGTTTATTATTAGGAAGATCTTTACATTGAACCTGAATCTGTGTATTTAGAATTTCTCCCCACTGCTTCTGCTTCTGCTCCCCCAAGGCCAAGCAGAACAGGTGAAGACCCTCTCCCACATGAAATACTCTGAAGACATCTCCCACCCTGGACACACTCAGTCCTATTTCAAGCTGTTCTAGGCAGAAAGCTCACTACATCTACTCAGTATGGGTAGCGAACTCAGCTAAACTCTGCCGGGCAGAGGTCTCCTAAGGCATCGGCAGAAAGGGAAATGTCCTGGGCCAGGGCTGTGTCCAGAGATTCTCAAGCCTGTGGAAAACTCTGGGTGCCAGAGTCCTTACCTGGCCATCACTTCAGTCCCCAGTCCCCCATTTGTCCAGATCCCAGTCCATCCCCTCTGCAGGGCCCAGTAAACAGAATCACAGACTGGGGTTCAGAGGCAGAAGGGATCTTAGGAATCCTCTAGTTCAATGCAATCTACAAAAGTAATGGAATATTCTTATGCAATAAAAATGATGAATGTGAGGAATTTGGGGAAATGTGGGAAGATTTGTATGAACTGATGCTAAGTGATGTAAGCAGAACTAGAAAAAAATCTGACATGATGACTGCAGAAAGCAAACAAAGAGGGCATGAACAGGAAGCCCAAGTGTGAGTAAACTCCTGGGGAGCAGATGATACAACCTATCTCCTGCCCCAGAGCAGAGGGAAAGGGGATAAGCAGGACAGAATGTCCCATACAGCAGAGACAGAAGGCACTTTGGGCCTATCTAGCCCACGCCACCTTCACTTTATGGGTGCGGAAACAAAGGTCAAGGAGATTGACTGACCTATCAGATGGGATTGCTTGTATTAGAATGTTCTGTCCTGAATTTTTTTTCCTTGTTACAAGAACAGTTCAATTTGGAACGGCCTATAGATTTTTTCTTTCAAAAATAACTAATTAAAACAAAAAAAAATCAATAATTTTTTTTTAAAAAAAGAAAAGAAAAACCAAAAAGTTACTGGAAAATAGATAATGCACCATAGCACTCTCCTCCCAGCATCGAGGCAGGGCATTGGAAGGCTCTTAGATACGGTCCCTGTATTGCGTGTTTTTTGTTCACTGCTCTCCTTTATCAAAAGGGAGGGTTTGGTTCTCAAGGGGAAGGACAAATATTCCCAGGAATAATTGTGTTGTTTAAAAAAAAACCCCCAAAACAAACACCCCCCTTCCCCATCAATAACATTTTAATAAAAAAAAAAAGAAAAGAAAAAGAAATTTGGTTAAACCTCTTCATTGAATAGAGGAAAAAGAAGTCCCCAAAGATGTCACTTGCTCCAGGTTACATGGTGAGGTGGTGGCAGAGCCCAGGTCAGATCTGTGTCTCCTGCCTCTCTGGCCCCCTCTTCAATCCCAATCCCTGGTAAGTCTTCTGAGGCCAGCTGCACTCTGCTGTGTTCTAACGAGAAGGGCAAGAATTCAGAGGCCCAAGGCTCAGCTTCATGCCCCAGCTGTCCTTGGTCAAATCACCTGATTGGCTCTCCTAGTCTGGCTCCTCTTTATAAAACGAGATCATAATTACATGATCTATGCCATCGGGTTGTGGCCAACTTAACTGACCATTGTGTGCAGGTGCTGGGCAAGACGGGCGATACAAAATGTAGAGAAAGCATCGTGTTCTACCAAGTAAACAGGGTAGCCCGGTGCAGCGGGTAGTGGGCCGAGCCTGGAATCTGGAAGACTCACCTTCCCAAGTTCAAATCCAGCCTCTGTGACCCTGGGCAAGTCACTTCACCTTGTTTGCCTCAGTTTCCTCAACTGTAAAATGAGCTGGAGAAGGAAATGGCAAACTGCTCTAGTATCTCTGCCAAGAAAGTCCCAACTGGGGTCCCACAGAGTCAGACGTGACTGAAACAGCTGAACGACAAAACCAAGTCAACGTTGCTAACTGACTAGGTGCTTTCTGGAGGCCTTGGATGGCAGGAGCCCTGTGAGGCCAGTTCCCCATTTTACAGATAAGTAAACTGAGGTCTCCATAGGGACAATGCCAATGCCACAGGTCACAGAGCAGCAAGACCTGGATTAGAATTGAGGCCTCAGGATCAGAGTTAGATGAAGATGCTGAGGCCAGAGAGGGGGAGTGATTTGCTCTAAGTCACACGGGTAGTAAGTGACTGGGGTGGGATCTGAATCCCCATCCTGTGGACTCTATATTCAACACTCTTCCTGCTGGACCGTGCAGCTTCCCACGGCCTTGGCCCAAAGCGGTCACTCGCTCGACAGGAATGACCAGACGACTTTTCTGAAGAGTGGAGAAAAAGGGAGGATGGTCTCCCTCTCGGGCCCAGCCCGGATTTCACCATCTGTGACCACAGCTTTGAGGCCGGATGTGATGACACTTCCCCAGAAATGACTGAGGTCAAGACTCACTTCTGCTTCATGAGCAGCGTAAGATCCTGTTTCTCCTTGGGGGAGGGAAGGAAAAGGGTCCAAGGAGGGCTGGAAGTCAAGGAAGCCAAGGAAGAAGGAGTGAGTGCGTGATGTGTGTGTGTGCAAGTGTGTATATGTGTATGAGTGTGTGTGTGTATATATGTGTACGAGTGCGTGTGTGTGTACGAGCGTGTGTGTATGAGTATGAGTGTGTGTACGAGTGTGTATATGTGTATGAGTGTGTGTACGAGTGCGTGTATGTATGAGTGTGTGTGTGTGTATGAGTATGAGTGTGTGTGTGTACGAGTGTGTATATGTGTATGAGTGCGTGTGTGCGTGTGTGTGTGTACGAGCGCTTGTGTGTATGAGTATGAGTGTGTGTGTGTGTGTGTGTGTGTGTGTGTGTGTGTGAGAGAGAGGGACTCTCTGTAGCAGGGGTCGGTGGGGTGGAGGGGAAGTCCTGGGAAATGACTGATGGGCATCCCCGCCCCCTTCCCCAGGACTTCCGCCGTGACCACTTACTTTCCTTCCTCTCGCCACAGAGGAAGGACTATCCCTACTCTTCACAGCTGAGTAAATTACAGCTCAGGGTGGTTACTTGATTTGCCCAAGGACACACAGGTGGTGAGTGATGTAGGCGGGATTTGAACCTGGCTCCTCTGAGTACATTCCGTCTAACTTTCCGCTGCACCGCGCTGTCTTTCCTCCGTACAACTAAACCCTACCTGGCTCTGAGTCCCGTTCCTCCCTGACTGCCATAGGATCTTGGCTCAGCAATCCCGCCCTCTAACCAAGCAGCCCTACTAGGTGCCACACGCTGTGTCAGGTGCTGGGCACACCAGTCTAAAGAACGCAAGAACCCTTCTCCAACAAGCTTCCCTCCTAATGGGGAAGTCAGCCAGGGCACGTGACATGTACGCAGCCTCAGTGTGAAGTGAAGAGGGACATCCGTCTGCACGCGCCCCAAGTCGTGAAGTACCGGGTAGTTTGGGAGGAGGGCACCAGCAGCAGAGGAGTGGGGTGGGAAGAAGTCAGGAAAGGCTGTTTGTGCCCAGGATGCTACTCAAGCCGTGTCTTTAACAGACGAGGCTGCTCCTTTTCCAGGGAATTGCTGACTTCCACCGTGTTGACTTCTAAGCTACCCTAGCGCAAAGGCACCAACGTGTCTTGGGTGCAGCACACACACTCACACACACACATGCATGCACACTTGTGCACACTTGAGTCCACACAGAGATCTGTTGCTGAAGTCGCAGGGTAGCCTTTGGGCGGAGGAAAGGGGGTCAGCTGTCCTGCTGGCCACCTTTCTCGGTCACTAGAACCTATCAGGGTGACCAAAGGGCCCCTCCCAAGGAGTCCCCTGGATCTTCCCGGCAGGCAGCCGGGTGCGTGTCCAGCTCCACGGGAGGTGCCCAGTCCAGCAAGGAGGGCTCCCCGATTGCTCTGTGTGTGCGCAATACATGATAGAATTATTGTACCTTTCCACCGGGTGAGGTAAGACTTGCCCCTCTCCATCCATCTAAAGGAAGTTTTTCTGCCGCACCCACATGCAGCACCCCGGACCTCGCTGAGGGCCCGATGACCCCTGCAGGCCTTTCCAACACGGGTTTTCTCT
Source organism: Phascolarctos cinereus (assembly GCF_003287225.1). NCBI lineage: Eukaryota > Metazoa > Chordata > Mammalia > Diprotodontia > Phascolarctidae > Phascolarctos > Phascolarctos cinereus. The sequence continues at coordinate 20,066,309 of NW_027555958.1, read as the reverse complement.
GAGGTTCGATGCTGGAAGGCAGTTTGAAGTCTGAGCCTTCCGGGCACTGTCACCACCTTTCTGAGCCTGAGCCAGCGCCTGCCCCCGGGGGGATCTTTCTGGGGGTCCAATGAGACGATGTACGTGAAAGTGCATTGTGAGCTTTAAAGCACTACGCCTGTGATTCCCGGCATTATTATTGCCTCGCCCTTAATCGGATACTCCTGTGATCTCATCAATGAGTCACGGATGGAAATTAAGCAGCTGAGGTGTCACATCTTTCGCGAAGTTTTTCTTGAAGCTTGCTTGTTTGGGAGGCAGTATGGTACAGGGGTAAGAACGCTAACTCCGCATTCAGAAGTCCTGGATTCGAATCATGCCACTAACTGTTACTACCTGTATGACCCTGGTCCTCAGTTTCCCCCTCTGTAAAATGAGGGTGTTGGACTCGATGGCTTCTGAGGTACCATCCTAGACCTGCTTCATTTAACAGCCCTGGGCCTTGGCTTCCTCATGTGTAAAATGGGAGGGTTCAACTCCACGGCTGAGGTGCCTCCCAGACCCGGATCTAGGACTCTATGCTCCAAGGGGGATCGCAGCCATTTGTGTAGGCAGGCTATTAAACGATGAGACGCTCAAGGAGTAGTTGTACCCCCTGCCCCGCAGACACGCTCCAAATACCTTCACCAGGTCCCCCAATCCACGAGGCACCATGAGGTCCCCACCTGCTCGGCCATCTTGCTCCCAAACCCCACAAATCTGGCCACAAGCAGAATTTCCCTACAAATACAAGTCTTAGTGGGACCTTAGAGAAAGGGTTTCAGAAGCACCCAAAGCCTCTTGTCTATTTTAGGCAGATCGTCAGATTATCCTGCTGAATTTTTTGGACTGGACCTGTAATTTCATTAATATGAACTCCTGCAGAGGAAAGCCCCTCTACCACAGACTGCTGGTAATGATACCAACAATTCATCCTCCGAGAGAGCTGCCTGATGCATTGAGAGGCCAAGTGACTTACCCAGAGCCACACACCTCGTATATGTTAAAGGCAACACTCGAACCCAAATCTTCTTGACTCCAAGGCCAGCTTTTCATCTACAACATCACACAACAGCTCCCATTCACATCTTCTAGGGACCATAAGTGCAGAAGCTTCTGTATGAGCTCTGCATAATCCAGGGACACCTTTCGTCAGTTCTACTCAATGCTAACAGGATGGGCTAAGAGCTGCTCAGAAGTGTGTGTGTGTGTGTGTGTGTGTGTGTGTGTGTGTGTGTAAAACCCTGTAAGGACGCACCAAGGGCCGGCAGCAGACAGCAGACTAGTGGGCTGGGGATGACTGAGGAACCCCAGGGAGCAACCAGAGAACCACGAATGCCTTTTGGCTCAGACAGGCCAAGAGGCGGCATTAGCCAGTGATGGGCTCTGTAGCTAGGGGCTGGAAGGGGACAAATGGGGGACCAATCTTCCTGGACACTCAGGGTGATGTGCTAGGTGGGCTTCCCTCCCCACCTTCACCTCCAGACCGGGACTATCCCCTTCCAATACCCCCAAATTCAGCACCACAGATGATACAAGGAGAGAGAATTAGTTGGGGCCAGGGAGAAAGCCGTGTTCTTTTCTTGTTCTTTTCAAAGAGACCACACCAGAGAAGAACTGCAGCAGAAGACAACGGAGGCAGAGATCGTAGTGCAACGCTTTGGTGAGTTCCATAGCTATTGGCCCCAAACAAAGAGGCCCAACTAATCCAAACAGAGGTACCCCACCTCTAAGTAAGTGAATTCTCGGCTCATTTCCCCTATGCCATGATGAGGTCATAGGATTATACATAGAAAAAACCTTCGAGACTACTTGGTCTAAAGCCTTCATTTTATAGATGAAGAAATGAAAGGCTAGAGAGGAAGTGACCTGCCCAAGGTCATACAGGTACTAGGTGTCAATGGCAGGATTTTAACTCAGGTCCTCTGAGTTTAAAGCCTTGGCTCTTTCCATTATACAGAGGTACTTCTCTCTACCTAGTTGTACCTGTATGTACAACAGAGGTGTCATGAGAGCTGAAAATAAGGCAGAAGTGCTTTCTAAAGTTGGGTTTTTGACCCCTGAGTATATCAGAGGCTTGTGTAGCTTAGTTCAGAAGCAGATTACTGGGCTCTCATCCTAGCTCTATTGAAAGTGCTTCAATGCTTCTTTCTCTCCCCTAGTTGCCCCTTCCTCACCTCTGCTCCCTATTTTCCAACTCACACCCCTATTCCACTCTCAACCAAGTAAATGTACCTGTCCATCCACTCATCCTTCTATCCATTCGTCCATCCTTCTATCCATCCACCCACCCATCCATGTATCCATATGATCTGCTCTTACTCCTGCCTGTGAGCCCACATAAAATGCCTCTCCCTCAGACCAGAAGTCCCTTTAATCCTGTTAACAGGACTTAGAAATGAGTTGAATGTCCCCTACTATCATTCCCTACTCTTGGGGAAGCCTGATGAATTTGGCTGCAGGTTGAAACCCCCTACAAATCCAGATTCTCACAGAAGCATCAGAGAAATAGAACCGAAGGATCTACAGTTAGAATGAAACTCAGAGGTTATCTGGTCCAATGTCCCCCCACACTTCATTTTACAGATGAGGAAACTGAAGTCTGGAGAGAAGTATCTTAGGATCATAGAATCATAAGCGGAGAGCTGGAAGGGGCCTCGAAGGCCTTCCAGTCTGACCCCCACATTTTGCAGATGGGGAAACTTGCCCAAGGTCCCACAGGTAGTGTCAAAGGCAAGATCTGAACCCAGTTCCTCCGACTCCGAGCCTGGGCCTTTCCCAAAAATTACTGTCTGCTTTCTTGTGCACAGGTGATGAAGTCCTGTTTGGGGCGGAGCTCACATCTAAGGGAACAGGCCATCTGGTCCTGTCATCTACCATCTAGGATTGGGATTACTCCATTCTAGGGGAGGAGGACGCAGGTGGGGAGGAAATAGCTGCTGACTGCCCTTTCCAAGAACAGGCCAACGAAGGAAATCCCTTGGCTAGATTATGGGTATGCAGCATTACTCATACCAGGGCAGCACTGGGTTGGCCTGGTGGTTCTCTGAACTTCATCTCTTTCTCTAGCGTCATCTTGTAATGTCAAGTCAAATAATGGCATGGAAATGGTTTTTCTTTTGAGATCTGGACTCTTTTACACATTGTGTTTTCCCCAATGGATATCTTTAAAGAGGCCTGACAACCAGAGAAGCCCAGAACTTCAGCACTGGAAGGACTTCAGCAGCCATCAATGGTGGCAAACTCAAATAGCGATAGGGCCTCTAAACCCTGCATGAGGATCCTTCTGGGCTGCAGATTGACTTAGAAAACCACACATTAACATTATCTGCATCTTATTATATTTTTATTTATGTTGTTAAACATTTCCTAAATACATTTTAATCTAGCTAGGGCTACATGGGGTACACAAGCTGCGTATTTTGATACCTCTGATCTAGACCAACCCATGCCCCCCCAAGAATCCCTACTACAGGATGCTCAACAGGTGAACATTGAGCCCTTGTTTCCTCTGGGGAGGGGGACACAACCTCCCAGGGCAGTCCATTCCACTGCTGGACAGCTCTCACTGCGAGGACATCCCGACATCAAATCCAATTTTGCTCATTCACTACTTCCATCATTTCTTGCTCCTGCTTCTTCCCTCTGGGGCCAAGCAGAACAAATCATGTCCTTCCTCCACTTAACGAGCCCTCAAACGTTTGAGGACAGTCACCATCGTGTGTCTCTTCTAAGCCTTGTGTGATTTCTGTTTTGCTCCTAATCTCTAGAGACACTTCATCTTGTCCTTTCTTCCCAAAACATGGCAACCAGAACAGAACATGATGCTCTCAATGTGGCCCGGCCATGGGAAATACCCCAGGACAATCCCTTGCCTGGCTCTGGACACTCTGGATGATGGCAGCATCAACACGACCCAAGATCACACCAATGTTTTGGTTGTCCTGTTCAGCTGCCACCTCATAGACTCTTACTGACCCACAAACCGTGAGAGCCTGCGGGTCTTTTCCGTAAACTATTGTCTAACAACATCATCCGAGCTGTCAAGCTGGAAGGGCTCTCAGAAGCTACCTCGTCTAACCCTCTCCTGGCTCAGATGGAGAAACTAAGGCTGGGGCAGGAGTGACTTGCCCAAGGTTACAGAGGTGGTGCGTGAGAATGTGGGGATGGGTTTGGATTCAGATTCGGTGACTAAGTTCAGTACTCTTTCCACTCTGCTGAACCAATCTGCCTTCTCTGGAATTCAATACAAAATTATTTTACAAAACTCATTAAATTGTATGTAACCGATGCCTCAGTGATACCACTACCAAACCATCACTTTGTACCCAAGAAGGTCAAAAACAGTGGATGAGGTCTCACTTGGAGGTTTGTCTCCCCATCAGACTGTGAGTTCGTTAAGGGAAGGAACTGTCTTTTCCTCTTTTTGCGTACTCAGAGCTTAGCTCAGTGCCAGGTACATAGTAGGCACTTAATAAATGTCAATTAATTGATGTTGACAAAAACACTCAAATCACTGCTTTTTGTGGTAGCAGAGAACGAATAGCTGAGCAAACCGTGGCATATAAGTGAAATGTAATATTATTGGCCACAAGAAATGATGAATATGAAAAAATCAGAGAAATGGGGAAAACTTAAGCGAACTCATATACGCAGCACCAAGAGAATAATGTACACAATGACCACAATAATGGAAAGTAAAATCATACAGAATGGCATAAGCCCACTGATTGCTGCAGAGAACAGTGGTGACTTCAGAAAACAGACGGTGAAATATTCCTGCTGCCTCTTGGCAGAAAGGGGGTAAACAGAATGAGGCAAACGTCAGCCATGGCCAATGTGGTGACTTGTTTTCTTAAGAGGATTTCTTTGTTTCGAGAGAGGGTGGTTGTTGTTTTTTTAAAGGGGGTGTATGTATGGAGTCAATGGGAAATGCCAATGATAAAAAAAGAGTCAATAACACCCCCCCACACCCCCACACACAACTGTTCCAAGGTCTAACAGTTGAATTATCAAATATCGAAGTTGGAAGGGAGCTTGTAAAACATCCTGCCCAACTTTTCTTCCAATGAAGGCATGCCCTCTCTCTATCACATCCTTAGGGATGGAAATCTGCCCAATGCTTTCACACTTCCAGTATCAAGGAGCTCCCTATTTTATAATTTATAATTTACATTTCTTTTTCAGATAACTCTAGTTATTAGAAAGTTCCTCATCTTGGGCCAAGGTCTGCCTCCTGGTTGTTGTAACTTTAAGGCCTCGCCCTCTGGAGCTGCAAAGAGCATGGCTAGAGCCAATTATCCATCCATTCCCAAGCACTGTCAAGTCAGAAGGGAAGGAGAGGGCATCCTCTCCTCTGGAATCCAAACTAAGACGCCATCAGCTGTCTTGAACTGCCGGCTCCCTGAGAACATCCTCATGACAATTCCAGTAGTAGACAGGCAAAAACAGGATTGCATCCTATTCCCATTTGACTCAGATTTTTTCTGCAAGGCTGCCATGTTTTGAGACCTTTTCTTTCACCACAGCTTGGAGATTACGAGTACTTGGTGTCCATTAAAAAAGTTGCTCTTAAATTTTTAGAGATGATCTGAGTGATCATGGACAACAATGGAATGAATGTGTGATGAGGGCTAGATCCAGGGACATGTATTGGCTGAGATTTTAAGGGCATTTTGATATCCATGCTTGTCATGGAGGGCTTTCCCACCTGTCAGTTTATACAAGATAGTAGACTTTTCATTACAATTATGACATTATTGTTGTACTAATTGGAGTGGTGGCAGCTCCCAGTCATTTTGTACTTTCCTGACACAGCTCTGGTGTGGCATGAGTGTGGTTACCCTCAGTGATTTTCAGAGGGCCCGAAGTCACACAATTACTAGCGGTCAGACCAGGACTTGAACTCAGGTCTTTTGACTCTGGGGTCAGTGTGTTTTCCAATGTACTGACACACTTTCTTTAATATCACCATTCTACGGGAGGCAGACATGGTCTAAGTGTGCCTGGAGTCGGAGGACTTAGGTTCAGATCCCACGTTGGGCACTTACTAACTCTGTAACCTTGGGCCAAGAACTCGATCTCTCTGGGTCCCAGTTTTGCCATCTGTAGAGTGAGGAGGTGGGGGAAGATGGCCTCTGGAGCCCCTCTTAGCTCAAGTGCGACCATTTTCGGAACTGAAGTGCCTTCTCCTCACTCTTGTAAACTTCCAGTTGCCTGAGGCTTCCTCGAGACCACCCTTTAAATCACAACTCACGACCATCACTGCCACAACACTTCCAGATGGCTCCACCTGTTCTTGAACCTGCTTTTCCCCTCAATGAACTGTCATAGCTGCCGTACATATGCGGGTCGACTTACATCTCTCTATCTTATCTCCCTTTTTAGACTGGGAGGTCTTTGTGGGCAGAAACCATATCTGTTCTGATTCTGTAGCCAGTACCATGCATTCTGTAGGTCAGATAAAGGAATACTTGACCATCCACCCCACATAAAAAAAGACCAGCGATGCCGGACGGGGTGATATCACAGGCTAATCAATAATTCAGCAGGCTGACCAGATGGTGCGACTATTGTCCCCAGCCATTTGTACCCTGATGCAAGAAGAGGACCAGCCTTGGGAAAATTGGTCTATGCTTTGGACAAAACTGGCCAATCAGAATGTGGCCTTTCATGGTTCCCTCAGGCCTTTCTAGAACAGAAGAGGGGTTGGCGGGAGAGGAACTTGGCTGCCTTCTCTTCATATGTTTGTCAGGAGATGGCTCGAACTCTACCAAGGATGCTGTCCAAGTGCTAGCACGGGAAGGGGGGGGAAGGATTTTTTCTGAGGGGGGCCCACCTTTGCTTGAGGGAAAGTACTCAGCTTTTGCTCCAGTAGTAGACTGAGGCTGCTGGCCTAGGGATGGGGACTGTGGGGGTCTGAGCCTAAAGAAGGATGATCTGGGGGACTCTCCTCCCATGGGAGAAAAACTCAGGAGGGGCCTGCCAGAGCCCCAGTGAGTGTGCCTGGATGGAGAAAGGTTTTCTTGCTCCAGGCTTCACGTGCACGTTATAAACAGCTTGGGATGGCAAATTTCAGGCTGGGCTCCTGATGGCTGAATAATTGATGAGCATATGATATCACCTTTGTCTGGGCCCCAAACTGTCAGGCTGCTCCACGAGGGGCAGGGGACCCCAGGAATGAAATCCTTGGAAAAGCTAGTCACCAAGAAGCCTGCCTCTATCCCCAAGAGGAAGCAAGGAAGGAAGAAATGAAGATAAAAGGAATCCTGCCCCAGGCAACTCCATCCTTGCCCTTCCCTCCCCACCTATGAGGGCCAAAAGACCTTCTTCAGACCCGGGGCTAAGCTGGGGCCATGTGTTACTCTCACAAGCCCTGCTGTGGTTCTGTTCAGGGATTGGATCTGATACAAAGGAACCAATGCAGGCACCCCGGCCTCAGTTTCCTAAACTGTAGAGCGAGTGGATTCCACTAGATGGTCCCAGAGATCCCTTCCTGCTCCAGATCTCTTCTCCTGATTTACTTCTGCTCTCTGGGCCTCAGTTTCCTCATCTGTAAAATGAGGGGGTGGGGTTAGGTGCCTTCCTTGGTCCTCTCCAGTTCTAAATCCAGAATCCCAAAGTCTCCACAAATAGGCTTGGGACTGCTTCTTGAGGGTTACTCCCTCCCCAGGCTCTCCATGGCCTCCAGGGCTCGACCCCTCTGCTAGACTAAGGACGCTGAGTCAGGGCAAACCCGAACTTGGTCCCGGGCAACTTGTTCACTGTATCTCTTCCACAAACCCTGGACATGAAGCCTGTGCTGCAAAGCCAGGCCAGCCTCTCTGCACAGGGTTGGACGCATCCCCATGCCTCTGCCTGCCCTGCTGCCCTGGTCTATGAGGACCCCACCATCTCTCCTCACATTCCAGGAAGGCCTCCAGGACTTCTCCTGCCTGCCCTTGAGTTCCCATCACACACGTTGTGTCTATGCTTGTGTTTTATTTAGAATTTAGATGTAGATGCCACGTCCAGGGCAGGGACTGTGTTCTCTGCTTCCTCGTCTTCCCTTCGTGGCAGTTATTAAATTAATAGCAATTAATAAAGGGACTAGGGTGTGTGTGGCAAGGGGCCGAGTGGCTCCTGGGTCACACAGTCAGCTCCCCCTCCCCATCTGTTGGCCAGACACTTGCCAGCCATTTGCTTGGGGATGGGATCGAGGGGCTCTAAAGGTGGCAGGTGTTGGGTGCCCGATGTTTGCCCCCATCCCCAGGGAAAGAGGAACCTGCTGCCCGGCAGTATCTCAGGGTCCTGTTTTCTGAGGCCAAGCACGTTCTAATCATCCTGCAAGGGCTGGGGGCCTTCTTCATGCTGGATTTCCCTGTCAGCCACTGGGGGATTGAGATGTGAACAGCCACCCCTACCCAGCCCTGCCTGGCCAGGGCACCTCACCTGCCCACTGGGTCACACAGATGACAGCCAGCTGAGGGCCCACAGGCTCCCCCCGCCCCCGCAGATCTTTTATTTGCTACTCTGCCCTCACTCCCTCCCCTTCCTAGGCCTGCAGGTGTCCCAGGGGATAGGGATCATCTGCCCCTTTGTACAAGGGGCCCAGTCCCACCCACTACTCTGCAGTTTTCTAAAGCAGGGAGGGGGAGGGCAAAGGAACCCAAAGAGCAGTGGGCTGAGCCCATGGTAACCCGAGCCGACAGAAATTTGCCTGGACTATTCCCTGGTGATCACTGCCCAACCCTGCCCTGGAATACTGACCTTCTTAGGAACCTGCATTTAATCCTGGACAAAAAATGTCTGAGATAGCAGTACTTCCCTAAAAGCACCCCAGCCCCGGTATTGGGCCCCAGGGAATATAAACAATCTCGTGGCATCTCTATAGTCAACAAAGAGGCTGAGCAGCCTGACCAGGCTGTGTCCTCACCAGCCCACGACCCAGGCTGGTCGCTGCACTGCAGAGACCCCCGCCCCCCCAGGTTCCAACCCACCTGGAGGGGATCAGTCAACCCCAGGCACCATTAAGTGCCCACCATGTGACAAGTGCCAGGCATACAAAAGCAAAAGAGACGGTCTCTTCTCTCAAGAAGCTTCCGTTCTCTCCAGGGTGCTGTAAGGGGAGCGAGTCAGGACCCCTGGCTGAATGCTGTACCAGCACTGGGGCTGCCCCAGAGACCCGGAGGGGAACTGCCGGGCTGGTCTCCCCGCTCAGCTCCACATATGGCAATCAGCTTTCTGCTGGGGGGGTGGGGAACGGGGGGCAACCTGCCCCAGCACTTCCTAAAGGACCAGAATCAATTAACGAAATGTACTAAATAAACACCTGCTATGTGCTCAGAGCTGTTCTGAGGAGGCCAGGGTGACAAATACCTGGTCCCTGTCCCTGAGGGGGAAATGTATCCCTTTACGGGCGTGATCTCAGTTCCTACAGGGGTTGGAAGTGGAAAAAGAAAAGGGACCTTCCAGTTTTCCAGGCTGTTCCAGGCAGGTTGGATAAATGCCCCCATACCTAGTTCTATTAGCTATGTACATCCCCCCTCCTGGTCCCCTTGGTCTGCCCCCATAAGTCTAATCTGCCTCCCCTTCCCCCCTGCCCCCACTTCTAGCTAGCCTTGGTCTTTCCAGGTTTAGAGTTTATAGCCTTCCCTATTCTATGGCTACACTAAAGGGGGGCATCTCTACCTTGCTGGGCTCTCTGCCCATACACCTGAAGCAGGTATGCTGGGCTCAGGGAGAGAGACGCAGTGCACCCCAACCCTTCCAAACCTGTTGGGTTTTATGGACAGTTATGGGACAGTCAGACGGCTTGGCTGGGAATCTCCATTTCCCTGGGGTGAGGAGGACTGGTAACCCCCGGACGTAGCCCCTATGGTGGCAGAGAGGATGGAGGTGAGGTGCTCATCGGGGCATCCCTTTCCTCAATTTCCGGAGAGATTCTCCTCAGCAGACTGGGAAGCAGCTGGGAGAGCCCCCTTCCTTCCCACCTTCTCTCTGCCTCCCTGGTTCCACTCTCTCTTCCCTCCCACACGCTGGGAGCTGGGGATTAACGATAAAGAAACTTTCACTGATCACGGGAGGTAGCTCCAGAATGGAGGGGCTGGGAAGAGAGGGAAGGACGGGTCACCGGCTAGAGCCCCCGCAGCTCACTTACCATCTTGCTCACATCCATGACCGAGTCTGGGGTCGGGAGGCGGACCAGATTCCGGCTCCCCCAGTGCTGCTACTCCTGGTTAATTGGGTGCTGGCAGTGCCATGTTAGCGGGCAGAGGGGCAGGGAGAGCCTGCCGTGGAGCGCGGGGCTCCCATGGAGCTGGGCAGAGCAGCAGGACCCAGGCTGGACTGGCAGAGAGGAAGCAGGGGAGGGCGAGGGGGGTGGAGGGAGGGGAAGAGATTAAAAAGCTGTGAGTTGCGGCAGCGCACAGAAAGGGGGGGGTGGGCGGCGGGATGGGGAAGAGAAGGATGTAGGGGGGAGGAGGGGGCCTGCGGCAGCTCCGGAAAGCAATCCCCCCCACGCCTGCCCTCCACCTGAGAGAGGAAATGTAGAAATCAGCTGGTGCGAGAGGCCGAGAGCCACAGGGAAGGGAGAGGCAAGAATAAATCGGCAGATCCCAATGGCTGCAGCGGGCTGGTGCACCCAAGCCAGCAGCAGCAGCAGCAGCCTCCGCGGCAGAGCCCGAAGTGTGTGATTTGAATAACAAAAGGTCTCTTCTCCCGCGGATGGGGCAGCTATTGAGAGATGAACCAGTGGTGGGAGAGCCCAGCCCAGGCAGCCAGAGCCTGTGTGTGTGTGTGAGTGTGTGTGTGTGTGTGTGTGTGTGTGTGTGTGTGTGTGTGTGTGTGTGTGTGTGTGTGTGGCAGGCAGGAGGAGTGGGGAGAAGAGGGAAGGGGGAAGGGGAGGGGACCTGTCTGACAATCAATCTGACTCAGGAAGCGGAGGCAGGCCAGCTGAAATAGGGGAAGGGGATGGCTCCGCGATGCCCCCCCCATCACCATCACCAGGGCCCCCAGGTCGCTGCAGGGACGGTGGCGGGGAGTGGGTAGGACGGTCCCCGGGGCCCCTCCCGACCTGGGCTGGGATAGACAATGAATGAATTCACCGCTAGGCTTTTCTGGGAGGTGAAGCCAAGGCTGCCAGAGAGGAAGTGAGACAAGTGCTGTCCCCCCAGCAACACACACACACACACACACACACACACACACACACACACAGTGTGCTAGGGAAAACCACTGAGGCCATCAGGCGGTCAGTGAGAGGCAGCCCTTTACTGGAAATGAGCAGCAAAGGGCATTGGCCGAGGAGCTGGAGCACCTGGGGTCATCTCCTATCTCTGTCACTTAGTATGACTGTGGCAGTCACTTCACCTCTGGGCCTCAGTTTCCTAACCTGTAAAATGAGAGGGTCTCTGAGGCCCCTTCCAGTTCTAAAACTATAATACCATCATCATTTAATCAATAAACACAGATTAAGAGGATACTGGGTGCAAAGACGTGAGCTACACAGACAAAAGCAGAAGTCTCTGCCCTCAAGGAGCTTCCAGTCTACTGGGGGAGAAAAAAACAACAAAGGTGTATATACTCACACTCATACAGAATGTGTGTATAAATACATATGCATATACATGTATGTAGGTAAAATTGGCTGGGGGCGGGCATTAGCCTCTAGGAGATCAGGAAAGGTCCGTGGAGAGGGCGGCATTTGAGCTGAGCCTTGAAGGACACTTGGGATTCTGAGACGTAGAAATGGGGAGGGAGAGGGTTTGAGGCACAGGACACAGCCAGTGCAGATGTGTGGAGGTGGGAAGCAGGAAGGCCAGTAAGAAGGGCCTCCTAGGATTCTATCAAGATGAGTCTTAGGTGAAGGATCTAGAGCTTAGAGGTGCGTGGTCCAAGCCTGAGCTCATTCTCTCTGGGACTGAGGCTTCAGCAGAAAGTACCGAGACTCCTAGGTCCCAGGCTTTCACCACTTAGTGCCTCAGTCAACAAGCATACATTAAACACCTACTGTGTGCTGGGAGAGAGGCATTATGGAATAATGCAGAGAGAAGCAGCCTCAGATTCTCTAACAGACTGGCTGTGTGACCTTGGCCAAGTCAACCTCTCAGTCACCTCCTTGAGGAATTCCTTCATCAGCAGTTCTCTACTGATGAAGTCACAGACCCAGCCAGACCAACATCCCAGGCAGTGCCACACATGCCTCAAGGGCAGAGGCTGTTTTCTCTCTCGTCTCAGCACAATGCCTGGCACACAGCAGGGGCTTAACACAAGATTGTTGGATTCGAGTGTATTGGAGTGAGGGTCGTGGTCCGGACCTCCAAAAGAAGAGACCAGACGCAGACTTTCGGCACCAGAGGAGAGACCGAGCTGAGCAAAGGCAGTTTTAAGGACAGAGCTCTTGAAGGTGCCTCTCCAAGCCAAGCTCTCCTGCTCTGCCTGAAGCAGTGAAGGCATGTGGTAGAGCGTGGCCCCAGAGGCCACATCACTTCTGGTGGGGGGGCCACTGAAGGGGAGGCACTTCATGTCCAGAGGCACAGGGTCACACCTGCTCCCCGTTAGGGTGCCCAGCTTTTACAAATGCTTTCACATCAAGCAAGGGTAGAGCTTCAGGCTGAGGTCACACTGGTGTGGTGCCAGGCTCTGCCTCGTGGGGAGAAGACCCAATCCCTTCAATAACAAAGCCATTGCCTGGTATCCCTGGATAGAACTGGGGAAATAAATCAGAGGGTATAAATTGTACGGCAGGAATACAGGGGCAACACTGGGAAGTCCTGGTCCCACATGCTTCACTCTCACCAGAGTAAGGGTTCAGGAAAGCCCTTGAGCGACTGTAAGGTCAGGACTTCACTGCCAGGCCACTGCTGTGCTCGTATCCCAGCACTCCCTCTTAGGTCCCTGACCCTTGTCTTAGGATTACAGGATCAGAGACTTACAATGGAAAGAGATCTCTGAGGTTATCTCACCAAAGTGCTCAATTTACCAAAGAGGAAACTGAGGCCTGCAGAGCTGAAATGACTCGGCTAATGTCACTGGGGTAATAAACATCAGCATTGGAACTCAGATCTTCTGATTCCACATTTGGTGCTGTTTCCCACTGTACCACATTCCCTCTCAACTTAGGGCCTCTCTCTGTTCCCCTCATTCATCCCAGTCTACCCTTGAGAAAGTCCAAAATACCGGATGGACCAATGAGGATTTTTCACTTTTGCCTTTGTGCCCCCATTGCCAGGCACATAGTAGGAGCTTAATAAATGCTTGTTGATTGATAGATGGAATGTCAATGTTCTCCTCTGTGTCCTACTCAGGTCCAAGGCATAAGAGGTGACTTGCCCAAGGTCACACGGCCAGTCTGTGTTAGAGACGGGAAACTAAAGCCTATTCTTCCAAAGTCTCAGGCTGCTTCTCTCTGCATTATTCCACAATGCTTCTCTCCTGGAACACAGTAGGTACTTAATGCATGCTGGGTGAATTGAATTGAATTCACAGAGTGCCCAACTTGAGGCACCAAGTGGTGAAAGCCTGGGACCCAGGAGTCTCCATTCTTTCCCCCTTCCCACCCCCAACAGAAATCCAAACAAACCTCCAAAGGCAACCCTAAGAGGGAAAGCATTAGCCTGGACTTGGGAGAGAAGCCTCTATTCTTGGCTCTGACCTCAGCAAGTCCTTCCCCTTGGCTCCACGTTCCCATCAAATGGGGGAGATGATACAGAGAGCCCCTCCCACCTGTTTGGAGAAAGATGCTGCCTTCCCACCCCTCCCCCCCAGTCCCAATGAGCCAAGAGGGCTGAGGAGTTTTGGGGGAGTCGCTTCCAAAGACGTTTTTGCTTGGCTTTGTGACCCCTCCCCCCATGGCTGGCCCTCATTCCTTCCTAACTCAAGGCCCAAGTCTGCTGGAGCAGCAGAAGGCAGACCAGGAAGGACCAGGGAGCTTACTACAAATACAGGCATCCCCCAACCTAACATGGATCATTCGTTCTGTCAACCAATGAGCACTTATGAACACCTCTGTGCTCCCCAAACACGACAAGTCCAATTAGCCTAACAGGGCAGCGAGCTGCCTGTTCACAGAATCACTGAATTTCAGGGTTGAGCGGGGGCTCAGAACCACCTTCCCCAGCCCAACTCCGGCTATACCAGCGACCAGTGAACATTGAGGGGTGCCTGAGCCCTTCTGGCCAGTCTGAGCAGTGCAGTTTGGCCTCTGTAACTTTGACAACCACCAGCTGCCCTCTTGGACTACGAAGAACAAGGCCAACAGCCCACCAAACGCTTGAAGACAGCTCGTGTCCCAAAGGACACGATGCTCCTTCTCTAGGCTAACCCTGCCCAGTTCCTTCTACTAAGAAGGTACCAAAAGATTAAAAGCTAGGCCATCTGCTCACTCAGGATCACAGACCCAGACCTGGAAGGGGCCTCCTAGGCTACTAGCCCAGCCTGACCATTTTACAGACAGGGAAACTGAGGGCCATGGTCAAATGACCAGTCCTGCTACTTCCTGGCTATTATCTACCACCTTGGGCATATCCAGGCCTCAGTCTCCTCATGTGTAAAATGATGAGCTTGGACCAGAGGGTCTCCATTGCCCCTTCCAACTCTTCTGAGGTCATCCAGGTGGGAAGGTGGCAGAGAAGGATTCAAACCCAGGCCCTCACTGGGACAGTGGGAAGTGGGAAATCTGCTGAGTTACATTACAATGGTGTTTTCTAACATTAATGTGGGTCTGGCTTTAGTCATGTCCTCATGACTTTAGTGGGAATGAGCCCCTAGCCCCAAATGAGCCCCCTCCCAGCTGGGAAATCCTAGTACTGTGGAATACAAGCCAAGAAGTTAAGAACTATTATAAGCATATAATAACTCATTTGAAAATAGGGACAGCTAGGTGGTACAGTGGGTAGAGTGCTGGGCCAGGAGTCAGGAAGACCCATCTTTCTGAGTTCAAATCCAGCCACAGACACTTATTAGTTGTGCGACCCTGGGCAAGTCACTTCACCCTGTTTGCCTCGGTTTCCTCATCTGTAAAATGATCTGGAGAAAGAAATAGCAAACCACTCCAATATCTCTGCCAAGAAAACCCTGAATGGGGTCACAGAGAATGGGACACAACGGAAACAACTAAATAACAAAAAGGCTTTGAGATCTGCTACTGTGGGACGTTAAGCAAGGCAATCAGTTTTCTCATCCTTAAAATGGGTACATCAATTCTCATATCATCCCAAGGCTAGGATGGGAATTACATGAGATTACAGATTCGAGAGCTGATTCCACTCAAGGAGAGCAGATGCACCTGATCCCTGAGAGAATCTGTAATAATTAGAAATGCTTTAACTCCTAGGCTGGCTTCCCTGTGCTTCCCCCACCCCCATTCAGGGCTGAAACTTTTCTGAGCCAGGGAGGTGAGGCTTCCTAGAGCCTTACCAACATGGCACAATAGCTCACTTCTCCTCCCTTTTCTTTGCGAGAGTGTGCTCAGGGGAGTGGATACTGGAGCCGGGAACCATCCTTGGGAGGATGCAGGCCAGGGCTGAGGGTCCCTTCACACCTCAAAACAGTGTAATCCAGGAGAAGCCAGGGTCACATGAGCATCCTTAGAAGGGGAAGGAAGCTGAAAGGAGGTAGACAATATTAATGTGAGGAGGGGTTGTCCAAGCCCACTTTTTTGGTGAGCATGGCGGGTGGTGTCAGGAGGGTGGAAAGAGAAGGTTTTAAACAGGCTAATTCTGTGGGTTATTATTTTTTTTGGCGGAGGGGACAGGACAATGGTCTGAATCTCTTTCATAGACATTGGGAACTCTCAATGAAGAAAGTAGCAGAGGGTCAATGCAACCCACATCCCAAAAGAATCCTCAATACAGCTCATATTAATATAAGGTTTACAAGACAGCCTAAGAGAGGCAGTAAGGAGCAGTGGTTGGGGAGCAGGCCTCCAACCTGGAACAAGTCCCATCCCCCTGCCATGAGTGTGATCATTTCCCAACTGGGGAAGCCACCCCTCTCGATCTGCTCCGAGTCTCAGACTGGCCGCCTGTGGTGATCACGGGTGGGGCACAGCTCTAGATGGAGAAGGCAGGAGAAAGGAAGGCAGCTGAGCTCCCACACAGAAATGTGTGGCCTTGGGTAAGTCTCTTCTCTGGGCCTGGTTTCCTCATTTGTAAAATACACTTTGCATAATCTCTGTTTCCTGGGACCCAGGTGCTTCCATCTAGGGCTAGAGGGACCCCAGAGGTCCTTCTGCACAGATGGGAGACTGAAGCCCAAGGAATGGAATTCCATTTGACATTTATCAAGTGCTTATCTTCTACATGGCCCTGTGCCCTTTCTAGGCCCCAGAACCTAAGGTTCAAAGACTACGTAGTGTGCTAGAAAGAGCAATGGCCTTAGAGTTGGAGGACATGGGTTCAAATCCTACCTTTGCCTCCTGCTACCTGTATCACTGTGGACAAGTCATTTCCCTTCCCTGGGCCTCGGTAAAATAAAAGATTGGACCAGATGCCTCTGGGGTCCCTTCCAGCTCTGGACCTGGGAGCTGTGGGGCAGCAGATTCAGCTCAAAGTTGGCTGTGCTCCCTTTTCAGGTTTATCTGGGTCCCTGGAGGGGAGGAAAGCAGGGAGAATCACAAGCCCCTCCCTTGCTTCTCTCTACCAGGCCTTCCTGCTGGCAAGGACCTTCCTGGATTCCTCCCGTGCAGCCCAGGCATGTCCAGGTTTGCAGGAGGCTGCGGAGACCTGACTTCACAGGTCTGCAGCTCATAACGCAGAGGAAAGCAGGGGGGGAAGCGACCTTTGGCTTTGATTTCTCCCTCCCCCTCTGCTCAGCCCTAAACCAAATGCTCCCCCTCCTCGCCAGCACCCCCTGAACCTCCAGCTCCTCATTCTCGGGCATCAGGCACCGGCAGGGAGGTGGCAGCATGGTCACTGGATGCAGGCAGTGATGGAAGGATTATTAAAGAAATAAATCCCTGGCAAGAGGACCCTGGGCGAAAGCAATCTGGAATGAGCACACTCAGCGGGGTGTGTGTGTGTGTGTGTGTGTTCACTCCAAGTATATGTGTGTGTGCATGTGTATATGTGTGGATGTGTGTGGATGAGCACATTCAGCGGTGTGTGTATGTGTATGTGTGTGTGTTCACTCCAAGTATATGTGTGCGTGTATACATGTGTGTAGATGAGCACACTCAGTGTGTGTGTGTGTTCACTCCAAGTATATATGTGCGTGCATGTGTATATGTGTGTGGATAAGCACACTCAGTGTGTGTGTGTTCACTCCAAGTATATGTGTGCGTGTGTGTATATGTGTGTGGATGAGCACACTCAATGTGTGTGTGTGTGTGTGTGTGTGTGTGTGTGTCTTACGGCTTCTGTTACTCCATCTCTAGGTGCCGCGCTGTCAGCTGGAGGCTGCCGCAGTTTTGGGCACTGGGTACTTCTGACCCCCATCTCCCTCCTCCCCTCTCCTCTAGTGCAGATTCCAAACACTTTGCTGCTAATGCAAATATGAGGCAATCAGGACTCCGGATTACATTAGTTATCCACACACATACAGACGTATCTTCTGATAAAATGTAAGCTTCTTGAGGGCAGGGACCTTTCGGATTCTTTTTTTTTGTCACTCATAGAATTACAGAGCAGAAAGGGGCCTCAGTGGTCCGATCCATGACCCAAAGAAATCTGTCATCCAGCTCCTTATCATTCAGTCAATAAATAATTAAGTCAGTTAATTCCTACTCATTAAGAACCTACTATGCTCCAGGCCCCGAGCTCAGAGTAAGAAGGCCATGCTAAAGCTGGACAGGACCTCATGGCCCTCTAGCCCACTTCATCCAGGAGAAAGTCCCCACCTCACTAGAGCATCACCACCAACATACCCAGTACCCTCCACACTCTGCACACACAAGGCACTTAACTGCTTGTTAATTATAACCACTGATATTCATACAATGCTTTATGGGTATCCTTGTGACCCTGGCACACTGGCCCGCCTCTGGGGATGAACTTAGGGAAGAATAATGAATAGGCAAGGACAGGCAAACCCAAGAAATCCCAAATCCATCTGGATATTTGAATATTCTGGGTTTAGAAAATGCTTTCTTTCCAACAACCCCTGAGGCAAGTTTTACAGATGTGGAAAAGGGCTCTGAGGGGCTGAGGACCTTCCTGCGGCTGGTCCCTGCTGGTGCTGGACCTCAGACTTGGGGCTGTCGTGACTCGGGCTCCGGGCTGCCAAATGGATAGGGCTGCGGGCATAAGTCTGCAGATAGAATGTGAAGCCCTGGAGTCAGGGCATTCTGCCCTAACAGAGCATATCATACTCTGAGGGTAAGGCAGGTAAGTAAGCACAGTGCGTGCTTACAGGAAATCTTTGCTGAGAGCCAGATGGACGGATGGCCATAGAAGGTCTGTCTCAATTAGGGACAGGGTCTCTCCAAGAAGGGCGTTTTTATGAATTTCAGGCATAGTAATTAGGCTTAGACACATATAGAGTGGCCTTCTAGAGGAGCTCAGGGGACTTAGTGGTAAGAAAGTAATTAGTGAATAATTTAGTGAGTAAGAAAGAATGACTGGGAACTGATTTGACAACTGTATCATGTAAAATGTATTTCTTGAAACTACATCTGAAGAACTTGAAAAGTTCCATCCTTTAAGTAATCTTAATATTTGTCCTGAGATCTTGTTTATGTTACAGTTATTTAATAAAATCTTTTTTATAAATAGGGCAAAAGTCAACCACGGCGCTCCTGTCCCAACAATGAAAAATTCCAAAAGACCACACATTGTGCATGGCAAATATGAATACATGAGATTCCACAGAGAAAAAAAAAGAATCCTGGAAAGGTAGAAAGCATCCCAGCATCCCAGCTCTGGCGCTGGTCCAGAAGCATCTGGTCCAGCCAAATCCCTCATTTTACAGTAGGAGAAATGAAGAGTTCTTGGGGCCTTGCTCAGGGTCACGAGGGTAGCAAGCCACCGAGGGGAGGCTCGAACCTGGCTCCTCTGACACCAGAGCCCGTGCTCTAGAGAGGAGCTGGGATACGGGGTGAGGGGCTAAAGTGTGCCAGGAGAGGATGCCACAGAGTGAGGGAGTGGCACGGCTCAAAGCGGAGAGAAGATCCCGGGGTCCGGGTGCTCCCTGGCTCCCCGTGGCCAGCAGGATCCATTACAGATTGAGGCCTGGCGTGGCCCTTCCCAACACAGCGGTAGCCTCCTTTTGTGAGGGCCCAAAGGAGACTCTCGTGCACAAACCGCCTGGTGAGGACAAGCGGCCCTGCTTGCTGTCACCTGTCCGTGACATCATCTCCAGCCTCCACGCCTGTGCACTGGCTGTCCTCTGCCTGGAGTGCCCTCCCTCCTCACCTCTGCTCTGTAGAACCCCCAGCTTCTTTTGAGATGCAGCTGGCATGCCCAAGAGCTGATCCCCTAAGCTGAAGTACCCTCCCACCCAATTACCTTGCAATCTTCTTTTTTTGGGGGGGAAGAGGCTGGATTTAAGATTTCATTGGTACAGAAGGCAACTCCTCAAATGCCATCCTCTGCAAGAGGTCTCTACCACAGGCTGACACAACTTCTATTTACACTCTATACATCCTAGACTGTTAGCATGTTATCTCTCCTGTTAGAATGTGAGCCCCCTGAGGGCAGGGACTGTGGGTCTGTTGGTTTGTTTGTTTTGGCCTTTCTTTGCATCTTTGAATATATAATCTTAAAGACATGCCTGGGGCCTGACTAAAGGTTAAGGGACTTGCCCAGGGCCACACAGCCGGAGGCAGGACCTGAACCCAGGACTCTGTGACTGTAGCATGACCAGAAGCAGACAAGACACACCAGATGTGGTGTGACCATCGCCTTCCTAGACCTGGACACTGAACCTTCTTAAGCCAGCCTAAGGTTGTGTTAGCTTTCGGGATTCCCACGTCATACCATCCATCCTATTAAGTCATATTTATTTTGCACGTATTTCAGACTGACTTCTTTGTGTTCATGTTTCTCCTCTCCCCGCCACCTCCCCCCAGCAGAATATAAACTCCTTGAGGGCAAAAGCAGTTTTCATTTCTGTCCTTGTATCCCCGGTGCCTGGCATACAGTAGGCGCTTAATACATGCTCAAGAGGGGAGGATTTGAGTTCAAATTCGGCCTCAGATACTTGACATTTACTAGATGTGTGACCCTGGGCAAGTCACTTGACCCCATTGCCTAGCAACAAAAACAAAAACAAATAAATGCGTGAGAAATGAATTTTACAAAGGAATCTCTTGACCACTGAGAGCCTTATTTGAGGTGGCATCACTGACACAATTCATGCTCCCATGCAAGAGGGCTCCTCACGTTCTCAGCTCCTTCCTCACCCTAAAGGTTCCAGTCTCCCTTCCTTGACTAGTAAGCACTCTGCCGGCTTGGTTGTGTGGGGATACTTCTCAGTGCCATGTACAGTAAACATTGGCTAAACTCAAGGGGGGCGGTCCCCTCATGGAGCCCAATCTCCAGATCTTATAATGGAAGACAATAGAAGAAAGGATTCAACACACAGAAGTCTGCTTTGTGGGAAACTCTGCAGGAAGAGACCTGCTCTGTATATCAAGGGATGCCTGCTGACAAATTAAACTCACAGCATCGGCATGTTGGATCTGGAAGGAGCACACAAAAAAGAAGAGAGCCCATTCTGAGTTGGAAGAGAAAGACACGTCCTCTTCTCTGAGCGCGTGACCCCCAGACCTTCAGTCCATGCAGCAATGAGTCCACGTGGTCAGGATCTAGAATTGTGCCCTGTATAGATGGAGGGGACCTTGAGCCTCCCAGCCCAACCTGCCACAGAAATCCAGGATTGGTCACCATCCAGCCTCTGCCTGAAGACGGCTAAGATGGAGAATCTCCCCTTGCCTGTGGAAGCCCAGTCCCCTTTTGGGGCTCCTGAGGGTGAGCAAGCTTATCTTCCATCAGACTAAATTCTGCCTCTCACGAACTGCTCTGGACCTGGCTCTGTCCTCTGGGGCCAGACATTAGAAGCTCAATCTCACCCCCAGTGACAGGTCCTCAGATACTTGCAGACAACTTTCATGTCCCCCTGAGGCTTCTCCAGGCTAAATATCTCTGGCTCCTTCAAATGATCCTCTTCATCCTAATTATCCATCCTTAATCATCCCTTCCTCAACTGGGTCACTCTCTTCTGGGTGTTCTCCAGTCTTGCTGAAAATGCAGAGCTCAGAATCGAACACAGTACTCCAGGGGTAACCTCACCAGGCAGGTGGCAGAGGACAGGAAGACTATTACTCCCTTGGTGTGGACACTCTGACTCGCCTAAGGCAGCCTAAGACTGGGTTGTCAAATTAAGCCATAGACTTATGGAGTTTGCAGTCCATGCAACTTTTGAATGGGACTACTGAAGAATATACATATTTTTTAACACCACATGAACCTTTTTAAAAAACTGACCATGTATTATGAAAAAGAGAAATTAGAAATTCATGGAAAAAAGAAGAAATACCAAACATATCTTTTACAGATCACAACACAATAAACATAGTAATCAATTCTGGAAATTCACATTCCTTGGAAGGGTGAGTAAACCTCAGGAGTCCCGTTACCCAGGGTAGTATTCAACTCTCCATCAACAGGGAGGTGGCTCTTTTCTCTGTGGCCAGCTAGGACAGACAATTAATAAAAGCACAGAGCTGGACATCACTCCATAGGAGCTAGCTCATTACACCTCACGACCCTGCCCCAGGCTGCACTGGGGCCATCTCGCAAAAGCATGGTTGGTTGAGAGAGGAATCAGAGGAGAGTTTCAATGCTTCAGGACAACTTGTTCCCACTACCAAGGAAAAGAATTCGAAGGGACATCCCAATGGCAGTGAGTTGGGAGTGTACTTCATGTCATCTAAAGGCTGAACACAAGACAGTAGATGCCTTAGATACAAAGGACATTCAGCTCCTAGACTTCCCAGGGACTTGCGCAGAGAGAACCATTACATCACACATACAGCTCTAGCTGGAAAGGATAAGGACTGTCCTAGGGGACAGGTCAGGAGAGGCCGTGACGAGAGTGTGGAGGAGTGAAGAGTTTTAGCCTGGGAGCCAGAAGAGCCGGGCCTCCTAGTTCTGGAGCTGGAAGGGGCCTCAGAGGCCCCTTGTACAATCTCCTCATTTTAAAAGGGAAGAAAGTGGGGCCCAGGGAAGTGCGTAACTTGCTCAAGGTCACACTACTCAGGTCTTCTGGTCCTGTCTTTTCCAGGAACTAGGTGGTGACTTTGGGTGAGTCACTTCATGCCTCTAAGGGTCCTTGCAGCTCTGAAATGCTCTGATTGTAGAAAGCACAATGCAGTGGGAAACATGCTGGATGGAGAAATGGGAAACTTGCCCCTCATCAGCCTGATAGAATTCACACAAAATTTAAGGGATCAGGAGCCCCCTGCCCTCTGGAGGCCTCCTGAGGGGAAAGACCACAGCAAACCCTGGAAAGCTCTGGGTGGGCAGTGCACCAGGAGTCAGAGGGCCCAGGATGGAATCCTGGCTCTGATTCTTATAGCCTCAATGACTATTCCTCAGTTTCCCCCTCTGTCAGATAAGATGGCTTCATTAGGCAATCTCTGAGGTCCCTTTCTGCTCTAAATCCTGTAAACCTCTGATCTTAGGAAGAGAGACGCAGGGAGACGGAGACAGAATCATCATCCATTCCATTCACAAGACCCACAGGGTCAGACTGGCCTCCACCAGACAGGAATGATGTGCATCTCTGGGCTGGGGTGTTCATTTGGGGAGAGGGATAGAGGGAAAGGAGAGAAAAGTAGTCATCGGTGTGGAAGGAAGCTCACTTAGAGGAGAACTTCCATTAAGACAGGCAGCATAGCACACTGAAAAGAATGGAAGATTTGGAGTCATAGGACCTGGGTTCAAATCCTGCCCTAGTCACTCATGTGACAACCTCTGCAGACTTCAGTTTCTTTATCCATGAAGTGGGGAGAGGGTCTGACTAGATGCCTCGGGGGTCCCTTCCAGCCTTAAATGGCTGACCCCATAAAAGGCAGCCTGCCAGGAAGTCCTGCTGCTGACACGGTACAGGCAGTGTGATTCTGGACAAGTCACCTAACTTGCAGGGCTCAAGACACCTCTCTGAGGCTGTAAATTGCAGAGAGTGCCTACGTGCCTAGGTGGAGGGAGTATCCTTTTCTTAGAGTTCCTTGCCAATGAAAGCACAGGCCCAGATCCCGTCCCCTGGGGATGCACTGGACTGGTCTTTCAGGAATGAGCCTGGGGTTACTAAGTCTATATCTGGACCAGGTGCCCCAGGCTGCTTTTGCTCTGGCTCCCATGTAAAGCCAGGAATACCCCATCCCGGGGGCTTTAGTGTACAGTAAAGTCTTCCAACAGCATCTTCTTTATCTGGACGTAGAGTGTGATAAACAGTCCTTATGTCTCCCTCCCCCCTTTGACAGGCCTATTGCACAGACATGTGGCTGGCCAGGTCTGTGGTCACCTTGGAGGATGTGCCAGAGAAACATAGCAGGACCTTGGTGGCCTCAGCTGGTCTGCATCCCCAGGGGAAGCCCGTTCAGCTGGGTGGTTTGGGCTTGGGGCTAGTAGGGAGAGCTGGCACTGAAGGAGGGCTGGTCTGGGGTGGAACCAAGACAAGGAGTGGACCATGATACTGACAGCAAGCATTAGTACACGGTGTCCCAGCACGTTTTCTGTGGACTGCCTCACCCAACCCACACAACAGCCTTGGGAGGTAGGTGCCCCCTAGCTAGCTCCTTCCTCATCCCACAACCACTCTGGTCAGACATCTCCCTGAACAGCACAGTCTCTTGTGAATGACACAATGTTGCTGTCCACTCCTGCTCACCCTGCATCTCTGACAGCCCCTCAGGTGACCTGAAATCCTGATCCTGTCCCAGGAGGTAGTCTTATGATTCACACTGCCTCAGAGAATGATCCTTCCAGGATTAAATCAGGCCTTGCCTGAAGACTAGATATCTTGACCTCTTCCCTCTACAGCCACTTAATTTGGGCAGTCGTCATGGTCTGTGCCAAGCAGTCGGGGATTAGTATAGATTGTCTAGGGTCCGGTGGGTATCTTTTCAAGAGCCTGGGTCTCATCTCCTTCCCTAGAATCATGGAAGGCCCTTCTCAGATTTCCCCTTTGTCCTCCTTACTTATCACTCAGCCCAACTCATTGCTTCTCCATTTCACCCCACCCCCACCTCTATTGCATCATCAATTTCCCCAAGGCCTGGGGCTATGGTGTAAGTCCCTCTGGGCAAAGTACTTTGGGACCTGCCCTTAAAGGCCAGGGACTGAAAACACCATCAGTTTTTGGTGCTGAAGTGCCTTGGCCCAGATTGCTGGGGACAGAAAGAGCCCCTCAGCAGGGGCCTGGGGCTACTGGAGAAGGAATGGCCAAGAGGCTAAGCTTGGCACTTAGTAGGGCAGGGGGCTTCAGCTTTGTAGACATCTGTCCTCATGGGCCTCTAGGCAAGAGGCAGCCAGGGGTAGGATTGCCTTCATATTGTGTGGGAGGAGAAATGGAAGGGACTGGGAGGTCTGTTCCTAACTGTTAACACAGGGACAGATCTCTTTTCTATCCACAGAGAGGGAGTGAGGTAGGCCTCCTGAAAGGCCCTGTGGTGCAGTGGAAAGAGGTCCTGGGTTCGGATCCTGCCTTGGACCCACTAGCTCTGTAAACTTGGGATAGGTTGCTTCCCTCTGGGCCTCCATGTTCCCATTTGTCAAATAAGGGGATTGGAAGAGCCAGCCTCTGGGGATGCCAACCTTCCTGCTCTGGATCTTAGGGCCTATGAGTCTTAGAGTTGGAGAGAGCCCTGCAAAAGTATGACTCAATCCTCCGTAGGAGGCAGTGGGAAGGACATCAGCCCAGAGCTCAAGTCCCACCTTTGATCCTTCTAACCTGGGTCTCTTCCCCGGCCTCAGTTTGCTTCTCTGCAAAATCAAGGGCCTCTGAGGCCCCTTCCAACTCTAACTGTATGATCCTAATTTACTTGAAGTCTCTGCGCCTCCATTTCCTGATCTGTAAAACGATGACATCTGATGGCCATTCCAGCCGAGCTGCAGGACTGGGGCAGCCTTGGGTAAGTATCTCTATTTCTCTGTCCAGCTCACTCATTGGTAACATGGTGGACCAGGATGGATTGTTCTTCCAGCCCTAAAAGCCTATAACTTGTTATTTGAGTTTCAGTCAAAAGTGACTAGTTTCAGGGTGGGGCTCCAGGTCCTGTAGTTGTCCCAAGGAAAGGCTCCCAAAATAAGGAGACATCAGTGAGCCAATGTGGCAGTAACCCAAGGTGGGGGCGATGGGGGTGGGGAGACAGCACAGATGTCCCAGCAGCTGTTCTCAGGCCCTGGAAAAGGCCACACAAGGGCCAAAGCTGTCTGGGGACCTCTGCCCCGCTTGTCCCTCTGAGGCAGCTTGGTTGGTGGGATGTTCCCAGGGGGCCAACCGCCCCTTGTCATGGGACCTTCCCGTTTGTGATTACTGAAGGCGGGAGGGGGCAGGATGGGAAAGAAGAGGGAACAGCAGTGCCCTGTGGCCCCAGGAATCCAACCTCCCTCCTTTACAGAGACAAGTGTGACCTAATGGAAAAAGCCCGAGGCCGGGAGCAAGAACCTGAACTCTGCCAATAACCTGCTGTGTAACTTAATAAAAGAATAATAATAATACAACCGACATTCCTATAGTGCTTTAAAGTTCACAACTCGCTTTATATGACTTATCCCATGCGATCCTCACAACAACCTGGGGGATAAGTGCTACTGATGTTATCGATGAGGAAATGGAGGCTTTCCCAGGGTCACCCACTGAATTTGTGTCTAAGGTGAGTCTCCTTGACTCCAGGCCCAGCACTCTATCTACCCACCACCAGCGGGCTGAAAGCTCTTTACTGCCCCTTTGGGCCTCAGTCTCCCCAGCTGTGAGGTGGGCACAGCAGTGCCAACCAGCCTAACTAACAAGAGTCCTGGGAAGATTGAATGAGGTAAAAGATGTGAAAACATTTTCAATCAGGCAGTCAGGGGGCAGTGGAGAGAGATCGGAACTTGGAGCATGACATCGGCCAAATCACTCGCCTTCTCCGGGCCCCAATTTCCTCATCTGCAGGAGGAGGGGGTTGCCTTTAGGAAGCCCATGGTGTCTCTATGTAAGGGATGATGGTTCATTTAATGACCATTTACCAACAACATGGCGGGCCCTGTGCGGGACACAGAGAGACACAAATACCCAGGACTCCTTGAGTCTCTTGGAGCCTTTGAGGCTACCCGGGGCTCTTCTCATCACAAAGCTGTGCCCGATGATGCACAATCACTCCCATTTTACAGATGAGGGGCCTGAGGGAGCACTGCCCCTGCCTATAAGCCTCTTGTCTGGGAGGGGCTACAAGGTGCCAAGAGCACATAGGGCGAGGGGCTAGAGAGGGGCTTGGGAGTCAGCGGGGGCCTGAGTAGGGAGAGCTGGATGGGACCTCTGAGGCCGGCGAGTCCAACCTGCTCATTTCACAGATAAGGAAACTGAGGTCCAGAGCTGATAACGGATTTGCCCAAGATCATTCACTGGAAAACAGTCCTAGAGTGGGAAGAGCCTCAGAGGCCCCTGAGTGGAAACCGAGGCCCGCAGAAATGAAGTAACCTTGGGCAAGCCTCCAGGTCATGCAGTAAGTGTATGAAACAGAATTTGAACCCAGGACCTCTGACACCTGTAAAGACTTTGGGGAGGAGTTGGGCCCTGAGGGATGGAGAGAGGATGGAGAGAGGCAGAGAGGGTGGATGTGGAAGCTTGAGAAGCACAGGGAAAATGAGGGGGACAGTGAAGAGTCCAGTCTGGCAGGCTTGTGGACACGTGAACTGGAGAGGGCAATATGGCTGGACCAGTGGGTTGGAGTCAGTGCTGCCGGAGATCTCACAGGCCAGGCTAAGAAAGAAAGCCTGCAGGAGCCGTGAGGAGTTCTAGAAATGGTGCCCAGGGTCACTACAGGGGCCTATGTGATAGGAGCGACTGATCAATGGGGGGGGGGTAAGAAGGGCCCCTCCAGCCCCAAGGCCTAAGGGCCCAGCTGGGGCCCACTGAGGCCCCCCCAAGCTCCCTCTATCTCTCAGCTGGGAGGGCAGGCAGCCGATGTGACTCCCCGTTATTAGAACATCACAGGAAGCGGGCTTGTCAATAGATGGAGATTTAAGGCCTAGAGGGGGAGGATGGGAAATGAGAGGGGAAAGAAAGGGGGGAGGAGGGAAAAGCATCCAAAAAATAGAAAAGATCCCAGGCTATAATTATCGATCCTGGTTATTTTTAGAGGCTTGCTCACCCACACGTTCCTCCTGAGAGTCACAACACGGGCTCTGTGTGAAAGCCGCTGCTCCGACAGCCAAGGAGCTCTTTGGGGGCACTGAGGCTACAGCTAGAAAAAGGCCCTGCCCTCCAGAGGCTTCCATTCTACTGGGGAAACCCAACATGTGCAGAGATAAGGAGATCCAGTAGCGATGACAAATAATTACAGAAGAGGTTTTTTGGGGAAAGAGCGCTATAATGGGGAGAGTTAGGACGGGCCCTAGAACTGACCCCTGGAGGGACACACGGGACACCTCTAAGAGGTGTCAAGGAGGAGGGAAGGCATTCTGAGCATGGGGGATTGACTGTGCTAAGGCGTAGAGATAGGAAATGGAATACTGTATACAGAGGCACATGTGGACTTATAGTCAGGGAGACCCAAGTTCAACTCTGACCTCAGATGCTTATTAGTTGTGTGACCCTGGGTAAGTCACTTCATTTCTGCCTGCCTTGGTTTCCTCATTAGTAAATTGGGATAATAAATGGCACCTATCTCCCAGGATTATTGAAAGGATAAATAAATGTGCTAATATTTTAAAAATGCCTTTGCAAATCTCAAAGAGCTATGGAAATGCTAGTTATGATTATATTATTATCATTACTACAGGGAGCTAGTTTGGCTAGAGTATAGACTGGGTGAGGAGGTGTGTTGTAACTGGTCTGGAAATACAGGCTAAAGCTAGACTGTAGAAATCTTGTAGGGCCAGCCAGGAGAGGCACTAGGGACCCACAGAAGCCTCTTGAGCAGGCGAATGGTGCAGTCAGACTGCTGTTCAGAGGACCGGCTGGCTAGGTGACCAACCTGATGCAGAGAAGGGGCAGTCCCGGTGTGAGGAGGCTCCTGATTTTACAACAGAAATGAAGAGGCTTGCTCCAAGTCCCTCAGCAGCAGAGGACCAGAACCCAGATGGTGCTTCCTGGACGACACGTTTATCCTTTCCATTTCAGAAGGTCCTTCCAAAGCTGAAGGAGGGCTAGGCAGAGTGGTTTAATGGAAGGAGATGGGGGCTGGAAACTAACACAACTGAGCTGTACTATTGACCCTGACACTAGTTCCTCTGGATTTGGGGTCTATCACACGGGGAGGGGGGCCAGCCTATACCACTTCGGAGATCCAGTGAGTGATCACCCAGCACCATGGGCATGACCCTTAGCGCATGGTTATATACTGGCCTGCTGGCTTCTGGGTGCCCAGGAGAGAGGAAGCCCATTCAGCCTAGCCAGGCAGGGCAGAGTGAGGCAATGGACCAAAATAATGCCTGGAGAGATACTGGGATGGAGATAAAGGCACCCTGGGGCACGCCCAGAAGCTGACCCAGGCAGGAAGGAATTGAAAGAATGTGAAAGGAAGGAGATAACTGCTTTTGGCTCATTTGGTGGTGTGGAAAAAACCCCCAAACAAAACACATCTGGAAAACAAATTAGGAGATAATATTATGAAAGCCAAATAGCTTGAGGACCAGACCTATGTGGCCACAGCCCAAGTAGGTCATAGGTCATTTCAAGGAAGAGCTGCCAGCACCGCGGTCTCATGCCAGGGTCCTCCATGACCAAGGATGTGGGGGGAGGGGTGTGGCCCTGGCTGAGGTCCGAGGATCCTGGCTCTGGAGCCGGATGGGACCTCAGAAGCCCTCTTGTATGACCCCTCACTTTATAAATGAGGAAAAGAAGGCCCAGGGAAGTCGAGTCACTGTCCCAGATGTAGGAGCCAGGTCTTCCTGTGCCCTAAACCAACACACCACACTGCCTGGCAGGAACCATGGTGCTGAGGGCTCGTAGGGGCCACCCATGTTCCCTCGTCCAAATATTGGGCCATCATTCGTTTGTTCGACAGGCAAGCGTTAAGTGCCTGGTTTGTGCAAGGGCCTTCCAGGAGATGGGACTGGGAAGACAAAGGTAGGGTAGTGAGTGCTAACAACCAACTTTATACAGCTATCATGTCCTCTAGTCCTCACACAGCCTGCGGAACGTTATTGGGACCCATGAAACCTTCGCTGGTCGCCACTGTCATGACCACTGAGCCACCGATGGTTCGTCAGCATTGGTCTTCCCTCTGGGATCTCCAAAGTGGCAGCTCTTGCTCTGCGGCTGGGCTCTCTCTAGGGGTGGAGTGGCAGGGTGACGGGTGGGAATCAGTGGGAGGAGGGGGAGGGGCATGGCCAGAGCTCCCCCGGGCTGGAAGAAGTGGAAAGAGGGAGGGAGGTGAGTCTCCCTGCTCACTCCCCACATCCCCCAGTTCCTATGAGTACAGAACTCTTGCAGGTGGCCCTGGAGTTGGCTCTGTCCATAAACACCAGAAGCCCCTCCTTTTCCAGCCATTCCCTCCCTCCCTTTAAGCTAAGGGAAGAAAGAGTCATCCAAAGCACACCCCCCTTGAGGCCCCTAGCAGAGATTTCCCAACATTCAGGGAGGAAGAAAGAGAGGCGGAGCATGTTCAAGATTCTCAAGCCCTGCTGGCTGGATTCTTCCGAGTCTGACTTTTGCTAAATCAGGTAACCACAGAATAAATCAGAGAGCAAAACTGTACCACATCCTGTCCCCCGAGATCATTGCCTGGCGGCCCAGGCTCTCTCATCCTCACCACCACCATCCCTGACCTCCAAAGATGGGGAAGTCAAGCCAGCCTCGCCAACCCAACAAAGCGCCCTCAGGACACTGCAGAATTCTGTTCGATCAGAGAGGACAGCATTCCCTGGGGAGTGATGATGAAAGAGAAATTTGGAGAGCCAACGTCGAGGCTGACTGCTGAGGGCTTTGAAAGCATCTGGAAGAGGCAGCAGGCAGTTGAGAACCATTAGAGAGAGTAATGACCCATCAGGAGGGAGGTGATGAAGAGGGGTCTTTAGGAAGATGAATGTGGCATGCTGTGTGGGGTAGATGAGGGGGGAGGGCCTGGAGCCCAGTGAGGGGGCTGCTGCCTTGATGTAGAGGTGAACCGGCTCTTGGCTAGAATGGTGAGAAGAAATGGCCAGGCTTTGATAAAGGGTTTCAGAGAAAGGGACAAGAGAGTTCAGTGCCTGGATGATCCAGGAGATGAAAGCAGGAATCACAGGAGCACAGATTTTGAACCAGAAGGGACTTCAGATGAGGAAACTGAGGCCCAGGAAGGCTGAGCGATTGCCCAAGGCCACACATAGTCAGTTGCGGAGACAGGATTTGAACCCACCTCCTCTAACTACAAACACGGCACCTTCCTCCCACTGTTGCCAGGGGGCAGAATCGAGACTTAGCTGTGGCATTTTCTAACCAGGGACACTGAATAGATGGTGATATCTGACTCCTCCCCTCATGACCTGTCTTCAGAAGGAAATAGATCTCATCAAACATCTGCTCAGTGAAAAATGGATAGCGGTATCATCCTGCCAGGAAAGTCGGGCAGTCAGCCAGAATGCTGATGAACGGCACCATCTTCTATCAGGAAGGAGTGCTTGCCAAGCCAGCAGTGGCCCCTGGCATCCGGGGGATTAGTCTGTACATACAGGGCAGCCGTTGCTAAGGGCCCAGAGTGAGGCTGGGGCAGCTTAGAAGGTGTCCCCTGAGGCCTGGAGGAGGCACAGAAAGCTTCATGTAGGGAGGCCAGGTGAGCCTTGGGCCAGCACGTCTGGGGTAGGAGTCACTGGCAGGGCGGGGGTATGGGGATATGCCAAGGGATGGGAAAAAGGAAAAGCAGCTGAAGGACCAACAGCTGTTTCCAGGCACAAACAGGGTCATGCCAGGCAGGGAAGTCCCCAAGTAGCTGTTCAGCCAAATGATCAAAGGAAAAAGGCAAGGTTTGCGGCTTCTCTTCAGCCTATCCCGAAGCAAATACTGACTGTGTCTTTCTTCCAGCCTGGAGAAACCTAAACAGGCAACTTCTTGGAAGAATACAGCTTGCAAAGGCTTCCCTGACTGGCTTCCAAACAAGCAGACATCTGGCCAAGGGATTAAGGCCGAGGTGGAGGGCTGGGAGCCCTCAAGGAAACTGGCTGGGAAGGTGGTCCTTGGAGCAACATTCCAGGCTGGCCAGAGGGGAGATGACTGCAGGGTCCAGCTCAGCCTTTGAGTGCTTAGATGAGCACACCTGCTGGAGTCATTTGCCACCAGCACGGGTGCAGCTCCAGTGTAGTGGTGGAAGCCTATGGTGAAGGAGGGTCCCGGGAGAGGATCCAGGGGAAATGACATGGGGGGTCCAGCTGGAAGAGCCTAAGGGGAGGCTCCAGAGAAGATGGAACAGATGCAAAAGCCCGAAGACCAAGAAAACCATGGGAGCGTTCATCCTGCTAACTGGACAAGCATTTATGGAAACATGGTGGCCACTGATCCTACCCTGTTCACTACACACACACACACACACAGAGGCACCAGATTGTGAACGGAAGGTGGGCAGAGAACAGGCGCTAACCGGAAACAGGGAGCCATATGGCACAATGGAAAGCACTCTGGCTCTGGAGTCAGAAGACTTGGGTTCAAATCCCGGTACGGGAGCCCAAGAAGTCACAAAGGCCTTCCCCATCCTCATCTGCAAAGGCTGACTGGGCACTCACCAGGCACAGACTCTCACCTCTGGCCACATCACTCAGCCCCTCTGGTCCTCAGTTTCCTGCTCTGTAAAATGGCCTTGGAGGGCCCTTTCAGTTTTAGGGGTCTTCTGAATGGGAGTTGGATCCAATCACATTTGGTCTAGCATTTAGAAGTTTCTGTTCTCACTATGCGGGCAGCTAAGTTAGTCCTCCCAGGAGAAAATAAAAGGAGTTTGGCTATTTTGACAGCTAGGTGGCACCACAGTGCACAGAGCGCCAGGCCTGGAGTCAGCCTCATCTTCCTGAGTTCAAATGTAACCTCTGACACTTATTAGCTGTGTGACCCTGGGCAAGTCACCTAACCTTGTTTGCCTCAGTTTCCTCATCTGTAAAATGAACTGGAGAAGGAAATAGTAAACCACTCCAGTATCTTTGCCAAGAAAACCCCCAATAGTGTCATGAAGGGTCAGACAAAAGAACTAAAAGAAAGGGATGTTTGGAATCAAAGGGGGAAACTATTGAGCTTTTTATAATGATAAAAAAATTTAAGATGCAAAGGTCTCCCAGGACAGTCTCCCATCTCAAGGTTCCTCCACTGAGGAGAGGTTTTGTTGCTGCGGTTTTCTTTTTAAACCGAATATCTGGTTTGGAAACACAAGAGGAAAGGGAGAAGGCTCAGGGGGCAAAACTGGACCCAAGTCCAGCCCCAGGCTGGCCTCGGGGCCCCTTGGGATCCCTTTCGATTCTGAATTCCTTTTGTAGAGGGAGTTAGCGGTTCATGAAATCTGGCTGGATTCATCATGATGATAAACGGCCCTCCTTCTCCTCATCCTTTCATCCAGAGGTTAACTCCCTTGTGAAATTCCCCCAGCAGGCAGCCCTGTGCGTTCAGGAGCTCAGCCAGCCTGCAAGCGGCCTTTCTCCTGGTTTCATCCACGCAGTGGGTAGGAAGGATGCATTTGGAGTCAAATTCTACTCCTCCCTGGGCGGCTGTCAGCACAGCACTGCATCTCTCGGGGTCTTGGACCAGAAGACGTTGGAGGTCCTTCCCAAGGACCAGTGGCACCCTTTCAAGTTGAATCTGACTTATTAACATTTTCTCCATCACTTCCTTAAGTCTAGACGACCAACAAGACAATAAATCAAGCTCTGATTTGTTGTTGTCACATTTGTGGATTTTCAAGGTGTAGGTGAACATTTAACAACCAGTCTCCCTCCTGCAAGCCGGTTTGAGCTGGCTCCAGCACTGCCCCCCCCAATCTAGGCTCCACTCTGGTTATTCCTTTTCTGCTGCAGACCCCTCAGGACCACTGGACCTCATTATCCATCCTGCTTCAGAATCCTCCTCAGAGCTATGGCCCTGTGTCTGAGCTGTGCTGACTGGTGAGGGGGCTACACGGCCCATTGTACCCATCTGAGAGATAGTAGCAATGCTTCAGAGTGCAGCCTGGCCATACCCCCCATTTACCCTGCCTGTTCCTCTGGACCTTGTGATGGGTCCTGCTGCTGCCTCTAGACCTTCCTGTCAGTGTCAGGCACATGGTGACCATGTAATAGACTCTCATTCATTCATTCATTCATTCATTCATTCATTCATTCATTCATCTTATGATCTTACTTTCATTCGAATCTTATATCACCCTGGACCCAGGTCATCTTCTGGCTTAAATACACAAACACATACATATATAAACATACATGCATGACATTATTTAAATTTCTCCAACTATCCCTCTCCCTACCCTTGGTCTTCTGGGGTTTTTGTACCCGAAGACTGACTCCTTTTCTGAAACGGTCTCAAGCTGGAGTCAGACTGGAGAGGGATGCATGCAGCATATTAAGAGACCCGAAATGTCTGAGATGATGTCATAGTCTCGTACAAGGACAGACCCAGCCGAGTTCTTGAACCTGGGCCCTGAAACCAATCTGGGAGGTAGCACTGGCTGTGGGCAGTGAGGAGCTCTGCCTCCAGAATGGGGGAGAAGGAAATGAAAGCAAAGGCCTGAGATGGATGGAAGTTTTTTGTAAAAGGGATGCTGTTTCAGCCATTGTCTTCAAAGTCTACCCTGGGTTACTTTTGGAGGAAAAAAAACAAAGCCCAAACCAGAGCACTCTCTGAAATGGGAACCCAGATCCAAGAATCTACAAGGGAGGAGGAATGTTCAAGAAAAAGGTCTGAGGGCAGACAGGGAGAAGGGCAAACCCAGAGATCCTTGAGGGGAGGTCTGGAGGGGTAGCTACCTAAGGCTGCAGATGGTTAAGAATTGGGAGGAGGCCTGAAAGGTACAGGCCAGCTTACAGGGTGGCTAACTTCATGACTGCTGAGGTGTTACATCTTTTCAACAACAAAAGCTTACTGAGCGACCTAGTCACACAGCCTCCCAGACCCTTGGTTTCCTTATCTGTCAAAATTGAGGGGGTTGGGCTCCATGGCTTCTGAGGTCCCTTCAGGCCTGAGATCTCCCATCAACTCATCTGAAAGCAGATTATGGTGGTCTCAGTTAAGGGTCCTGCTGGCCTCATCTATGGCCCAGCTGAAACTGGAAAACCCCTGAAAGGTAAAACTTTGGAGACAAAACAATTCATTTTATGCTCCTATTTTAGGGAGGTTTTGAGTTAGGAACAGGCAGTTGAGAAAAGGGACTTCTGTCCTGGCTGCTCTGAGAGGGCTGTCATTCATTCCCAGCTTGAGGAGGAGGCTGGTTGAGGAAGCTGCTTAGTTTTCCAGTCAATATTTATGGAACATGATCAGGCTGAGCCCTCTGGTGGGGCTGGTGGAGGGAAGACAGCTTCTCCTGACCTGGATGTTTATAGCAGGCCCCCCAAGGTGGCCTGTCTGGCCTTCATTTTCCTCATATTTGTCTGTCTGTCTGTCTCTCCCTGGGTAATTACAGCATCTGACAGAACTGGGCATGGTAACACACATCTTCCAAATCTTCAGTAAGGCTACTGTCAAGTATACTGTTCAGGGCTGGGTGTTGCTGCTGTCAAGTATATTGTTCAGGGCTGGGTGTTGCTTTTTAGGGGGGAGGTTAACAAAATGGAGTGGGTCCAGGATGGTGAGATACTCAAAACTCTTTCATCTGAAGGCCAATTCTTAAGCCTTCAAAAGTCCTTAAGCTTGAGGCTTCACATTCTTTAAGATGAATTAGGGCACTGATATATCAAAAGGTCCCAAATTCTGAAAGGATAGATTTGGCTAAAAATTAGGAATATTTGTATAAAGATATATCCTAAAATCAATTAGAAATGCTCCTCCTTCATAGATAAATTAAAAAAAAATACATCTGAGGCAGAGGAGAGCCTTGATCTCTCCTAGACATCTAATAATGCAGCCCAATGTCCCTTTGTTCAGGTGAATAGACAACCAGATTCATAAATCTTTATAAAAAGAAGCAAAGATTTAGACAGCAGTGGTGCAAACAGATTAGCAAACCAACCATGCAATTTGAGTCTAGACTCCTAGATTCCTGGTCCAGTGGATAAGTAGATTGTGGTGACATGACAAGATGCCGGCTGAGTTAATCACTCCCTTCTCTTTTGGTTTCCTGTGCCTGCCTTCCACAGGCAGGCTCCACCCGGCCTTCTCCAATTGTTTTTAGCCCAGAACTGTGATTTCACTGATGTAGAGAACTCCTGATGAGGGAACACCCAAAACCAATGCAGGTCAGTACCTGCTTTCTAACTTAAGAATGTTAGAGATTGCCTGGAGTACTCAGAGGCAGATCAATGGATAGAGTGCTAAACCTGGAGTCGGGAAAGACCCAAGTTCAAATATGACCTCAGTCACTTACTAGCTGTGTGACCTTGGGCAAGTCACTTAACCTCTGCTTGCCTCAGTTTCCTCATCTGTAAAATAGCACCTACCTCCCAGGATTGTTGGGAGGATCAAATGAGAAATGAGAGTGCTTTCTGAACGTGCTATATAAAGGCTAATCATTACTGGTGAAGTGACTTGTTTAGGACCCCACGGCCTGTATGTGTTAGAAGCAGCCCTTGACCCCGGGCCTCCCTGAGTCTTAAGGACAGCTCATAACCACTGCTCCAAGCTGCCCCTCAGTCTCCCTCACTTTTCCACTTGAACAGAACATCTTTGAGAAGGGAGTACTGCTGAGGTCACTGTCCACTCCGTCAGATGGCTCAATCCCAGTGATGGGCAACTCTCCAAAGTTATCTCCCACCTTTCCCCAGCATCCTCCATTCTTCCCAGACCCACGTCCTCACTGTGTCCCTAATGTCTCAACCCCTGTTGCTTCTGCCTCTAGACTATTAATTTGTTAGGAAGCTCATTCTTATATTTATTCCCTATCTGCCTCTCCTAGCTTTGGGGGCCAACCAGGAGTCAGACCTCCCTAACACATGTTGGTCTTCCTGGCACCTGAAGGCAGCTATCACAGCTCGCCTTGATACCTTTCTTCTCTCACACCTGCCTCCTCCAGCTGATCCTCACCGGGCACAGTTCTGAGACTCCTCCCTCATTCCTTTGGTCCTCCTCTCAACACCTTCCCTTCTCCTCATGTCCCTCCTAAAATGCAGCAGACAGCCGCACGCCCTCTACGACCAGCACAGAGCATGGTGGGATTACGCTGACTGCAGCCTTCCTCATCCTGGCCCCTGCCCAGCTAACAGGCGAGTCTTAGGTCACCTCAGTGCCTTGGAGTCACACCACAGCATTCTCACACGCATTGAGTCTTCAGAAAACCCGAAGACAGCTGCCTGGTCATCTCCCCAGCGGGGGACAGTTCATTTCCAAACCCAAGTGGAGGAATTTTACGTTTGTCCTCATTCGATTTCATCTTGTGCGACTCAGCTCAGCCCCCTGAGGCACTGGTGGATTCTAATGCTGTCATTCGATGCACCGGCCAATCCCTCGTGTGGCATGATGAGAGCTTAGGGATCGACCTCTGACACTTTGGAGCCCAAAGGCCCCAAGCAAGTCACTTGACCCTTTCTGAGTCTCAGTTTCTTTGTCTGAAAAATGGGATAGGAATAGTACCCACCTCACCAGATTACAGTAAGGGTGAAATCTAGTGGAAAACATAAAGTACTTAGCAAAACCTTAAGCAATGAGAGGCGGCCATCACACAGTCCAGAGGGAGCTGGCCTAGGGAGGGGAAATCTTGGAGTCAAGTAATGCTTCTGACCCATATGAGCCAGGCAACTCTGAGAAGACCTTTGAGACCCTCAGTCCCACTAAGTGTAGCAGCTAGGTGATGTCATAGTGGATAGAGTGCCAGTCCTGGAGTCAGGAAGACTCCAAATCTGGCCTCAGACACTCACCATTAGCTATGTGACCCTGGGCAGGTCACATCACCCTGTTTGCCTCAGTTTCCTCATCTGTAAAATGAGCTGGAGAAGGCAATGGCAAACCACTCCAGTATCTTTGCCAAGAAATCCCCAAATGGAGCCATGAAGGGTCAGACACGACTGAAAAATAACCGAACATTGGTCTGCATTGGTGGAGGCTGTTTTCTCACTGGGAGTTCCATACCGAGTTGAAATCACAAATCTAGTTCAAAGACGAGCCATCGTATTAACATGACAAGCATGTTGCGTGTAGCTTCGTCAGGTGGCTGACAAGAATGTTGGGTAGAGGGCTATGATGTTGAGCAGGAGGTCCTCAGAAAAACCTGGAAAGACTTAGATGAACTGATGCAAAGTGAAGTGGGCAGAACCAGGGGAACCACTGTACACAGTAATAGCAACATTGTATGATGATCAGCTGTGAAGGACTCAGCAACACAAGAATCCAAGACAATTCTGAAGGACTCCTGATGAAAAACACTGCGCATCCTCAGAGAAACAACTGATGGAGTCTGAATACAGAGTGAAGTACACTTTTTTCACTTTATTTTTCTTGGGTTTTTTTTTTTTGGTTTATGTTTTCTTTTACAACATGACTAATATGGGAAAAAATGTTGGGTAGACCAGAGCCAAGGCCTGAGTCCCGTGACATGCCACTAGAGGTACAGCTCCAGTGTGACGTGAACTTATTCATCAGCATCTAGCAGCTGAGGGAGGAGGAAGAGAGCGCTGGGCCTGGAGTCACTCAAGTTCAAATCCAGCCTCAGACACTAGCTGTGTGACCTGAGTGGCGAAACTTCCCCTCTGGGCCTCAGTTTCCTCAACTGTAAGATAAGGATAATAATAGCACCTACCTCCTAGGTTGTCGTGAGGATTAAATGAGATATTTATAAATTGCTCTGCAAACCCTGACGCCCTATGTGAACACTGGTCATTCTTTCCATCACATTCTATTAATAGCATACTATTTAGCTATTTTATACAAGGATGTCTCATCTCCCCAGAAGACATGTTCCAGGACATTTTTTCACATGTCAAAGAATGCAGCCCAGGGCTGGACACGCGTAAGGACTCAAGAAGTGATTTCTGTACTGAATGTTTGAACTGAGAATAATGGGGGTTCTCCCTAGCCCCCCAGCAGGATGTGAGGGGAAGGAGAGAAGGGACAATACTTGGTGCTCCCAAGGAAAGAGGTGGCCTTGGGGGACCCACAAAGCTGGGAAGGCTGACCAGGCCCAGGCACTGAGGAGGCCAGTCCCCGGAGGCGTGGCAGCTGACTGGCCTCAGCCCCTCGGGCAGGGGGACTTCAAGGCCACACTCAGCAGGCCCCTCTGACTGTCAGGAAGGACCCTTCCACGTGAAGGGAGAAGGCAGAATGCCGGCCAAAGGAGGCCCAGAGAAGAGGAGGCCAGAGGGTAATGAGAGATCTGCTCCACGCCAGCCCCGCAACCCCTGCTGGGAGGAAGTCTCACAGGAAACAAAGCCCCACCCGTCCAGGCCTTATTTCCCTCTTCTGGCTGGGGCTGGCCCCTAAGCCTCCCTGGGTCCTAGCCCCAGGCCCAAGCCAAACCCTCAGCAGCTGCCTCCTCCTTTGGCTGTCTGGTCCTCTCAAGCTGCCGGCCCGATGGGATCCAGAGCTCATTTGCCAGCTTGGGAAACCAGAAATGGACTTTCTAGTCCCAAGGCCCCTCCCTTCCCCACAAGGGACTTTAAGAGAGGACTGTCGGCCAAGTTTGCCCCGGGTTCTGAGAGATCAAGCCAGCCAGGTCCGTGAAGCGGTGTGGCTCAAATCTCTTTACCAAGCAAATGGATCAAGTCAATACCAATTGGCTTCTTTGAAGGCCTTGGCGGGCAGGCCAGCTTCCCGAAGCCCCAGGCTGAGACCCTGGGAAGCCCCCCCCCCCGACCTGGCTGGTCTCAAAGATCCCACTAGCTGGACCAGCCCGGCCGGCAGGCAGTCAGTGACATGAGTGAGCAGCATCCTGTCTACACTGCCCAAAGGGGCCTCCGCCATCCTCTCTGCACACAGAAATCAATGCCACGGGGACACAGGAAGAGCCCTGGCTCTGGAGTCAGAGGCACCACGTTCAAATCCCACCTCTACGACCTGGGTGAGTCCTTCACCTCTGGAGCCTCAGTTTCCTCATCTGTAAAAAGAAGGGATTGGACTCGATGGCTTCTGGGCCCCTTCCAGCGCCAAGTGTCTGATCCTCTGATCCTCTTCCACCCAGCCCGGCCTCCCCACTCCTTTCTCTGCACAACAGCTCTGAGCATCTGCAGCAATGGGCCTGGCATTCAAGGCCTCCTCCCAGAAACACAGCAGAAAGGGGGGCACACAGCAGCTGTTCAGGGAAGACCCTGATGCCTCCACTGAAGGTGGGGCCTCAAGCTGGAAAACACTGAAGATACTTACAGAGGAGGAGCCCAGACCATGCCCTCAAAGGCCTTATGAGATATCACACACACACACACACACACACACACACACGTGTGTGCACCCTCCCCCACACATATACACACAAACTGAAACTCACACTCTCACATACTCACACTCATTCACACTCACACAGACCCTCACTCACACTCACACTCTTGCACTCACTCACTCACACATACTCTCACTCATACCGCATACTCACACTCACACTCACATATTCACATACTCACACATACACTCAAACACTCTTACACCCCCACACACATACTCACACTCACACATATTCACATGTACCCTCACTCACACTCACACTCTCTCACACACTTGTACTCACTCATTCCCATATACCCTTACTCATACACACACACCTTCACACACACTCACATACATACACTCAAACACTCTCACACACACACACACACACACACACACACACAGCAGGGAAAATGATGTGGCTTCTACCAAGGGAATGAAGAGGCAAGAATTAATACAGGCCAATGAGGTAGGCAAAGTACTCTGTGGACAAACTTCCAGTGGGAGGGGCTTGGATGACTATGAAAAAATCAGAATTATGACAATACTAGTAATGACAACTAGCATTTATCTGGTGCTTTCAGGTTGGGAGAGCTTTCCGGAAGTCATTTCATTGGCCTTCACAACAGCTCTCTGGCGTAGGTGCTATTATTATCCCCATTTTTATAGATGAGGAAACTGAGGCAGAGAGAGGTTAAATGACTTGCCCGAGGCTGCGTACTAGGAAGGCTATTCATCTGAGGGAGGATTTGAACTCAGGTCTTCCTGACTCCAAGTTCAGCATTGTCCACTGCGCCACCTAGCTGTAATTGGGAGCACAAATTTCAAGCTAGAAGGGACCTTAGAGATCTAAGTCCAATCTCCTCATTATACAGATGAGTAAACTGAGGCCCAAAGAGGTCAAAGGCAAGTTGCCTAGGGTCTGAGGCAGGATTCAAATTCAGACCTTCCTGACTCTGAGTCCATTCCATAAATGCTGATTAAGGAGTTCCAGGGCCTTGTGCAGGATGACTGCTGCCTGCCCTCAGAGAGCTTACATTTGATCAGGGTGGCAAACATTCTAAGTGCATATAGAACATCTAAAGCACCTTGGTTAATTCTGGGGAAGGGGCCCAGACTTGTGATTTCACAGGGGCCAGGAGCTCCTGGTGAAGATAGTTCCTCCACCTATGCAGATAGGCAGCTATTTGCAGGTCATGGTCTGGGAGAGTTGCCTGGACAGGTCAGGTCTGATGAGCTCAAGTCACCAGGGTCCTGGAAGAACCAGTAGATGTGACCCCTTGGCCACTGTCAATGATCTTCCAAAGATTATGGGGATGTGGAGCGGTGCCCTAGGCCTACAGAAAGGCAACTCTGGAGAGTTTCAGAAAAGGGAAGAGAGAGGAGTCTTCAAATTAGAGGCCAATGAACTTGAGTTCTGTTTCCAGAAAAATTCTGGACTCTACCATGAGAAGGATGGTTAGTGAACATCTAGAAAGCAAGTGGTTGATCACAAAGGGCCAGCATAGCTTCATCAAGCACACGTCCCAATCACTAACTATTATCCTAGCACTTTATAGCTAGCAGTTCTATAGAGCTTTATAGCTAGCAGTTCTACAGAGCTTCATAAAGAGCACTGAGTGTTTTATAGCCAGTAGTTCTCTAGCTTTATAGCTAGCAATAGTGTCTTATAACTAGCAGTTTTATAAGCTTTATAGCTAGCATTTAGTGTTTTATGTTGTTATAGGTACTATATTGTTATTGTTATAGGTAGCACAATGGATAGTGTGCCGGCATTGGAGTCAGGAGGGCCTGAGTTCAAATTTAACCTCAGACATTTACTAGCTGTATGATCTTGGGCAAGTCACTTAGTATTCGCCTTAGTTTCCTCGTCTGTCATATGAGCTGGAGAAGGAAATGGCAAACCACTCCACTATCTTTGCCAAGAAAACCCCAAATGGGGTCACAAAGAGTCAGACATGACTAACACAACTGCCAGCATTTAGTGTGTTTTATAGCTAGTATTTAATGTTTTATAGCTAGCAGTAACATGGAGCTTTAAGGTTTGCAAAATGCCTACAAATATTATCTCATTCAATCCTCATAACAGCTCAGTGAGGTAGGTACTATTGTTATCCCCATTTTACAGACAAGGAAACTGAGGCAGACAGAGGTTTAGTGACTTGTCCAGGGCTTAAGGCAGGATTTGAACACACGTCTTCCTGCCTCCAAGTCTAGCAGTCTTTCTGCTGTGCT
This sequence comes from Phascolarctos cinereus, assembly GCF_003287225.1. Classification (NCBI taxonomy): domain Eukaryota; kingdom Metazoa; phylum Chordata; class Mammalia; order Diprotodontia; family Phascolarctidae; genus Phascolarctos; species Phascolarctos cinereus. Next base: position 20,024,486 of record NW_027555958.1, on the reverse strand, counting down.
GCCATTCCAGACTGACAAGTATGCCGGTAACTCAGGGGAATGCTGTGGATAGAGTGTCCTTGATTTTAGTAACCCAGGTGATAAAGTTTTAATTCTATTCTTTGGGATGAGATAAAGAGATATGGTTGGATGAAAGTACAATTCAGGTGGCTTTGGAAGTGGCTGGACCCACAGAGTGGTTACTCATGGCTCAATGTCACCATGGAAGGTCTTTAGTGGAAAGCCCCAGGTATCTGTGCTAGGCCCACTAATGATTCTGAGACCAGGCTGAATAGCATGCTCATCAAACTTGAAGACGGCCCAAAGTTAATAGAGAAATGAGCCAAACTGTGATAAGATAGGGCTAAGATCCAAGAGTTTTTGGCAGGTTAGAACAGCGGACTGAAGTTAAGAAGACATATACTTGGGTTAAAAAAAAATTAACTGGGGTACCTAGGTGGCACAGTGGATAGAGCACTGGCCCTGGAGTCAGGAGGACCTGAGTTCAAATCTAGCCTCAGACATGTAACACTCACTAGCTGTGTGACTCTGGGCAAGTCACTTAACCCCAGTAACCTTACCACAAACAAAAAAAAATTAACTTCAGCAATACTAAAAAGCAAAAAAATTCAGATCAATTCTAATAGGAAATGTTGGTTTCTAATGATTAAGGTTAAAGCACTTTTTCCATGAACAAAGGAAAAACTACAAAGATGAAAAGTGACAGGTACTGTCAGCTGGGTATTAGGCAATTTTGTTTAACTGTTTTTTTGTGGGTGGATGCTATGGAGAGTTATTTGTTAGGAAGTGACATGAGTCAAAACAAAACATACCAATTTGAAAACCATTTTTAGAAATTTAAAGAAGTTTACAAGGCCACCTCACAAGTACAAGATAGAGGAAGTATGGCTAGGGAGCCAGCAGTCCAGGACTGTGGTGTTGAGGACCTTGGTTCAAATCCTGCCTCTGATTCTAGCTGTGTAACCATAGGCAAGTTGTTTGACCTTCTGGGGAGCTGGTGAGAGGCCCCTCCAGGGCCGCTGGGGTCCCTTCTGGCTTTGGCTCTAGGACCTTCTGACTAGCTGGCTGCGAAGGGGCTCTTCCAGCTTTCAACTGAAAGTCCTCTTCCTGAGGGCTCATACCCGGGCACAGCCACAGCCCCCAGAACCTTGGAACAGATGGAGCCATTACTAGGGCTAGAGGGGCTTGGACAGCAGGGACTTCAGACACAGTGTGAGCTGGACCCAGAACCCACAGAGCTCTGCTGATAAGCAAACAGTTGTCGTGGTCGGAGCAAGCTGGTGAAATGCTGGGAAGTGCGTTCTAAGTACAGTGAAGCCAGTCTCTTTCTTCCTGGCCAGTTGAGCTGGAAAGAAAGTAAATCAATAAGGCCTTGCTACAGCCGGCATGGCCCCTGCAGGGTGCTGCCGACTTGCCCTGGGTGGGAGATCTCACCCCCTCCATTAGCGGCTGTGGGTACGACATGAGAGATCCCGTAGCCCAGCCGGGGAAGGGCTGTCAGAAAGTGCCAACACTTCATGCCAAAGGAGGACTCTCACTAGAAGCTAAGTCAGACCAAGAAGGTCTGTCTGGGAAAAAGAGAAGGAGGCGTGCTGGGCTCATGGTCCAGGGGAAGAAGGTTCAGAAAGTATCACCAGAGGGGCAGCTAGGTGGCGCAGTGGATAGAGCACTGGCCCTGGAGTCAGGAGGACCTGAGTTCAAATCTGACCGCAAACCAGACACTTGACAATTACTAGGCGTGTGACCCTGGGCAAGTCATTCAACTCCAATTGCCTAAAAACAAACAAACAAACAAACAAAAGAATCACCAGTAATGAGGCCCATGAGAATCGCCTCAGAGTGGACAGGAGCTCGGTGCCACCATCCAGCTAACCCTGACCCTAGCGTGTCCAAGCTCCCTCATATCATCTAGCCACAGACAGACACCAGGCCTCATCAACACAGGCATCCTGCCATCCCAGCCCCCATCTCCTTTTCACCTCCTGCTCTGGAATAATAATTAAATCGGTATTAACATTGCTAAAGGAAAGGATGTGACCATAAATTCCCTTGTGACTTTTAGAACAAAGTTCCGCCTCCTGGCACCCGTCCTATCTACTAGAAGGTAAGCTCCTGGGAGGCAGGCAGTGTTTGATGTTGTACTGCTCTGCCTAGCACCACCAGGTGGTGAGACAGCCAGCCAGCCTGCCTTGAAGTCAGGATGACTTGGGTTGGAATGTGGCCTCTACCACTGACTGTGTGCCCTGACGCACACGATATGACAATTCTATACCTCAATCTTCTCACCTATGAAATGGGAAGGTTGGGCCAGGTGACCAGGGAGGCCCCCTTCCAGCTCTAAATCTAAAATTTGGCTCTGAATGACACTGGTTAAAGTCCTCACGTGGGCTGTATGACCCTGGACAAGTCATTGTAGAACATGCACTCATGGGCATCAGTCCAGGGAGGTTCCTCACCAGGTGGCTCCTCAATGAAATCACAGCCCCAGGCAAAACATCCCTAGTAGTTCTTGTAATCCCTCTGTTGACTGAGGGATTAACTCTGGGAATCAGTACAGGGCACCTGTACTGAGCAGAGGTGGCTGGTCGACTGAACTTGCCCGGCGTGAATGTGCAGTTTGCAGCCTGTCGGGAGACACAGGGATGGTGGCGCCCCGTTCCACACCCCAAACGCTGTCAAGTCTCTCCAGCTAAGGTGGCCCCCAAAGCCCAGATATGGGGTGACACTGATGCAGACGCTGCTAAGGGATGGGATCGTGGCTGGAGAGCAAGCCCGGGGTTTCATCACCTAGAACGCTCTGCTCTACGCAGAAAAGGCCACCCAGTTGGTTTCTGGGGAGGACTCTCGCTTCTGACTGCTCTTCTCTGGAAACTGGGCCAACATCATGAGGCCACGTGGAGGGACGAGGAGCCCCACAGCACTGCATTCTCTCATTGGGCCACTGGCTGCATTCCCCAGGAAGGAAGGGGATGTGAGGCAGGGGCCAGGGTGACTGGAATCCCACTCTATTCAGGCCCATTCACTGGAATTGCGCTGATGGATGGCAACCTCTGAGCACGATTTTCCAGGCCTGGAGATTGCTTGCCAGGGTTCACTCTCCAGGTCAGGGAGATATTTTAAAAATAGGACAAGAAAGGATTACCAAGAAAGGACTGGGGGACGAACAGCCCTTCAGAGAACCATTTGCCAGGAGTCATTCTGAAGTTGGTGAAAGCCCCAAGATGTGAGCAAGCCCTCCGGGAAGGAGCAGCCCTCTGTTGGGGAAGCCACATGGATGCTTCGGAGGCACAAGCACTGCCCCCATCTATCCCTCTGTCCCCAGAGTCCCAGGCACCACCCTGGGCTGCCTCAGCTCCCCTTTCCAGAAAGCCAAGTTCTTTCCCACCCCTTCTCTTAGACGTAGCATCATCAACATGCTTCTTTAAATATCTCCTCAGGAAGACTATATTTAGTAGCTATTTGGCCCTTCAAACGGGGCTGATTTCCTGTGGTAACAAAGTTCTTAGCAACAGTGGAAAAGGCCTGCGGGATCCTGAAGCAACTGATGAAAAAAAACAAAACCCTCACCAAAAAAAGCATTTCTAAAGCTTGCTGTGCTCGAGGAGCGTGAGGATGGCTAATTGCCTTTTGGGGATAGGTAGACCTGGCACCAAGAAGGCTGGGATTCAGCTAGAGGAAGGAGGGGAAGAAATAACAGAGGAAAAGGGCAGGAGAGAGAGCTGACACACTGTGTTTAGTCTAATTCCTCGGCAGGTTGGTACAGGACTGACAGTTTCAGGGTGGCAGTTTGAGCTAAAATGTTACTAACTAACAAAGACCCTTTCAGGGAGGCAGAAGCCTGGCCCATTCATTCATTCATGTGTCAAATGCTAAAGGGCAGGGGAGCCTTCTAGGTGTAGAGTAGTGTACTAGAAGCCTTGGAGGCTGGATTTCTTCCCATGGAGACCTGGGGGGGGTGGAATTTAGAGATAGAAGATATCGATTTGAGTCCTGACTCCATGTGCCTGGGTGTATGGCCTTGCCCTCTCTGGACTTCAGATTGTTCATCCCTAAAACAGGAGGCTTGCATGAGATTTCAGTTCAATTGGATATTAGTGAAGCATCTGACCAGGTCTCTCAGGCTACTCTGGTGGACAAACAAGATGGCACGAGAAGGGCTGGATGTCAGGAAAGTTAGGTGGATTTGGGACTAGATGAGTGATGGGACCCAAAGAGTAGCTGTTACCCCAGAGCGTGATTATCTACCAATACTGCAGGCACAAGTGAGTAGCAGTAATGATAACCACAGCTAACATTTACATAGCACTTACCACGTGCCAGGCGCTGTGTGCTAAGTACCTTCACAATTATTATCTCATTTGATCCTCACAACAACCCTGGGAGGTAGGGGCTCCGATCATCCCCATTTTATAGATGAGGAACTTGAGGGAAATAGAGCGTAAGTGACTTCTTCCTGACTGCAGGCTTGGCATTCTATCTATTTACTACCTGGCTGCAATAACATTTGTCCTCTGATCTAGAAATAGGCAGCTAGGTGGCACAGTAGACGGAGTACCAGGCCTGGAGTCAGGAAGACTCATCTTTGTGGGTTCAAATCTGGCCTCAGACACTTATTAGCTGTGTGACCCTGGGCAAAGTCACTTCACCCTGTTTGCCTCAGTTTCCTCACCTGTTAAATGAGCTGGAGGAGGAAATGGCCAACCATTCCAGTGTCTTTGCCAAGAAAACCCCAAATGGGGTCACAAAGAGCAGGACGTAACTGGCCAGCAACAACTAGAAATGGGAATTTGGGTTGGAGACACGGACAAATGGACAATTAGCCCTCTTGTGTTAGAGCAGCCATCTTTATTGTTCATCTGCCATTGGACACACTTAGACAACCAGAGGAAAGACGCCAAACTAGGAGCTCCTCCCATCCAGGACCCCTGAGTCTGCTCAAGCTGGCCATGAATGTTGTGACTCCTAATTAGACTCACTTCTTCTTTCTCACTGCTAGAATGTGTTACCCTTGCCCTGAAGGTGATGGCCGTGCTTCTGCATCCATTCTGCCATCCGTATGTCCAATACCTGCCTGTCAGTGTCTCTGTCTCACGGTATGAGGCTCCTCCAGGCTGGCACCAGGCTTAGGGAGCTCCTGCACCTTGAACTTGGAGATACAATAAGAGATCCTGGAGGGGTCAATAGCAACTTGGAGTGAGAAAACATGGTGGGAATCGAGTGTGATCTTTGGCAAGTTAAGCAACCTCTCTGGGGCTCAGTTTCCTCTTCTGTAAAACAAAGGGATGGATTAAATGACTACTAAAGTTTGTGCTGGCTTTAAGCACTATGACCCTATATTCCTAAAAACCTGACAACCTGGTACCTAACAAATCCTTTGATGACGGTGCAGGAGTTGCTATCCTGGGAGGTGGAACAAGAACACCTCCCTAGCTTGAACCTATTCACTTTCAAGTCTAAGTTAATGTGTTGACACCCAGCAAAAAGCCCTGGGAGATGCAGGCTGTGGTTACCAAGAGATCAACACTCTAAGGACCATTTGGGGAGGCTCTGCTGGCTGTTTTCAGATTCAGAATTAGGATGATAAGGGGGATAGAGCTGGAAGTTGGCTCCATGAAGAGCCCTGAGTGTGGGATCATGGGCGAAATATTTAATTGTAGAGAAGTGATCCTGGCTGTCATCAAGGGAACATACAGAGTACTGGGTTCTGCCCTGGTCACTCACTTTTAACAGTCTACAGGCAATATAAGGTGTATGGTAGAGAGTCAGTCAGTCATCACTATGATTCCAGGGGCTACTATTTGCAAACTACTTTGAGCCCGTACAAATGGAAGGATGGGCAAGTTCTCACAAATGGTCTGGTTAGGGGACACAGATTCAAGAGCTCATAGAGAACAATGGAAGGCCTTTGAAATGATCACCTTGGGTGAGATATTAAAACAGAAAAATCATCTAGTCACAGACTCAGAGATTTGGAATCAACCCCACTGAACATCTAGTCCAACTTATACCCCAAAAAAGAATCCTGGCAAGTGGTCAACTAACCACTGCTTGAAGCCCCACGGTAGGAGGGCACGACCTCCTGGGCAGGATCGTGTCTGGATGGCTGTCATTACCAGTTCCTCCTGACCCCAGACCTAAACTTTCCTTTTTGCAATGTCCATGCATCACTATTCTACCCACTGGGGCCAAGGAGAATCATGGGAATTCCTCTTTCACATTTCAGTCTTTCTGTTCCTTGAAGACAGCTAGCTTGTTCTCTGTAAATCTTCTCCTTTTAGGCTGAATGGGTCTTCTTCCTTCAAGTGGTCCTACTATGCCACGGGTTCAAGGCCCTTGACCATTCTGGTGGCCTCTTCTGGACATTGTCCAGCTTATCAATGCCTCTCTTAAGCTGAGGCACCCAGAATGGAACACGATCCTCCCAGTGTGGCCCATCGCTTCCTTGTTCCTGGAAGCTCTCTCTGCATCCCAAGATGCTATTAGCTCTTCATGCTGCTGAGATGCAGTGTCTACTACAGCCTGTAGATTGTCTGCAGTCTATTTAATGACATCACTCCTCCCATTTTACAGAGGATGAATCTGAGGCCCAGCAGCTAGAGGGCACTTAATAATCATCTACACGGGCAGCCCTGTAAGGCATTCTGTCTCTGAGAAGGGCACTGTCCCCCAAGACTTCAACTTTGAAGACTAAGGAGTACTATTTATAGTTACTATTATAACAATAACTCCCATCTACAGAGTGCTTGGAGGTTTCCAAGACCTGGGGAGGGGGAGAGCCCACCTGCCTATGCATGGGGACATGGAGGGGGGAGCCCACCTGTCCATGCATGGAGACCTGGCAGGGGAGAAGCCCACCTACCTGTCCATGGAGATGGGGGGTGGAGAGAGTCCACCTGCCCGTGCACAGAGACCTCCGAGGAGGGAGCCCACCCCTCCGGAGGCAGTCCACTCTCCTTTGGGAGAGCTCCCGTTGTTAGGAAGCTTGCCCTGACCTCCAGTCCAAATGTGCCTCTTTACCAATGCCCCACTGTCCCTACTTCTGCCTTCTGGGCCTAACAGAACCAGTCCAATACTTTCCCCACATACTGGGGACCTTCAAATGCTCAACAGGTTAAATGCCCCCAGTTCCATCCCGGGTTCCTACTAAGCTGTGGACCCCAGGCCTGAAGTTTGGCAGAGGCAAACTGAAAGCTACATTTTCAAAGCACGGGTGGCAGAAGGTGTGGGTCTGAGACACCACACCACAAGAGGCTGGCCCTGAGCCTGTATTACCTCTCTGGGTCTCTGCCCTCTTCTGTAGAATGGGGACAAGCCTACGTCCACTTCATACCTCACAGGGTTACTAATGAGGCATCTCTATGTCAC